>NC_088098.1:82229032-82867382 GCF_036370855.1 Dromaius novaehollandiae | reverse complement strand
CATGCATCTCGAACGCACCACCACTCAGGCTGGCGCCGACTTGAACCGGCCCCAAAGAGTGAGCCAGAACCACACGGGGCGGCTCCGACACCATCCGGCCCTGAAGAGGTGCTTCGACAGGACCGGGTAACGTCGGAGACCTCGACACGGGCCGGCCCCGACATAGAGAGACCCCGACCGTGACGGGCCCTGTCCCGACCAAGACCGGCACTGGCCCCGACATGCTCTCGAGCGGACCTGCACTCAGGCTGGCGCCGACTTGAACCGGCCCCAAACAGGGGCTCAGACCCACACTGGCGGCTGCGACACCATCCGGCCCTGAAGAGGTGCTTCGACAGGACCGGGTAACGTCGGAGACCTCGACACGGGCCGGCCCCGACATAGACCGACCCCGACCGTGACGGGCCCTGTCCCGACCAAGACCTGCCCCGGCCCCGACATGCATCTCGACCAGAGGCAACCTAGAAATCCTCTCGGGCTGGTGCCGACCTTAACCTCCCTGCAGAGGGACCTCGACACGGACCGACCCCGACCGTGACGGCCACTGCCCCGACCAAGACCTCGACCAGGACTGCCACCCGCCCCGACATGGGCCCCGACATGCATCATGGTCGGACCTGCACTCAGGCTGGCGCAGACTTCAACCGGCCCCAAACAGGGGCCCAGACCCACACGGGGTGGCTGCGACACCATCTGGCCCTGAAGAGGTGCCTCGACAGGAACGGGCACCGTCGGGGACTTCGACACTGACCGACCCCGAAATAGACCGACCCCGACCGTGACGGGCACTGTCCCGACCAAGACCGGCATCGGCCCCGACATGTTCTCGACAGCACCTGTACTCAGGCTGGCGCCGACTTGGATGGGCCACAAACATGGGCTCAGACACACACGGGGTGGCTGCGACACCATCCGGCCCTGAATGGGTCCCTCGACAGGAACGGGTAACATCGGAAACCTCGACACGGGCCGGCCCCGACATAGACTGACCCCGACCGTGACTGGCCATTCCCGATCCCCACCTGGACCAGCACTGCCACCGGCCCCGACCTGAGCCCTGACATGCATCTCGAACGCACCACCACTCAGGCTGGCGCCGACTTGAACCGGCCCCAAAGAGTGAGCCAGAACCACACGGGGCGGCTCCGACACCATCCGGCCCTGAAGGGGTCCCTCGGCAGGAACAGGCACCGTCGGGGCCTTCGACACGGGCCCTGCCCCGACCAACAACTCGACCAGGATTGCCACCCGCCCTGACCTGGCCCCGACATGCATCTCGACCGGACCTGCACTCAGGCTGGCGCCGACTTGGACCGGCCCCAAACAGGGGCCCAGAGCCATACTGGGTGACTCCGACACCATCCGGCCCTGAAGCGGTCTCTCGACAGGAACGTGCAATGTTGGGGAGTTCGATAAGGGCCGGTCCCAACCGTGATTGGCAATGCAGAAATCCTCTCGGGCTGGTGCCGACCTAAACCTCCCTGAAAAGGAACCTAGACACGGACCGACCCAGACCGTGACGGGCCCTGTCCCGACCAAGACCTCCACCAGCAACGCCACCGGCACCGAGCTGGGCCCTGACATGCATCTCGACCGGACCTCCACTCAGGCTGGCGCCAACTTGAACCGGCCCCAAACTGGGGCCCAAACCCAAATGGGGTGGCCACGACACCATCCGGCCCTGAAGAGGTCCCTCGACAGGAACGGGTAACGTCGGAGACCTCGACACGGGCCGGCCCCGACATAGACCGACCCGACCGCGACGGGCCCGGCCCCGACCAGGACCGGCCCCAGCCCCGACATGCATCTCGACCAGAGGCAACACAGAAATCCTCTCGAGCTGGCGCCGACCCTAACCTCCACATGGACCGATCCCGACCGTGATGGGCCCTGTCCCGACCAAGAGCGGCACTGGCCCCGACATGCTCTCGAGCGGACCTGCACTCAGGCTGGCGCCGACTTGAACAGGCCCCAAAGAGGGGCTCAGAGCCACAAGGGGTGGCTGCGACACCATCCGGCCCTGAAGAGGTCCCTCGACAGGAATGGGTAACGTTGGAGACCTCGACACGGGCCGGCCCCGACATAGACCGACCCCGACCGTGACGGGCCCTGTCCCGACCAAGACCTGCCCCAGCCCCGACATGCATCTCGACCAGAGGCAACATAGAAATCCTCTCGGGCTGGTGCCGACCTTAACCTCCCTACAGAGGGACCTCGACACGGACCGACCCCGACCGTGACGGGCCCTGTCCCGACCAAGACCGGCACTGGCCCCGACATGCTCTCGAGCGGACCTCCAGTCAGGCTGGCGCCAACTTGAACCGGCCCCAAACTGGGGCTCAGACACACACGGGGTGGCTGCGACACCATCCGGCCCTGAAGAGGTCCCTCGACAGGAACGGGTAACGTCGGAGACCTCGACACGGGCCGGCCCCGACATAGACCGACCCCGACCGCGACGGGCCCGGCCCCGACCAGGACCGGCCCCAGCCCCGACATGCATCTCGACCAGAGGCAACACAGAAATGCTCTCGAGCTGGCGCCGACCCTAACCTCCACATGGACCGATCCCGACCGTGATGGGCCCTGTCCCGACCAAGAGCAGCACTGGCCCCGACATGCTCTCGAGCGGACCTGCACTCAGGCTGGCGCCGACTTGAACCGGCCCCAAACAGGGGCTCAGAGCCACAAGGGGTGGCTGCGACACCATCCGGCCCTGAAGAGGTCCCTCGACAGGAATGGGTAACGTTGGAGACCTCGACACGGGCCGGCCCCGACATAGACCGACCCCGACCGTGACGGGCCCTGTCCCAACCAAGACCTGCCCCAGCCCCGACATGCATCTCGACCAGAGGCAACATAGAAATCCTCTCGGGCTGGTGCCGACCTTAACCTCCCTACAGAGGGACCTCGACACGGACCGACCCCGACCGTGACGGGCCCTGTCCCGACCAAGACCGGCACTGGCCCCGACATGCTCTCGAGCGGACCTCCAGTCAGGCTGGCGCCAACTTGAACCGGCCCCAAACTGGGGCTCAGACACACACGGGGTGGCTGCGACACCATCCGGCCCTGAAGAGGTCCCTCGACGGGAACGGGCACCGTCGGGGCCTTCGATAATGGGCGGCCCCAATCCTGATTGGCCCGGCCCTGACCATGGCCTCGACCAGGGCCGGCACGGGCTCCGACATGCATTTTGATTGGAGCCAGCGTGGAACTCCTCTCGGGCTGGTGCCGACCTTAACCTCCCTGCAGAGGGACCTCGACACGGACTGACCCCGACCTGACGGGCCCTGCCCCGAACAAGACCGGCACTGGCCCCGACATGCTCTCGACCGGACCTGCACTCAGGCTGGCGCCGACTTGAACCGGCCCCAAACAGGGACCCAGAGCCACACGGGGTGACTGCGACACCATCTGGCCCTGAAGAGGTGCCTCGACAGGAACGGGCACCGTCGGTGACTTCGACACTGACCGACCCCCACAGTGACGGGCCCTGTCCCGACCACAACCTCGACCAGGACCGGCACCGGCCACGACATGCATCTCGACCAGAAGAAACGCAGAAGCCCTCTCGGGCTGGCGCTGACCTTAACCTCCCTGCAGAGGGACCTCGACACGGGCCTGCCCCGAGATAGACCGATCCCAACCGTGATGGGCCCTGTCCCGACCAAGACCGGCACTGGCCCCGACATGTTCTCGACAGGACCTGTACTCAGGCTGGCGCCGACTTGGACGGGCCACAAACATGGGCTCAGACACACACGGGGTGGCTGCGACACCATCCGGCCCTGAATGGGTCCCTCGACAGGAACGGGCACCGTCGGGGACTTCGACACTGACCGAGCCCGAGAGTGACGGGCCCTGTCCCGACCACAACCTCGACCAGGACCGGCACCGGCCACGACATGCATCTCGACCAGAAGCAACGCAGAAGCCCTCTCGGGCTGGCGCTGACCTTAACCTCCCTGCAGAGGACCTCGACTCGGGCCGGCCCCGAAATAGACTGACCCCCGACCGTGACTGGCCATGCCCCGATCCCCACCTGGACCAGCACTGCCACCGGCCCCGACCTGAGCCCTGACATGCATCTCGAACGCACCACCACTCAGGCTGGCGCCGACTTGAACCGGCCCCAAAGAGTGAGCCAGAACCACACGGGGCGGCTCCGACACCATCCGGCCCTGAAGAGGTGCTTCGACAGGACCGGGTAACGTCGGAGACCTCGACACGGGCCGGCCCCGACATAGAGAGACCCCGACCGTGACGGGCCCTGTCCCGACCAAGACCGGCACTGGCCCCGACATGCTCTCGAGCGGACCTGCACTCAGGCTGGCGCCGACTTGAACCGGCCCCAAACAGGGGCTCAGACCCACACTGGCGGCTGCGACACCATCCGGCCCTGAAGAGGTGCTTCGACAGGACCGGGTAACGTCGGAGACCTCGACACGGGCCGGCCCCGACATAGAGAGACCCCGACCGTGACGGGCCCTGTCCCGACCAAGACCTGCCCCGGCCCCGACATGCATCTCGACCAGAGGCAACATAGAAATCCTCTCGGGCTGGTGCCGACCTTAACCTCCCTGCAGAGGGACCTCGACACGGACCGACCCCGACCGTGACGGCCACTGCCCCGACCAAGACCTCGACCAGGACTGCCACCCGCCCCGACATGGGCCCCGACATGCATCATGGTCGGACCTGCACTCAGGCTGGCGCAGACTTCAACGGGCCCCAAACAGGGGCCCAGACCCACACGGGGTGGCTGCGACACCATCTGGCCCTGAAGAGGTGCCTCGACAGGAACGGGCACCGTCGGGGACTTCGACACTGACCGACCCCGAAATAGACCGACCCCGACCGTGACGGGCACTGTCCCGACCAAGACCGGCATCGGCCCCGACATGTTCTCGACAGCACCTGTACTCAGGCTGGCGCCGACTTGGATGGGCCACAAACATGGGCTCAGACACACACGGGGTGGCTGCGACACCATCCGGCCCTGAATGGGTCCCTCGACAGGAACGGGTAACATCGGAAACCTCGACACGGGCCGGCCCCGACATAGACTGACCCCGACCGTGACTGGCCATTCCCGATCCCCACCTGGACCAGCACTGCCACCGGCCCCGACCTGAGCCCTGACATGCATCTCGAACGCACCACCACTCAGGCTGGCGCCGACTTGAACCGGCCCCAAAGAGTGAGCCAGAACCACACGGGGCGGCTCCGACACCATCCGGCCCTGAAGCGGTCTCTCGACAGGAACGTGCAATGTCGGGGAGTTCGATAAGGGCCGGTCCCAACCGTGATTGGCAATGCAGAAATCCTCTCGGGCTGGTGCCGACCTAAACCTCCCTGAAAAGGAACCTAGACACGGACCGACCCAGACCGTGACGGGCCCTGTCCCGACCAAGACCTCCACCAGCAACGCCACCGGCACCGAGCTGGGCCCTGACATGCATCTCGACCGGACCTCCACTCAGGCTGGCGCCAACTTGAACCGGCCCCAAACTGGGGCCCAAACCCAAATGGGGTGGCCACGACACCATCTGGCCCTGAAGAGGTGCCTCGACAGGAACGGGCACCGTCGGGGACTTCGACACTGACCGACCCCCACAGTGACGGGCCCTGTCCCGACCACAACCTCGACCAGGACCGGCACCGGCCACGACATGCATCTCGACCAGAAGAAACGCAGAAGCCCTCTCGGGCTGGCGCTGACCTTAACCTCCCTGCAGAGGGACCTCGACACGGGCCTGCCCCGAGATAGACCGATCCCGACCGTGATGGGCCCTGTCCCGACCAAGACCGGCACTGGCCCCGACATGTTCTCGACAGGACCTGTACTCAGGCTGGCGCCGACTTGGACGGGCCACAAACATGGGCTCAGACACACACGGGGTGGCTGCGACACCATCCGGCCCTGAATGGGTCCCTCGACAGGAACGGGCACCGTCGGGGACTTCGACACTGACCGATCCCGAGAGTGACGGGCCCTGTCCCGACCACAACCTCGACCAGGACCGGCACCGGCCACGACATGCATCTCGACCAGAAGCAACGCAGAAGCCCTCTCGGGCTGGCGCTGACCTTAACCTCCCTGCAGAGGACCTCGACTCGGGCCGGCCCCGACATAGACTGACCCCCGACCGTGACTGGCCATGCCCCGATCCCCACCTGGACCAGCACTGCCACCGGCCCCGACCTGAGCCCTGACATGCATCTCGAACGCACCACCACTCAGGCTGGCGCCGACTTGAACCGGCCCCAAACAGTGAGCCAGAACCACACGGGGCGGCTCCGACACCATCCGGCCCTGAAGAGGTGCTTCGACAGGACCGGGTAACGTCGGAGACCTCGACACGGGCCGGCCCCGACATAGACCGACCCCGACCGTGACGGGCCCTGTCCCGACCAAGACCGGCACTGGCCCCGACATGCTCTCGAGCGGACCTGCAGTCAGGCTGGCGCCGACTTGAACCGGCCCCAAACAGGGGCTCAGACCCACACTGGCGGCTGCGACACCATCCGGCCCTGAAGAGGTGCTTCGACAGGACCGGGTAACGTCGGAGACCTCGACACGGGCCGGCCCCGACATAGAGAGACCCCGACCGTGACGGGCCCTGTCCCGACCAAGACCTGCCCCGGCCCCGACATGCATCTCGACCAGAGGCAACATAGAAATCCTCTCGGGCTGGTGCCGACCTTAACCTCCCTGCAGAGGGACCTCGACACGGACCGACCCCGACCGTGACGGCCACTGCCCCGACCAAGACCTCGACCAGGACTGCCACCCGCCCCGACATGGGCCCCGACATGCATCATGGTCGGACCTGCACTCAGGCTGGCGCAGACTTCAACCGGCCCCAAACAGGGGCCCAGACCCACACGGGGTGGCTGCGACACCATCTGGCCCTGAAGAGGTGCCTCGACAGGAACGGGCACCGTCGGGGACTTCGACACTGACCGACCCCGAAATAGACCGACCCCGACCGTGACGGGCACTGTCCCGACCAAGACCGGCATCGGCCCCGACATGTTCTCGACAGCACCTGTACTCAGGCTGGCGCCGACTTGGATGGGCCACAAACATGGGCTCAGACACACACGGGGTGGCTGCGACACCATCCGGCCCTGAATGGGTCCCTCGACAGGAACGGGTAACATCGGAAACCTCGACACGGGCCGGCCCCGACATAGACTGACCCCGACCGTGACTGGCCATTCCCGATCCCCACCTGGACCAGCACTGCCACCGGCCCCGACCTGAGCCCTGACATGCATCTCGAACGCACCACCACTCAGGCTGGCGCCGACTTGAACCGGCCCCAAAGAGTGAGCCAGAACCACACGGGGCGGCTCCGACACCATCCGGCCCTGAAGGGGTCCCTCGGCAGGAACAGGCACCGTCGGGGCCTTCGACACGGGCCCTGCCCCGACCAACAACTCGACCAGGATTGCCACCCGCCCTGACCTGGCCCCGACATGCATCTCGACCGGACCTGCACTCAGGCTGGCGCCGACTTGGACCGGCCCCAAACAGGGGCCCAGAGCCATACTGGGTGACTCCGACACCATCCGGCCCTGAAGCGGTCTCTCGACAGGAACGTGCAATGTCGGGGAGTTCGATAAGGGCCGGTCCCAACCATGATTGGCAATGCAGAAATCCTCTCGGGCTGGTGCCGACCTAAACCTCCCTGAAAAGGAACCTAGACACGGACCGACCCAGACCGTGACGGGCCCTGTCCCGACCAAGACCTCCACCAGCAACGCCACCGGCACCGAGCTGGGCCCTGACATGCATCTCGACCGGACCTCCACTCAGGCTGGCGCCAACTTGAACCGGCCCCAAACTGGGGCCCAAACCCAAATGGGGTGGCCACGACACCATCCGGCCCTGAAGAGGTCCCTCGACAGGAACGGGTAACGTCGGAGACCTCGACACGGGCCGGCCCCGACATAGACCGACCCCGACCGCGACGGGCCCGGCCCCGACCAGGACCGGCCCCAGCCCCGACATGCATCTCGACCAGAGGCAACACAGAAATCCTCTCGAGCTGGCGCCGACCCTAACCTCCACATGGACCGATCCCGACCGTGATGGGCCCTGTCCCGACCAAGAGCGGCACTGGCCCCGACATGCTCTCGAGCGGACCTGCACTCAGGCTGGCGCCGACTTGAACCGGCCCCAAAGAGGGGCTCAGAGCCACAAGGGGTGGCTGCGACACCATCCGGCCCTGAAGAGGTCCCTCGACGGGAACGGGCACCGTCGGGGCCTTCGATAATGGGCGGCCCCAATCCTGATTGGCCCGGCCCTGACCATGGCCTCGACCAGGGCCGGCACGGGCTCCGACATGCATTTTGATTGGAGCCAGCGTGGAACTCCTCTCGGGCTGGTGCCGACCTTAACCTCCCTGCAGAGGGACCTCGACACGGACTGACCCCGACCTGACGGGCCCTGTCCCGACCAAGACCGGCACTGGCCCCGACATGCTCTCGACCGGACCTGCACTCAGGCTGGCGCCGACATGAACCGGCCCCAAACAGGGACCCAGAGCCACACGGGGTGACTGCGACACCATCTGGCCCTGAAGAGGTGCCTCGACAGGAACGGGCACCGTCGGGGACTTCGACACTGACCGCCCCCCACAGTGACGGGCCCTGTCCCGACCACAACCTCGACCAGGACCGGCACCGGCCACGACATGCATCTCGACCAGAAGCAACGCAGAAGCCCTCTCGGGCTGGCGCTGACCTTAACCTCCCTGCAGAGGGACCTCGACACGGGCCTGCCCCGAGATAGACCGATCCCGACCGTGATGGGCCCTGTCCCGACCAAGACCGGCACTGGCCCCGACATGTTCTCGACAGGACCTGTACTCAGGCTGGCGCCGACTTGGACGGGCCACAAACATGGGCTCAGACACACACGGGGTGGCTGCGACACCATCCGGCCCTGAATGGGTCCCTCGACAGGAACGGGCACCGTCGGGGACTTCGACACTGACCGAGCCCGAGAGTGACGGGCCCTGTCCCGACCACAACCTCGACCAGGACCGGCACCGGCCACGACATGCATCTCGACCAGAAGCAACGCAGAAGCCCTCTCGGGCTGGCGCTGACCTTAACCTCCCTGCAGAGGACCTCGACTCGGGCCGGCCCCGACATAGACTGACCCCCGACCGTGACTGGCCATGCCCCGATCCCCACCTGGACCAGCACTGCCACCGGCCCCGACCTGAGCCCTGACATGCATCTCGAACGCACCACCACTCAGGCTGGCGCCGACTTGAACCGGCCCCAAAGAGTGAGCCAGAACCACACGGGGCGGCTCCGACACCATCCGGCCCTGAAGAGGTGCTTCGACAGGACCGGGTAACGTCGGAGACCTCGACACGGGCCGGCCCCGACATAGAGAGACCCCGACCGTGACGGGCCCTGTCCCGACCAAGACCGGCACTGGCCCCGACATGCTCTCGAGCGGACCTGCACTCAGGCTGGCGCCGACTTGAACCGGCCCCAAACAGGGGCTCAGACCCACACTGGCGGCTGCGACACCATCCGGCCCTGAAGAGGTGCCTCGACGGGACCGGGTAACGTCGGAGACCTCGACACGGGCCGGCCCCGACATAGAGAGACCCCGACCGTGACGGGCCCTGTCCCGACCAAGACCTGCCCCGGCCCCGACATGCATCTCGACCAGAGGCAACATAGAAATCCTCTCGGGCTGGTGCCGACCTTAACCTCCCTGCAGAGGGACCTCGACACGGACCGACCCCGACCGTGACGGCCACTGCCCCGACCAAGACCTCGACCAGGACTGCCACCCGCCCCGACATGGGCCCCGACATGCATCATGGTCGGACCTGCACTCAGGCTGGCGCAGACTTCAACGGGCCCCAAACAGGGGCCCAGACCCACACGGGGTGGCTGCGACACCATCTGGCCCTGAAGAGGTGCCTCGACAGGAACGGGCACCGTCGGGGACTTCGACACTGACCGACCCCGAAATAGACCGACCCCGACCGTGACGGGCACTGTCCCGACCAAGACCGGCATCGGCCCCGACATGTTCTCGACAGCACCTGTACTCAGGCTGGCGCCGACTTGGATGGGCCACAAACATGGGCTCAGACACACACGGGGTGGCTGCGACACCATCCGGCCCTGAATGGGTCCCTCGACAGGAACGGGTAACATCGGAAACCTCGACACGGGCCGGCCCCGACATAGACTGACCCCGACCGTGACTGGCCATTCCCGATCCCCACCTGGACCAGCACTGCCACCGGCCCCGACCTGAGCCCTGACATGCATCTCGAACGCACCACCACTCAGGCTGGCGCCGACTTGAACCGGCCCCAAAGAGTGAGCCAGAACCACACGGGGCGGCTCCGACACCATCCGGCCCTGAAGGGGTCCCTCGGCAGGAACAGGCACCGTCGGGGCCTTCGACACGGGCCCTGCCCCGACCAACAACTCGACCAGGATTGCCACCCGCCCTGACCTGGCCCCGACATGCATCTCGACCGGACCTGCACTCAGGCTGGCGCCGACTTGGACCGGCCCCAAACAGGGGCCCAGAGCCATACTGGGTGACTCCGACACCATCCGGCCCTGAAGCGGTCCCTCGACAGGAATGGGTAACGTTGGAGACCTCGACACGGGCCGGCCCCGACATAGACCGACCCCGACCGTGACGGGCCCTGTCCCGACCAAGACCTGCCCCAGCCCCGACATGCATCTCGACCAGAGGCAACATAGAAATCCTCTCGGGCTGGTGCCGACCTTAACCTCCCTACAGAGGGACCTCGACACGGACCGACCCCGACCGTGACGGGCCCTGTCCCGACCAAGACCGGCACTGGCCCCGACATGCTCTCGAGCGGACCTCCAGTCAGGCTGGCGCCAACTTGAACCGGCCCCAAACTGGGGCTCAGACACACACGGGGTGGCTGCGACACCATCCGGCCCTGAAGAGGTCCCTCGACGGGAACGGGCACCGTCGGGGCCTTCGATAATGGGCGGCCCCAATCCTGATTGGCCCGGCCCTGACCATGGCCTCGACCAGGGCCGGCACGGGCTCCGACATGCATTTTGATTGGAGCCAGCGTGGAACTCCTCTCGGGCTGGTGCCGACCTTAACCTCCCTGCAGAGGGACCTCGACACGGACTGACCCCGACCTGACGGGCCCTGTCCCGACCAAGACCGGCACTGGCCCCGACATGCTCTCGACCGGACCTGCACTCAGGCTGGCGCCGACTTGAACCGGCCCCAAACAGGGACCCAGAGCCACACGGGGTGACTGCGACACCATCTGGCCCTGAAGAGGTGCCTCGACAGGAACGGGCACCGACGGGGACTTCGACACTGACCGCCCCCCACAGTGACGGGCCCTGTCCCGACCACAACCTCGACCAGGACCGGCACCGGCCACGACATGCATCTCGACCAGAAGAAACGCAGAAGCCCTCTCGGGCTGGCGCTGACCTTAACCTCCCTGCAGAGGGACCTCGACACGGGCCTGCCCCGAGATAGACCGATCCCGACCGTGATGGGCCCTGTCCCGACCAAGACCGGCACTGGCCCCGACATGTTCTCGACAGGACCTGTACTCAGGCTGGCGCCGACTTGGACGGGCCACAAACATGGGCTCAGACACACACGGGGTGGCTGCGACACCATCCGGCCCTGAATGGGTCCCTCGACAGGAACGGGCACCGTCGGGGACTTCGACACTGACCGATCCCGAGAGTGACGGGCCCTGTCCCGACCACAACCTCGACCAGGACCGGCACCGGCCACGACATGCATCTCGACCAGAAGCAACGCAGAAGCCCTCTCGGGCTGGCGCTGACCTTAACCTCCCTGCAGAGGACCTCGACTCGGGCCGGCCCCGACATAGACTGACCCCCGACCGTGACTGGCCATGCCCCGATCCCCACCTGGACCAGCACTGCCACCGGCCCCGACCTGAGCCCTGACATGCATCTCGAACGCACCACCACTCAGGCTGGCGCCGACTTGAACCGGCCCCAAAGAGTGAGCCAGAACCACACGGGGCGGCTCCGACACCATCCGGCCCTGAAGAGGTGCTTCGACAGGACCGGGTAACGTCGGAGACCTCGACACGGGCCGGCCCCGACATAGAGAGACCCCGACCGTGACGGGCCCTGTCCCGACCAAGACCGGCACTGGCCCCGACATGCTCTCGAGCGGACCTGCACTCAGGCTGGCGCCGACTTGAACCGGCCCCAAACAGGGGCTCAGACCCACACTGGCGGCTGCGACACCATCCGGCCCTGAAGAGGTGCCTCGACAGGACCGGGTAACGTCGGAGACCTCGACACGGGCCGGCCCCGACATAGAGAGACCCCGACCGTGACGGGCCCTGTCCCGACCAAGACCTGCCCCGGCCCCGACATGCATCTCGACCAGAGGCAACATAGAAATCCTCTCGGGCTGGTGCCGACCTTAACCTCCCTGCAGAGGGACCTCGACACGGACCGACCCCGACCGTGACGGCCACTGCCCCGACCAAGACCTCGACCAGGACTGCCACCCGCCCCGACATGGGCCCCGACATGCATCATGGTCGGACCTGCACTCAGGCTGGCGCAGACTTCAACGGGCCCCAAACAGGGGCCCAGACCCACACGGGGTGGCTGCGACACCATCTGGCCCTGAAGAGGTGCCTCGACAGGAACGGGCACCGTCGGGGACTTCGACACTGACCGACCCCGAAATAGACCGACCCCGACCGTGACGGGCACTGTCCCGACCAAGACCGGCATCGGCCCCGACATGTTCTCGACAGCACCTGTACTCAGGCTGGCGCCGACTTGGATGGGCCACAAACATGGGCTCAGACACACACGGGGTGGCTGCGACACCATCCGGCCCTGAATGGGTCCCTCGACAGGAACGGGTAACATCGGAAACCTCGACACGGGCCGGCCCCGACATAGACTGACCCCGACCGTGACTGGCCATTCCCGATCCCCACCTGGACCAGCACTGC
Source organism: Dromaius novaehollandiae (assembly GCF_036370855.1). Lineage (NCBI taxonomy): Eukaryota > Metazoa > Chordata > Aves > Casuariiformes > Dromaiidae > Dromaius > Dromaius novaehollandiae. The sequence continues at coordinate 82,854,357 of NC_088098.1, read as the reverse complement.
CACCGGCCCCGACCTGAGCCCTGACATGCATCTCGAACGCACCACCACTCAGGCTGGCGCCGACTTGAACCGGCCCCAAAGAGTGAGCCAGAACCACACGGGGCGGCTCCGACACCATCCGGCCCTGAAGGGGTCCCTCGGCAGGAACAGGCACCGTCGGGGCCTTCGACACGGGCCCTGCCCCGACCAACAACTCGACCAGGATTGCCACCCGCCCTGACCTGGCCCCGACATGCATCTCGACCGGACCTGCACTCAGGCTGGCGCCGACTTGGACCGGCCCCAAACAGGGGCCCAGAGCCATACTGGGTGACTCCGACACCATCCGGCCCTGAAGCGGTCCCTCGACAGGAATGGGTAACGTTGGAGACCTCGACACGGGCCGGCCCCGACATAGACCGACCCCGACCGTGACGGGCCCTGTCCCGACCAAGACCTGCCCCAGCCCCGACATGCATCTCGACCAGAGGCAACATAGAAATCCTCTCGGGCTGGTGCCGACCTTAACCTCCCTACAGAGGGACCTCGACACGGACCGACCCCGACCGTGACGGGCCCTGTCCCGACCAAGACCGGCACTGGCCCCGACATGCTCTCGAGCGGACCTCCAGTCAGGCTGGCGCCAACTTGAACCGGCCCCAAACTGGGGCTCAGACACACACGGGGTGGCTGCGACACCATCCGGCCCTGAAGAGGTCCCTCGACGGGAACGGGCACCGTCGGGGCCTTCGATAATGGGCGGCCCCAATCCTGATTGGCCCGGCCCTGACCATGGCCTCGACCAGGGCCGGCACGGGCTCCGACATGCATTTTGATTGGAGCCAGCGTGGAACTCCTCTCGGGCTGGTGCCGACCTTAACCTCCCTGCAGAGGGACCTCGACACGGACTGACCCCGACCTGACGGGCCCTGTCCCGACCAAGACCGGCACTGGCCCCGACATGCTCTCGACCGGACCTGCACTCAGGCTGGCGCCGACTTGAACCGGCCCCAAACAGGGACCCAGAGCCACACGGGGTGACTGCGACACCATCTGGCCCTGAAGAGGTGCCTCGACAGGAACGGGCACCGACGGGGACTTCGACACTGACCGCCCCCCACAGTGACGGGCCCTGTCCCGACCACAACCTCGACCAGGACCGGCACCGGCCACGACATGCATCTCGACCAGAAGAAACGCAGAAGCCCTCTCGGGCTGGCGCTGACCTTAACCTCCCTGCAGAGGGACCTCGACACGGGCCTGCCCCGAGATAGACCGATCCCGACCGTGATGGGCCCTGTCCCGACCAAGACCGGCACTGGCCCCGACATGTTCTCGACAGGACCTGTACTCAGGCTGGCGCCGACTTGGACGGGCCACAAACATGGGCTCAGACACACACGGGGTGGCTGCGACACCATCCGGCCCTGAATGGGTCCCTCGACAGGAACGGGCACCGTCGGGGACTTCGACACTGACCGAGCCCGAGAGTGACGGGCCCTGTCCCGACCACAACCTCGACCAGGACCGGCACCGGCCACGACATGCATCTCGACCAGAAGCAACGCAGAAGCCCTCTCGGGCTGGCGCTGACCTTAACCTCCCTGCAGAGGACCTCGACTCGGGCCGGCCCCGAAATAGACTGACCCCCGACCATGACTGGCCATGCCCCGATCCCCACCTGGACCAGCACTGCCACCGGCCCCGACCTGAGCCCTGACATGCATCTCGAACGCACCACCACTCAGGCTGGCGCCGACTTGAACCGGCCCCAAAGAGTGAGCCAGAACCACACGGGGCGGCTGCGACACCATCCGGCCCTGAAGAGGTGCTTCGACAGGACCGGGTAACGTCGGAGACCTCGACACGGGCCGGCCCCGACATAGACCGACCCCGACCGTGACGGGCCCTGTCCCGACCAAGACCGGCACTGGCCCCGACATGCATCTTGACCAGAGGCAACATAGAAATCCTCTCGGGCTGGTGCCGACCTTAACCTCCCTGCAGAGGGACCTCGACACGGACCGACCCCGACCGTGACGGGCCCTGTCCCGACCAAGACCGGCACTGGCCCCGACATGCTCTCGAGCGGACCTGCACTCAGGCTGGCGCCGACTTGAACCGGCCCCAAACAGGGGCTCAGACCCACACTGGCGCCTGCGACACCACCCGGCCCTGAAGAGGTCCCTCGACAGGACCGGGTAACGTCGGAGACCTCGACACGGGCCGGCCCCGACATAGAGAGACCCCGACCGTGACGGGCCCTGTCCCGACCAAGACCTGCCCCGGCCCCGACATGCATCTCGACCAGAGGCAACCTAGAAATCCTCTCGGGCTGGTGCCGACCTTAACCTCCCTGCAGAGGGACCTCGACACGGACCGACCCCGACCGTGACGGCCACTGCCCCGACCAAGACCTCGACCAGGACTGCCACCCGCCCCGACATGGGCCCCGACATGCATCATGGTCGGACCTGCACTCAGGCTGGCGCAGACTTCAACCGGCCCCAAACAGGGGCCCAGACCCACACGGGGTGGCTGCGACACCATCTGGCCCTGAAGAGGTGCCTCGACAGGAACGGGCACCGTCGGGGACTTCGACACTGACCGACCCCGAAATAGACCGACCCCGACCGTGACGGGCACTGTCCCGACCAAGACCGGCATCGGCCCCGACATGTTCTCGACAGCACCTGTACTCAGGCTGGCGCCGACTTGGATGGGCCACAAACATGGGCTCAGACACACACGGGGTGGCTGCGACACCATCCGGCCCTGAATGGGTCCCTCGACAGGAACGGGTAACATCGGAAACCTCGACACGGGCCGGCCCCGACATAGACTGACCCCGACCGTGACTGGCCATTCCCGATCCCCACCTGGACCAGCACTGCCACCGGCCCCGACCTGAGCCCTGACATGCATCTCGAACGCACCACCACTCAGGCTGGCGCCGACTTGAACCGGCCCCAAAGAGTGAGCCAGAACCACACGGGGCGGCTCCGACACCATCCGGCCCTGAAGGGGTCCCTCGGCAGGAACAGGCACCGTCGGGGCCTTCGACACGGGCCCTGCCCCGACCAACAACTCGACCAGGATTGCCACCCGCCCTGACCTGGCCCCGACATGCATCTCGACCGGACCTGCACTCAGGCTGGCGCCGACTTGGACCGGCCCCAAACAGGGGCCCAGAGCCATACTGGGTGACTCCGACACCATCCGGCCCTGAAGCGGTCCCTCGACAGGAATGGGTAACGTTGGAGACCTCGACACGGGCCGGCCCCGACATAGACCGACCCCGACCGTGACGGGCCCTGTCCCGACCAAGACCTGCCCCAGCCCCGACATGCATCTCGACCAGAGGCAACATAGAAATCCTCTCGGGCTGGTGCCGACCTTAACCTCCCTACAGAGGGACCTCGACACGGACCGACCCCGACCGTGACGGGCCCTGTCCCGACCAAGACCGGCACTGGCCCCGACATGCTCTCGAGCGGACCTCCAGTCAGGCTGGCGCCAACTTGAACCGGCCCCAAACTGGGGCTCAGACACACACGGGGTGGCTGCGACACCATCCGGCCCTGAAGAGGTCCCTCGACGGGAACGGGCACCGTCGGGGCCTTCGATAATGGGCGGCCCCAATCCTGATTGGCCCGGCCCTGACCATGGCCTCGACCAGGGCCGGCACGGGCTCCGACATGCATTTTGATTGGAGCCAGCGTGGAACTCCTCTCGGGCTGGTGCCGACCTTAACCTCCCTGCAGAGGGACCTCGACACGGACTGACCCCGACCTGACGGGCCCTGTCCCGACCAAGACCGGCACTGGCCCCGACATGCTCTCGACCGGACCTGCACTCAGGCTGGCGCCGACTTGAACCGGCCCCAAACAGGGACCCAGAGCCACACGGGGTGACTGCGACACCATCTGGCCCTGAAGAGGTGCCTCGACAGGAACGGGCACCGACGGGGACTTCGACACTGACCGCCCCCCACAGTGACGGGCCCTGTCCCGACCACAACCTCGACCAGGACCGGCACCGGCCACGACATGCATCTCGACCAGAAGAAACGCAGAAGCCCTCTCGGGCTGGCGCTGACCTTAACCTCCCTGCAGAGGGACCTCGACACGGGCCTGCCCCGAGATAGACCGATCCCGACCGTGATGGGCCCTGTCCCGACCAAGACCGGCACTGGCCCCGACATGTTCTCGACAGGACCTGTACTCAGGCTGGCGCCGACTTGGACGGGCCACAAACATGGGCTCAGACACACACGGGGTGGCTGCGACACCATCCGGCCCTGAATGGGTCCCTCGACAGGAACGGGCACCGTCGGGGACTTCGACACTGACCGATCCCGAGAGTGACGGGCCCTGTCCCGACCACAACCTCGACCAGGACCGGCACCGGCCACGACATGCATCTCGACCAGAAGCAACGCAGAAGCCCTCTCGGGCTGGCGCTGACCTTAACCTCCCTGCAGAGGACCTCGACTCGGGCCGGCCCCGACATAGACTGACCCCCGACCGTGACTGGCCATGCCCCGATCCCCACCTGGACCAGCACTGCCACCGGCCCCGACCTGAGCCCTGACATGCATCTCGAACGCACCACCACTCAGGCTGGCGCCGACTTGAACCGGCCCCAAAGAGTGAGCCAGAACCACACGGGGCGGCTCCGACACCATCCGGCCCTGAAGAGGTGCTTCGACAGGACCGGGTAACGTCGGAGACCTCGACACGGGCCGGCCCCGACATAGAGAGACCCCGACCGTGACGGGCCCTGTCCCGACCAAGACCGGCACTGGCCCCGACATGCTCTCGAGCGGACCTGCACTCAGGCTGGCGCCGACTTGAACCGGCCCCAAACAGGGGCTCAGACCCACACTGGCGGCTGCGACACCATCCGGCCCTGAAGAGGTGCCTCGACAGGACCGGGTAACGTCGGAGACCTCGACACGGGCCGGCCCCGACATAGAGAGACCCCGACCGTGACGGGCCCTGTCCCGACCAAGACCTGCCCCGGCCCCGACATGCATCTCGACCAGAGGCAACATAGAAATCCTCTCGGGCTGGTGCCGACCTTAACCTCCCTGCAGAGGGACCTCGACACGGACCGACCCCGACCGTGACGGCCACTGCCCCGACCAAGACCTCGACCAGGACTGCCACCCGCCCCGACATGGGCCCCGACATGCATCATGGTCGGACCTGCACTCAGGCTGGCGCAGACTTCAACGGGCCCCAAACAGGGGCCCAGACCCACACGGGGTGGCTGCGACACCATCTGGCCCTGAAGAGGTGCCTCGACAGGAACGGGCACCGTCGGGGACTTCGACACTGACCGACCCCGAAATAGACCGACCCCGACCGTGACGGGCACTGTCCCGACCAAGACCGGCATCGGCCCCGACATGTTCTCGACAGCACCTGTACTCAGGCTGGCGCCGACTTGGATGGGCCACAAACATGGGCTCAGACACACACGGGGTGGCTGCGACACCATCCGGCCCTGAATGGGTCCCTCGACAGGAACGGGTAACATCGGAAACCTCGACACGGGCCGGCCCCGACATAGACTGACCCCGACCGTGACTGGCCATTCCCGATCCCCACCTGGACCAGCACTGCCACCGGCCCCGACCTGAGCCCTGACATGCATCTCGAACGCACCACCACTCAGGCTGGCGCCGACTTGAACCGGCCCCAAAGAGTGAGCCAGAACCACACGGGGCGGCTCCGACACCATCCGGCCCTGAAGGGGTCCCTCGGCAGGAACAGGCACCGTCGGGGCCTTCGACACGGGCCCTGCCCCGACCAACAACTCGACCAGGATTGCCACCCGCCCTGACCTGGCCCCGACATGCATCTCGACCGGACCTGCACTCAGGCTGGCGCCGACTTGGACCGGCCCCAAACAGGGGCCCAGAGCCATACTGGGTGACTCCGACACCATCCGGCCCTGAAGCGGTCCCTCGACAGGAATGGGTAACGTTGGAGACCTCGACACGGGCCGGCCCCGACATAGACCGACCCCGACCGTGACGGGCCCTGTCCCGACCAAGACCTGCCCCAGCCCCGACATGCATCTCGACCAGAGGCAACATAGAAATCCTCTCGGGCTGGTGCCGACCTTAACCTCCCTACAGAGGGACCTCGACACGGACCGACCCCGACCGTGACGGGCCCTGTCCCGACCAAGACCGGCACTGGCCCCGACATGCTCTCGAGCGGACCTCCAGTCAGGCTGGCGCCAACTTGAACCGGCCCCAAACTGGGGCTCAGACACACACGGGGTGGCTGCGACACCATCCGGCCCTGAAGAGGTCCCTCGACGGGAACGGGCACCGTCGGGGCCTTCGATAATGGGCGGCCCCAATCCTGATTGGCCCGGCCCTGACCATGGCCTCGACCAGGGCCGGCACGGGCTCCGACATGCATTTTGATTGGAGCCAGCGTGGAACTCCTCTCGGGCTGGTGCCGACCTTAACCTCCCTGCAGAGGGACCTCGACACGGACTGACCCCGACCTGACGGGCCCTGTCCCGACCAAGACCGGCACTGGCCCCGACATGCTCTCGACCGGACCTGCACTCAGGCTGGCGCCGACTTGAACCGGCCCCAAACAGGGACCCAGAGCCACACGGGGTGACTGCGACACCATCTGGCCCTGAAGAGGTGCCTCGACAGGAACGGGCACCGACGGGGACTTCGACACTGACCGCCCCCCACAGTGACGGGCCCTGTCCCGACCACAACCTCGACCAGGACCGGCACCGGCCACGACATGCATCTCGACCAGAAGAAACGCAGAAGCCCTCTCGGGCTGGCGCTGACCTTAACCTCCCTGCAGAGGGACCTCGACACGGGCCTGCCCCGAGATAGACCGATCCCGACCGTGATGGGCCCTGTCCCGACCAAGACCGGCACTGGCCCCGACATGTTCTCGACAGGACCTGTACTCAGGCTGGCGCCGACTTGGACGGGCCACAAACATGGGCTCAGACACACACGGGGTGGCTGCGACACCATCCGGCCCTGAATGGGTCCCTCGACAGGAACGGGCACCGTCGGGGACTTCGACACTGACCGAGCCCGAGAGTGACGGGCCCTGTCCCGACCACAACCTCGACCAGGACCGGCACCGGCCACGACATGCATCTCGACCAGAAGCAACGCAGAAGCCCTCTCGGGCTGGCGCTGACCTTAACCTCCCTGCAGAGGACCTCGACTCGGGCCGGCCCCGAAATAGACTGACCCCCGACCATGACTGGCCATGCCCCGATCCCCACCTGGACCAGCACTGCCACCGGCCCCGACCTGAGCCCTGACATGCATCTCGAACGCACCACCACTCAGGCTGGCGCCGACTTGAACCGGCCCCAAAGAGTGAGCCAGAACCACACGGGGCGGCTGCGACACCATCCGGCCCTGAAGAGGTGCTTCGACAGGACCGGGTAACGTCGGAGACCTCGACACGGGCCGGCCCCGACATAGACCGACCCCGACCGTGACGGGCCCTGTCCCGACCAAGACCGGCACTGGCCCCGACATGCATCTTGACCAGAGGCAACATAGAAATCCTCTCGGGCTGGTGCCGACCTTAACCTCCCTGCAGAGGGACCTCGACACGGACCGACCCCGACCGTGACGGGCCCTGTCCCGACCAAGACCGGCACTGGCCCCGACATGCTCTCGAGCGGACCTGCACTCAGGCTGGCGCCGACTTGAACCGGCCCCAAACAGGGGCTCAGACCCACACTGGCGCCTGCGACACCACCCGGCCCTGAAGAGGTCCCTCGACAGGACCGGGTAACGTCGGAGACCTCGACACGGGCCGGCCCCGACATAGAGAGACCCCGACCGTGACGGGCCCTGTCCCGACCAAGACCTGCCCCGGCCCCGACATGCATCTCGACCAGAGGCAACCTAGAAATCCTCTCGGGCTGGTGCCGACCTTAACCTCCCTGCAGAGGGACCTCGACACGGACCGACCCCGACCGTGACGGCCACTGCCCCGACCAAGACCTCGACCAGGACTGCCACCCGCCCCGACATGGGCCCCGACATGCATCATGGTCGGACCTGCACTCAGGCTGGCGCAGACTTCAACCGGCCCCAAACAGGGGCCCAGACCCACACGGGGTGGCTGCGACACCATCTGGCCCTGAAGAGGTGCCTCGACAGGAACGGGCACCGTCGGGGACTTCGACACTGACCGACCCCGAAATAGACCGACCCCGACCGTGACGGGCACTGTCCCGACCAAGACCGGCATCGGCCCCGACATGTTCTCGACAGCACCTGTACTCAGGCTGGCGCCGACTTGGATGGGCCACAAACATGGGCTCAGACACACACGGGGTGGCTGCGACACCATCCGGCCCTGAATGGGTCCCTCGACAGGAACGGGTAACATCGGAAACCTCGACACGGGCCGGCCCCGACATAGACTGACCCCGACCGTGACTGGCCATTCCCGATCCCCACCTGGACCAGCACTGCCACCGGCCCCGACCTGAGCCCTGACATGCATCTCGAACGCACCACCACTCAGGCTGGCGCCGACTTGAACCGGCCTCAAAGAGTGAGCCAGAACCACACGGGGCGGCTCCGACACCATCCGGCCCTGAAGGGGTCCCTCGGCAGGAACAGGCACCGTCGGGGCCTTCGACACGGGCCCTGCCCCGACCAACAACTCGACCAGGATTGCCACCCGCCCTGACCTGGCCCCGACATGCATCTCGACCGGACCTGCACTCAGGCTGGCGCCGACTTGGACCGGCCCCAAACAGGGGCCCAGAGCCATACTGGGTGACTCCGACACCATCCGGCCCTGAAGCGGTCTCTCGACAGGAACGTGCAATGTCGGGGAGTTCGATAAGGGCCGGTCCCAACCGTGATTGGCAATGCAGAAATCCTCTCGGGCTGGTGCCGACCTAAACCTCCCTGAAAAGGAACCTAGACACGGACCGACCCAGACCGTGACGGGCCCTGTCCCGACCAAGACCTCCACCAGCAACGCCACCGGCACCGAGCTGGGCCCTGACATGCATCTCGACCGGACCTCCACTCAGGCTGGCGCCAACTTGAACCGGCCCCAAACTGGGGCCCAAACCCAAATGGGGTGGCCACGACACCATCCGGCCCTGAAGAGGTCCCTCGACAGGAACGGGTAACGTCGGAGACCTCGACACGGGCCGGCCCCGACATAGACCGACCCCGACCGCGATGGGCCCGGCCCCGACCAGGACCGGCCCCAGCCCCGACATGCATCTCGACCAGAGGCAACACAGAAATGCTCTCGAGCTGGCGCCGACCCTAACCTCCACATGGACCGATCCCGACCGTGATGGGCCCTGTCCCGACCAAGAGCGGCACTGGCCCCGACATGCTCTCGAGCGGACCTGCACTCAGGCTGGCGCCGACTTGAACCGGCCCCAAAGAGGGGCTCAGAGCCACAAGGGGTGGCTGCGACACCATCCGGCCCTGAAGAGGTCCCTCGACAGGAATGGGTAACGTTGGAGACCTCGACACGGGCCGGCCCCGACATAGACCGACCCCGACCGTGACGGGCCCTGTCCCGACCAAGACCTGCCCCAGCCCCGACATGCATCTCGACCAGAGGCAACATAGAAATCCTCTCGGGCTGGTGCCGACCTTAACCTCCCTACAGAGGGACCTCGACACGGACCGACCCCGACCGTGACGGGCCCTGTCCCGACCAAGACCGGCACTGGCCCCGACATGCTCTCGAGCGGACCTCCAGTCAGGCTGGCGCCAACTTGAACCGGCCCCAAACTGGGGCTCAGACACACACGGGGTGGCTGCGACACCATCCGGCCCTGAAGAGGTCCCTCGACGGGAACGGGCACCGTCGGGGCCTTCGATAATGGGCGGCCCCAATCCTGATTGGCCCGGCCCTGACCATGGCCTCGACCAGGGCCGGCACGGGCTCCGGCATGCATTTTGATTGGAGCCAGCGTGGAACTCCTCTCGGGCTGGTGCCGACCTTAACCTCCCTGCAGAGGGACCTCGACACGGACTGACCCCGACCTGACGGGCCCTGTCCCGACCAAGACCGGCACTGGCCCCGACATGCTCTCGAGCGGACCTGCACTCAGGCTGGCGCCGACATGAACCGGCCCCAAACAGGGACCCAGAGCCACACGGGGTGACTGCGACACCATCTGGCCCTGAAGAGGTGCCTCGACAGGAACGGGCACCGTCGGGGACTTCGACACTGACCGACCCCCACAGTGACGGGCCCTGTCCCGACCACAACCTCGACCAGGACCGGCACCGGCCACGACATGCATCTCGACCAGAAGCAACGCAGAAGCCCTCTCGGGCTGGCGCTGACCTTAACCTCCCTGCAGAGGGACCTCGACACGGGCCTGCCCCGAGATAGACCGATCCCGACCGTGATGGGCCCTGTCCCGACCAAGACCGGCACTGGCCCCGACATGTTCTCGACAGGACCTGTACTCAGGCTGGCGCCGACTTGGACGGGCCACAAACATGGGCTCAGACACACACGGGGTGGCTGCGACACCATCCGGCCCTGAATGGGTCCCTCGACAGGAACGGGCACCGTCGGGGACTTCGACACTGACCGAGCCCGAGAGTGACGGGCCCTGTCCCGACCACAACCTCGACCAGGACCGGCACCGGCCACGACATGCATCTCGACCAGAAGCAACGCAGAAGCCCTCTCGGGCTGGCGCTGACCTTAACCTCCCTGCAGAGGACCTCGACTCGGGCCGGCCCCGACATAGACTGACCCCCGACCGTGACTGGCCATGCCCCGATCCCCACCTGGACCAGCACTGCCACCGGCCCCGACCTGAGCCCTGACATGCATCTCGAACGCACCACCCAGGCTGGCGCCGACTTGAACCGGCCCCAAAGAGTGAGCCAGAACCACACGGGGCGGCTCCGACACCATCCGGCCCTGAAGAGGTGCTTCGACAGGACCGGGTAACGTCGGAGACCTCGACACGGGCCGGCCCCGACATAGAGAGACCCCGACCGTGACGGGCCCTGTCCCGACCAAGAGCGGCACTGGCCCCGACATGCTCTCGAGCGGACCTGCACTCAGGCTGGCGCCAACTTGAACCGGCCCCAAACAGGGGCTCAGACCCACACTGGCGCCTGCGACACCATCCGGCCCTGAAGAGGTCCCTCGACAGGACCGGGTAACGTCGGAGACCTCGACACGGGCCGGCCCCGACATAGAGAGACCCCGACCGTGACGGGCCCTGTCCCGACCAAGACCTGCCCCGGCCCCGACATGCATCTCGACCAGAGGCAACCTAGAAATCCTCTCGGGCTGGTGCCGACCTTAACCTCCCTGCAGAGGGACCTCGACACGGACCGACCCCGACCGTGACGGCCACTGCCCCGACCAAGACCTCGACCAGGACTGCCACCCGCCCCGACATGGGCCCCGACATGCATCATGGTCGGACCTGCACTCAGGCTGGCGCAGACTTCAACGGGCCCCAAACAGGGGCCCAGACCCACACGGGGTGGCTGCGACACCATCTGGCCCTGAAGAGGTGCCTCGACAGGAACGGGCACCGTCGGGGACTTCGACACTGACCGACCCCGAAATAGACCGACCCCGACCGTGACGGGCACTGTCCCGACCAAGACCGGCATCGGCCCCGACATGTTCTCGACAGCACCTGTACTCAGGCTGGCGCCGACTTGGATGGGCCACAAACATGGGCTCAGACACACACGGGGTGGCTGCGACACCATCCGGCCCTGAATGGGTCCCTCGACAGGAACGGGTAACATCGGAAACCTCGACACGGGCCGGCCCCGACATAGACTGACCCCGACCGTGACTGGCCATTCCCGATCCCCACCTGGACCAGCACTGCCACCGGCCCCGACCTGAGCCCTGACATGCATCTCGAACGCACCACCACTCAGGCTGGCGCCGACTTGAACCGGCCTCAAAGAGTGAGCCAGAACCACACGGGGCGGCTCCGACACCATCCGGCCCTGAAGGGGTCCCTCGGCAGGAACAGGCACCGTCGGGGCCTTCGACACGGGCCCTGCCCCGACCAACAACTCGACCAGGATTGCCACCCGCCCTGACCTGGCCCCGACATGCATCTCGACCGGACCTGCACTCAGGCTGGCGCCGACTTGGACCGGCCCCAAACAGGGGCCCAGAGCCATACTGGGTGACTCCGACACCATCCGGCCCTGAAGCGGTCTCTCGACAGGAACGTGCAATGTCGGGGAGTTCGATAAGGGCCGGTCCCAACCGTGATTGGCAATGCAGAAATCCTCTCGGGCTGGTGCCGACCTAAACCTCCCTGAAAAGGAACCTAGACACGGACCGACCCAGACCGTGACGGGCCCTGTCCCGACCAAGACCTCCACCAGCAACGCCACCGGCACCGAGCTGGGCCCTGACATGCATCTCGACCGGACCTCCACTCAGGCTGGCGCCAACTTGAACCGGCCCCAAACTGGGGCCCAAACCCAAATGGGGTGGCCACGACACCATCCGGCCCTGAAGAGGTCCCTCGACAGGAACGGGTAACGTCGGAGACCTCGACACGGGCCGGCCCCGACATAGACCGACCCCGACCGCGACGGGCCCGGCCCCGACCAGGACCGGCCCCAGCCCCGACATGCATCTCGACCAGAGGCAACACAGAAATGCTCTCGAGCTGGCGCCGACCCTAACCTCCACATGGACCGATCCCGACCGTGATGGGCCCTGTCCCGACCAAGAGCGGCACTGGCCCCGACATGCTCTCGAGCGGACCTGCACTCAGGCTGGCGCCGACTTGAACCGGCCCCAAACAGGGGCTCAGAGCCACAAGGGGTGGCTGCGACACCATCCGGCCCTGAAGAGGTCCCTCGACAGGAATGGGTAACGTTGGAGACCTCGACACGGGCCGGCCCCGACATAGACCGACCCCGACCGTGACGGGCCCTGTCCCGACCAAGACCTGCCCCAGCCCCGACATGCATCTCGACCAGAGGCAACATAGAAATCCTCTCGGGCTGGTGCCGACCTTAACCTCCCTACAGAGGGACCTCGACACGGACCGACCCCGACCGTGACGGGCCCTGTCCCGACCAAGACCGGCACTGGCCCCGACATGCTCTCGAGCGGACCTCCAGTCAGGCTGGCGCCAACTTGAACCGGCCCCAAACTGGGGCTCAGACACACACGGGGTGGCTGCGACACCATCCGGCCCTGAAGAGGTCCCTCGACGGGAACGGGCACCGTCGGGGCCTTCGATAATGGGCGGCCCCAATCCTGATTGGCCCGGCCCTGACCATGGCCTCGACCAGGGCCGGCACGGGCTCCGACATGCATTTTGATTGGAGCCAGCGTGGAACTCCTCTCGGGCTGGTGCCGACCTTAACCTCCCTGCAGAGGGACCTCGACACGGACTGACCCCGACCTGACGGGCCCTGTCCCGACCAAGACCGGCACTGGCCCCGACATGCTCTCGACCGGACCTGCACTCAGGCTGGCGCCGACATGAACCGGCCCCAAACAGGGACCCAGAGCCACACGGGGTGACTGCGACACCATCTGGCCCTGAAGAGGTGCCTCGACAGGAACGGGCACCGTCGGGGACTTCGACACTGACCGACCCCCACAGTGACGGGCCCTGTCCCGACCACAACCTCGACCAGGACCGGCACCGGCCACGACATGCATCTCGACCAGAAGAAACGCAGAAGCCCTCTCGGGCTGGCGCTGACCTTAACCTCCCTGCAGAGGGACCTCGACACGGGCCTGCCCCGAGATAGACCGATCCCGACCGTGATGGGCCCTGTCCCGACCAAGACCGGCACTGGCCCCGACATGTTCTCGACAGGACCTGTACTCAGGCTGGCGCCGACTTGGACGGGCCACAAACATGGGCTCAGACACACACGGGGTGGCTGCGACACCATCCGGCCCTGAATGGGTCCCTCGACAGGAACGGGCACCGTCGGGGACTTCGACACTGACCGAGCCCGAGAGTGACGGGCCCTGTCCCGACCACAACCTCGACCAGGACCGGCACCGGCCACGACATGCATCTCGACCAGAAGCAACGCAGAAGCCCTCTCGGGCTGGCGCTGACCTTAACCTCCCTGCAGAGGACCTCGACTCGGGCCGGCCCCGACATAGACTGACCCCCGACCGTGACTGGCCATGCCCCGATCCCCACCTGGACCAGCACTGCCACCGGCCCCGACCTGAGCCCTGACATGCATCTCGAACGCACCACCCAGGCTGGCGCCGACTTGAACCGGCCCCAAAGAGTGAGCCAGAACCACACGGGGCGGCTCCGACACCATCCGGCCCTGAAGAGGTGCTTCGACAGGACCGGGTAACGTCGGAGACCTCGACACGGGCCGGCCCCGACATAGAGAGACCCCGACCGTGACGGGCCCTGTCCCGACCAAGAGCGGCACTGGCCCCGACATGCTCTCGAGCGGACCTGCACTCAGGCTGGCGCCGACTTGAACCGGCCCCAAACAGGGGCTCAGACCCACACTGGCGCCTGCGACACCACCCGGCCCTGAAGAGGTCCCTCGACAGGACCGGGTAACGTCGGAGACCTCGACACGGGCCGGCCCCGACATAGAGAGACCCCGACCGTGACGGGCCCTGTCCCGACCAAGACCTGCCCCGGCCCCGACATGCATCTCGACCAGAGGCAACATAGAAATCCTCTCGGGCTGGTGCCGACCTTAACCTCCCTGCAGAGGGACCTCGACACGGACCGACCCCGACCGTGACGGCCACTGCCCCGACCAAGACCTCGACCAGGACTGCCACCCGCCCCGACATGGGCCCCGACATGCATCATGGTCGGACCTGCACTCAGGCTGGCGCAGACTTCAACCGGCCCCAAACAGGGGCCCAGACCCACACGGGGTGGCTGCGACACCATCTGGCCCTGAAGAGGTGCCTCGACAGGAACGGGCACCGTCGGGGACTTCGACACTGACCGACCCCGAAATAGACCGACCCCGACCGTGACGGGCACTGTCCCGACCAAGACCGGCATCGGCCCCGACATGTTCTCGACAGCACCTGTACTCAGGCTGGCGCCGACTTGGATGGGCCACAAACATGGGCTCAGACACACACGGGGTGGCTGCGACACCATCCGGCCCTGAATGGGTCCCTCGACAGGAACGGGTAACATCGGAAACCTCGACACGGGCCGGCCCCGACATAGACTGACCCCGACCGTGACTGGCCATTCCCGATCCCCACCTGGACCAGCACTGCCACCGGCCCCGACCTGAGCCCTGACATGCATCTCGAACGCACCACCACTCAGGCTGGCGCCGACTTGAACCGGCCTCAAAGAGTGAGCCAGAACCACACGGGGCGGCTCCGACACCATCCGGCCCTGAAGGGGTCCCTCGGCAGGAACAGGCACCGTCGGGGCCTTCGACACGGGCCCTGCCCCGACCAACAACTCGACCAGGATTGCCACCCGCCCTGACCTGGCCCCGACATGCATCTCGACCGGACCTGCACTCAGGCTGGCGCCGACTTGGACCGGCCCCAAACAGGGGCCCAGAGCCATACTGGGTGACTCCGACACCATCCGGCCCTGAAGCGGTCTCTCGACAGGAACGTGCAATGTCGGGGAGTTCGATAAGGGCCGGTCCCAACCGTGATTGGCAATGCAGAAATCCTCTCGGGCTGGTGCCGACCTTAACCTCCCTGAAAAGGAACCTAGACACGGACCGACCCAGACCGTGACGGGCCCTGTCCCGACCAAGACCTCCACCAGCAACGCCACCGGCACCGAGCTGGGCCCTGACATGCATCTCGACCGGACCTCCACTCAGGCTGGCGCCAACTTGAACCGGCCCCAAACTGGGGCCCAAACCCAAATGGGGTGGCCACGACACCATCCGGCCCTGAAGAGGTCCCTCGACAGGAACGGGTAACGTCGGAGACCTCGACACGGGCCGGCCCCGACATAGACCGACCCCGACCGTGACGGGCCCTGTCCCGACCAAGACCTGCCCCGGCCCCGACATGCATCTCGACCAGAGGCAACATAGAAATCCTCTCGGGCTGGTGCCGACCTTAACCTCCCTGCAGAGGGACCTCGACACGGACCGACCCCGACCGTGACGGCCACTGCCCCGACCAAGACCTCGACCAGGACTGCCACCCGCCCCGACATGGGCCCCGACATGCATCATGGTCGGACCTGCACTCAGGCTGGCGCAGACTTCAACCGGCCCCAAACAGGGGCCCAGACCCACACGGGGTGGCTGCGACACCATCTGGCCCTGAAGAGGTGCCTCGACAGGAACGGGCACCGTCGGGGACTTCGACACTGACCGACCCCGAAATAGACCGACCCCGACCGTGACGGGCACTGTCCCGACCAAGACCGGCATCGGCCCCGACATGTTCTCGACAGCACCTGTACTCAGGCTGGCGCCGACTTGGATGGGCCACAAACATGGGCTCAGACACACACGGGGTGGCTGCGACACCATCCGGCCCTGAATGGGTCCCTCGACAGGAACGGGTAACATCGGAAACCTCGACACGGGCCGGCCCCGACATAGACTGACCCCGACCGTGACTGGCCATTCCCGATCCCCACCTGGACCAGCACTGCCACCGGCCCCGACCTGAGCCCTGACATGCATCTCGAACGCACCACCACTCAGGCTGGCGCCGACTTGAACCGGCCTCAAAGAGTGAGCCAGAACCACACGGGGCGGCTCCGACACCATCCGGCCCTGAAGGGGTCCCTCGGCAGGAACAGGCACCGTCGGGGCCTTCGACACGGGCCCTGCCCCGACCAACAACTCGACCAGGATTGCCACCCGCCCTGACCTGGCCCCGACATGCATCTCGACCGGACCTGCACTCAGGCTGGCGCCGACTTGGACCGGCCCCAAACAGGGGCCCAGAGCCATACTGGGTGACTCCGACACCATCCGGCCCTGAAGCGGTCTCTCGACAGGAACGTGCAATGTCGGGGAGTTCGATAAGGGCCGGTCCCAACCGTGATTGGCAATGCAGAAATCCTCTCGGGCTGGTGCCGACCTAAACCTCCCTGAAAAGGAACCTAGACACGGACCGACCCAGACCGTGACGGGCCCTGTCCCGACCAAGACCTCCACCAGCAACGCCACCGGCACCGAGCTGGGCCCTGACATGCATCTCGACCGGACCTCCACTCAGGCTGGCGCCAACTTGAACCGGCCCCAAACTGGGGCCCAAACCCAAATGGGGTGGCCACGACACCACCCGGCCCTGAAGAGGTCCCTCGACAGGAACGGGTAACGTCGGAGACCTCGACACGGGCCGGCCCCGACATAGACCGACCCCGACCGCGACGGGCCCGGCCCCGACATAGACCGACCCCAGCCCCGACATGCATCTCGACCAGAGGCAACACAGAAATGCTCTCGAGCTGGCGCCGACCCTAACCTCCACATGGACCGATCCCGACCGTGATGGGCCCTGTCCCGACCAAGAGCGGCACTGGCCCCGACATGCTCTCGAGCGGACCTGCACTCAGGCTGGCGCCGACTTGAACCGGCCCCAAAGAGGGGCTCAGAGCCACAAGGGGTGGCTGCGACACCATCCGGCCCTGAAGAGGTCCCTCGACAGGAATGGGTAACGTTGGAGACCTCGACACGGGCCGGCCCCGACATAGACCGACCCCGACCGTGACGGGCCCTGTCCCGACCAAGACCTGCCCCAGCCCCGACATGCATCTCGACCAGAGGCAACATAGAAATCCTCTCGGGCTGGTGCCGACCTTAACCTCCCTACAGAGGGACCTCGACACGGACCGACCCCGACCGTGACGGGCCCTGTCCCGACCAAGACCGGCACTGGCCCCGACATGCTCTCGAGCGGACCTCCAGTCAGGCTGGCGCCAACTTGAACCGGCCCCAAACTGGGGCTCAGACACACACGGGGTGGCTGCGACACCATCCGGCCCTGAAGAGGTCCCTCGACGGGAACGGGCACCGTCGGGGCCTTCGATAATGGGCGGCCCCAATCCTGATTGGCCCGGCCCTGACCATGGCCTCGACCAGGGCCGGCACGGGCTCCGACATGCATTTTGATTGGAGCCAGCGTGGAACTCCTCTCGGGCTGGTGCCGACCTTAACCTCCCTGCAGAGGGACCTCGACACGGACTGACCCCGACCTGACGGGCCCTGTCCCGACCAAGACCGGCACTGGCCCCGACATGCTCTCGACCGGACCTGCACTCAGGCTGGCGCAGACTTGAACCGGCCCCAAACAGGGACCCAGAGCCACACGGGGTGACTGCGACACCATCTGGCCCTGAAGAGGTGCCTCGACAGGAACGGGCACCGTCGGGGACTTCGACACTGACCGACCCCCACAGTGACGGGCCCTGTCCCGACCACAACCTCGACCAGGACCGGCACCGGCCACGACATGCATCTCGACCAGAAGAAACGCAGAAGCCCTCTCGGGCTGGCGCTGACCTTAACCTCCCTGCAGAGGGACCTCGAGACGGGCCTGCCCCGAGATAGACCGATCCCGACCGTGATGGGCCCTGTCCCGACCAAGACCGGCACTGGCCCCGACATGTTCTCGACAGGACCTGTACTCAGGCTGGCGCCGACTTGGACGGGCCACAAACATGGGCTCAGACACACACGGGGTGGCTGCGACACCATCCGGCCCTGAATGGGTCCCTCGACAGGAACGGGCACCGTCGGGGACTTCGACACTGACCGATCCCGAGAGTGACGGGCCCTGTCCCGACCACAACCTCGACCAGGACCGGCACCGGCCACGACATGCATCTCGACCAGAAGCAACGCAGAAGCCCTCTCGGGCTGGCGCTGACCTTAACCTCCCTGCAGAGGACCTCGACTCGGGCCGGCCCCGACATAGACTGACCCCCGACCGTGACTGGCCATGCCCCGATCCCCACCTGGACCAGCACTGCCACCGGCCCCGACCTGAGCCCTGACATGCATCTCGAACGCACCACCACTCAGGCTGGCGCCGACTTGAACCGGCCCCAAAGAGTGAGCCAGAACCACACGGGGCGGCTCCGACACCATCCGGCCCTGAAGAGGTGCTTCGACAGGACCGGGTAACGTCGGAGACCTCGACACGGGCCGGCCCCGACATAGACCGACCCCGACCGTGACGGGCCCTGTCCCGACCAAGACCGGCACTGGCCCCGACATGCTCTCGAGCGGACCTGCACTCAGGCTGGCGCCGACTTGAACCGGCCCCAAACAGGGGCTCAGACCCACACTGGCGGCTGCGACACCATCCGGCCCTGAAGAGGTGCTTCGACAGGACCGGGTAACGTCGGAGACCTCGACACGGGCCGGCCCCGACATAGAGAGACCCCGACCGTGACGGGCCCTGTCCCGACCAAGACCTGCCCCGGCCCCGACATGCATCTCGACCAGAGGCAACATAGAAATCCTCTCGGGCTGGTGCCGACCTTAACCTCCCTGCAGAGGGACCTCGACACGGACCGACCCCGACCGTGACGGCCACTGCCCCGACCAAGACCTCGACCAGGACTGCCACCCGCCCCGACATGGGCCCCGACATGCATCATGGTCGGACCTGCACTCAGGCTGGCGCAGACTTCAACGGGCCCCAAACAGGGGCCCAGACCCACACGGGGTGGCTGCGACACCATCTGGCCCTGAAGAGGTGCCTCGACAGGAACGGGCACCGTCGGGGACTTCGACACTGACCGACCCCGAAATAGACCGACCCCGACCGTGACGGGCACTGTCCCGACCAAGACCGGCATCGGCCCCGACATGTTCTCGACAGCACCTGTACTCAGGCTGGCGCCGACTTGGATGGGCCACAAACATGGGCTCAGACACACACGGGGTGGCTGCGACACCATCCGGCCCTGAATGGGTCCCTCGACAGGAACGGGTAACATCGGAAACCTCGACACGGGCCGGCCCTGACATAGACTGACCCCGACCGTGACTGGCCATTCCCGATCCCCACCTGGACCAGCACTGCCACCGGCCCCAACCTGAGCCCTGACATGCATCTCGAACGCACCACCACTCAGGCTGGCGCCGACTTGAACCGGCCCCAAAGAGTGAGCCAGAACCACACGGGGCGGCTCCGACACCATCCGGCCCTGAAGGGGTCCCTCGGCAGGAACAGGCACCGTCGGGGCCTTCGACACGGGCCCTGCCCCGACCAACAACTCGACCAGGATTGCCACCCGCCCTGACCTGGCCCCGACATGCATCTCGACCGGACCTGCACTCAGGCTGGCGCCGACTTGGACCGGCCCCAAACAGGGGCCCAGAGCCATACTGGGTGACTCCGACACCATCCGGCCCTGAAGCGGTCTCTCGACAGGAACGTGCAATGTCGGGGAGTTCGATAAGGGCCGGTCCCAACCGTGATTGGCAATGCAGAAATCCTCTCGGGCTGGTGCCGACCTAAACCTCCCTGAAAAGGAACCTAGACACGGACCGACCCAGACCGTGACGGGCCCTGTCCCGACCAAGACCTCCACCAGCAACGCCACCGGCACCGAGCTGGGCCCTGACATGCATCTCGACCGGACCTCCACTCAGGCTGGCGCCAACTTGAACCGGCCCCAAACTGGGGCCCAAACCCAAATGGGGTGGCCACGACACCATCCGGCCCTGAAGAGGTCCCTCGACAGGAACGGGTAACGTCGGAGACCTCGACACGGGCCGGCCCCGACATAGACCGACCCCGACCGCGACGGGCCCGGCCCCGACCAGGACCGGCCCCAGCCCCGACATGCATCTCGACCAGAGGCAACACAGAAATGCTCTCGAGCTGGCGCCGACCCTAACCTCCACATGGACCGATCCCGACCGTGATGGGCCCTGTCCCGACCAAGAGCGGCACTGGCCCCGACATGCTCTCGAGCGGACCTGCACTCAGGCTGGCGCCGACTTGAACCGGCCCCAAACAGGGGCTCAGAGCCACAAGGGGTGGCTGCGACACCATCCGGCCCTGAAGAGGTCCCTCGACAGGAATGGGTAACGTTGGAGACCTCGACACGGGCCGGCCCCGACATAGACCGACCCCGACCGTGACGGGCCCTGTCCCGACCAAGACCTGCCCCAGCCCCGACATGCATCTCGACCAGAGGCAACATAGAAATCCTCTCGGGCTGGTGCCGACCTTAACCTCCCTACAGAGGGACCTCGACACGGACCGACCCCGACCGTGACGGGCCCTGTCCCGACCAAGACCGGCACTGGCCCCGACATGCTCTCGACCGGACCTCCAGTCAGGCTGGCGCCAACTTGAACCGGCCCCAAACTGGGGCTCAGACACACACGGGGTGGCTGCGACACCATCCGGCCCTGAAGAGGTCCCTCGACGGGAACGGGCACCGTCGGGGCCTTCGATAATGGGCGGACCCAATCCTGATTGGCCCGGCCCTGACCATGGCCTCGACCAGGGCCGGCACGGGCTCCGACACGCATTTTGATTGGAGCCAGCGTGGAACTCCTCTCGGACTGGTGCCGACCTTAACCTCCCTGCAGAGGGACCTCGACACGGACTGACCCCGACCTGACGGGCCCTGTCCCGACCAAGACCGGCACTGGCCCCGACATGCTCTCGACCGGACCTGCACTCAGGCTGGCGCCGACTTGAACCGGCCCCAAACAGGGACCCAGAGCCACACGGGGTGACTGCGACACCATCTGGCCCTGAAGAGGTGCCTCGACAGGAACGGGCACCGTCGGGGACTTCGACACTGACCGACCCCCACAGTGACGGGCCCTGTCCCGACCACAACCTCGACCAGGACCGGCACCGGCCACGACATGCATCTCGACCAGAAGAAACGCAGAAGCCCTCTCGGGCTGGCGCTGACCTTAACCTCCCTGCAGAGGGACCTCGACACGGGCCTGCCCCGAGATAGACCGATCCCGACCGTGATGGGCCCTGTCCCGACCAAGACCGGCACTGGCCCCGACATGTTCTCGACAGGACCTGCACTCAGGCTGGCGCCGACTTGGACGGGCCACAAACATGGGCTCAGACACACACGGGGTGGCTGCGACACCATCCGGCCCTGAATGGGTCCCTCGACAGGAACGGGCACCGTCGGGGACTTCGACACTGACCGATCCCGAGAGTGACGGGCCCTGTCCCGACCACAACCTCGACCAGGACCGGCACCGGCCACGACATGCATCTCGACCAGAAGCAACGCAGAAGCCCTCTCGGGCTGGCGCTGACCTTAACCTCCCTGCAGAGGACCTCGACTCGGGCCGGCCCCGACATAGACTGACCCCCGACCGTGACTGGCCATGCCCCGATCCCCACCTGGACCAGCACTGCCACCGGCCCCGACCTGAGCCCTGACATGCATCTCGAACGCACCACCACTCAGGCTGGCGCCGACTTGAACCGGCCCCAAAGAGTGAGCCAGAACCACACGGGGCGGCTCCGACACCATCCGGCCCTGAAGAGGTGCTTCGACAGGACCGGGTAACGTCGGAGACCTCGACACGGGCCGGCCCCGACATAGAGAGACCCCGACCGTGACGGGCCCTGTCCCGACCAAGATCGGCACTGGCCCCGACATGCTCTCGAGCGGACCTGCACTCAGGCTGGCGCCGACTTGAACCGGCCCCAAACAGGGGCTCAGACCCACACTGGCGGCTGCGACACCATCCGGCCCTGAAGAGGTGCTTCGACAGGACCGGGTAACGTCGGAGACATCGACACGGGCCGGCCCCGACATAGAGAGACCCCGACCGTGACGGGCCCTGTCCCGACCAAGACCTGCCCCGGCCCCGACATGCATCTCGACCAGAGGCAACCTAGAAATCCTCTCGGGCTGGTGCCGACCTTAACCTCCCTGCAGAGGGACCTCGACACGGACCGACCCCGACCGTGACGGCCACTGCCCCGACCAAGACCTCGACCAGGACTGCCACCCGCCCCGACATGGGCCCCGACATGCATCATGGTCGGACCTGCACTCAGGCTGGCGCAGACTTCAACCGGCCCCAAACAGGGGCCCAGACCCACACGGGGTGGCTGCGACACCATCTGGCCCTGAAGAGGTGCCTCGACAGGAACGGGCACCGTCGGGGACTTCGACACTGACCGACCCCGAAATAGACCGACCCCGACCGTGACGGGCACTGTCCCGACCAAGACCGGCATCGGCCCCGACATGTTCTCGACAGCACCTGTACTCAGGCTGGCGCCGACTTGGATGGGCCACAAACATGGGCTCAGACACACACGGGGTGGCTGCGACACCATCCGGCCCTGAATGGGTCCCTCGACAGGAACAGGTAACATCGGAAACCTCGACACGGGCCGGCCCTGACATAGACTGACCCCGACCGTGACTGGCCATTCCCGATCCCCACCTGGACCAGCACTGCCACCGGCCCCAACCTGAGCCCTGACATGCATCTCGAACGCACCACCACTCAGGCTGGCGCCGACTTGAACCGGCCCCAAAGAGTGAGCCAGAACCACACGGGGCGGCTCCGACACCATCCGGCCCTGAAGGGGTCCCTCGGCAGGAACAGGCACCGTCGGGGCCTTCGACACGGGCCCTGCCCCGACCAACAACTCGACCAGGATTGCCACCCGCCCTGACCTGGCCCCGACATGCATCTCGACCGGACCTGCACTCAGGCTGGCGCCGACTTGGACCGGCCCCAAACAGGGGCCCAGAGCCATACTGGGTGACTCCGACACCATCCGGCCCTGAAGCGGTCTCTCGACAGGAACGTGCAATGTCGGGGAGTTCGATAAGGGCCGGTCCCAACCGTGATTGGCAATGCAGAAATCCTCTCGGGCTGGTGCCGACCTAAACCTCCCTGAAAAGGAACCTAGACACGGACCGACCCAGACCGTGACGGGCCCTGTCCCGACCAAGACCTCCACCAGCAACGCCACCGGCACCGAGCTGGGCCCTGACATGCATCTCGACCGGACCTCCACTCAGGCTGGCGCCAACTTGAACCGGCCCCAAACTGGGGCCCAAACCCAAATGGGGTGGCCACGACACCATCCGGCCCTGAAGAGGTCCCTCGACAGGACCGGGTAACGTCGGAGACCTCGACACGGGCCGGCCCCGACATAGACCGACCCCGACCGCGACGGGCCCGGCCCCGACCAGGACCGGCCCCAGCCCCGACATGCATCTCGACCAGAGGCAACACAGAAATCCTCTCGAGCTGGCGCCGACCCTAACCTCCACATGGACCGATCCCGACCGTGATGGGCCCTGTCCCGACCAAGAGCGGCACTGGCCCCGACATGCTCTCGAGCGGACCTGCACTCAGGCTGGCGCCGACTTGAACCGGCCCCAAAGAGGGGCTCAGAGCCACAAGGGGTGGCTGCGACACCATCCGGCCCTGAAGAGGTCCCTCGACAGGAATGGGTAACGTTGGAGACCTCGACACGGGCCGGCCCCGACATAGACCGACCCCGACCGTGACGGGCCCTGTCCCGACCAAGACCTGCCCCAGCCCCGACATGCATCTCGACCAGAGGCAACATAGAAATCCTCTCGGGCTGGTGCCGACCTTAACCTCCCTACAGAGGGACCTCGACACGGACCGACCCCGACCGTGACGGGCCCTGTCCCGACCAAGACCGGCACTGGCCCCGACATGCTCTCGAGCGGACCTCCAGTCAGGCTGGCGCCAACTTGAACCGGCCCCAAACTGGGGCTCAGACACACACGGGGTGGCTGCGACACCATCCGGCCCTGAAGAGGTCCCTCGACGGGAACGGGCACCGTCGGGGCCTTCGATAATGGGCGGCCCCAATCCTGATTGGCCCGGCCCTGACCATGGCCTCGACCAGGGCCGGCACGGGCTCCGACATGCATTTTGATTGGAGCCAGCGTGGAACTCCTCTCGGGCTGGTGCCGACCTTAACCTCCCTGCAGAGGGACCTCGACACGGACTGACCCCGACCTGACGGGCCCTGTCCCGACCAAGACCGGCACTGGCCCCGACATGCTCTCGAGCGGACCTGCACTCAGGCTGGCGCAGACTTGAACCGGCCCCAAACAGGGACCCAGAGCCACACGGGGTGACTGCGACACCATCTGGCCCTGAAGAGGTGCCTCGACAGGAACGGGCACCGTCGGGGACTTCGACACTGACCGACCCCCACAGTGACGGGCCCTGTCCCGACCACAACCTCGACCAGGACCGGCACCGGCCACGACATGCATCTCGACCAGAAGAAACGCAGAAGCCCTCTCGGGCTGGCGCTGACCTTAACCTCCCTGCAGAGGGACCTCGACACGGGCCTGCCCCGAGATAGACCGATCCCGACCGTGATGGGCCCTGTCCCGACCAAGACCGGCACTGGCCCCGACATGTTCTCGACAGGACCTGCACTCAGGCTGGCGCCGACTTGGACGGGCCACAAACATGGGCTCAGACACACACGGGGTGGCTGCGACACCATCCGGCCCTGAATGGGTCCCTCGACAGGAACGGGCACCGTCGGGGACTTCGACACTGACCGATCCCGAGAGTGACGGGCCCTGTCCCGACCACAACCTCGACCAGGACCGGCACCGGCCACGACATGCATCTCGACCAGAAGCAACGCAGAAGCCCTCTCGGGCTGGCGCTGACCTTAACCTCCCTGCAGAGGACCTCGACTCGGGCCGGCCCCGACATAGACTGACCCCCGACCGTGACTGGCCATGCCCCGATCCCCACCTGGACCAGCACTGCCACCGGCCCCGACCTGAGCCCTGACATGCATCTCGAACGCACCACCACTCAGGCTGGCGCCGACTTGAACCGGCCCCAAAGAGTGAGCCAGAACCACACGGGGCGGCTCCGACACCATCCGGCCCTGAAGAGGTGCTTCGACAGGACCGGGTAACGTCGGAGACCTCGACACGGGCCGGCCCCGACATAGAGAGACCCCGACCGTGACGGGCCCTGTCCCGACCAAGATCGGCACTGGCCCCGACATGCTCTCGAGCGGACCTGCACTCAGGCTGGCGCCGACTTGAACCGGCCCCAAACAGGGGCTCAGACCCACACTGGCGGCTGCGACACCATCCGGCCCTGAAGAGGTGCTTCGACAGGACCGGGTAACGTCGGAGACATCGACACGGGCCGGCCCCGACATAGAGAGACCCCGACCGTGACGGGCCCTGTCCCGACCAAGACCTGCCCCGGCCCCGACATGCATCTCGACCAGAGGCAACATAGAAATCCTCTCGGGCTGGTGCCGACCTTAACCTCCCTGCAGAGGGACCTCGACACGGACCGACCCCGACCGTGACGGCCACTGCCCCGACCAAGACCTCGACCAGGACTGCCACCCGCCCCGACATGGGCCCCGACATGCATCATGGTCGGACCTGCACTCAGGCTGGCGCAGACTTCAACGGGCCCCAAACAGGGGCCCAGACCCACACGGGGTGGCTGCGACACCATCTGGCCCTGAAGAGGTGCCTCGACAGGAACGGGCACCGTCGGGGACTTCGACACTGACCGACCCCGAAATAGACCGACCCCGACCGTGACGGGCACTGTCCCGACCAAGACCGGCATCGGCCCCGACATGTTCTCGACAGCACCTGTACTCAGGCTGGCGCCGACTTGGATGGGCCACAAACATGGGCTCAGACACACACGGGGTGGCTGCGACACCATCCGGCCCTGAATGGGTCCCTCGACAGGAACGGGTAACATCGGAAACCTCGACACGGGCCGGCCCTGACATAGACTGACCCCGACCGTGACTGGCCATTCCCGATCCCCACCTGGACCAGCACTGCCACCGGCCCCAACCTGAGCCCTGACATGCATCTCGAACGCACCACCACTCAGGCTGGCGCCGACTTGAACCGGCCCCAAAGAGTGAGCCAGAACCACACGGGGCGGCTCCGACACCATCCGGCCCTGAAGGGGTCCCTCGGCAGGAACAGGCACCGTCGGGGCCTTCGACACGGGCCCTGCCCCGACCAACAACTCGACCAGGATTGCCACCCGCCCTGACCTGGCCCCGACATGCATCTCGACCGGACCTGCACTCAGGCTGGCGCCGACTTGGACCGGCCCCAAACAGGGGCCCAGAGCCATACTGGGTGACTCCGACACCATCCGGCCCTGAAGCGGTCTCTCGACAGGAACGTGCAATGTCGGGGAGTTCGATAAGGGCCGGTCCCAACCGTGATTGGCAATGCAGAAATCCTCTCGGGCTGGTGCCGACCTAAACCTCCCTGAAAAGGAACCTAGACACGGACCGACCCAGACCGTGACGGGCCCTGTCCCGACCAAGACCTCCACCAGCAACGCCACCGGCACCGAGCTGGGCCCTGACATGCATCTCGACCGGACCTCCACTCAGGCTGGCGCCAACTTGAACCGGCCCCAAACTGGGGCCCAAACCCAAATGGGGTGGCCACGACACCATCCGGCCCTGAAGAGGTCCCTCGACAGGACCGGGTAACGTCGGAGACCTCGACACGGGCCGGCCCCGACATAGACCGACCCCGACCGCGACGGGCCCGGCCCCGACCAGGACCGGCCCCAGCCCCGACATGCATCTCGACCAGAGGCAACACAGAAATCCTCTCGAGCTGGCGCCGACCCTAACCTCCACATGGACCGATCCCGACCGTGATGGGCCCTGTCCCGACCAAGAGCGGCACTGGCCCCGACATGCTCTCGAGCGGACCTGCACTCAGGCTGGCGCCGACTTGAACCGGCCCCAAAGAGGGGCTCAGAGCCACAAGGGGTGGCTGCGACACCATCCGGCCCTGAAGAGGTCCCTCGACAGGAATGGGTAACGTTGGAGACCTCGACACGGGCCGGCCCCGACATAGACCGACCCCGACCGTGACGGGCCCTGTCCCGACCAAGACCTGCCCCAGCCCCGACATGCATCTCGACCAGAGGCAACATAGAAATCCTCTCGGGCTGGTGCCGACCTTAACCTCCCTACAGAGGGACCTCGACACGGACCGACCCCGACCGTGACGGGCCCTGTCCCGACCAAGACCGGCACTGGCCCCGACATGCTCTCGAGCGGACCTCCAGTCAGGCTGGCGCCAACTTGAACCGGCCCCAAACTGGGGCTCAGACACACACGGGGTGGCTGCGACACCATCCGGCCCTGAAGAGGTCCCTCGACGGGAACGGGCACCGTCGGGGCCTTCGATAATGGGCGGCCCCAATCCTGATTGGCCCGGCCCTGACCATGGCCTCGACCAGGGCCGGCACGGGCTCCGACATGCATTTTGATTGGAGCCAGCGTGGAACTCCTCTCGGACTGGTGCCGACCTTAACCTCCCTGCAGAGGGACCTCGACACGGACTGACCCCGACCTGACGGGCCCTGTCCCGACCAAGACCGGCACTGGCCCCGACATGCTCTCGACCGGACCTGCACTCAGGCTGGCGCCGACTTGAACCGGCCCCAAACAGGGACCCAGAGCCACACGGGGTGACTGCGACACCATCTGGCCCTGAAGAGGTGCCTCGACAGGAACGGGCACCGTCGGGGACTTCGACACTGACCGACCCCCACAGTGACGGGCCCTGTCCCGACCACAACCTCGACCAGGACCGGCACCGGCCACGACATGCATCTCGACCAGAAGAAACGCAGAAGCCCTCTCGGGCTGGCGCTGACCTTAACCTCCCTGCAGAGGGACCTCGAGACGGGCCTGCCCCGAGATAGACCGATCCCGACCGTGATGGGCCCTGTCCCGACCAAGACCGGCACTGGCCCCGACATGTTCTCGACAGGACCTGCACTCAGGCTGGCGCCGACTTGGACGGGCCACAAACATGGGCTCAGACACACACGGGGTGGCTGCGACACCATCCGGCCCTGAATGGGTCCCTCGACAGGAACGGGCACCGTCGGGGACTTCGACACTGACCGATCCCGAGAGTGACGGGCCCTGTCCCGACCACAACCTCGACCAGGACCGGCACCGGCCACGACATGCATCTCGACCAGAAGCAACGCAGAAGCCCTCTCGGGCTGGCGCTGACCTTAACCTCCCTGCAGAGGACCTCGACTCGGGCCGGCCCCGACATAGACTGACCCCCGACCGTGACTGGCCATGCCCCGATCCCCACCTGGACCAGCACTGCCACCGGCCCCGACCTGAGCCCTGACATGCATCTCGAACGCACCACCACTCAGGCTGGCGCCGACTTGAACCGGCCCCAAAGAGTGAGCCAGAACCACACGGGGCGGCTCCGACACCATCCGGCCCTGAAGAGGTGCTTCGACAGGACCGGGTAACGTCGGAGACCTCGACACGGGCCGGCCCCGACATAGAGAGACCCCGACCGTGACGGGCCCTGTCCCGACCAAGATCGGCACTGGCCCCGACATGCTCTCGAGCGGACCTGCACTCAGGCTGGCGCCGACTTGAACCGGCCCCAAACAGGGGCTCAGACCCACACTGGCGGCTGCGACACCATCCGGCCCTGAAGAGGTGCTTCGACAGGACCGGGTAACGTCGGAGACATCGACACGGGCCGGCCCCGACATAGAGAGACCCCGACCGTGACGGGCCCTGTCCCGACCAAGACCTGCCCCGGCCCCGACATGCATCTCGACCAGAGGCAACATAGAAATCCTCTCGGGCTGG
The DNA here is from genome assembly GCF_036370855.1 of Dromaius novaehollandiae. Classification (NCBI taxonomy): domain Eukaryota; kingdom Metazoa; phylum Chordata; class Aves; order Casuariiformes; family Dromaiidae; genus Dromaius; species Dromaius novaehollandiae. The sequence continues at coordinate 82,824,739 of NC_088098.1, read as the reverse complement.
TGCCGACCTTAACCTCCCTGCAGAGGGACCTCGACACGGACCGACCCCGACTGTGACGGGCCCTGTCCCGACCAAGACCGGCACTGGCCCCGACATGCTCTCGAGCGGACCTGCACTCAGGCTGGCGCCGACTTGAACCGGCCCCAAACAGGGGCTCAGACCCACACTGGCGGCTGCGACACCATCCGGCCCTGAAGAGGTGCTTCGACAGGACCGGGTAACGTCGGAGACCTCGACACGGGCCGGCCCCGACATAGAGAGACCCCGACCGTGACGGGCCCTGTCCCGACCAAGACCTGCCCCGGCCCCGACATGCATCTCGACCAGAGGCAACATAGAAATCCTCTCGGGCTGGTGCCGACCTTAACCTCCCTGCAGAGGGACCTCGACACGGACCGACCCCGACCGTGACGGCCACTGCCCCGACCAAGACCTCGACCAGGACTGCCACCCGCCCCGACATGGGCCCCGACATGCATCATGGTCGGACCTGCACTCAGGCTGGCGCAGACTTCAACCGGCCCCAAACAGGGGCCCAGACCCACACGGGGTGGCTGCGACACCATCTGGCCCTGAAGAGGTGCCTCGACAGGAACGGGCACCGTCGGGGACTTCGACACTGACCGACCCCGAAATAGACCGACCCCGACCGTGACGGGCACTGTCCCGACCAAGACCGGCATCGGCCCCGACATGTTCTCGACAGCACCTGTACTCAGGCTGGCGCCGACTTGGATGGGCCACAAACATGGGCTCAGACACACACGGGGTGGCTGCGACACCATCCGGCCCTGAATGGGTCCCTCGACAGGAACGGGTAACATCGGAAACCTCGACACGGGCCGGCCCCGACATAGACTGACCCCGACCGTGACTGGCCATTCCCGATCCCCACCTGGACCAGCACTGCCACCGGCCCCGACCTGAGCCCTGACATGCATCTCGAACGCACCACCACTCAGGCTGGCGCCGACTTGAACCGGCCCCAAAGAGTGAGCCAGAACCACACGGGGCGGCTCCGACACCATCCGGCCCTGAAGGGGTCCCTCGGCAGGAACAGGCACCGTCGGGGCCTTCGACACGGGCCCTGCCCCGACCAACAACTCGACCAGGATTGCCACCCGCCCTGACCTGGCCCCGACATGCATCTCGACCGGACCTGCACTCAGGCTGGCGCCGACTTGGACCGGCCCCAAACAGGGGCCCAGAGCCATACTGGGTGACTCCGACACCATCCGGCCCTGAAGCGGTCTCTCGACAGGAACGTGCAATGTCGGGGAGTTCGATAAGGGCCGGTCCCAACCGTGATTGGCAATGCAGAAATCCTCTCGGGCTGGTGCCGACCTAAACCTCCCTGAAAAGGAACCTAGACACGGACCGACCCAGACCGTGACGGGCCCTGTCCCGACCAAGACCTCCACCAGCAACGCCACCGGCACCGAGCTGGGCCCTGACATGCATCTCGACCGGACCTCCACTCAGGCTGGCGCCAACTTGAACCGGCCCCAAACTGGGGCCCAAACCCAAATGGGGTGGCCACGACACCATCCGGCCCTGAAGAGGTCCCTCGACAGGAACGGGTAACGTCGGAGACCTCGACACGGGCCGGCCCCGACATAGACCGACCCCGACCGCGACGGGCCCGGCCCCGACCAGGACCGGCCCCAGCCCCGACATGCATCTCGACCAGAGGCAACACAGAAATGCTCTCGAGCTGGCGCCGACCCTAACCTCCACATGGACCGATCCCGACCGTGATGGGCCCTGTCCCGACCAAGAGCGGCACTGGCCCCGACATGCTCTCGAGCGGACCTGCACTCAGGCTGGCGCCGACTTGAACCGGCCCCAAACAGGGGCTCAGAGCCACAAGGGGTGGCTGCGACACCATCCGGCCCTGAAGAGGTCCCTCGACAGGAATGGGTAACGTTGGAGACCTCGACACGGGCCGGCCCCGACATAGACCGACCCCGACCGTGACGGGCCCTGTCCCGACCAAGACCTGCCCCAGCCCCGACATGCATCTCGACCAGAGGCAACATAGAAATCCTCTCGGGCTGGTGCCGACCTTAACCTCCCTACAGAGGGACCTCGACACGGACCGACCCCGACCGTGACGGGCCCTGTCCCGACCAAGACCGGCACTGGCCCCGACATGCTCTCGAGCGGACCTCCAGTCAGGCTGGCGCCAACTTGAACCGGCCCCAAACTGGGGCTCAGACACACACGGGGTGGCTGCGACACCATCCGGCCCTGAAGAGGTCCCTCGACGGGAACGGGCACCGTCGGGGCCTTCGATAATGGGCGGCCCCAATCCTGATTGGCCCGGCCCTGACCATGGCCTCGACCAGGGCCGGCACGGGCTCCGACATGCATTTTGATTGGAGCCAGCGTGGAACTCCTCTCGGGCTGGTGCCGACCTTAACCTCCCTGCAGAGGGACCTCGACACGGACTGACCCCGACCTGACGGGCCCTGTCCCGACCAAGACCGGCACTGGCCCCGACATGCTCTCGACCGGACCTGCACTCAGGCTGGCGCCGACTTGAACCGGCCCCAAACAGGGACCCAGAGCCACACGGGGTGACTGCGACACCATCTGGCCCTGAAGAGGTGCCTCGACAGGAACGGGCACCGACGGGGACTTCGACACTGACCGCCCCCCACAGTGACGGGCCCTGTCCCGACCACAACCTCGACCAGGACCGGCACCGGCCACGACATGCATCTCGACCAGAAGCAACGCAGAAGCCCTCTCGGGCTGGCGCTGACCTTAACCTCCCTGCAGAGGGACCTCGACACGGGCCTGCTCCGAGATAGACCGATCCCGACCGTGACTGGCCATGCCCCGATCCCCACCTGGACCAGCACTGCCACCGGCCCCGACCTGAGCCCTGACATGCATCTCGAACGCACCAACACTCAGGCTGGCGCCGACTTGAACCGGCCCCAAAGAGTGAGCCAGAACCACACGGGGCGGCTGCGACACCATCTGGCCCTGAAGAGGTGCTTCGACAGGACCGGGTAACGTCGGAGACCTCGACACGGGCCGGCCCCGACATAGACCGACCCCGACCGTGACGGGCCCTGTCCCGACCAAGACCGGCACTGGCCCCGACATGCATCTTGACCAGAGGCAACATAGAAATCCTCTCGGGCTGGTGCCGACCTTAACCTCCCTGCAGAGGGACCTCGACACGGACCGACCCCGACCGTGACGGGCCCTGTCCCGACCAAGACCGGCACTGGCCCCGACATGCTCTCGAGCGGACCTGCACTCAGGCTGGCGCCGACTTGAACCGGCCCCAAACAGGGGCTCAGACCCACACTGGCGCCTGCGACACCACCCGGCCCTGAAGAGGTCCCTCGACAGGACCGGGTAACGTCGGAGACCTCGACACGGACCGGCCCCGACATAGAGAGACCCCCACCGTGACGGGCCCTGTCCCGACCAAGACCTGCCCCGGCCCCGACATGCATCTCGACCAGAGGCAACATAGAAATCCTCTCGGGCTGGTGCCGACCTTAACCTCCCTGCAGAGGGACCTCGACACGGACCGACCCCGACCGTGACGGCCACTGCCCCGACCAAGACCTCGACCAGGACTGCCACCCGCCCCGACATGGGCCCCGACATGCATCATGGTCGGACCTGCACTCAGGCTGGCGCAGACTTCAACCGGCCCCAAACAGGGGCCCAGACCCACACGGGGTGGCTGCGACACCATCTGGCCCTGAAGAGGTGCCTCGACAGGAACGGGCACCGTCGGGGACTTCGACACTGACCGACCCCGAAATAGACCGACCCCGACCGTGACGGGCACTGTCCCGACCAAGACCGGCATCGGCCCCGACATGTTCTCGACAGCACCTGTACTCAGGCTGGCGCCGACTTGGATGGGCCACAAACATGGGCTCAGACACACACGGGGTGGCTGCGACACCATCCGGCCCTGAATGGGTCCCTCGACAGGAACGGGTAACATCGGAAACCTCGACACGGGCCGGCCCCGACATAGACTGACCCCGACCGTGACTGGCCATTCCCGATCCCCACCTGGACCAGCACTGCCACCGGCCCCGACCTGAGCCCTGACATGCATCTCGAACGCACCACCACTCAGGCTGGCGCCGACTTGAACCGGCCCCAAAGAGTGAGCCAGAACCACACGGGGCGGCTCCGACACCATCCGGCCCTGAAGGGGTCCCTCGGCAGGAACAGGCACCGTCGGGGCCTTCGACACGGGCCCTGCCCCGACCAACAACTCGACCAGGATTGCCACCCGCCCTGACCTGGCCCCGACATGCATCTCGACCGGACCTGCACTCAGGCTGGCGCCGACTTGGACCGGCCCCAAACAGGGGCCCAGAGCCATACTGGGTGACTCCGACACCATCCGGCCCTGAAGCGGTCTCTCGACAGGAACGTGCAATGTCGGGGAGTTCGATAAGGGCCGGTCCCAACCGTGATTGGCAATGCAGAAATCCTCTCGGGCTGGTGCCGACCTAAACCTCCCTGAAAAGGAACCTAGACACGGACCGACCCAGACCGTGACGGGCCCTGTCCCGACCAAGACCTCCACCAGCAACGCCACCGGCACCGAGCTGGGCCCTGACATGCATCTCGACCGGACCTCCACTCAGGCTGGCGCCAACTTGAACCGGCCCCAAACTGGGGCCCAAACCCAAATGGGGTGGCCACGACACCATCCGGCCCTGAAGAGGTCCCTCGACAGGAACGGGTAACGTCGGAGACCTCGACACGGGCCGGCCCCGACATAGACCGACCCCGACCGCGACGGGCCCGGCCCCGACCAGGACCGGCCCCAGCCCCGACATGCATCTCGACCAGAGGCAACACAGAAATCCTCTCGAGCTGGCGCCGACCCTAACCTCCACATGGACCGATCCCGACCGTGATGGGCCCTGTCCCGACCAAGAGCGGCACTGGCCCCGACATGCTCTCGAGCGGACCTGCACTCAGGCTGGCGCCGACTTGAACCGGCCCCAAACAGGGGCTCAGAGCCACAAGGGGTGGCTGCGACACCATCCGGCCCTGAAGAGGTCCCTCGACAGGAATGGGTAACGTTGGAGACCTCGACACGGGCCGGCCCCGACATAGACCGACCCCGACCGTGACGGGCCCTGTCCCGACCAAGACCTGCCCCAGCCCCGACATGCATCTCGACCAGAGGCAACATAGAAATCCTCTTGGGCTGGTGCCGACCTTAACCTCCCTACAGAGGGACCTCGACACGGACCGACCCCGACCGTGACGGGCCCTGTCCCGACCAAGACCGGCACTGGCCCCGACATGCTCTCGAGCGGACCTCCAGTCAGGCTGGCGCCAACTTGAACCGGCCCCAAACTGGGGCTCAGACACACACGGGGTGGCTGCGACACCATCCGGCCCTGAAGAGGTCCCTCGACGGGAACGGGCACCGTCGGGGCCTTCGATAATGGGCGGCCCCAATCCTGATTGGCCCGGCCCTGACCATGGCCTCGACCAGGGCCGGCACGGGCTCCGACATGCATTTTGATTGGAGCCAGCGTGGAACTCCTCTCGGGCTGGTGCCGACCTTAACCTCCCTGCAGAGGGACCTCGACACGGACTGACCCCGACCTGACGGGCCCTGTCCCGACCAAGACCGGCACTGGCCCCGACATGCTCTCGACCGGACCTGCACTCAGGCTGGCGCCGACATGAACCGGCCCCAAACAGGGACCCAGAGCCACACGGGGTGACTGCGACACCATCTGGCCCTGAAGAGGTGCCTCGACAGGAACGGGCACCGTCGGGGACTTCGACACTGACCGACCCCCACAGTGACGGGCCCTGTCCCGACCACAACCTCGACCAGGACCGGCACCGGCCACGACATGCATCTCGACCAGAAGCAACGCAGAAGCCCTCTCGGGCTGGCGCTGACCTTAACCTCCCTGCAGAGGACCTCGACTCGGGCCGGCCCCGACATAGACTGACCCCCGACCGTGACTGGCCATGCCCCGATCCCCACCTGGACCAGCACTGCCACCGGCCCCGACCTGAGCCCTGACATGCATCTCGAACGCACCACCCAGGCTGGCGCCGACTTGAACCGGCCCCAAAGAGTGAGCCAGAACCACACGGGGCGGCTCTGACACCATCCGGCCCTGAAGAGGTGCTTCGACAGGACCGGGTAACGTCGGAGACCTCGACACGGGCCGGCCCCGACATAGAGAGACCCCGACCGTGACGGGCCCTGTCCCGACCAAGACCTGCCCCGGCCCCGACATGCATCTCGACCAGAGGCAACATAGAAATCCTCTCGGGCTGGTGCCGACCTTAACCTCCCTGCAGAGGGACCTCGACACGGACCGACCCCGACCGTGACGGCCACTGCCCCGACCAAGACCTCGACCAGGACTGCCACCCGCCCCGACATGGGCCCCGACATGCATCATGGTCGGACCTGCACTCAGGCTGGCGCAGACTTCAACGGGCCCCAAACAGGGGCCCAGACCCACACGGGGTGGCTGCGACACCATCTGGCCCTGAAGAGGTGCCTCGACAGGAACGGGCACCGTCGGGGACTTCGACACTGACCGACCCCGAAATAGACCGACCCCGACCGTGACGGGCACTGTCCCGACCAAGACCGGCATCGGCCCCGACATGTTCTCGACAGCACCTGTACTCAGGCTGGCGCCGACTTGGATGGGCCACAAACATGGGCTCAGACACACACGGGGTGGCTGCGACACCATCCGGCCCTGAATGGGTCCCTCGACAGGAACGGGTAACATCGGAAACCTCGACACGGGCCGGCCCCGACATAGACTGACCCCGACCGTGACTGGCCATTCCCGATCCCCACCTGGACCAGCACTGCCACCGGCCCCGACCTGAGCCCTGACATGCATCTCGAACGCACCACCACTCAGGCTGGCGCCGACTTGAACCGGCCCCAAAGAGTGAGCCAGAACCACACGGGGCGGCTCCGACACCATCCGGCCCTGAAGGGGTCCCTCGGCAGGAACAGGCACCGTCGGGGCCTTCGACACGGGCCCTGCCCCGACCAACAACTCGACCAGGATTGCCACCCGCCCTGACCTGGCCCCGACATGCATCTCGACCGGACCTGCACTCAGGCTGGCGCCGACTTGGACCGGCCCCAAACAGGGGCCCAGAGCCATACTGGGTGACTCCGACACCATCCGGCCCTGAAGCGGTCTCTCGACAGGAACGTGCAATGTCGGGGAGTTCGATAAGGGCCGGTCCCAACCGTGATTGGCAATGCAGAAATCCTCTCGGGCTGGTGCCGACCTTAACCTCCCTGAAAAGGAACCTAGACACGGACCGACCCAGACCGTGACGGGCCCTGTCCCGACCAAGACCTCCACCAGCAGCGCCACCGGCACCGAGCTGGGCCCTGACATGCATCTCGACCGGACCTCCACTCAGGCTGGCGCCAACTTGAACCGGCCCCAAACTGGGGCCCAAACCCAAATGGGGTGGCCACGACACCATCCGGCCCTGAAGAGGTCCCTCGACAGGAACGGGTAACGTCGGAGACCTCGACACGGGCCGGCCCCGACATAGACCGACCCCGACCGCGACGGGCCCGGCCCCGACCAGGACCGGCCCCAGCCCCGACATGCATCTCGACCAGAGGCAACACAGAAATGCTCTCGAGCTGGCGCCGACCCTAACCTCCACATGGACCGATCCCGACCGTGATGGGCCCTGTCCCGACCAAGAGCGGCACTGGCCCCGACATGCTCTCGAGCGGACCTGCACTCAGGCTGGCGCCGACTTGAACCGGCCCCAAACAGGGGCTCAGAGCCACAAGGGGTGGCTGCGACACCATCCGGCCCTGAAGAGGTCCCTCGACAGGAATGGGTAACGTTGGAGACCTCGACACGGGCCGGCCCCGACATAGACCGACCCCGACCGTGACGGGCCCTGTCCCGACCAAGACCTGCCCCAGCCCCGACATGCATCTCGACCAGAGGCAACATAGAAATCCTCTCGGGCTGGTGCCGACCTTAACCTCCCTACAGAGGGACCTCGACACGGACCGACCCCGACCGTGACGGGCCCTGTCCCGACCAAGACCGGCACTGGCCCCGACATGCTCTCGAGCGGACCTCCAGTCAGGCTGGCGCCAACTTGAACCGGCCCCAAACTGGGGCTCAGACACACACGGGGTGGCTGCGACACCATCCGGCCCTGAAGAGGTCCCTCGACGGGAACGGGCACCGTCGGGGCCTTCGATAATGGGCGGCCCCAATCCTGATTGGCCCGGCCCTGACCATGGCCTCGACCAGGGCCGGCACGGGCTCCGACATGCATTTTGATTGGAGCCAGCGTGGAACTCCTCTCGGGCTGGTGCCGACCTTAACCTCCCTGCAGAGGGACCTCGACACGGACTGACCCCGACCTGACGGGCCCTGTCCCGACCAAGACCTCCACCAGCAGCGCCACCGGCACCGAGCTGGGCCCTGACATGCATCTCGACCGGACCTCCACTCAGGCTGGCGCCAACTTGAACCGGCCCCAAACTGGGGCCCAAACCCAAATGGGGTGGCCACGACACCATCCGGCCCTGAAGAGGTCCCTCGACAGGAACGGGTAACGTCGGAGACCTCGACACGGGCCGGCCCCGACATAGACCGACCCCGACCGCGACGGGCCCGGCCCCGACCAGGACCGGCCCCAGCCCCGACATGCATCTCGACCAGAGGCAACACAGAAATGCTCTCGAGCTGGCGCCGACCCTAACCTCCACATGGACCGATCCCGACCGTGATGGGCCCTGTCCCGACCAAGAGCGGCACTGGCCCCGACATGCTCTCGAGCGGACCTGCACTCAGGCTGGCGCCGACTTGAACCGGCCCCAAACAGGGGCTCAGAGCCACAAGGGGTGGCTGCGACACCATCCGGCCCTGAAGAGGTCCCTCGACAGGAATGGGTAACGTTGGAGACCTCGACACGGGCCGGCCCCGACATAGACCGACCCCGACCGTGACGGGCCCTGTCCCGACCAAGACCTGCCCCAGCCCCGACATGCATCTCGACCAGAGGCAACATAGAAATCCTCTCGGGCTGGTGCCGACCTTAACCTCCCTACAGAGGGACCTCGACACGGACCGACCCCGACCGTGACGGGCCCTGTCCCGACCAAGACCGGCACTGGCCCCGACATGCTCTCGAGCGGACCTCCAGTCAGGCTGGCGCCAACTTGAACCGGCCCCAAACTGGGGCTCAGACACACACGGGGTGGCTGCGACACCATCCGGCCCTGAAGAGGTCCCTCGACGGGAACGGGCACCGTCGGGGCCTTCGATAATGGGCGGCCCCAATCCTGATTGGCCCGGCCCTGACCATGGCCTCGACCAGGGCCGGCACGGGCTCCGACATGCATTTTGATTGGAGCCAGCGTGGAACTCCTCTCGGGCTGGTGCCGACCTTAACCTCCCTGCAGAGGGACCTCGACACGGACTGACCCCGACCTGACGGGCCCTGTCCCGACCAAGACCTCCACCAGCAGCGCCACCGGCACCGAGCTGGGCCCTGACATGCATCTCGACCGGACCTCCACTCAGGCTGGCGCCAACTTGAACCGGCCCCAAACTGGGGCCCAAACCCAAATGGGGTGGCCACGACACCATCCGGCCCTGAAGAGGTCCCTCGACAGGAACGGGTAACGTCGGAGACCTCGACACGGGCCGGCCCCGACATAGACCGACCCCGACCGCGACGGGCCCGGCCCCGACCAGGACCGGCCCCAGCCCCGACATGCATCTCGACCAGAGGCAACACAGAAATGCTCTCGAGCTGGCGCCGACCCTAACCTCCACATGGACCGATCCCGACCGTGATGGGCCCTGTCCCGACCAAGAGCGGCACTGGCCCCGACATGCTCTCGAGCGGACCTGCACTCAGGCTGGCGCCGACTTGAACCGGCCCCAAACAGGGGCTCAGAGCCACAAGGGGTGGCTGCGACACCATCCGGCCCTGAAGAGGTCCCTCGACAGGAATGGGTAACGTTGGAGACCTCGACACGGGCCGGCCCCGACATAGACCGACCCCGACCGTGACGGGCCCTGTCCCGACCAAGACCTGCCCCAGCCCCGACATGCATCTCGACCAGAGGCAACATAGAAATCCTCTCGGGCTGGTGCCGACCTTAACCTCCCTACAGAGGGACCTCGACACGGACCGACCCCGACCGTGACGGGCCCTGTCCCGACCAAGACCGGCACTGGCCCCGACATGCTCTCGAGCGGACCTCCAGTCAGGCTGGCGCCAACTTGAACCGGCCCCAAACTGGGGCTCAGACACACACGGGGTGGCTGCGACACCATCCGGCCCTGAAGAGGTCCCTCGACGGGAACGGGCACCGTCGGGGCCTTCGATAATGGGCGGCCCCAATCCTGATTGGCCCGGCCCTGACCATGGCCTCGACCAGGGCCGGCACGGGCTCCGACATGCATTTTGATTGGAGCCAGCGTGGAACTCCTCTCGGGCTGGTGCCGACCTTAACCTCCCTGCAGAGGGACCTCGACACGGACTGACCCCGACCTGACGGGCCCTGTCCCGACCAAGACCGGCACTGGCCCCGACATGCTCTCGACCGGACCTGCACTCAGGCTGGCGCAGACTTGAACCGGCCCCAAACAGGGACCCAGAGCCACACGGGGTGACTGCGACACCATCTGGCCCTGAAGAGGTGCCTCGACAGGAACGGGCACCGTCGGGGACTTCGACACTGACCGACCCCCACAGTGACGGGCCCTGTCCCGACCACAACCTCGACCAGGACCGGCACCGGCCACGACATGCATCTCGACCAGAAGAAACGCAGAAGCCCTCTCGGGCTGGCGCTGACCTTAACCTCCCTGCAGAGGGACCTCGAGACGGGCCTGCCCCGAGATAGACCGATCCCGACCGTGATGGGCCCTGTCCCGACCAAGACCGGCACTGGCCCCGACATGTTCTCGACAGGACCTGTACTCAGGCTGGCGCCGACTTGGACGGGCCACAAACATGGGCTCAGACACACACGGGGTGGCTGCGACACCATCCGGCCCTGAATGGGTCCCTCGACAGGAACGGGCACCGTCGGGGACTTCGACACTGACCGAGCCCGAGAGTGACGGGCCCTGTCCCGACCACAACCTCGACCAGGACCGGCACCGGCCACGACATGCATCTCGACCAGAAGCAACGCAGAAGCCCTCTCGGGCTGGCGCTGACCTTAACCTCCCTGCAGAGGACCTCGACTCGGGCCGGCCCCGACATAGACTGACCCCCGACCGTGACTGGCCATGCCCCGATCCCCACCTGGACCAGCACTGCCACCGGCCCCGACCTGAGCCCTGACATGCATCTCGAACGCACCACCCAGGCTGGCGCCGACTTGAACCGGCCCCAAAGAGTGAGCCAGAACCACACGGGGCGGCTCCGACACCATCCGGCCCTGAAGAGGTGCTTCGACAGGACCGGGTAACGTCGGAGACCTCGACACGGGCCGGCCCCGACATAGAGAGACCCCGACCGTGACGGGCCCTGTCCCGACCAAGACCGGCACTGGCCCCGACATGCTCTCGAGCGGAACTGCACTCAGGCTGGCGCCGACTTGAACCGGCCCCAAACAGGGGCTCAGACCCACACTGGCGCCTGCGACACCATCCGGCCCTGAAGAGGTGCTTCGACAGGACCGGGTAACGTCGGAGACCTCGACACGGGCCGGCCCCGACATAGAGAGACCCCGACCGTGACGGGCCCTGTCCCGACCAAGACCTGCCCCGGCCCCGACATGCATCTCGACCAGAGGCAACCTAGAAATCCTCTCGGGCTGGTGCCGACCTTAACCTCCCTGCAGAGGGACCTCGACACGGACCGACCCCGACCGTGACGGCCACTGCCCCAACCAAGACCTCGACCAGGACTGCCACCCGCCCCGACATGGGCCCCGACATGCATCATGGTCGGACCTGCACTCAGGCTGGCGCAGACTTCAACCGGCCCCAAACAGGGGCCCAGACCCACACGGGGTGGCTGCGACACCATCTGGCCCTGAAGAGGTGCCTCGACAGGAACGGGCACCGTCGGGGACTTCGACACTGACCGACCCCGAAATAGACCGACCCCGACCGTGACGGGCACTGTCCCGACCAAGACCGGCATCGGCCCCGACATGTTCTCGACAGCACCTGTACTCAGGCTGGCGCCGACTTGGATGGGCCACAAACATGGGCTCAGACACACACGGGGTGGCTGCGACACCATCCGGCCCTGAATGGGTCCCTCGACAGGAACGGGTAACATCGGAAACCTCGACACGGGCCGGCCCTGACATAGACTGACCCCGACCGTGACTGGCCATTCCCGATCCCCACCTGGACCAGCACTGCCACCGGCCCCAACCTGAGCCCTGACATGCATCTCGAACGCACCACCACTCAGGCTGGCGCCGACTTGAACCGGCCCCAAAGAGTGAGCCAGAACCACACGGGGCGGCTCCGACACCATCCGGCCCTGAAGGGGTCCCTCGGCAGGAACAGGCACCGTCGGGGCCTTCGACACGGGCCCTGCCCCGACCAACAACTCGACCAGGATTGCCACCCGCCCTGACCTGGCCCCGACATGCATCTCGACCGGACCTGCACTCAGGCTGGCGCCGACTTGGACCGGCCCCAAACAGGGGCCCAGAGCCATACTGGGTGACTCCGACACCATCCGGCCCTGAAGCGGTCTCTCGACAGGAACGTGCAATGTCGGGGAGTTCGATAAGGGCCGGTCCCAACCGTGATTGGCAATGCAGAAATCCTCTCGGGCTGGTGCCGACCTAAACCTCCCTGAAAAGGAACCTAGACACGGACCGACCCAGACCGTGACGGGCCCTGTCCCGACCAAGACCTCCACCAGCAACGCCACCGGCACCGAGCTGGGCCCTGACATGCATCTCGACCGGACCTCCACTCAGGCTGGCGCCAACTTGAACCGGCCCCAAACTGGGGCCCAAACCCAAATGGGGTGGCCACGACACCATCCGGCCCTGAAGAGGTCCCTCGACAGGAACGGGTAACGTCGGAGACCTCGACACGGGCCGGCCCCGACATAGACCGACCCCGACCGCGACGGGCCCGGCCCCGACCAGGACCGGCCCCAGCCCCGACATGCATCTCGACCAGAGGCAACACAGAAATGCTCTCGAGCTGGCGCCGACCCTAACCTCCACATGGACCGATCCCGACCGTGATGGGCCCTGTCCCGACCAAGAGCGGCACTGGCCCCGACATGCTCTCGAGCGGACCTGCACTCAGGCTGGCGCCGACTTGAACCGGCCCCAAAGAGGGGCTCAGAGCCACAAGGGGTGGCTGCGACACCATCCGGCCCTGAAGAGGTCCCTCGACAGGAATGGGTAACGTTGGAGACCTCGACACGGGCCGGCCCCGACATAGACCGACCCCGACCGTGACGGGCCCTGTCCCGACCAAGACCTGCCCCAGCCCCGACATGCATCTCGACCAGAGGCAACATAGAAATCCTCTCGGGCTGGTGCCGACCTTAACCTCCCTACAGAGGGACCTCGACACGGACCGACCCCGACCGTGACGGGCCCTGTCCCGACCAAGACCGGCACTGGCCCCGACATGCTCTCGAGCGGACCTCCAGTCAGGCTGGCGCCAACTTGAACCGGCCCCAAACTGGGGCTCAGACACACACGGGGTGGCTGCGACACCATCCGGCCCTGAAGAGGTCCCTCGACGGGAACGGGCACCGTCGGGGCCTTCGATAATGGGCGGCCCCAATCCTGATTGGCCCGGCCCTGACTATGGCCTCGACCAGGGCCGGCACGGGCTCCGACATGCATTTTGATTGGAGCCAGCGTGGAACTCCTCTCGGGCTGGTGCCGACCTTAACCTCCCTGCAGAGGGACCTCGACACGGACTGACCCCGACCTGACGGGCCCTGTCCCGACCAAGACCGGCACTGGCCCCGACATGCTCTCGACCGGACCTGCACTCAGGCTGGCGCCGACTTGAACCGGCCCCAAACAGGGACCCAGAGCCACACGGGGTGACTGCGACACCATCTGGCCCTGAAGAGGTGCCTCGACAGGAACGGGCACCGTCGGGGACTTCGACACTGACCGACCCCCACAGTGACGGGCCCTGTCCCGACCACAACCTCGACCAGGACCGGCACCGGCCACGACATGCATCTCGACCAGAAGAAACGCAGAAGCCCTCTCGGGCTGGCGCTGACCTTAACCTCCCTGCAGAGGGACCTCGACACGGGCCTGCCCCGAGATAGACCGATCCCGACCGTGATGGGCCCTGTCCCGACCAAGACCGGCACTGGCCCCGACATGTTCTCGACAGGACCTGCACTCAGGCTGGCGCCGACTTGGACGGGCCACAAACATGGGCTCAGACACACACGGGGTGGCTGCGACACCATCCGGCCCTGAATGGGTCCCTCGACAGGAACGGGCACCGTCGGGGACTTCGACACTGACCGAGCCCGAGAGTGACGGGCCCTGTCCCGACCACAACCTCGACCAGGACCGGCACCGGCCACGACATGCATCTCGACCAGAAGCAACGCAGAAGCCCTCTCGGGCTGGCGCTGACCTTAACCTCCCTGCAGAGGACCTCGACTCGGGCCGGCCCCGACATAGACTGACCCCCGACCGTGACTGGCCATGCCCCGATCCCCACCTGGACCAGCACTGCCACCGGCCCCGACCTGAGCCCTGACATGCATCTCGAACGCACCACCACTCAGGCTGGCGCCGACTTGAACCGGCCCCAAAGAGTGAGCCAGAACCACACGGGGCGGCTCCGACACCATCCGGCCCTGAAGAGGTGCTTCGACAGGACCGGGTAACGTCGGAGACCTCGACACGGGCCGGCCCCGACATAGAGAGACCCCGACCGTGACGGGCCCTGTCCCGACCAAGATCGGCACTGGCCCCGACATGCTCTCGAGCGGACCTGCACTCAGGCTGGCGCCGACTTGAACCGGCCCCAAACAGGGGCTCAGACCCACACTGGCGGCTGCGACACCATCCGGCCCTGAAGAGGTGCTTCGACAGGACCGGGTAACGTCGGAGACATCGACACGGGCCGGCCCCGACATAGAGAGACCCCGACCGTGACGGGCCCTGTCCCGACCAAGACCTGCCCCGGCCCCGACATGCATCTCGACCAGAGGCAACATAGAAATCCTCTCGGGCTGGTGCCGACCTTAACCTCCCTGCAGAGGGACCTCGACACGGACCGACCCCGACCGTGACGGCCACTGCCCCGACCAAGACCTCGACCAGGACTGCCACCCGCCCCGACATGGGCCCCGACATGCATCATGGTCGGACCTGCACTCAGGCTGGCGCAGACTTCAACCGGCCCCAAACAGGGGCCCAGACCCACACGGGGTGGCTGCGACACCATCTGGCCCTGAAGAGGTGCCTCGACAGGACCGGGTAACGTCGGAGACCTCGACACGGGCCGGCCCCGACATAGACCGACCCCGACCGCGACGGGCCCGGCCCCGACCAGGACCGGCCCCAGCCCCGACATGCATCTCGACCAGAGGCAACACAGAAATCCTCTCGAGCTGGCGCCGACCCTAACCTCCACATGGACCGATCCCGACCGTGATGGGCCCTGTCCCGACCAAGAGCGGCACTGGCCCCGACATGCTCTCGAGCGGACCTGCACTCAGGCTGGCGCCGACTTGAACCGGCCCCAAAGAGGGGCTCAGAGCCACAAGGGGTGGCTGCGACACCATCCGGCCCTGAAGAGGTCCCTCGACAGGAATGGGTAACGTTGGAGACCTCGACACGGGCCGGCCCCGACATAGACCGACCCCGACCGTGACGGGCCCTGTCCCGACCAAGACCTGCCCCAGCCCCGACATGCATCTCGACCAGAGGCAACATAGAAATCCTCTCGGGCTGGTGCCGACCTTAACCTCCCTACAGAGGGACCTCGACACGGACCGACCCCGACCTGACGGGCCCTGTCCCGACCAAGACCGGCACTGGCCCCGACATGCTCTCGACCGGACCTCCAGTCAGGCTGGCGCCAACTTGAACCGGCCCCAAACTGGGGCTCAGACACACACGGGGTGGCTGCGACACCATCCGGCCCTGAAGAGGTCCCTCGACGGGAACGGGCACCGTCGGGGCCTTCGATAATGGGCGGCCCCAATCCTGATTGGCCCGGCCCTGACCATGGCCTCGACCAGGGCCGGCACGGGCTCCGACATGCATTTTGATTGGAGCCAGCGTGGAACTCCTCTCGGGCTGGTGCCGACCTTAACCTCCCTGCAGAGGGACCTCGACACGGACTGACCCCGACCTGACGGGCCCTGTCCCGACCAAGACCGGCACTGGCCCCAACATGCTCTCGACCGGACCTGCACTCAGGCTGGCGCCGACTTGAACCGGCCCCAAACAGGGACCCAGAGCCACACGGGGTGACTGCGACACCATCTGGCCCTGAAGAGGTGCCTCGACAGGAACGGGCACCGTCGGGGACTTCGACACTGACCGACCCCCACAGTGACGGGCCCTGTCCCGACCACAACCTCGACCAGGACCGGCACCGGCCACGACATGCATCTCGACCAGAAGAAACGCAGAAGCCCTCTCGGGCTGGCGCTGACCTTAACCTCCCTGCAGAGGGACCTCGACACGGGCCTGCCCCGAGATAGACCGATCCCGACCGTGACGGGCCCTGTCCCGACCAAGACCTGCCCCGGCCCCGACATGCATCTCGACCAGAGGCAACATAGAAATCCTCTCGGGCTGGTGCCGACCTTAACCTCCCTGCAGAGGGACCTCGACACGGACCGACCCCGACCGTGACGGCCACTGCCCCGACCAAGACCTGCCCCGGCCCCGACATGCATCTCGACCAGAGGCAACATAGAAATCCTCTCGGGCTGGTGCCGACCTTAACCTCCCTGCAGAGGGACCTCGACACGGACCGACCCCGACCGTGACGGCCACTGCCCCGACCAAGACCTCGACCAGGACTGCCACCCGCCCCGACATGGGCCCCGACATGCATCATGGTCGGACCTGCACTCAGGCTGGCGCAGACTTCAACCGGCCCCAAACAGGGACCCAGACCCACACGGGGTGGCTGCGACACCATCTGGCCCTGAAGAGGTGCCTCGACAGGAACGGGCACCGTCGGGGACTTCGACACTGACCGACCCCGAAATAGACCGACCCCGACCGTGACGGGCACTGTCCCGACCAAGACCGGCATCGGCCCCGACATGTTCTCGACAGCACCTGTACTCAGGCTGGCGCCGACTTGGATGGGCCACAAACATGGGCTCAGACACACACGGGGTGGCTGCGACACCATCCGGCCCTGAATGGGTCCCTCGACAGGAACGGGTAACATCGGAAACCTCGACACGGGCCGGCCCCGACATAGACTGACCCCGACCGTGACTGGCCATTCCCGATCCCCACCTGGACCAGCACTACCACCGGCCCCGACCTGAGCCCTGACATGCATCTCGAACGCACCACCACTCAGGCTGGCGCCGACTTGAACCGGCCCCAAAGAGTGAGCCAGAACCACACGGGGCGGCTCCGACACCATCCGGCCCTGAAGGGGTCCCTCGGCAGGAACAGGCACCGTCGGGGCCTTCGACACGGGCCCTGCCCCGACCAACAACTCGACCAGGATTGCCACCCGCCCTGACCTGGCCCCGACATGCATCTCGACCGGACCTGCACTCAGGCTGGCGCCGACTTGGACCGGCCCCAAACAGGGGCCCAGAGCCATACTGGGTGACTCCGACACCATCCGGCCCTGAAGCGGTCTCTCGACAGGAACGTGCAATGTCGGGGAGTTCGATAAGGGCCGGTCCCAACCGTGATTGGCAATGCAGAAATCCTCTCGGGCTGGTGCCGACCTAAACCTCCCTGAAAAGGAACCTAGACACGGACCGACCCAGACCGTGACGGGCCCTGTCCCGACCAAGACCTCCACCAGCAACGCCACTGGCACCGAGCTGGGCCCTGACATGCATCTCGACCGGACCTCCACTCAGGCTGGCGCCAACTTGAACCGGCCCCAAACTGGGGCCCAAACCCAAATGGGGTGGCCACGACACCATCCGGCCCTGAAGAGGTCCCTCGACAGGAACGGGTAACGTCGGAGACCTCGACACGGGCCGGCCCCGACATAGACTGACCCCGACCGCGACGGGCCCGGCCCCGACCAGGACCGGCCCCAGCCCCGACATGCATCTCGACCAGAGGCAACACAGAAATCCTCTCAAGCTGGGCCGACCCTAACCTCCACATGGACCGATCCCGACCGTGATGGGCCCTGTCCCGACCAAGAGCGGCACTGGCCCCGACATGCTCTCGAGCGGACCTGCACTCAGGCTGGCGCCGACTTGAACCGGCCCCAAAGAGGGGCTCAGAGCCACAAGGGGTGGCTGCGACACCATCCGGCCCTGAAGAGGTCCCTCGACAGGAATGGGTAACGTTGGAGACCTCGACACGGGCCGGCCCCGACATAGACCGACCCCGACCGTGACGGGCCCTGTCCCGACCAAGACCTGCCCCAGCCCCGACATGCATCTCGACCAGAGGCAACATAGAAATCCTCTCGGGCTGGTGCCGACCTTAACCTCCCTACAGAGGGACCTCGACACGGACCGACCCCGACCGTGACGGGCCCTGTCCCGACCAAGACCGGCACTGGCCCCGACATGCTCTCGACCGGACCTCCAGTCAGGCTGGCGCCAACTTGAACCGGCCCCAAACTGGGGCTCAGACACACACGGGGTGGCTGCGACACCATCCGGCCCTGAAGAGGTCCCTCGACGGGAACGGGCACCGTCGGGGCCTTCGATAATGGGCGGACCCAATCCTGATTGGCCCGGCCCTGACCATGGCCTCGACCAGGGCCGGCACGGGCTCCGACATGCATTTTGATTGGAGCCAGCGTGGAACTCCTCTCGGGCTGGTGCCGACCTTAACCTCCCTGCAGAGGGACCTCGACACGGACTGACCCCGACCTGACGGGCCCTGTCCCGACCAAGACCGGCACTGGCCCCGACATGCTCTCGACCGGACCTGCACTCAGGCTGGCGCCGACTTGAACCGGCCCCAAACAGGGACCCAGAGCCACACGGGGTGACTGCGACACCATCTGGCCCTGAAGAGGTGCCTCGACAGGAACGGGCACCGTCGGGGACTTCGACACTGACCGACCCCCACAGTGACGGGCCCTGTCCCGACCACAACCTCGACCAGGACCGGCACCGGCCACGACATGCATCTCGACCAGAAGAAACGCAGAAGCCCTCTCGGGCTGGCGCTGACCTTAACCTCCCTGCAGAGGGACCTCGACACGGGCCTGCCCCGAGATAGACCGATCCCGACCGTGATGGGCCCTGTCCCGACCAAGACCGGCACTGGCCCCGACATGTTCTCGACAGGACCTGTACTCAGGCTGGCGCCGACTTGGACGGGCCACAAACATGGGCTCAGACACACACGGGGTGGCTGCGACACCATCCGGCCCTGAATGGGTCCCTCGACAGGAACGGGCACCGTCGGGGACTTCGACACTGACCGAGCCCGAGAGTGACGGGCCCTGTCCCGACCACAACCTCGACCAGGACCGGCACCGGCCACGACATGCATCTCGACCAGAAGCAACGCAGAAGCCCTCTCGGGCTGGCGCTGACCTTAACCTCCCTGCAGAGGACCTCGACACGGGCCGGCCCCGAAATAGACTGACCCCCGACCGTGACTGGCCATGCCCCGATCCCCACCTGGACCAGCACTGCCACCGGCCCCGACCTGAGCCCTGACATGCATCTCGAATGCACCACCACTCAGGCTGGCGCCGACTTGAACCGGCCCCAAAGAGTGAGCCAGAACCACACGGGGCGGCTCCGACACCATCCGGCCCTGAAGAGGTGCTTCGACAGGACCGGGTAACGTCGGAGACCTCGACACGGGCCGGCCCCGACATAGAGAGACCCCGACCGTGACGGGCCCTGTCCCGACCAAGACCGGCACTGGCCCCGACATGCTCTCGAGCGGACCTGCACTCAGGCTGGCGCCGACTTGAACCGGCCCCAAACAGGGGCTCAGACCCACACTGGCGCCTGCGACACCACCCGGCCCTGAAGAGGTCCCTCGACAGGACCGGGTAACGTCGGAGACCTCGACACGGGCCGGCCCCGACATAGAGAGACCCCGACCGTGACGGGCCCTGTCCCGACCAAGACCTGCCCCGGCCCCGACATGCATCTCGACCAGAGGCAACATAGAAATCCTCTCGGGCTGGTGCCGACCTTAACCTCCCTGCAGAGGGACCTCGACACGGACCGACCCCGACCGTGACGGCCACTGCCCCGACCAAGACCTCGACCAGGACTGCCACCCGCCCCGACATGGGCCCCGACATGCATCATGGTCGGACCTGCACTCAGGCTGGCGCAGACTTCAACCGGCCCCAAACAGGGGCCCAGACCCACACGGGGTGGCTGCGACACCATCTGGCCCTGAAGAGGTGCCTCGACAGGAACGGGCACCGTCGGGGACTTCGACACTGACCGACCCCGAAATAGACCGACCCCGACCGTGACGGGCACTGTCCCGACCAAGACCGGCATCGGCCCCGACATGTTCTCGACAGCACCTGTACTCAGGCTGGCGCCGACTTGGATGGGCCACAAACATGGGCTCAGACACACACGGGGTGGCTGCGACACCATCCGGCCCTGAATGGGTCCCTCGACAGGAACGGGTAACATCGGAAACCTCGACACGGGCCGGCCCCGACATAGACTGACCCCGACCGTGACTGGCCATTCCCGATCCCCACCTGGACCAGCACTGCCACCGGCCCCGACCTGAGCCCTGACATGCATCTCGAACGCACCACCACTCAGGCTGGCGCCGACTTGAACCGGCCCCAAAGAGTGAGCCAGAACCACACGGGGCGGCTCCGACACCATCCGGCCCTGAAGGGGTCCCTCGGCAGGAACAGGCACCGTCGGGGCCTTCGACACGGGCCCTGCCCCGACCAACAACTCGACCAGGATTGCCACCCGCCCTGACCTGGCCCCGACATGCATCTCGACCGGACCTGCACTCAGGCTGGCGCCGACTTGGACCGGCCCCAAACAGGGGCCCAGAGCCATACTGGGTGACTCCGACACCATCCGGCCCTGAAGCGGTCTCTCGACAGGAACGTGCAATGTCGGGGAGTTCGATAAGGGCCGGTCCCAACCGTGATTGGCAATGCAGAAATCCTCTCGGGCTGGTGCCGACCTAAACCTCCCTGAAAAGGAACCTAGACACGGACCGACCCAGACCGTGACGGGCCCTGTCCCGACCAAGACCTCCACCAGCAACGCCACCGGCACCGAGCTGGGCCCTGACATGCATCTCGACCGGACCTCCACTCAGGCTGGCGCCAACTTGAACCGGCCCCAAACTGGGGCCCAAACCCAAATGGGGTGGCCACGACACCATCCGGCCCTGAAGAGGTCCCTCGACAGGAACGGGTAACGTCGGAGACCTCGACACGGGCCGGCCCCGACATAGACCGACCCCGACCGCGACGGGCCCGGCCCCGACCAGGACCGGCCCCAGCCCCGACATGCATCTCGACCAGAGGCAACACAGAAATCCTCTCGAGCTGGCGCCGACCCTAACCTCCACATGGACCGATCCCGACCGTGATGGGCCCTGTCCCGACCAAGAGCGGCACTGGCCCCGACATGCTCTCGAGCGGACCTGCACTCAGGCTGGCGCCGACTTGAACCGGCCCCAAAGAGGGGCTCAGAGCCACAAGGGGTGGCTGCGACACCATCCGGCCCTGAAGAGGTCCCTCGACGGGAACGGGCACCGTCGGGGCCTTCGATAATGGGCGGCCCCAATCCTGATTGGCCCGGCCCTGACCATGGCCTCGACCAGGGCCGGCACGGGCTCCGACATGCATTTTGATTGGAGCCAGCGTGGAACTCCTCTCGGGCTGGTGCCGACCTTAACCTCCCTGCAGAGGGACCTCGACACGGACTGACCCCGACCTGACGGGCCCTGTCCCGACCAAGACCGGCACTGGCCCCGACATGCTCTCGACCGGACCTGCACTCAGGCTGGCGCCGACATGAACCGGCCCCAAACAGGGACCCAGAGCCACACGGGGTGACTGCGACACCATCTGGCCCTGAAGAGGTGCCTCGACAGGAACGGGCACCGTCGGGGACTTCGACACTGACCGACCCCCACAGTGACGGGCCCTGTCCCGACCACAACCTCGACCAGGACCGGCACCGGCCACGACATGCATCTCGACCAGAAGAAACGCAGAAGCCCTCTCGGGCTGGCGCTGACCTTAACCTCCCTGCAGAGGGACCTCGAGACGGGCCTGCCCCGAGATAGACCGATCCCGACCGTGATGGGCCCTGTCCCGACCAAGACCGGCACTGGCCCCGACATGTTCTCGACAGGACCTGTACTCAGGCTGGCGCCGACTTGGACGGGCCACAAACATGGGCTCAGACACACACGGGGTGGCTGCGACACCATCCGGCCCTGAATGGGTCCCTCGACAGGAACGGGCACCGTCGGGGACTTCGACACTGACCGAGCCCGAGAGTGACGGGCCCTGTCCCGACCACAACCTCGACCAGGACCGGCACCGGCCACGACATGCATCTCGACCAGAAGCAACGCAGAAGCCCTCTCGGGCTGGCGCTGACCTTAACCTCCCTGCAGAGGACCTCGACTCGGGCCGGCCCCGACATAGACTGACCCCCGACCGTGACTGGCCATGCCCCGATCCCCACCTGGACCAGCACTGCCACCGGCCCCGACCTGAGCCCTGACATGCATCTCGAACGCACCACCACTCAGGCTGGCGCCGACTTGAACCGGCCCCAAAGAGTGAGCCAGAACCACACGGGGCGGCTCCGACACCATCCGGCCCTGAAGAGGTGCTTCGACAGGACCGGGTAACGTCGGAGACCTCGACACGGGCCGGCCCCGACATAGAGAGACCCCGACCGTGACGGGCCCTGTCCCGACCAAGAGCGGCACTGGCCCCGACATGCTCTCGAGCGGACCTGCACTCAGGCTGGCGCCGACTTGAACCGGCCCCAAACAGGGGCTCAGACCCACACTGGCGGCTGCGACACCATCCGGCCCTGAAGAGGTGCCTCGACGGGACCGGGTAACGTCGGAGACCTCGACACGGGCCGGCCCCGACATAGAGAGACCCCGACCGTGACGGGCCCTGTCCCGACCAAGACCTGCCCCGGCCCCGACATGCATCTCGACCAGAGGCAACATAGAAATCCTCTCGGGCTGGTGCCGACCTTAACCTCCCTGCAGAGGGACCTCGACACGGACCGACCCCGACCGTGACGGCCACTGCCCCGACCAAGACCTCGACCAGGACTGCCACCCGCCCCGACATGGGCCCCGACATGCATCATGGTCGGACCTGCACTCAGGCTGGCGCAGACTTCAACCGGCCCCAAACAGGGGCCCAGACCCACACGGGGTGGCTGCGACACCATCTGGCCCTGAAGAGGTGCCTCGACAGGAACGGGCACCGTCGGGGACTTCGACACTGACCGACCCCGAAATAGACCGACCCCGACCGTGACGGGCACTGTCCCGACCAAGACCGGCATCGGCCCCGACATGTTCTCGACAGCACCTGTACTCAGGCTGGCGCCGACTTGGATGGGCCACAAACATGGGCTCAGACACACACGGGGTGGCTGCGACACCATCCGGCCCTGAATGGGTCCCTCGACAGGAACGGGTAACATCGGAAACCTCGACACGGGCCGGCCCCGACATAGACTGACCCCGACCGTGACTGGCCATTCCCGATCCCCACCTGGACCAGCACTGCCACCGGCCCCGACCTGAGCCCTGACATGCATCTCGAACGCACCACCACTCAGGCTGGCGCCGACTTGAACCGGCCCCAAAGAGTGAGCCAGAACCACACGGGGCGGCTCCGACACCATCCGGCCCTGAAGGGGTCCCTCGGCAGGAACAGGCACCGTCGGGGCCTTCGACACGGGCCCTGCCCCGACCAACAACTCGACCAGGATTGCCACCCGCCCTGACCTGGCCCCGACATGCATCTCGACCGGACCTGCACTCAGGCTGGCGCCGACTTGGACCGGCCCCAAACAGGGGCCCAGAGCCATACTGGGTGACTCCGACACCATCCGGCCCTGAAGCGGTCTCTCGACAGGAACGTGCAATGTCGGGGAGTTCGATAAGGGCCGGTCCCAACCGTGATTGGCAATGCAGAAATCCTCTCGGGCTGGTGCCGACCTAAACCTCCCTGAAAAGGAACCTAGACACGGACCGACCCAGACCGTGACGGGCCCTGTCCCGACCAAGACCTCCACCAGCAACGCCACCGGCACCGAGCTGGGCCCTGACATGCATCTCGACCGGACCTCCACTCAGGCTGGCGCCAACTTGAACCGGCCCCAAACTGGGGCCCAAACCCAAATGGGGTGGCCACGACACCATCCGGCCCTGAAGAGGTCCCTCGACAGGAACGGGTAACGTCGGAGACCTCGACACGGGCCGGCCCCGACATAGACCGACCCCGACCGCGACGGGCCCGGCCCCGACCAGGACCGGCCCCAGCCCCGACATGCATCTCGACCAGAGGCAACACAGAAATGCTCTCGAGCTGGCGCCGACCCTAACCTCCACATGGACCGATCCCGACCGTGATGGGCCCTGTCCCGACCAAGAGCGGCACTGGCCCCGACATGCTCTCGAGCGGACCTGCACTCAGGCTGGCGCCGACTTGAACCGGCCCCAAAGAGGGGCTCAGAGCCACAAGGGGTGGCTGCGACACCATCCGGCCCTGAAGAGGTCCCTCGACAGGAATGGGTAACGTTGGAGACCTCGACACGGGCCGGCCCCGACATAGACCGACCCCGACCGTGACGGGCCCTGTCCCGACCAAGACCTGCCCCAGCCCCGACATGCATCTCGACCAGAGGCAACATAGAAATCCTCTCGGGCTGGTGCCGACCTTAACCTCCCTACAGAGGGACCTCGACACGGACCGACCCCGACCGTGACGGGCCCTGTCCCGACCAAGACCGGCACTGGCCCCGACATGCTCTCGAGCGGACCTCCAGTCAGGCTGGCGCCAACTTGAACCGGCCCCAAACTGGGGCTCAGACACACACGGGGTGGCTGCGACACCATCCGGCCCTGAAGAGGTCCCTCGACGGGAACAGGCACCGTCGGGGCCTTCGATAATGGGCGGCCCCAATCCTGATTGGCCCGGCCCTGACCATGGCCTCGACCAGGGCCGGCACGGGCTCCGACATGCATTTTGATTGGAGCCAGCGTGGAACTCCTCTCGGGCTGGTGCCGACCTTAACCTCCCTGCAGAGGGACCTCGACACGGACTGACCCCGACCTGACGGGCCCTGTCCCGACCAAGACCGGCACTGGCCCCGACATGCTCTCGACCGGACCTGCACTCAGGCTGGCGCCGACTTGAACCGGCCCCAAACAGGGACCCAGAGCCACACGGGGTGACTGCGACACCATCTGGCCCTGAAGAGGTGCCTCGACAGGAACGGGCACCGACGGGGACTTCGACACTGACCGCCCCCCACAGTGACGGGCCCTGTCCCGACCACAACCTCGACCAGGACCGGCACCGGCCACGACATGCATCTCGACCAGAAGAAACGCAGAAGCCCTCTCGGGCTGGCGCTGACCTTAACCTCCCTGCAGAGGGACCTCGACACGGGCCTGCCCCGAGATAGACCGATCCCGACCGTGATGGGCCCTGTCCCGACCAAGACCGGCACTGGCCCCGACATGTTCTCGACAGGACCTGTACTCAGGCTGGCGCCGACTTGGACGGGCCACAAACATGGGCTCAGACACACACGGGGTGGCTGCGACACCATCCGGCCCTGAATGGGTCCCTCGACAGGAACGGGCACCGTCGGGGACTTCGACACTGACCGATCCCGAGAGTGACGGGCCCTGTCCCGACCACAACCTCGACCAGGACCGGCACCGGCCACGACATGCATCTCGACCAGAAGCAACGCAGAAGCCCTCTCGGGCTGGCGCTGACCTTAACCTCCCTGCAGAGGACCTCGACTCGGGCCGGCCCCGAAATAGACTGACCCCCGACCGTGACTGGCCATGCCCCGATCCCCACCTGGACCAGCACTGCCACCGGCCCCGACCTGAGCCCTGACATGCATCTCGAACGCACCACCACTCAGGCTGGCGCCGACTTGAACCGGCCCCAAAGAGTGAGCCAGAACCACACGGGGCGGCTGCGACACCATCCGGCCCTGAAGAGGTGCTTCGACAGGACCGGGTAACGTCGGAGACCTCGACACGGGCCGGCCCCGACATAGACCGACCCCGACCGTGACGGGCCCTGTCCCGACCAAGACCGGCACTGGCCCCGACATGCATCTCGACCAGAGGCAACATAGAAATCCTCTCGGGCTGGTGCCGACCTTAACCTCCCTGCAGAGGGACCTCGACACGGACCGACCCCGACCGTGACGGGCCCTGTCCCGACCAAGACCGGCACTGGCCCCGACATGCTCTCGAGCGGACCTGCACTCAGGCTGGCGCCGACTTGAACCGGCCCCAAACAGGGGCTCAGACCCACACTGGCGCCTGCGACACCACCCGGCCCTGAAGAGGTGCTTCGACAGGACCGGGTAACGTCGGAGACATCGACACGGGCCGGCCCCGACATAGAGAGACCCCGACCGTGACGGGCCCTGTCCCGACCAAGACATGCCCCGGCCCCGACATGCATCTCGACCAGAGGCAACATAGAAATCCTCTCGGGCTGGTGCCGACCTTAACCTCCCTGCAGAGGGACCTCGACACGGACCGACCCCGACCGTGACGGCCACTGCCCCGACCAAGACCTCGACCAGGACTGCCACCCGCCCCGACATGGGCCCCGACATGCATCATGGTCGGACCTGCACTCAGGCTGGCGCAGACTTCAACCGGCCCCAAACAGGGGCCCAGACCCACACGGGGTGGCTGCGACACCATCTGGCCCTGAAGAGGTGCCTCGACAGGAACGGGCACCGTCGGGGACTTCGACACTGACCGACCCCGAAATAGACCGACCCCGACCGTGACGGGCACTGTCCCGACCAAGACCGGCATCGGCCCCGACATGTTCTCGACAGCACCTGTACTCAGGCTGGCGCCGACTTGGATGGGCCACAAACATGGGCTCAGACACACACGGGGTGGCTGCGACACCATCCGGCCCTGAATGGGTCCCTCGACAGGAACGGGTAACATCGGAAACCTCGACACGGGCCAGCCCCGACATAGACTGACCCCGACCGTGACTGGCCATTCCCGATCCCCACCTGGACCAGCACTGCCACCGGCCCCGACCTGAGCCCTGACATGCATCTCGAACGCACCACCACTCAGGCTGGCTCCGACTTGAACCGGCCTCAAAGAGTGAGCCAGAACCACACGGGGCGGCTCCGACACCATCCGGCCCTGAAGGGGTCCCTCGGCAGGAACAGGCACCGTCGGGGCCTTCGACACGGGCCCTGCCCCGACCAACAACTCGACCAGGATTGCCACCCGCCCTGACCTGGCCCCGACATGCATCTCGACCGGACCTGCACTCAGGCTGGCGCCGACTTGGACCGGCCCCAAACAGGGGCCCAGAGCCATACTGGGTGACTCCGACACCATCCGGCCCTGAAGCGGTCTCTCGACAGGAACGTGCAATGTTGGGGAGTTCGATAAGGGCCGGTCCCAACCGTGATTGGCAATGCAGAAATCCTCTCGGGCTGGTGCCGACCTAAACCTCCCTGAAAAGGAACCTAGACACGGACCGACCCAGACCGTGACGGGCCCTGTCCCGACCAAGACCTCCACCAGCAACGCCACCGGCACCGAGCTGGGCCCTGACATGCATCTCGACCGGACCTCCACTCAGGCTGGCGCCAACTTGAACCGGCCCCAAACTGGGGCCCAAACCCAAATGGGGTGGCCACGACACCATCCGGCCCTGAAGAGGTCCCTCGACAGGAACGGGTAACGTCGGAGACCTCGACACGGGCCGGCCCCGACATAGACCGACCCGACCGCGACGGGCCCGGCCCCGACCAGGACCGGCCCCAGCCCCGACATGCATCTCGACCAGAGGCAACACAGAAATCCTCTCGAGCTGGCGCCGACCCTAACCTCCCTACAGAGGGACCTCGACACGGACCGACCCCGACCGTGACGGGCCCTGTCCCGACCAAGACCGGCACTGGCCCCGACATGCTCTCGAGCGGACCTCCAGTCAGGCTGGCGCCAACTTGAACCGGCCCCAAACTGGGGCTCAGACACACACGGGGTGGCTGCGACACCATCCGGCCCTGAAGAGGTCCCTCGACGGGAACGGGCACCGTCGGGGCCTTCGATAATGGGCGGCCCCAATCCTGATTGGCCCGGCCCTGACCATGGCCTCGACCAGGGCCGGCACGGGCTCCGACATGCATTTTGATTGGAGCCAGCGTGGAACTCCTCTCGGGCTGGTGCCGACCTTAACCTCCCTGCAGAGGGACCTCGACACGGACTGACCCCGACCTGACGGGCCCTGTCCCGACCAAGACCGGCACTGGCCCCGACATGCTCTCGACCGGACCTGCACTCAGGCTGGCGCCGACTTGAACCGGCCCCAAACAGGGACCCAGAGCCACACGGGGTGACTGCGACACCATCTGGCCCTGAAGAGGTGCCTCGACAGGAACGGGCACCGACGGGGACTTCGACACTGACCGCCCCCCACAGTGACGGGCCCTGTCCCGACCACAACCTCGACCAGGACCGGCACCGGCCACGACATGCATCTCGACCAGAAGAAACGCAGAAGCCCTCTCGGGCTGGCGCTGACCTTAACCTCCCTGCAGAGGGACCTCGACACGGGCCTGCCCCGAGATAGACCGATCCCGACCGTGATGGGCCCTGTCCCGACCAAGACCGGCACTGGCCCCGACATGTTCTCGACAGGACCTGTACTCAGGCTGGCGCCGACTTGGACGGGCCACAAACATGGGCTCAGACACACACGGGGTGGCTGCGACACCATCCGGCCCTGAATGGGTCCCTCGACAGGAACGGGCACCGTCGGGGACTTCGACACTGACCGAGCCCGAGAGTGACGGGCCCTGTCCCGACCACAACCTCGACCAGGACCGGCACCGGCCACGACATGCATCTCGACCAGAAGCAACGCAGAAGCCCTCTCGGGCTGGCGCTGACCTTAACCTCCCTGCAGAGGACCTCGACTCGGGCCGGCCCCGAAATAGACTGACCCCCGACCGTGACTGGCCATGCCCCGATCCCCACCTGGACCAGCACTGCCACCGGCCCCGACCTGAGCCCTGACATGCATCTCGAACGCACCACCACTCAGGCTGGCGCCGACTTGAACCGGCCCCAAAGAGTGAGCCAGAACCACACGGGGCGGCTCCGACACCATCCGGCCCTGAAGAGGTGCTTCGACAGGACCGGGTAACGTCGGAGACCTCGACACGGGCCGGCCCCGACATAGAGAGACCCCGACCGTGACGGGCCCTGTCCCGACCAAGACCGGCACTGGCCCCGACATGCTCTCGAGCGGACCTGCACTCAGGCTGGCGCCGACTTGAACCGGCCCCAAACAGGGGCTCAGACCCACACTGGCGGCTGCGACACCATCCGGCCCTGAAGAGGTGCTTCGACAGGACCGGGTAACGTCGGAGACATCGACACGGGCCGGCCCCGACATAGAGAGACCCCGACCGTGACGGGCCCTGTCCCGACCAAGACCTGCCCCGGCCCCGACATGCATCTCGACCAGAGGCAACATAGAAATCCTCTCGGGCTGGTGCCGACCTTAACCTCCCTGCAGAGGGACCTCGACACGGACCGACCCCGACCGTGACGGGCCCTGTCCCGACCAAGACCGGCACTGGCCCCGACATGCTCTCGAGCGGACCTGCACTCAGGCTGGCGCCGACTTGAACCGGCCCCAAACAGGGGCTCAGACCCACACTGGCGCCTGCGACACCATCTGGCCCTGAAGAGGTCCCTCGACAGGACCGGGTAACGTCGGAGACCTCGACACGGGCCGGCCCCGACATAGAGAGACCCCGACCGTGACGGGCCCTGTCCCGACCAAGACCTGCCCCGGCCCCGACATGCATCTCGACCAGAGGCAACATAGAAATCCTCTCGGGCTGGTGCCGACCTTAACCTCCCTGCAGAGGGACCTCGACACGGACCGACCCCGACCGTGACGGCCACTGCCCCGACCAAGACCTCGACCAGGACTGCCACCCGCCCCGACATGGGCCCCGACATGCATCATGGTCGGACCTGCACTCAGGCTGGCGCAGACTTCAACCGGCCCCAAACAGGGGCCCAGACCCACACGGGGTGGCTGCGACACCATCTGGCCCTGAAGAGGTGCCTCGACAGGAACGGGCACCGTCGGGGACTTCGACACTGACCGACCCCGAAATAGACCGACCCCGACCGTGACGGGCACTGTCCCGACCAAGACCGGCATCGGCCCCGACATGTTCTCGACAGCACCTGTACTCAGGCTGGCGCCGACTTGGATGGGCCACAAACATGGGCTCAGACACACACGGGGTGGCTGCGACACCATCCGGCCCTGAATGGGTCCCTCGACAGGAACGGGTAACATCGGAAACCTCGACACGGGCCGGCCCCGACATAGACTGACCCCGACCGTGACTGGCCATTCCCGATCCCCACCTGGACCAGCACTGCCACCGGCCCCGACCTGAGCCCTGACATGCATCTCGAACGCACCACCACTCAGGCTGGCGCCGACTTGAACCGGCCCCAAAGAGTGAGCCAGAACCACACGGGGCGGCTCCGACACCATCCGGCCCTGAAGGGGTCCCTCGGCAGGAACAGGCACCGTCGGGGCCTTCGACACGGGCCCTGCCCCGACCAACAACTCGACCAGGATTGCCACCCGCCCTGACCTGGCCCCGACATGCATCTCGACCGGACCTGCACTCAGGCTGGCGCCGACTTGGACCGGCCCCAAACAGGGGCCCAGAGCCATACTGGGTGACTCCGACACCATCCGGCCCTGAAGCGGTCTCTCGACAGGAACGTGCAATGTCGGGGAGTTCGATAAGGGCCGGTCCCAACCGTGATTGGCAATGCAGAAATCCTCTCGGGCTGGTGCCGACCTAAACCTCCCTGAAAAGGAACCTAGACACGGACCGACCCAGACCGTGACGGGCCCTGTCCCGACCAAGACCTCCACCAGCAACGCCACCGGCACCGAGCTGGGCCCTGACATGCATCTCGACCGGACCTCCACTCAGGCTGGCGCCAACTTGAACCGGCCCCAAACTGGGGCCCAAACCCAAATGGGGTGGCCACGACACCATCCGGCCCTGAAGAGGTCCCTCGACAGGACCGGGTAACGTCGGAGACCTCGACACGGGCCGGCCCCGACATAGACCGACCCCGACCGCGACGGGCCCGGCCCCGACCAGGACCGGCCCCAGCCCCGACATGCATCTCGACCAGAGGCAACACAGAAATCCTCTCGAGCTGGCGCCGACCCTAACCTCCACATGGACCGATCCCGACCGTGATGGGCCCTGTCCCGACCAAGAGCGGCACTGGCCCCGACATGCTCTCGAGCGGACCTGCACTCAGGCTGGCGCCGACTTGAACCGGCCCCAAAGAGGGGCTCAGAGCCACAAGGGGTGGCTGCGACACCATCCGGCCCTGAAGAGGTCCCTCGACAGGAATGGGTAACGTTGGAGACCTCGACACGGGCCGGCCCCGACATAGACCGACCCCGACCGTGACGGGCCCTGTCCCGACCAAGACCTGCCCCAGCCCCGACATGCATCTCGACCAGAGGCAACATAGAAATCCTCTCGGGCTGGTGCCGACCTTAACCTCCCTACAGAGGGACCTCGACACGGACCGACCCCGACCTGACGGGCCCTGTCCCGACCAAGACCGGCACTGGCCCCGACATGCTCTCGACCGGACCTCCAGTCAGGCTGGCGCCAACTTGAACCGGCCCCAAACTGGGGCTCAGACACACACGGGGTGGCTGCGACACCATCCGGCCCTGAAGAGGTCCCTCGACGGGAACGGGCACCGTCGGGGCCTTCGATAATGGGCGGCCCCAATCCTGATTGGCCCGGCCCTGACCATGGCCTCGACCAGGGCCGGCACGGGCTCCGACATGCATTTTGATTGGAGCCAGCGTGGAACTCCTCTCGGGCTGGTGCCGACCTTAACCTCCCTGCAGAGGGACCTCGACACGGACTGACCCCGACCTGACGGGCCCTGTCCCGACCAAGACCGGCACTGGCCCCGACATGCTCTCGACCGGACCTGCACTCAGGCTGGCGCCGACTTGAACCGGCCCCAAACAGGGACCCAGAGCCACACGGGGTGACTGCGACACCATCTGGCCCTGAAGAGGTGCCTCGACAGGAACGGGCACCGTCGGGGACTTCGACACTGACCGACCCCCACAGTGACGGGCCCTGTCCCGACCACAACCTCGACCAGGACCGGCACCGGCCACGACATGCATCTCGACCAGAAGAAACGCAGAAGCCCTCTCGGGCTGGCGCTGACCTTAACCTCCCTGCAGAGGGACCTCGACACGGGCCTGCCCCGAGATAGACCGATCCCGACCGTGATGGGCCCTGTCCCGACCAAGACCGGCACTGGCCCCGACATGTTCTCGACAGGACCTGTACTCAGGCTGGCGCCGACTTGGACGGGCCACAAACATGGGCTCAGACACACACGGGGTGGCTGCGACACCATCCGGCCCTGAATGGGTCCCTCGACAGGAACGGGCACCGTCGGGGACTTCGACACTGACCGATCCCGAGAGTGACGGGCCCTGTCCCGACCACAACCTCGACCAGGACCGGCACCGGCCACGACATGCATCTCGACCAGAAGCAACGCAGAAGCCCTCTCGGGCTGGCGCTGACCTTAACCTCCCTGCAGAGGACCTCGACTCGGGCCGGCCCCGACATAGACTGACCCCCGACCGTGACTGGCCATGCCCCGATCCCCACCTGGACCAGCACTGCCACCGGCCCCGACCTGAGCCCTGACATGCATCTCGAACGCACCACCACTCAGGCTGGCGCCGACTTGAACCGGCCCCAAAGAGTGAGCCAGAACCACACGGGGCGGCTCCGACACCATCCGGCCCTGAAGAGGTGCTTCGACAGGACCGGGTAACGTCGGAGACCTCGACACGGGCCGGCCCCGACATAGAGAGACCCCGACCGTGACGGGCCCTGTCCCGACCAAGACCGGCACTGGCCCCGACATGCATCTTGACCAGAGGCAACATAGAAATCCTCTCGGGCTGGTGCCGACCTTAACCTCCCTGCAGAGGGACCTCGACACGGACCGACCCCGACCGTGACGGCCACTGCCCCGACCAAGACCTCGACCAGGACTGCCACCCGCCCCGACATGGGCCCCGACATGCATCATGGTCGGACCTGCACTCAGGCTGGCGCAGACTTCAACCGGCCCCAAACAGGGGCCCAGACCCACACGGGGTGGCTGCGACACCATCTGGCCCTGAAGAGGTGCCTCGACAGGAACGGGCACCGTCGGGGACTTCGACACTGACCGACCCCGAAATAGACCGACCCCGACGGTGACGGGCACTGTCCCGACCAAGACCGGCATCGGCCCCGACATGTTCTCGACAGCACCTGTACTCAGGCTGGCGCCGACTTGGATGGGCCACAAACATGGGCTCAGACACACACGGGGTGGCTGCGACACCATCCGGCCCTGAATGGGTCCCTCGACAGGAACGGGTAACATCGGAAACCTCGACACGGGCCGGCCCCGACATAGACTGACCCCGACCGTGACTGGCCATTCCCGATCCCCACCTGGACCAGCACTGCCACCGGCCCCAACCTGAGCCCTGACATGCATCTCGAACGCACCACCACTCAGGCTGGCGCCGACTTGAACCGGCCCCAAAGAGTGAGCCAGAACCACACGGGGCGGCTCCGACACCATCCGGCCCTGAAGGGGTCCCTCGGCAGGAACAGGCACCGTCGGGGCCTTCGACACGGGCCCTGCCCCGACCAACAACTCGACCAGGATTGCCACCCGCCCTGACCTGGCCCCGACATGCATCTCGACCGGACCTGCACTCAGGCTGGCGCCGACTTGGACCGGCCCCAAACAGGGGCCCAGAGCCATACTGGGTGACTCCGACACCATCCGGCCCTGAAGCGGTCTCTCGACAGGAACGTGCAATGTCGGGGAGTTCGATAAGGGCCGGTCCCAACCGTGATTGGCAATGCAGAAATCCTCTCGGGCTGGTGCCGACCTAAACCTCCCTGAAAAGGAACCTAGACACGGACCGACCCAGACCGTGACGGGCCCTGTCCCGACCAAGACCTCCACCAGCAGCGCCACCGGTACCGAGCTGGGCCCTGACATGCATCTCGACCGGACCTCCACTCAGGCTGGCGCCAACTTGAACCGGCCCCAAACTGGGGCCCAAACCCAAATGGGGTGGCCACGACACCACCCGGCCCTGAAGAGGTCCCTCGACAGGACCGGGTAACGTCGGAGACCTCGACACGGGCCGGCCCCGACATAGAGAGACCCCGACCGTGACGGGCCCTGTCCCGACCAAGACCTGCCCCGGCCCCGACATGCATCTCGACCAGAGGCTACATAGAAATCCTCTCGGGCTGGTGCCGACCTTAACCTCCCTGCAGAGGGACCTCGACACGGACCGACCCCGACCGTGACGGCCACTGCCCCGACCAAGACCTCGACCAGGACTGCCACCCGCCCCGACATGGGCCCCGACATGCATCATGGTCGGACCTGCACTCAGGCTGGCGCAGACTTCAACCGGCCCCAAACAGGGGCCCAGACCCACACGGGGTGGCTGCGACACCATCTGGCCCTGAAGAGGTGCCTCGACAGGAACGGGCACCGTCGGGGACTTCGACACTGACCGACCCCGAAATAGACCGACCCCGACCGTGACGGGCACTGTCCCGACCAAGACCGGCATCGGCCCCGACATGTTCTCGACAGCACCTGTACTCAGGCTGGCGCCGACTTGGATGGGCCACAAACATGGGCTCAGACACACACGGGGTGGCTGCGACACCATCCGGCCCTGAATGGGTCCCTCGACAGGAACGGGTAACATCGGAAACCTCGACACGGGCCGGCCCCGACATAGACTGACCCCGACCGTGACTGGCCATTCCCGATCCCCACCTGGACCAGCACTGCCACCGGCCCCGACCTGAGCCCTGACATGCATCTCGAACGCACCACCACTCAGGCTGGCGCCGACTTGAACCGGCCCCAAAGAGTGAGCCAGAACCACACGGGGCGGCTCCGACACCATCCGGCCCTGAAGGGGTCCCTCGGCAGGAACAGGCACCGTCGGGGCCTTCGACATGGGCCCTGCCCCGACCAACAATTCGACCAGGATTGCCACCCGCCCTGACCTGGCCCCGACATGCATCTCGACCGGACCTGCACTCAGGCTGGCGCCGACTTGGACCGGCCCCAAACAGGGGCCCAGAGCCATACTGGGTGACTCCGACACCATCCGGCCCTGAAGCGGTCTCTCGACAGGAACGTGCAATGTCGGGGAGTTCGATAAGGGCCGGTCCCAACCGTGATTGGCAATGCAGAAATCCTCTCGGGCTGGTGCCGACCTAAACCTCCCTGAAAAGGAACCTCGACACGGACCGACCCAGACCGTGACGGGCCCTGTCCCGACCAAGACCTCCACCAGCAACGCCACCGGCACCGAGCTGGGCCCTGACATGCATCTCGACCGGACCTCCACTCAGGCTGGCGCCAACTTGAACCGGCCCCAAACTGGGGCCCAAACCCAAATGGGGGTGGCCACGACACCATCCGGCCCTGAAGAGGTCCCTCGACAGGAACGGGTAACGTCGGAGACCTCGACACGGGCCGGCCCCGACATAGACCGACCCCGACCGTGACGGGCCCTGTCCCGACCAAGACCTGCCCCAGCCCCGACATGCATCTCGACCAGAGGCAACATAGAAATCCTCTCGGGCTGGTGCCGACCTTAACCTCCCTACAGAGGGACCTCGACACGGACCGACCCCTACCTGACGGGCCCTGTCCCGACCAAGACCGGCACTGGCCCCGACATGCTCTCGAGCGGACCTGCACTCAGGCTGGCGCCGACTTGAACCGGCCCCAAACAGGGACCCAGAGCCACACGGGGTGACTGCGACACCATCTGGCCCTGAAGAGGTGCCTCGACAGGAACGGGCACCGTCGGGGACTTCGACACTGACCGACCCCCACAGTGACGGGCCCTGTCCCGACCACAACCTCGACCAGGACCGGCACCGGCCACGACATGCATCTCGACCAGAAGAAACGCAGAAGCCCTCTCGGGCTGGCGCTGACCTTAACCTCCCTGCAGAGGGACCTCGAGACGGGCCTGCCCCGAGATAGACCGATCCCGACCGTGATGGGCCCTGTCCCGACCAAGACCGGCACTGGCCCCGACATGTTCTCGACAGGACCTGTACTCAGGCTGGCGCCGACTTGGACGGGCCACAAACATGGGCTCAGACACACACGGGGTGGCTGCGACACCATCCGGCCCTGAATGGGTCCCTCGACAGGAACGGGCACCGTCGGGGACTTCGACACTGACCGATCCCGAGAGTGACGGGCCCTGTCCCGACCACAACCTCGACCAGGACCGGCACCGGCCACGACATGCATCTCGACCAGAAGCAACGCAGAAGGCCTCTCGGGCTGGCGCTGACCTTAACCTCCCTGCAGAGGACCTCGACTCGGGCCGGCCCCGACATAGACTGACCCCCGACCGTGACTGGCCATGCCCCGATCCCCACCTGGACCAGCACTGCCA
Source organism: Dromaius novaehollandiae (assembly GCF_036370855.1). Taxonomy (NCBI): domain Eukaryota; kingdom Metazoa; phylum Chordata; class Aves; order Casuariiformes; family Dromaiidae; genus Dromaius; species Dromaius novaehollandiae. The sequence continues at coordinate 82,787,717 of NC_088098.1, read as the reverse complement.
CCGGCCCCGACCTGAGCCCTGACATGCATCTCGAACGCACCACCACTCAGGCTGGCGCCGACTTGAACCGGCCCCAAAGAGTGAGCCAGAACCACACGGGGCGGCTCCGACACCATCCGGCCCTGAAGAGGTGCTTCGACAGGACCGGGTAACGTCGGAGACCTCGACACGGGCCGGCCCCGACATAGAGAGACCCCGACCGTGACGGGCCCTGTCCCGACCAAGACCGGCACTGGCCCCGACATGCTCTCGAGCGGACCTGCAGTCAGGCTGGCGCCGACTTGAACCGGCCCCAAACAGGGGCTCAGACCCACACTGGCGCCTGCGACACCATCCGGCCCTGAAGAGGTGCTTCGACAGGACCGGGTAACGTCGGAGACCTCGACACGGGCCGGCCCCGACATAGAGAGACCCCGACCGTGACGGGCCCTGTCCCGACCAAGACCTGCCCCGTCCCCGACATGCATCTCGACCAGAGGCAACATAGAAATCCTCTCGGGCTGGTGCCGACCTTAACCTCCCTGCAGAGGGACCTCGACACGGACCGACCCCGACCGTGACGGCCACTGCCCCGACCAAGACCTCGACCAGGACTGCCACCCGCCCCGACATGGGCCCCGACATGCATCATGGTCGGACCTGCACTCAGGCTGGCGCAGACTTCAACCGGCCCCAAACAGGGGCCCAGACCCACACGGGGTGGCTGCGACACCATCTGGCCCTGAAGAGGTGCCTCGACAGGAACGGGCACCGTCGGGGACTTCGACACTGACCGACCCCGAAATAGACCGACCCCGACCGTGACGGGCACTGTCCCGACCAAGACCGGCATCGGCCCCGACATGTTCTCGACAGCACCTGTACTCAGGCTGGCGCCGACTTGGATGGGCCACAAACATGGGCTCAGACACACACGGGGTGGCTGCGACACCATCCGGCCCTGAATGGGTCCCTCGACAGGAACGGGTAACATCGGAAACCTCGACACGGGCCGGCCCCGACATAGACTGACCCCGACCGTGACTGGCCATTCCCGATCCCCACCTGGACCAGCACTGCCACCGGCCCCGACCTGAGCCCTGACATGCATCTCGAACGCACCACCACTCAGGCTGGCGCCGACTTGAACCGGCCCCAAAGAGTGAGCCAGAACCACACGGGGCGGCTCCGACACCATCCGGCCCTGAAGGGGTCCCTCGGCAGGAACAGGCACCGTCGGGGCCTTCGACACGGGCCCTGCCCCGACCAACAACTCGACCAGGATTGCCACCCGCCCTGACCTGGCCCCGACATGCATCTCGACCGGACCTGCACTCAGGCTGGCGCCGACTTGGACCGGCCCCAAACAGGGGCCCAGAGCCATACTGGGTGACTCCGACACCATCCGGCCCTGAAGCGGTCTCTCGACAGGAACGTGCAATGTCGGGGAGTTCGATAAGGGCCGGTCCCAACCGTGATTGGCAATGCAGAAATCCTCTCGGGCTGGTGCCGACCTAAACCTCCCTGAAAAGGAACCTAGACACGGACCGACCCAGACCGTGACGGGCCCTGTCCCGACCAAGACCTCCACCAGCAACGCCACCGGCACCGAGCTGGGCCCTGACATGCATCTCGACCGGACCTCCACTCAGGCTGGCGCCAACTTGAACCGGCCCCAAACTGGGGCCCAAACCCAAATGGGGTGGCCACGACACCATCCGGCCCTGAAGAGGTCCCTCGACAGGACCGGGTAACGTCGGAGACCTCGACACGGGCCGGCCCCGACATAGACCGACCCCGACCGCGACGGGCCCGGCCCCGACCAGGACCGGCCCCAGCCCCGACATGCATCTCGACCAGAGGCAACACAGAAATCCTCTCGAGCTGGCGCCGACCCTAACCTCCACATGGACCGATCCCGACCGTGATGGGCCCTGTCCCGACCAAGAGCGGCACTGGCCCCGACATGCTCTCGAGCGGACCTGCACTCAGGCTGGCGCCGACTTGAACCGGCCCCAAAGAGGGGCTCAGAGCCACAAGGGGTGGCTGCGACACCATCCGGCCCTGAAGAGGTCCCTCGACAGGAATGGGTAACGTTGGAGACCTCGACACGGGCCGGCCCCGACATAGACCGACCCCGACCGTGACGGGCCCTGTCCCGACCAAGACCTGCCCCAGCCCCGACATGCATCTCGACCAGAGGCAACATAGAAATCCTCTCGGGCTGGTGCCGACCTTAACCTCCCTACAGAGGGACCTCGACACGGACCGACCCCGACCGTGACGGGCCCTGTCCCGACCAAGACCGGCACTGGCCCCGACATGCTCTCGAGCGGACCTCCAGTCAGGCTGGCGCCAACTTGAACCGGCCCCAAACTGGGGCTCAGACACACACGGGGTGGCTGCGACACCATCCGGCCCTGAAGAGGTCCCTCGACGGGAACGGGCACCGTCGGGGCCTTCGATAATGGGCGGCCCCAATCCTGATTGGCCCGGCCCTGACCATGGCCTCGACCAGGGCCGGCACGGGCTCCGACATGCATTTTGATTGGAGCCAGCGTGGAACTCCTCTCGGGCTGGTGCCGACCTTAACCTCCCTGCAGAGGGACCTCGACACGGACTGACCCCGACCTGACGGGCCCTGTCCCGACCAAGACCGGCACTGGCCCCGACATGCTCTCGACCGGACCTGCACTCAGGCTGGCGCCGACTTGAACCGGCCCCAAACAGGGACCCAGAGCCACACGGGGTGACTGCGACACCATCTGGCCCTGAAGAGGTGCCTCGACAGGAACGGGCACCGTCGGGGACTTCGACACTGACCGACCCCCACAGTGACGGGCCCTGTCCCGACCACAACCTCGACCAGGACCGGCACCGGCCACGACATGCATCTCGACCAGAAGCAACGCAGAAGGCCTCTCGGGCTGGCGCTGACCTTAACCTCCCTGCAGAGGACCTCGACTCGGGCCGGCCCCGACATAGACTGACCCCCGACCGTGACTGGCCATGCCCCGATCCCCACCTGGACCAGCACTGCCACCGGCCCCGACCTGAGCCCTGACATGCATCTCGAACGCACCACCACTCAGGCTGGCGCCGACTTGAACCGGCCCCGAAGAGGGAGCCAGAACCACACGGGGCGGCTCCGACACCATCCGGCCCTGAAGAGGTGCTTCGACAGGACCGGGTAACGTCGGAGACCTCGACACGGGCCGGCCCCGACATAGAGAGACCCCGACCGTGACGGGCCCTGTCCCGACCAAGACCGGCACTGGCCCCGACATGCTCTCGAGCGGACCTGCACTCAGGCTGGCGCCGACTTGAACCGGCCCCAAACAGGGGCTCAGACCCACACTGGCGCCTGCGACACCATCCGGCCCTGAAGAGGTGCTTCGACAGGACCGGGTAACGTCGGAGACCTCGACACGGGCCGGCCCCGACATAGAGAGACCCCGACCGTGACGGGCCCTGTCCCGACCAAGACCTGCCCCGTCCCCGAGATGCATCTCGACCAGAGGCAACATAGAAATCCTCTCGGGCTGGTGCCGACCTTTACCTCCCTGCAGAGGGACCTCGACACGGACCGACCCCGACCGTGACGGCCACTGCCCCGACCAAGACCTCGACCAGGACTGCCACCCGCCCCGACATGGGCCCCGACATGCATCATGGTCGGACCTGCACTCAGGCTGGCGCAGACTTCAACCGGCCCCAAACAGGGGCCCAGACCCACACGGGGTGGCTGCGACACCATCTGGCCCTGAAGAGGTGCCTCGACAGGAACGGGCACCGTCGGGGACTTCGACACTGACCGACCCCGAAATAGACCGATCCCGACCGTGACGGGCACGGTCCCGACCAAGACCGGCATCGGCCCCGACATGTTCTCGACAGCACCTGTACTCAGGCTGGCGCCGACTTGGATGGGCCACAAACATGGGCTCAGACACACACGGGGTGGCTGCGACACCATCCGGCCCTGAATGGGTCCCTCGACAGGAACGGGTAACATCGGAAACCTCGACACGGGCCGGCCCCGACATAGACTGACCCCGACCGTGACTGGCCATTCCCGATCCCCACCTGGACCAGCACTGCCACCGGCCCCGACCTGAGCCCTGACATGCATCTCGAACGCACCACCACTCAGGCTGGCGCCGACTTGAACCGGCCCCAAAGAGTGAGCCAGAACCACACGGGGCGGCTCCGACACCATCCGGCCCTGAAGGGGTCCCTCGGCAGGAACAGGCACCGTCGGGGCCTTCGACACGGGCCCTGCCCCGACCAACAACTCGACCAGGATTGCCACCCGCCCTGACCTGGCCCCGACATGCATCTCGACCGGACCTGCACTCAGGCTGGCGCCGACTTGGACCGGCCCCAAACAGGGGCCCAGAGCCATACTGGGTGACTCCGACACCATCCGGCCCTGAAGCGGTCTCTCGACAGGAACGTGCAATGTTGGGGAGTTCGATAAGGGCCGGTCCCAACCGTGATTGGCAATGCAGAAATCCTCTCGGGCTGGTGCCGACCTAAACCTCCCTGAAAAGGAACCTAGACACGGACCGACCCAGACCGTGACGGGCCCTGTCCCGACCAAGACCTCCACCAGCAACGCCACCGGCACCGAGCTGGGCCCTGACATGCATCTCGACCGGACCTCCACTCAGGCTGGCGCCAACTTGAACCGGCCCCAAACTGGGGCCCAAACCCAAATGGGGTGGCCACGACACCATCCGGCCCTGAAGAGGTCCCTCGACAGGAACGGGTAACGTCGGAGACCTCGACACGGGCCGGCCCCGACATAGACCGACCCCGACCGCGACGGGCCCGGCCCCGACCAGGACCGGCCCCAGCCCCGACATGCATCTCGACCAGAGGCAACACAGAAATCCTCTCGAGCTGGCGCCGACCCTAACCTCCACATGGACCGATCCCGACCGTGATGGGCCCTGTCCCGACCAAGAGCGGCACTGGCCCCGACATGCTCTCGAGCGGACCTGCACTCAGGCTGGCGCCGACTTGAACCGGCCCCAAAGAGGGGCTCAGAGCCACAAGGGGTGGCTGCGACACCATCCGGCCCTGAAGAGGTCCCTCGACAGGAATGGGTAATGTTGGAGACCTCGACACGGGCCGGCCCCGACATAGACCGACCCCGACCGTGACGGGCCCTGTCCCGACCAAGACCTGCCCCAGCCCCGACATGCATCTCGACCAGAGGCAACATAGAAATCCTCTCGGGCTGGTGCCGACCTTAACCTCCCTACAGAGGGACCTCGACACGGACCGACCCCGACCGTGACGGGCCCTGTCCCGACCAAGACCGGCACTGGCCCCGACATGCTCTCGAGCGGACCTCCAGTCAGGCTGGCGCCAACTTGAACCGGCCCCAAACTGGGGCTCAGACACACACGGGGTGGCTGCGACACCATCCGGCCCTGAAGAGGTCCCTCGACGGGAACGGGCACCGTCGGGGCCTTCGATAATGGGCGGCCCCAATCCTGATTGGCCCGGCCCTGACCATGGCCTCGACCAGGGCCGGCACGGGCTCCGACATGCATTTTGATTGGAGCCAGCGTGGAACTCCTCTCGGGCTGGTGCCGACCTTAACCTCCCTGCAGAGGGACCTCGACACGGACTGACCCCGACCTGACGGGCCCTGTCCCGACCAAGACCGGCACTGGCCCCGACATGCTCTCGACCGGACCTGCACTCAGGCTGGCGCCGACTTGAACCGGCCCCAAACAGGGACCCAGAGCCACACGGGGTGACTGCGACACCATCTGGCCCTGAAGAGGTGCCTCGACAGGAACGGGCACCGTCGGGGACTTCGACACTGACCGACCCCCACAGTGACGGGCCCTGTCCCGACCACAACCTCGACCAGGACCGGCACCGGCCACGACATGCATCTCGACCAGAAGAAACGCAGAAGCCCTCTCGGGCTGGCGCTGACCTTAACCTCCCTGCAGAGGGACCTCGACACGGGCCTGCCCCGAGATAGACCGATCCCGACCGTGATGGGCCCTGTCCCGACCAAGACCGGCACTGGCCCCGACATGTTCTCGACAGGACCTGTACTCAGGCTGGCGCCGACATGGACGGGCCACAAACATGGGCTCAGACACACACGGGGTGGCTGCGACACCATCCGGCCCTGAATGGGTCCCTCGACAGGAACGGGCACCGTCGGGGACTTCGACACTGACCGATCCCGAGAGTGACGGGCCCTGTCCCGACCACAACCTCGACCAGGACCGGCACCGGCCACGACTTGCATCTCGACCAGAAGCAACGCAGAAGGCCTCTCGGGCTGGCGCTGACCTTAACCTCCCTGCAGAGGACCTCGACTCGGGCCGGCCCCGACATAGACTGACCCCCGACCGTGACTGGCCATGCCCCGATCCCCACCTGGACCAGCACTGCCACCGGCCCCGACCTGAGCCCTGACATGCATCTCGAACGCACCACCACTCAGGCTGGCGCCGACTTGAACCGGCCCCAAAGAGTGAGCCAGAACCACACGGGGCGGCTCCGACACCATCCGGCCCTGAAGAGGTGCTTCGACAGGACCGGGTAACGTCGGAGACCTCGACACGGGCCGGCCCCGACATAGAGAGACCCCGACCGTGACGGGCCCTGTCCCGACCAAGACCGGCACTGGCCCCGACATGCTCTCGAGCGGACCTGCAGTCAGGCTGGCGCCGACTTGAACCGGCCCCAAACAGGGGCTCAGACCCACACTGGCGCCTGCGACACCATCCGGCCCTGAAGAGGTGCTTCGACAGGACCGGGTAACGTCGGAGACCTCGACACGGGCCGGCCCCGACATAGACCGACCCCGACCGTGACGGGCCCTGTCCCGACCAAGACCTGCCCCGGCCCCGACATGCATCTCGACCAGAGGCAACATAGAAATCCTCTCGGGCTGGTGCCGACCTTAACCTCCCTGCAGAGGGACCTCGACACGGACCGACCCCGACCGTGACGGCCACTGCCCCGACCAAGACCTCGACCAGGACTGCCACCCGCCCCGACATGGGCCCCGACATGCATCATGGTCGGACCTGCACTCAGGCTGGCGCAGACTTCAACCGGCCCCAAACAGGGGCCCAGACCCACACGGGGTGGCTGCGACACCATCTGGCCCTGAAGAGGTGCCTCGACAGGAACGGGCACCGTCGGGGACTTCGACACTGACCGACCCCGAAATAGACCGACCCCGACCGTGACGGGCACTGTCCCGACCAAGACCGGCATCGGCCCCGACATGTTCTCGACAGCACCTGTACTCAGGCTGGCGCCGACTTGGATGGGCCACAAACATGGGCTCAGACACACACGGGGTGGCTGCGACACCATCCGGCCCTGAATGGGTCCCTCGACAGGAACGGGTAACATCGGAAACCTCGACACGGGCCGGCCCCGACATAGACTGACCCCGACTGTGACTGGCCATTCCCGATCCCCACCTGGACCAGCACTGCCACCGGCCCCGACCTGAGCCCTGACATGCATCTCGAACGCACCACCACTCAGGCTGGCGCCGACTTGAACCGGCCCCAAAGAGTGAGCCAGAACCACACGGGGCGGCTCCGACACCATCCGGCCCTGAAGGGGTCCCTCGGCAGGAACAGGCACCGTCGGGGCCTTCGACACGGGCCCTGCCCCGACCAACAACTCGACCAGGATTGCCACCCGCCCTGACCTGGCCCCGACATGCATCTCGACCGGACCTGCACTCAGGCTGGCGCCGACTTGGACCGGCCCCAAACAGGGGCCCAGAGCCATACTGGGTGACTCCGACACCATCCGGCCCTGAAGCGGTCTCTCGACAGGAACGTGCAATGTCGGGGAGTTCGATAAGGGCCGGTCCCAACCGTGATTGGCAATGCAGAAATCCTCTCGGGCTGGTGCCGACCTAAACCTCCCTGAAAAGGAACCTAGACACGGACCGACCCAGACCGTGACGGGCCCTGTCCCGACCAAGACCTCCACCAGCAACGCCACCGGCACCGAGCTGGGCCCTGACATGCATCTCGACCGGACCTCCACTCAGGCTGGCGCCAACTTGAACCGGCCCCAAACTGGGGCCCAAACCCAAATGGGGTGGCCACGACACCATCCGGCCCTGAAGAGGTCCCTCGACAGGAACGGGTAACGTCGGAGACCTCGACACGGGCCGGCCCCGACATAGACCGACCCCGACCGCGACGGGCCCGGCCCCGACCAGGACCGGCCCCAGCCCCGACATGCATCTCGACCAGAGGCAACACAGAAATCCTCTCGAGCTGGCGCCGACCCTAACCTCCACATGGACCGATCCCGACCGTGATGGGCCCTGTCCCGACCAAGAGCGGCACTGGCCCCGACATGCTCTCGAGCGGACCTGCACTCAGGCTGGCGCCGACTTGAACCGGCCCCAAAGAGGGGCTCAGAGCCACAAGGGGTGGCTGCGACACCATCCGGCCCTGAAGAGGTCCCTCGACAGGAATGGGTAACGTTGGAGACCTCGACACGGGCCGGCCCCGACATAGACCGACCCCGACCGTGACGGGCCCTGTCCCGACCAAGACCGGCCCCAGCCCCGACATGCATCTCGACCAGAGGCAACATAGAAATCCTCTCGGGCTGGTGCCGACCTTAACCTCCCTACAGAGGGACCTCGACACGGACCGACCCCGACCGTGACGGGCCCTGTCCCGACCAAGACCGGCACTGGCCCCGACATGCTCTCGAGCGGACCTCCAGTCAGGCTGGCGCCAACTTGAACCGGCCCCAAACTGGGGCTCAGACACACACGGGGTGGCTGCGACACCATCCGGCCCTGAAGAGGTCCCTCGACGGGAACGGGCACCGTCGGGGCCTTCGATAATGGGCGGCCCCAATCCTGATTGGCCCGGCCCTGACCATGGCCTCGACCAGGGCCGGCACGGGCTCCGACATGCATTTTGATTGGAGCCAACGTGGAACTCCTCTCGGGCTGGTGCCGACCTTAACCTCCCTGCAGAGGGACCTCGACACGGACTGACCCCGACCTGACGGGCCCTGTCCCGACCAAGACCGGCACTGGCCCCGACATGCTCTCGACCGGACCTGCACTCAGGCTGGCGCCGACTTGAACCGGCCCCAAACAGGGACCCAGAGCCACACGGGGTGACTGCGACACCATCTGGCCCTGAAGAGGTGCCTCGACAGGAACGGGCACCGTCGGGGACTTCGACACTGACCGACCCCCACAGTGACGGGCCCTGTCCCGACCACAACCTCGACCAGGACCGGCACCGGCCACGACATGCATCTCGACCAGAAGAAACGCAGAAGCCCTCTCGGGCTGGCGCTGACCTTAACCTCCCTGCAGAGGACCTCGACTCGGGCCGGCCCCGACATAGACTGACCCCCGACCGTGACTGGCCATTCCCGATCCCCACCTGGACCAGCACTGCCACCGGCCCCGACCTGAGCCCTGACATGCATCTCGAACGCACCACCACTCAGGCTGGCGCCGACTTGAACCGGCCCCAAAGAGTGAGCCAGAACCACACGGGGCGGCTCCGACACCATCCGGCCCTGAAGAGGTGCTTCGACAGGACCGGGTAACGTCGGAGACCTCGACACGGGCCGGCCCCGACATAGAGAGACCCCGACCGTGACGGGCCCTGTCCCGACCAAGACCGGCACTGGCCCCGACATGCTCTCGAGCGGACCTGCAGTCAGGCTGGCGCCGACTTGAACCGGCCCCAAAGAGGGGCTCAGAGCCACAAGGGGTGGCTGCGACACCATCCGGCCCTGAAGAGGTCCCTCGACAGGAATGGGTAACGTTGGAGACCTCGACACGGGCCGGCCCCGACATAGACCGACCCCGACCGTGACGGGCCCTGTCCCGACCAAGACCTGCCCCAGCCCCGACATGCATCTCGACCAGAGGCAACATAGAAATCCTCTCGGGCTGGTGCCGACCTTAACCTCCCTGCAGAGGGACCTCGACACGGACCGACCCCGACCGTGACGGCCACTGCCCCGACCAAGACCTCGACCAGGACTGCCACCCGCCCCGACATGGGCCCCGACATGCATCATGGTCGGACCTGCACTCAGGCTGGCGCAGACTTCAACGGGCCCCAAACAGGGGCCCAGACCCACATGGGGTGGCTGCGACACCATCTGGCCCTGAAGAGGTGCCTCGACAGGAACGGGCACCGTCGGGGACTTCGACACTGACCGACCCCGAAATAGACCGACCCCGACCGTGACGGGCACTGTCCCGACCAAGACCGGCATCGGCCCCGACATGTTCTCGACAGCACCTGTACTCAGGCTGGCGCCGACTTGGATGGGCCACAAACATGGGCTCAGACACACACGGGGTGGCTGCGACACCATCCGGCCCTGAATGGGTCCCTCGACAGGAACGGGTAACATCGGAAACCTCGACACGGGCCGGCCCCGACATAGACTGACCCCGACCGTGACTGGCCATTCCCGATCCCCACCTGGACCAGCACTGCCACCGGCCCCGACCTGAGCCCTGACATGCATCTCGAACGCACCACCACTCAGGCTGGCGCCGACTTGAACCGGCCCCAAAGAGTGAGCCAGAACCACACGGGGTGGCTCCGACACCATCCGGCCCTGAAGGGGTCCCTCGGCAGGAACAGGCACCGTCGGGGCCTTCGACACGGGCCCTGCCCCGACCAACAACTCGACCAGGATTGCCACCCGCCCTGACCTGGCCCCGACATGCATCTCGACCGGACCTGCACTCAGGCTGGCGCCGACTTGGACCGGCCCCAAACAGGGGCCCAGAGCCATACTGGGTGACTCCGACACCATCCGGCCCTGAAGCGGTCTCTCGACAGGAACGTGCAATGTCGGGGAGTTCGATAAGGGCCGGTCCCAACCGTGATTGGCAATGCAGAAATCCTCTCGGGCTGGTGCCGACCTAAACCTCCCTGAAAAGGAACCTAGACACGGACCGACCCAGACCGTGACGGGCCCTGTCCCGACCAAGACCTCTACCAGCAACGCCACCGGCACCGAGCTGGGCCCTGACATGCATCTCGACCGGACCTCCACTCAGGCTGGTGCCAACTTGAACCGGCCCCAAACTGGGGCCCAAACCCAAATGGGGTGGCCACGACACCATCCGGCCCTGAAGAGGTCCCTCGACAGGAACGGGTAACGTCGGAGACCTCGACATGGGCCGGCCCCGACACAGACCGACCCCGACCGCGACGGGCCCGGCCCCGACCAGGACCGGCCCCAGCCCCGACATGCATCTCGACCAGAGGCAACACAGAAATGCTCTCGAGCTGGCGCCGACCCTAACCTCCACATGGACCGATCCCGACCGTGATGGGCCCTGTCCCGACCAAGAGCGGCACTGGCCCCGACATGCTCTCGAGCGGACCTGCACTCAGGCTGGCGCCGACTTGAACCGGCCCCAAAGAGGGGCTCAGAGCCACAAGGGGTGGCTGCGACACCATCCGGCCCTGAAGAGGTCCCTCGACAGGAATGGGTAACGTTGGAGACCTCGACACGGGCCGGCCCCGACATAGACCGACCCCGACCGTGACGGGCCCTGTCCCGACCAAGACCTGCCCCAGCCCCGACATGCATCTCGACCAGAGGCAACATAGAAATCCTCTCGGGCTGGTGCCGACCTTAACCTCCCTACAGAGGGACCTCGACACGGACCGACCCCGACCGTGACGAGCCCTGTCCCGGCCAAGACCGGCACTGGCCCCGACATGCTCTCGAGCGGACCTCCAGTCAGGCTGGCGCCAACTTGAACCGGCCCCAAACTGGGGCTCAGACACACACGGGGTGGCTGCGACACCATCCGGCCCTGAAGAGGTCCCTCGACGGGAACGGGCACCGTCGGGGCCTTCGATAATGGGCGGCCCCAATCCTGATTGGCCCGGCCCTGACCATGGCCTCGACCAGGGCCGGCACGGGCTCCGACATGCATTTTGATTGGAGCCAACGTGGAACTCCTCTCGGGCTGGTGCCGACCTTAACCTCCCTGCAGAGGGACCTCGACACGGACTGACCCCGACCTGACGGGCCCTGTCCCGACCAAGACCGGCACTGGCCCCGACATGCTCTCGACCGGACCTGCACTCAGGCTGGCGCCGACTTGAACCGGCCCCAAACAGGGACCCAGAGCCACACGGGGTGACTGCGACACCATCTGGCCCTGAAGAGGTGCCTCGACAGGAACGGGCACCGTCGGGGACTTCGACACTGACCGACCCCCACAGTGACGGGCCCTGTCCCGACCACAACCTCGACCAGGACCGGCACCGGCCACGACATGCATCTCGACCAGAAGAAACGCAGAAGCCCTCTCGGGCTGGCGCTGACCTTAACCTCCCTGCAGAGGGACCTCGACACGGGCCTGCCCCGAGATAGACCGATCCCGACCGTGATGGGCCCTGTCCCGACCAAGACCGGCACTGGCCCCGACATGTTCTCGACAGGACCTGTACTCAGGCTGGCGCCGACTTGGACGGGCCACAAACATGGGCTCAGACACACACGGCCACGACATGCATCTCGACCAGAAGAAACGCAGAAGCCCTCTCGGGCTGGCGCTGACCTTAACCTCCCTGCAGAGGACCTCGACTCGGGCCGGCCCTGACATAGACTGACCCCCGACCGTGACTGGCCATGCCCCGATCCCCACCTGGACGAGCACTGCCACCGGCCCCGACCTGAGCCCTGACATGCATCTCGAACGCACCACCACTCAGGCTGGCGCCGACTTGAACCGGCCCCAAAGAGTGAGCCAGAACCACACGGGGCGGCTCCGACACCATCCGGCCCTGAAGAGGTGCTTCGACAGGACCGGGTAACGTCAGAGACCTCGACACGGGCCGGCCCCGACATAGACCGACCCCGACCGTGACGGGCCCTGTCCCGACCAAGACCGGCACTGGCCCCGACATGCTCTCGAGCGGACCTGCACTCAGGCTGGCGCCGACTTGAACCGGCCCCAAACAGGGGCTCAGACCCACACTGGCGCCTGCGACACCACCCGGCCCTGAAGAGGTCCCTCGACAGGACCGGGTAACGTCGGAGACCTCGACACGGGCCGGCCCCGACATAGAGAGACCCGACCGTGACGGGCCCTGTCCCGACCAAGACCTGCCCCGGCCCCGACATGCATCTTGACCAGAGGCAACATAGAAATCCTCTCGGGCTGGTGCCGACCTTAACCTCCCTGCAGAGGGACCTCGACACGGACCGACCCCGACCGTGACGGCCACTGCCCCGACCAAGACCTCGACCAGGACTGCCACCCGCCCCGACATGGGCCCCGACATGCATCATGGTCGGACCTGCACTCAGGCTGGCGCAGACTTCAACCGGCCCCAAACAGGGGCCCAGACCCACACGGGGTGGCTGCGACACCATCTGGCCCTGAAGAGGTGCCTCGACAGGAACGGGCACCGTCGGGGACTTCGACACTGACCGACCCCGAAATAGACCGACCCCGACCGTGACGGGCACTGTCCCGACCAAGACCGGCATCGGCCCCGACATGTTCTCGACAGCACCTGTACTCAGGCTGGCGCCGACTTGGATGGGCCACAAACATGGGCTCAGACACACACGGGGTGGCTGCGACACCATCCGGCCCTGAATGGGTCCCTCGACAGGAACGGGTAACATCGGAAACCTCGACACGGGCCGGCCCCGACATAGACTGACCCCGACTGTGACTGGCCATTCCCGATCCCCACCTGGACCAGCACTGCCACCGGCCCCGACCTGAGCCCTGACATGCATCTCGAACGCACCACCACTCAGGCTGGCGCCGACTTGAACCGGCCCCAAAGAGTGAGCCAGAACCACACGGGGTGGCTCCGACACCATCCGGCCCTGAAGGGGTCCCTCGACAGGAACGGGTAACGTCGGAGACCTCGACATGGGCCGGCCCCGACATAGACCGACCCCGACCGCGACGGGCCCGGCCCCGACCAGGACCGGCCCCAGCCCCGACATGCATCTCGACCAGAGGCAACACAGAAATGCTCTCGAGCTGGCGCCGACCTTAACCTCCCTACAGAGGGACCTCGACACGGACCGACCCCGACCGTGACGGGCCCTGTCCCGAACAAGACCGGCACTGGCCCCGACATGCTCTCGAGCGGACCTGCACTCAGGCTGGCGCCGACTTGAACCGGCCCCAAAGAGGGGCTCAGAGCCACAAGGGGTGGCTGCGACACCATCCGGCCCTGAAGAGGTCCCTCGACAGGAATGGGTAACGTTGGAGACCTCGACACGGGCCGGCCCCGACATAGACCGACCCCGACCGTGACGGGCCCTGTCCCGACCAAGACCTGCCCCAGCCCTGACATGCATCTCGACCAGAGGCAACATAGAAATCCTCTCGGGCTGGTGCCGACCTTAACCTCCCTACAGAGGGACCTCGACACGGACCGACCCCGACCGTGACGGGCCCTGTCCCGACCAAGACCGGCACTGGCCCCGACATGCTCTCGAGCGGACCTCCAGTCAGGCTGGCGCCAACTTGAACCGGCCCCAAACTGGGGCTCAGACACACACGGGGTGGCTGCGACACCATCCGGCCCTGAAGAGGTCCCTCGACGGGAACGGGCACCGTCGGGGCCTTCGATAATGGGCGGCCCCAATCCTGATTGGCCCGGCCCTGACCATGGCCTCGACCAGGGCCGGCACGGGCTCCGACATGCATTTTGATTGGAGCCAACGTGGAACTCCTCTCGGGCTGGTGCCGACCTTAACCTCCCTGCAGAGGGACCTCGACACGGACTGACCCCGACCTGACGGGCCCTGTCCCGACCAAGACCGGCACTGGCCCCGACATGCTCTCGACCGGACCTGCACTCAGGCTGGCGCCGACTTGAACCGGCCCCAAACAGGGACCCAGAGCCACGCGGGGTGACTGCGACACCATCTGGCCCTGAAGAGGTGCCTCGACAGGAACGGGCACCGTTGGGGACTTCGACACTGACCGACCCCCACAGTGACGGGCCCTGTCCCGAGCACAACCTCGACCAGGACCGGCACCGGCCACGACATGCATCTCGACCAGAAGAAACGCAGAAGCCCTCTCGGGCTGGCGCTGACTTTAACCTCCCTGCAGAGGGACCTCGACACGGGCCTGCCCCGAGATAGACCGATCCCGACCGTGATGGGCCCTGTCCCGACCAAGACCGGCACGGGCCCCGACATGCATCTCGACCGGACCTGCACTCAGGCTGGCGCCGACTTGGACCGGCCCCAAACAGGGGCCCAGAGCCATACTGGGTGACTCCGACACCA
Organism: Dromaius novaehollandiae; assembly: GCF_036370855.1. Taxonomy (NCBI): domain Eukaryota; kingdom Metazoa; phylum Chordata; class Aves; order Casuariiformes; family Dromaiidae; genus Dromaius; species Dromaius novaehollandiae. The sequence goes on along the minus strand of NC_088098.1, from coordinate 82,772,423 downwards.
TCCGGCCCTGAAGCGGTCTCTCGACAGGAACGTGCAATGTCGGGGAGTTCGATAAGGGCCGGTCCCAACCGTGATTGGCAATGCAGAAATCCTCTCGGGCTGGTGCCGACCTAAACCTCCCTGAAAAGGAACCTAGACACGGACCGACCCAGACCGTGACGGGCCCTGTCCCGACCAAGACCTCCACCAGCAACGCCACCGGCACCGAGCTGGGCCCTGACATGCATCTCGACCGGACCTCCACTCAGGCTGGCGCCAACTTGAACCGGCCCCAAACTGGGGCCCAAACCCAAATGGGGTGGCCACGACACCATCCGGCCCTGAATGGGTCCCTCGACAGGAACGGGCACCGTCGGGGACTTCGACACTGACCGATCCCGAGAGTGACGGGCCCTGTCCCGACCAAGACCTCCACCAGCAACGCCACCGGCACCGAGCTGGGCCCTGACATGCATCTCGACCGGACCTCCACTCAGGCTGGCGCCAACTTGAACCGGCCCCAAACTGGGGCCCAAACCCAAATGGGGTGGCCACGACACCATCCGGCCCTGAAGAGGTCCCTCGACAGGAACGGGTAACGTCGGAGACCTCGACACGGGCCGGCCCCGACATAGACCGACCCCGACCGCGACGGGCCCGGCCCCGACCAGGACCGGCCCCAGCCCCGACATGCATCTCGACCAGAGGCAACACAGAAATCCTCTCGAGCTGGCGCCGACCCTAACCTCCACATGGACCGATCCCGACCGTGATGGGCCCTGTCCCGACCAAGAGCGGCACTGGCCCCGACATGCTCTCGAGCGGACCTGCACTCAGGCTGGCGCCGACTTGAACCGGCCCCAAAGAGGGGCTCAGAGCCACAAGGGGTGGCTGCGACACCATCCGGCCCTGAAGAGGTCCCTCGACAGGAATGGGTAATGTTGGAGACCTCGACACGGGCCGGCCCCGACATAGACCGACCCCGACCGTGACGGGCCCTGTCCCGACCAAGACCTGCCCCAGCCCCGACATGCATCTCGACCAGAGGCAACATAGAAATCCTCTCGGGCTGGTGCCGACCTTAACCTCCCTACAGAGGGACCTCGACACGGACCGACCCCGACCGTGACGGGCCCTGTCCCGACCAAGACCGGCACTGGCCCCGACATGCTCTCGAGCGGACCTCCAGTCAGGCTGGCGCCAACTTGAACCGGCCCCAAACTGGGGCTCAGACACACACGGGGTGGCTGCGACACCATCCGGCCCTGAAGAGGTCCCTCGACGGGAACGGGCACCGTCGGGGCCTTCGATAATGGGCGGCCCCAATCCTGATTGGCCCGGCCCTGACCATGGCCTCGACCAGGGCCGGCACGGGCTCCGACATGCATTTTGATTGGAGCCAGCGTGGAACTCCTCTCGGGCTGGTGCCGACCTTAACCTCCCTGCAGAGGGACCTCGACACGGACTGACCCCGACCTGACGGGCCCTGTCCCGACCAAGACCGGCACTGGCCCCGACATGCTCTCGACCGGACCTGCACTCAGGCTGGCGCCGACTTGAACCGGCCCCAAACAGGGACCCAGAGCCACACGGGGTGACTGCGACACCATCTGGCCCTGAAGAGGTGCCTCGACAGGAACGGGCACCGTCGGGGACTTCGACACTGACCGACCCCCACAGTGACGGGCCCTGTCCCGACCACAACCTCGACCAGGACCGGCACCGGCCACGACATGCATCTCGACCAGAAGAAACGCAGAAGGCCTCTCGGGCTGGCGCTGACCTTAACCTCCCTGCAGAGGACCTCGACTCGGGCCGGCCCCGACATAGACTGACCCCCGACCGTGACTGGCCATGCCCCGATCCCCACCTGGACCAGCACTGCCACCGGCCCCGACCTGAGCCCTGACATGCATCTCGAACGCACCACCACTCAGGCTGGCGCCGACTTGAACCGGCCCCAAAGAGTGAGCCAGAACCACACGGGGCGGCTCCGACACCATCCGGCCCTGAAGAGGTGCTTCGACAGGACCGGGTAACGTCGGAGACCTCGACACGGGCCGGCCCCGACATAGAGAGACCCCGACCGTGACGGGCCCTGTCCCGACCAAGAGCGGCACTGGCCCCGACATGCTCTCGAGCGGACCTGCAGTCAGGCTGGCGCCGACTTGAACCGGCCCCAAACAGGGGCTCAGACCCACACTGGCGCCTGCGACACCATCCGGCCCTGAAGAGGTGCTTCGACAGGACCGGGTAACGTCGGAGACCTCGACACGGGCCGGCCCCGACATAGAGAGACCCCGACCGTGACGGGCCCTGTCCCGACCAAGACCTGCCCCGGCCCCGACATGCATCTCGACCAGAGGCAACATAGAAATCCTCTCGGGCTGGTGCCGACCTTAACCTCCCTGCAGAGGGACCTCGACACGGACCGACCCCGACCGTGACGGCCACTGCCCCGACCAAGACCTCGACCAGGACTGCCACCCGCCCCGACATGGGCCCCGACATGCATCATGGTCGGACCTGCACTCAGGCTGGCGCAGACTTCAACCGGCCCCAAACAGGGGCCCAGACCCACACGGGGTGGCTGCGACACCATCTGGCCCTGAAGAGGTGCCTCGACAGGAACGGGCACCGTCGGGGACTTCGACACTGACCGACCCCGAAATAGACCGACCCCGACCGTGACGGGCACTGTCCCGACCAAGACCGGCATCGGCCCCGACATGTTCTCGACAGCACCTGTACTCAGGCTGGCGCCGACTTGGATGGGCCACAAACATGGGCTCAGACACACACGGGGTGGCTGCGACACCATCCGGCCCTGAATGGGTCCCTCGACAGGAACGGGTAACATCGGAAACCTCGACACGGGCCGGCCCCGACATAGACTGACCCCGACCGTGACTGGCCATTCCCGATCCCCACCTGGACCAGCACTGCCACCGGCCCCGACCTGAGCCCTGACATGCATCTCGAACGCACCACCACTCAGGCTGGCGCCGACTTGAACCGGCCCCAAAGAGTGAGCCAGAACCACACGGGGCGGCTCCGACACCATCCGGCCCTGAAGGGGTCCCTCGGCAGGAACAGGCACCGTCGGGGCCTTCGACACGGGCCCTGCCCCGACCAACAACTCGACCAGGATTGCCACCCGCCCTGACCTGGCCCCGACATGCATCTCGACCGGACCTGCACTCAGGCTGGCGCCGACTTGGACCGGCCCCAAACAGGGGCCCAGAGCCATACTGGGTGACTCCGACACCATCCGGCCCTGAAGCGGTCTCTCGACAGGAACGTGCAATGTCGGGGAGTTCGATAAGGGCCGGTCCCAACCGTGATTGGCAATGCAGAAATCCTCTCGGGCTGGTGCCGACCTTAACCTCCCTGAAAAGGAACCTAGACACGGACCGACCCAGACCGTGACGGGCCCTGTCCCGACCAAGACCTCCACCAGCAGCGCCACCGGCACCGAGCTGGGCCCTGACATGCATCTCGACCGGACCTCCACTCAGGCTGGCGCCAACTTGAACCGGCCCCAAACTGGGGCCCAAACCCAAATGGGGTGGCCACGACACCATCCGGCCCTGAAGAGGTCCCTCGACAGGAACGGGTAACGTCGGAGACCTCGACACGGGCCGGCCCCGACATAGACCGACCCCGACCGCGACGGGCCCGGCCCCGACCAGGACCGGCCCCAGCCCCGACATGCATCTCGACCAGAGGCAACACAGAAATCCTCTCGAGCTGGCGCCGACCCTAACCTCCACATGGACCGATCCCGACCGTGATGGGCCCTGTCCCGACCAAGAGCGGCACTGGCCCCGACATGCTCTCGAGCGGACCTGCACTCAGGCTGGCGCCGACTTGAACCGGCCCCAAAGAGGGGCTCAGAGCCACAAGGGGTGGCTGCGACACCATCCGGCCCTGAAGAGGTCCCTCGACAGGAATGGGTAACGTTGGAGACCTCGACACGGGCCGGCCCCGACATAGACCGACCCCGACCGTGACGGGCCCTGTCCCGACCAAGACCTGCCCCAGCCCCGACATGCATCTCGACCAGAGGCAACATAGAAATCCTCTCGGGCTGGTGCCGACCTTAACCTCCCTACAGAGGGACCTTGACACGGACCGACCCCGACCGTGACGGGCCCTGTCCCGACCAAGACCGGCACTGGCCCCGACATGCTCTCGAGCGGACCTCCAGTCAGGCTGGCGCCAACTTGAACCGGCCCCAAACTGGGGCTCAGACACACACGGGGTGGCTGCGACACCATCCGGCCCTGAAGAGGTCCCTCGACGGGAACGGGCACCGTCGGGGCCTTCGATAATGGGCGGCCCCAATCCTGATTGGCCCGGCCCTGACCATGGCCTCGACCAGGGCCGGCACGGGCTCCGACATGCATTTTGATTGGAGCCAGCGTGGAACTCCTCTCGGGCTGGTGCCGACCTTAACCTCCCTGCAGAGGGACCTCGACACGGACTGACCCCGACCTGACGGGCCCTGTCCCGACCAAGACCGGCACTGGCCCCGACATGCTCTCGACCGGACCTGCACTCAGGCTGGCGCCGACTTGAACTGGCCCCAAACAGGGACCCAGAGCCACACGGGGTGACTGCGACACCATCTGGCCCTGAAGAGGTGCCTCGACAGGAACGGGCACCGTCGGGGACTTCGACACTGACCGACCCCCACAGTGACGGGCCCTGTCCCGACCACAACCTCGACCAGGACCGGCACCGGCCACGACATGCATCTCGACCAGAAGAAACGCAGAAGCCCTCTCGGGCTGGCGCTGACCTTAACCTCCCTGCAGAGGGACCTCGACACGGGCCTGCCCCGAGATAGACCGATCCCGACCGTGATGGGCCCTGTCCCGACCAAGACCGGCACTGGCCCCGACATGCATCTCGACCGGACCTGCACTCAGGCTGGCGCCGACTTGGACCGGCCCCAAACAGGGGCCCAGAGCCATACTGGGTGACTCCGACACCATCCGGCCCTGAAGCGGTCTCTCGACAGGAACGTGCAGTGTCGGGGAGTTCGATAAGGGCCGGTCCCAACCGTGATTGGCAATGCAGAAATCCTCTCGGGCTGGTGCCGACCTAAACCTCCCTGAAAAGGAACCTAGACACGGACCGACCCAGACCGTGACGGGCCCTGTCCCGACCAAGACCTCCACCAGCAACGCCACCGGCACCGAGCTGGGCCCTGACATGCATCTCGACCGGACCTCCACTCAGGCTGGCGCCAACTTGAACCGGCCCCAAACTGGGGCCCAAACCCAAATGGGGTGGCCACGACACCATCCGGCCCTGAATGGGTCCCTCGACAGGAACGGGCACCGTCGGGGACTTCGACACTGACCGATCCCGAGAGTGACGGGCCCTGTCCCGACCACAACCTCGACCAGGACCGGCACCGGCCACGACATGCATCTCGACCAGAAGCAACGCAGAAGCCCTCTCGGGCTGGCGCTGACCTTAACCTCCCTGCAGAGGACCTCGACTCGGGCCGGCCCCGACATAGACTGACCCCCGACCGTGACTGGCCATGCCCCGATCCCCACCTGGACCAGCACTGCCACCGGCCCCGACCTGAGCCCTGACATGCATCTCGAACGCACCACCACTCAGGCTGGCGCCGACTTGAACCGGCCCCAAAGAGTGAGCCAGAACCACACGGGGCGGCTCCGACACCATCCGGCCCTGAAGAGGTGCTTCGACAGGACCGGGTAACTTCGGAGACCTCGACACGGGCCGGCCCCGACATAGAGAGACCCCGACCGTGACGGGCCCTGTCCCGACCAAGACCGGCACTGGCCCCGACATGCTCTCGAGCGGACCTGCAGTCAGGCTGGCGCCGACTTGAACCGGCCCCAAACAGGGGCTCAGACCCACACTGGCGCCTGCGACACCATCCGGCCCTGAAGAGGTGCTTCGACAGGACCGGGTAACGTCGGAGACCTCGACACGGGCCGGCCCCGACATAGAGAGACCCCGACCGTGACGGGCCCTGTCCCGACCAAGACCTGCCCCGGCCCCGAGATGCATCTCGACCAGAGGCAACATAGAAATCCTCTCGGGCTGGTGCCGACCTTAACCTCCCTGCAGAGGGACCTCGACACGGACCGACCCCGACCGTGACGGCCACTGCCCCGACCAAGACCTCGACCAGGACTGCCACCCGCCCCGACATGGGCCCCGACATGCATCATGGTCGGACCTGCACTCAGGCTGGCGCAGACTTCAACCGGCCCCAAACAGGGGCCCAGACCCACACGGGGTGGCTGCGACACCATCTGGCCCTGAAGAGGTGCCTCGACAGGAACGGGCACCGTCGGGGACTTCGACACTGACCGACCCCGAAATAGACCGACCCCGACCGTGACGGGCACTGTCCCGACCAAGACCGGCATCGGCCCCGACATGTTCTCGACAGCACCTGTACTCAGGCTGGCGCCGACTTGGATGGGCCACAAACATGGGCTCAGACACACACGGGGTGGCTGCGACACCATCCGGCCCTGAATGGGTCCCTCGACAGGAACGGGTAACATCGGAAACCTCGACACGGGCCGGCCCCGACATAGACTGACCCCGACCGTGACTGGCCATTCCCGATCCCCACCTGGACCAGCACTGCCACCGGCCCCGACCTGAGCCCTGACATGCATCTCGAACGCACCACCACTCAGGCTGGCGCCGACTTGAACCGGCCCCAAAGAGTGAGCCAGAACCACACGGGGCGGCTCCGACACCATCCGGCCCTGAAGGGGTCCCTCGGCAGGAACAGGCACCGTCGGGGCCTTCGACACGGGCCCTGCCCCGACCAGCAACTCGACCAGGATTGCCACCCGCCCTGACCTGGCCCCGACATGCATCTCGACCGGACCTGCACTCAGGCTGGCGCCGACTTGGACCGGCCCCAAACAGGGGCCCAGAGCCATACTGGGTGACTCCGACACCATCCGGCCCTGAAGCGGTCTCTCGACAGGAACGTGCAATGTCGGGGAGTTCGATAAGGGCCGGTCCCAACCGTGATTGGCAATGCAGAAATCCTCTCGGGCTGGTGCCGACCTAAACCTCCCTGAAAAGGAACCTAGACACGGACCGACCCAGACCGTGACGGGCCCTGTCCCGACCAAGACCTCTACCAGCAACGCCACCGGCACCGAGCTGGGCCCTGACATGCATCTCGACCGGACCTCCACTCAGGCTGGCGCCAACTTGAACCGGCCCCAAACTGGGGCCCAAACCCAAATGGGGTGGCCACGACACCATCCGGCCCTGAAGAGGTCCCTCGACAGGAACGGGTAACGTCGGAGACCTCGACACGGGCCGGCCCCGACATAGACCGACCCCGACCGCGACGGGCCCGGCCCCGACCAGGACCGGCCCCAGCCCCGACATGCATCTCGACCAGAGGCAACACAGAAATGCTCTCGAGCTGGCGCCGACCCTAACCTCCACATGGACCGATCCCGACCGTGATGGGCCCTGTCCCGACCAAGAGCGGCACTGGCCCCGACATGCTCTCGAGCGGACCTGCACTCAGGCTGGCGCCGACTTGAACCGGCCCCAAAGAGGGGCTCAGAGCCACAAGGGGTGGCTGCGACACCATCCGGCCCTGAAGAGGTCCCTCGACAGGAATGGGTAACGTTGGAGACCTCGACACGGGCCGGCCCCGACATAGACCGACCCCGACCGTGACGGGCCCTGTCCCGACCAAGACCTGCCCCAGCCCCGACATGCATCTCGACCAGAGGCAACATAGAAATCCTCTCGGGCTGGTGCCGACCTTAACCTCCCTACAGAGGGACCTCGACACGGACCGACCCCGACCGTGACGGGCCCTGTCCCGACCAAGACCGGCACTGGCCCCGACATGCTCTCGAGCGGACCTCCAGTCAGGCTGGCGCCAACTTGAACCGGCCCCAAACTGGGGCTCAGACACACACGGGGTGGCTGCGACACCATCCGGCCCTGAAGAGGTCCCTCGACGGGAACGGGCACCGTCGGGGCCTTCGATAATGGGCGGCCCCAATCCTGATTGGCCCGGCCCTGACCATGGCCTCGACCAGGGCCGGCACGGGCTCCGACATGCATTTTGATTGGAGCCAGCGTGGAACTCCTCTCGGGCTGGTGCCGACCTTAACCTCCCTGCAGAGGGACCTCGACACGGACTGACCCCGACCTGACGGGCCCTGTCCCGACCAAGACCGGCACTGGCCCCGACATGCTCTCGACCGGACCTGCACTCAGGCTGGCGCCGACTTGAACCGGCCCCAAACAGGGACCCAGAGCCACACGGGGTGACTGCGACACCATCTGGCCCTGAAGAGGTGCCTCGACAGGAACGGGCACCGTCGGGGACTTCGACACTGACCGACCCCCACAGTGACGGGCCCTGTCCCGACCACAACCTCGACCAGGACCGGCACCGGCCACGACATGCATCTCGACCAGAAGAAACGCAGAAGCCCTCTCGGGCTGGCGCTGACCTTAACCTCCCTGCAGAGGGACCTCGACACGGGCCTGCCCCGAGATAGACCGATCCCGACCGTGATGGGCCCTGTCCCGACCAAGACCGGCACTGGCCCCGACATGTTCTCGACAGGACCTGTACTCAGGCTGGCGCCGACTTGGACGGGCCACAAACATGGGCTCAGACACACACGGGGTGGCTGCGACACCATCCGGCCCTGAATGGGTCCCTCGACAGGAACGGGCACCGTCGGGGACTTCGACACTGACCGATCCCGAGAGTGACGGGCCCTGTCCCGACCACAACCTCGACCAGGACCGGCACCGGCCACGACATGCATCTCGACCAGAAGCAACGCAGAAGCCCTCTCGGGCTGGCGCTGACCTTAACCTCCCTGCAGAGGACCTCGACTCGGGCCGGCCCCGACATAGACTGACCCCCGACCGTGACTGGCCATGCCCCGATCCCCACCTGGACCAGCACTGCCACCGGCCCCGACCTGAGCCCTGACATGCATCTCGAACGCACCACCACTCAGGCTGGCGCCGACTTGAACCGGCCCCAAAGAGTGAGCCAGAACCACACGGGGCGGCTCCGACACCATCCGGCCCTGAAGAGGTGCTTCGACAGGACCGGGTAACGTCGGAGACCTCGACACGGGCCGGCCCCGACATAGAGAGACCCCGACCGTGACGGGCCCTGTCCCGACCAAGACCGGCACTGGCCCCGACATGCTCTCGAGCGGACCTGCAGTCAGGCTGGCGCCGACTTGAACCGGCCCCAAACAGGGGCTCAGACCCACACTGGCGGCTGCGACACCATCCGGCCCTGAAGAGGTGCTTCGACAGGACCGGGTAACGTCGGAGACCTCGACACGGGCCGGCCCCGACATAGAGAGACCCCGACCGTGACGGGCCCTGTCCCGACCAAGACCTGCCCCGGCCCCGACATGCATCTCGACCAGAGGCAACATAGAAATCCTCTCGGGCTGGTGCCGACCTTAACCTCCCTGCAGAGGGACCTCGACACGGACCGACCCCGACCGTGACGGCCACTGCCCCGACCAAGACCTCGACCAGGACTGCCACCCGCCCCGACATGGGCCCCGACATGCATCATGGTCGGACCTGCACTCAGGCTGGCGCAGACTTCAACCGGCCCCAAACAGGGGCCCAGACCCACACGGGGTGGCTGCGACACCATCTGGCCCTGAAGAGGTGCCTCGACAGGAACGGGCACCGTCGGGGACTTCGACACTGACCGACCCCGAAATAGACCGACCCCGACCGTGACGGGCACTGTCCCGACCAAGACCGGCATCGGCCCCGACATGTTCTCGACAGCACCTGTACTCAGGCTGGCGCCGACTTGGATGGGCCACAAACATGGGCTCAGACACACACGGGGTGGCTGCGACACCATCCGGCCCTGAATGGGTCCCTCGACAGGAACGGGTAACATCGGAAACCTCGACACGGGCCGGCCCCGACATAGACTGACCCCGACCGTGACTGGCCATTCCCGATCCCCACCTGGACCAGCACTGCCACCGGCCCCGACCTGAGCCCTGACATGCATCTCGAACGCACCACCACTCAGGCTGGCGCCGACTTGAACCGGCCCCAAAGAGTGAGCCAGAACCACACGGGGCGGCTCCGACACCATCCGGCCCTGAAGGGGTCCCTCGGCAGGAACAGGCACCGTCGGGGCCTTCGACACGGGCCCTGCCCCGACCAACAACTCGACCAGGATTGCCACCCGCCCTGACCTGGCCCCGACATGCATCTCGACCGGACCTGCACTCAGGCTGGCGCCGACTTGGACCGGCCCCAAACAGGGGCCCAGAGCCATACTGGGTGACTCCGACACCATCCGGCCCTGAAGCGGTCTCTCGACAGGAACGTGCAATGTCGGGGAGTTCGATAAGGGCCGGTCCCAACCGTGATTGGCAATGCAGAAATCCTCTCGGGCTGGTGCCGACCTAAACCTCCCTGAAAAGGAACCTAGACACGGACCGACCCAGACCGTGACGGGCCCTGTCCCGACCAAGACCTCTACCAGCAACGCCACCGGCACCGAGCTGGGCCCTGACATGCATCTCGACCGGACCTCCACTCAGGCTGGCGCCAACTTGAACCGGCCCCAAACTGGGGCCCAAACCCAAATGGGGTGGCCACGACACCATCCGGCCCTGAAGAGGTCCCTCGACAGGAACGGGTAACGTCGGAGACCTCGACACGGGCCGGCCCCGACATAGACCGACCCCGACCGCGACGGGCCCTGTCCCGACCAGGACCGGCCCCAGCCCCGACATGCATCTCGACCAGAGGCAACACAGAAATGCTCTCGAGCTGGCGCCGACCCTAATCTCCACATGGACCGATCCCGACCGTGATGGGCCCTGTCCCGACCAAGAGCGGCACTGGCCCCGACATGCTCTCGAGCGGACCTGCACTCAGGCTGGCGCCGACTTGAACCGGCCCCAAAGAGGGGCTCAGAGCCACAAGGGGTGGCTGCGACACCATCCGGCCCTGAAGAGGTCCCTCGACAGGAATGGGTAACGTTGGAGACCTCGACACGGGCCGGCCCCGACATAGACCGAACCCGACCGTGACGGGCCCTGTCCCGACCAAGACCTGCCCCAGCCCCGACATGCATCTCGACCAGAGGCAACATAGAAATCCTCTCGGGCTGGTGCCGACCTTAACCTCCCTACAGAGGGACCTCGACACGGACCGACCCCGACCGTGACGGGCCCTGTCCCGACCAAGAGCGGCACTGGCCCCGACATGCTCTCGAGCGGACCTCCAGTCAGGCTGGCGCCAACTTGAACCGGCCCCAAACTGGGGCTCAGACACACACGGGGTGGCTGCGACACCATCCGGCCCTGAAGAGGTCCCTCGACGGGAACGGGCACCGTCGGGGCCTTCGATAATGGGCGGCCCCAATCCTGATTGGCCCGGCCCTGACCATGGCCTCGACCAGGGCCGGCACGGGCTCCGACATGCATTTTGATTGGAGCCAGCGTGGAACTCCTCTCGGGCTGGTGCCGACCTTAACCTCCCTGCAGAGGGACCTCGACACGGACTGACCCCGACCTGACGGGCCCTGTCCCGACCAAGACCGGCACTGGCCCCGACATGCTCTCGACCGGACCTGCACTCAGGCTGGCGCCGACTTGGACGGGCCACAAACATGGGCTCAGACACACACGGGGTGGCTGCGACACCATCCGGCCCTGAATGGGTCCCTCGACAGGAACGGGCACCGTCGGGGACTTCGACACTGACCGACCCCCACAGTGACGGGCCCTGTCCCGACCACAACCTCGACCAGGACCGGCACCGGCCACGACATGCATCTCGACCAGAAGAAACGCAGAAGCCCTCTCGGGCTGGCGCTGACCTTAACCTCCCTGCAGAGGGACCTCGAGACGGGCCTGCCCCGAGATAGACCGATCCCGACCGTGATGGGCCCTGTCCCGACCAAGACCGGCACTGGCCCCGACATGTTCTCGACAGGACCTGTACTCAGGCTGGCGCCGACTTGGACGGGCCACAAACATGGGCTCAGACACACACGGGGTGGCTGCGACACCATCCGGCCCTGAATGGGTCCCTCGACAGGAACGGGCACCGTCGGGGACTTCGACACTGACCGATCCCGAGAGTGACGGGCCCTGTCCCGACCACAACCTCGACCAGGACCGGCACCGGCCACGACATGCATCTCGACCAGAAGCAACGCAGAAGCCCTCTCGGGCTGGCGCTGACCTTAACCTCCCTGCAGAGGACCTCGACTCGGGCCGGCCCCGACATAGACTGACCCCCGACCGTGACTGGCCATGCCCCGATCCCCACCTGGACCAGCACTGCCACCGGCCCCGACCTGAGCCCTGACATGCATCTCGAACGCACCACCACTCAGGCTGGCGCCGACTTGAACCGGCCCCAAAGAGTGAGCCAGAACCACACGGGGCGGCTCCGACACCATCCGGCCCTGAAGAGGTGCTTCGACAGGACCGGGTAACGTCGGAGACCTCGACACGGGCCGGCCCCGACATAGAGAGACCCCGACCGTGACGGGCCCTGTCCCGACCAAGACCGGCACTGGCCCCGACATGCTCTCGAGCGGACCTGCAGTCAGGCTGGCGCCGACTTGAACCGGCCCCAAACAGGGGCTCAGACCCACACTGGCGCCTGCGACACCATCCGGCCCTGAAGAGGTGCTTCGACAGGACCGGGTAACGTCGGAGACCTCGACACGGGCCGGCCCCGACATAGAGAGACCCCGACCGTGACGGGCCCTGTCCCGACCAAGACCTGCCCCGGCCCCGACATGCATCTCGACCAGAGGCAACATAGAAATCCTCTCGGGCTGGTGCCGACCTTAACCTCCCTGCAGAGGGACCTCGACACGGACCGACCCCGACCGTGACGGCCACTGCCCCGACCAAGACCTCGACCAGGACTGCCACCCGCCCCGACATGGGCCCCGACATGCATCATGGTCGGACCTGCACTCAGGCTGGCGCAGACTTCAACCGGCCCCAAACAGGGGCCCAGACCCACACGGGGTGGCTGCGACACCATCTGGCCCTGAAGAGGTGCCTCGACAGGAACGGGCACCGTCGGGGACTTCGACACTGACCGACCCCGAAATAGACCGACCCCGACCGTGAGGGGCACTGTCCCGACCAAGACCGGCATCGGCCCCGACATGTTCTCGACAGCACCTGTACTCAGGCTGGCGCCGACTTGGATGGGCCACAAACATGGGCTCAGACACACACGGGGTGGCTGCGACACCATCCGGCCCTGAATGGGTCCCTCGACAGGAACGGGTAACATCGGAAACCTCGACACGGGCCGGCCCCGACATAGACTGACCCCGACCGTGACTGGCCATTCCCGATCCCCACCTGGACCAGCACTGCCACCGGCCCCGACCTGAGCCCTGACATGCATCTCGAACGCACCACCACTCAGGCTGGCGCCGACTTGAACCGGCCCCAAAGAGTGAGCCAGAACCACACGGGGCGGCTCCGACACCATCCGGCCCTGAAGGGGTCCCTCGGCAGGAACAGGCACCGTCGGGGCCTTCGACACGGGCCCTGCCCCGACCAACAACTCGACCAGGATTGCCACCCGCCCTGACCTGGCCCCGACATGCATCTCGACCGGACCTGCACTCAGGCTGGCGCCGACTTGGACCGGCCCCAAACAGGGGCCCAGAGCCATACTGGGTGACTCCGACACCATCCGGCCCTGAAGCGGTCTCTCGACAGGAACGTGCAATGTCGGGGAGTTCGATAAGGGCCGGTCCCAACCGTGATTGGCAATGCAGAAATCCTCTCGGGCTGGTGCCGACCTAAACCTCCCTGAAAAGGAACCTAGACACGGACGGACCCAGACCGTGACGGGCCCTGTCCCGACCAAGACCTCTACCAGCAACGCCACCGGCACCGAGCTGGGCCCTGACATGCATCTCGACCGGACCTCCACTCAGGCTGGCGCCAACTTGAACCGGCCCCAAACTGGGGCCCAAACCCAAATGGGGTGGCCACGACACCATCCGGCCCTGAAGAGGTCCCTCGACAGGAACGGGTAACGTCGGAGACCTCGACACGGGCCGGCCCCGACATAGACCGACCCCGACCGCGACGGGCCCTGCCCCGACCAGGACCGGCCCCAGCCCCGACATGCATCTCGACCAGAGGCAACACAGAAATGCTCTCGAGCTGGCGCCGACCCTAATCTCCACATGGACCGATCCCGACCGTGATGGGCCCTGTCCCGACCAAGAGCGGCACTGGCCCCGACATGCTCTCGAGCGGACCTGCACTCAGGCTGGCGCCGACTTGAACCGGCCCCAAAGAGGGGCTCAGAGCCACAAGGGGTGGCTGCGACACCATCCGGCCCTGAAGAGGTCCCTCGACAGGAATGGGTAACGTTGGAGACCTCGACACGGGCCGGCCCCGACATAGACCGACCCCGACCGTGACGGGCCCTGTCCCGACCAAGACCTGCCCCAGCCCCGACATGCATCTCGACCAGAGGCAACATAGAAATCCTCTCGGGCTGGTGCCGACCTTAACCTCCCTACAGAGGGACCTCGACACGGACCGACCCCGACCGTGACGGGCCCTGTCCCGACCAAGAGCGGCACTGGCCCCGACATGCTCTCGAGCGGACCTCCAGTCAGGCTGGCGCCAACTTGAACCGGCCCCAAACTGGGGCTCAGACACACACGGGGTGGCTGCGACACCATCCGGCCCTGAAGAGGTCCCTCGACGGGAACGGGCACCGTCGGGGCCTTCGATAATGGGCGGCCCCAATCCTGATTGGCCCGGCCCTGACCATGGCCTCGACCAGGGCCGGCACGGGCTCCGACATGCATTTTGATTGGAGCCAGCGTGGAACTCCTCTCGGGCTGGTGCCGACCTTAACCTCCCTGCAGAGGGACCTCGACACGGACTGACCCCGACCTGACGGGCCCTGTCCCGACCAAGACCGGCACTGGCCCCGACATGCTCTCGACCGGACCTGCACTCAGGCTGGCGCCGACTTGGACGGGCCACAAACATGGGCTCAGACACACACGGGGTGGCTGCGACACCATCCGGCCCTGAATGGGTCCCTCGACAGGAACGGGCACCGTCGGGGACTTCGACACTGACCGATCCCGAGAGTGACGGGCCCTGTCCCGACCACAACCTCGACCAGGACCGGCACCGGCCACGACATGCATCTCGACCAGAAGCAACGCAGAAGCCCTCTCGGGCTGGCGCTGACCTTAACCTCCCTGCAGAGGACCTCGACTCGGGCCGGCCCCGACATAGACTGACCCCCGACCGTGACTGGCCATGCCCCGATCCCCACCTGGACCAGCACTGCCACCGGCCCCGACCTGAGCCCTGACATGCATCTCGAACGCACCACCACTCAGGCTGGCGCCGACTTGAACCGGCCCCAAAGAGTGAGCCAGAACCACACGGGGCGGCTCCGACACCATCCGGCCCTGAAGAGGTGCTTCGACAGGACCGGGTAACGTCGGAGACCTCGACACGGGCCGGCCCCGACATAGAGAGACCCCGACCGTGACGGGCCCTGTCCCGACCAAGACCGGCACTGGCCCCGACATGCTCTCGAGCGGACCTGCAGTCAGGCTGGCGCCGACTTGAACCGGCCCCAAACAGGGGCTCAGACCCACACTGGCGCCTGCGACACCATCCGGCCCTGAAGAGGTGCTTCGACAGGACCGGGTAACGTCGGAGACCTCGACACGGGCCGGCCCCGACATAGAGAGACCCCGACCGTGACGGGCCCTGTCCCGACCAAGACCTGCCCCGGCCCCGACATGCATCTCGACCAGAGGCAACATAGAAATCCTCTCGGGCTGGTGCCGACCTTAACCTCCCTGCAGAGGGACCTCGACACGGACCGACCCCGACCGTGACGGCCACTGCCCCGACCAAGACCTCGACCAGGACTGCCACCCGCCCCGACATGGGCCCCGACATGCATCATGGTCGGACCTGCACTCAGGCTGGCGCAGACTTCAACCGGCCCCAAACAGGGGCCCAGACCCACACGGGGTGGCTGCGACACCATCTGGCCCTGAAGAGGTGCCTCGACAGGAACGGGCACCGTCGGGGACTTCGACACTGACCGACCCCGAAATAGACCGACCCCGACCGTGACGGGCACTGTCCCGACCAAGACCGGCATCGGCCCCGACATGTTCTCGACAGCACCTGTACTCAGGCTGGCGCCGACTTGGATGGGCCACAAACATGGGCTCAGACACACACGGGGTGGCTGCGACACCATCCGGCCCTGAATGGGTCCCTCGACAGGAACGGGTAACATCGGAAACCTCGACACGGGCCGGCCCCGACATAGACTGACCCCGACCGTGACTGGCCATTCCCGATCCCCACCTGGACCAGCACTGCCACCGGCCCCGACCTGAGCCCTGACATGCATCTCGAACGCACCACCACTCAGGCTGGCGCCGACTTGAACCGGCCCCAAAGAGTGAGCCAGAACCACACGGGGCGGCTCCGACACCATCCGGCCCTGAAGAGGTGCTTCGACAGGACCGGGTAACGTCGGAGACCTCGACACGGGCCGGCCCCGACATAGAGAGACCCCGACCGTGACGGGCCCTGTCCCGACCAAGACCGGCACTGGCCCCGACATGCTCTCGAGCGGACCTGCAGTCAGGCTGGCGCCGACTTGAACCGGCCCCAAAGAGTGAGCCAGAACCACACGGGGCGGCTCCGACACCATCCGGCCCTGAAGGGGTCCCTCGGCAGGAACGGGCACCGTCGGGGCCTTCGACACGGGCCCTGCCCCGACCAACAACTCGACCAGGATTGCCACCCGCCCTGACCTGGCCCCGACATGCATCTCGACCGGACCTGCACTCAGGCTGGCGCCGACTTGGACCGGCCCCAAACAGGGGCCCAGAGCCATACTGGGTGACTCCGACACCATCCGGCCCTGAAGCGGTCTCTCGACAGGAACGTGCAATGTCGGGGAGTTCGATAAGGGCCGGTCCCAACCGTGATTGGCAATGCAGAAATCCTCTCGGGCTGGTGCCGACCTAAACCTCCCTGAAAAGGAACCTAGACACGGACCGACCCAGACCGTGACGGGCCCTGTCCCGACCAAGACCTCTACCAGCAACGCCACCGGCACCGAGCTGGGCCCTGACATGCATCTCGACCGGACCTCCACTCAGGCTGGCGCCAACTTGAACCGGCCCCAAACTGGGGCCCAAACCCAAATGGGGTGGCCACGACACCATCCGGCCCTGAAGAGGTCCCTCGACAGGACCGGGTAACGTCGGAGACCTCGACACGGGCCGGCCCCGACATAGACCGACCCCGACCGCGACGGGCCCGGCCCCGACCAGGACCGGCCCCAGCCCCGACATGCATCTCGACCAGAGGCAACACAGAAATGCTCTCGAGCTGGCGCCGACCCTAACCTCCACATGGACCGATCCCGACCGTGATGGGCCCTGTCCCGACCAAGAGCGGCACTGGCCCCGACATGCTCTCGAGCGGACCTGCACTCAGGCTGGCGCCGACTTGAACCGGCCCCAAAGAGGGGCTCAGAGCCACAAGGGGTGGCTGCGACACCATCCGGCCCTGAAGAGGTCCCTCGACAGGAATGGGTAACGTTGGAGACCTCGACACGGGCCGGCCCCGACATAGACCGACCCCGACCGTGACGGGCCCTGTCCCGACCAAGACCTGCCCCAGCCCCGACATGCATCTCGACCAGAGGCAACATAGAAATCCTCTCGGGCTGGTGCCGACCTTAACCTCCCTACAGAGGGACCTCAACACGGACCGACCCCGACCGTGACGGGCCCTGTCCCGACCAAGAGCGGCACTGGCCCCGACATGCTCTCGAGCGGACCTCCAGTCAGGCTGGCGCCAACTTGAACCGGCCCCAAACTGGGGCTCAGACACACACGGGGTGGCTGCGACACCATCCGGCCCTGAAGAGGTCCCTCGACGGGAACGGGCACCGTCGGGGCCTTCGATAATGGGCGGCCCCAATCCTGATTGGCCCGGCCCTGACCATGGCCTCGACCAGGGCCGGCACGGGCTCCGACATGCATTTTGATTGGAGCCAGCGTGGAACTCCTCTCGGGCTGGTGCCGACCTTAACCTCCCTGCAGAGGGACCTCGACACGGACTGACCCCGACCTGACGGGCCCTGTCCCGACCAAGACCGGCACTGGCCCCGACATGCTCTCGACCGGACCTGCACTCAGGCTGGCGCCGACTTGAACCGGCCCCAAACAGGGACCCAGAGCCACACGGGGTGACTGCGACACCATCTGGCCCTGAAGAGGTGCCTCGACAGGAACGGGCACCGTCGGGGACTTCGACACTGACCGACCCCCACAGTGACGGGCCCTGTCCCGACCACAACCTCGACCAGGACCGGCACCGGCCACGACATGCATCTCGACCAGAAGAAACGCAGAAGCCCTCTCGGGCTGGCGCTGACCTTAACCTCCCTGCAGAGGGACCTCGACACGGGCCTGCCCCGAGATAGACCGATCCCGACCGTGATGGGCCCTGTCCCGACCAAGACCGGCACTGGCCCCGACATGTTCTCGACAGGACCTGTACTCAGGCTGGCGCCGACTTGGACGGGCCACAAACATGGGCTCAGACACACACGGGGTGGCTGCGACACCATCCGGCCCTGAATGGGTCCCTCGACAGGAACGGGCACCGTCGGGGACTTCGACACTGACCGATCCCGAGAGTGACGGGCCCTGTCCCGACCACAACCTCGACCAGGACCGGCACCGGCCACGACATGCATCTCGACCAGAAGCAACGCAGAAGCCCTCTCGGGCTGGCGCTGACCTTAACCTCCCTGCAGAGGACCTCGACTCGGGCCGGCCCCGACATAGACTGACCCCCGACCATGACTGGCCATGCCCCGATCCCCACCTGGACCAGCACTGCCACCGGCCCCGACCTGAGCCCTGACATGCATCTCGAACGCACCACCACTCAGGCTGGCGCCGACTTGAACCGGCCCCAAAGAGTGAGCCAGAACCACACGGGGCGGCTCCGACACCATCCGGCCCTGAAGAGGTGCTTCGACAGGACCGGGTAACGTCGGAGACCTCGACACGGGCCGGCCCCGACATAGAGAGACCCCGACCGTGACGGGCCCTGTCCCGACCAAGACCGGCACTGGCCCCGACATGCTCTCGAGCGGACCTGCAGTCAGGCTGGCGCCGACTTGAACCGGCCCCAAACAGGGGCTCAGACCCACACTGGCGGCTGCGACACCATCCGGCCCTGAAGAGGTGCTTCGACAGGACCGGGTAACGTCGGAGACCTCGACACGGGCCGGCCCCGACATAGAGAGACCCCGACCGTGACGGGCCCTGTCCCGACCAAGACCTGCCCCGGCCCCGACATGCATCTCGACCAGAGGCAACATAGAAATCCTCTCGGGCTGGTGCCGACCTTAAACTCCCTGCAGAGGGACCTCGACACGGACCGACCCCGACCGTGACGGCCACTGCCCCGACCAAGACCTCGACCAGGACTGCCACCCGCCCCGACATGGGCCCCGACATGCATCATGGTCGGACCTGCACTCAGGCTGGCGCAGACTTCAACCGGCCCCAAACAGGGGCCCAGACCCACACGGGGTGGCTGCGACACCATCTGGCCCTGAAGAGGTGCCTCGACAGGAACGGGCAC
This sequence comes from Dromaius novaehollandiae, assembly GCF_036370855.1. NCBI lineage: Eukaryota > Metazoa > Chordata > Aves > Casuariiformes > Dromaiidae > Dromaius > Dromaius novaehollandiae. The sequence continues at coordinate 82,752,696 of NC_088098.1, read as the reverse complement.
CGTCGGGGACTTCGACACTGACCGACCCCGAAATAGACCGACCCCGACCGTGACGGGCACTGTCCCGACCAAGACCGGCATCGGCCCCGACATGTTCTCGACAGCACCTGTACTCAGGCTGGCGCCGACTTGGATGGGCCACAAACATGGGCTCAGACACACACGGGGTGGCTGCGACACCATCCGGCCCTGAATGGGTCCCTCGACAGGAACGGGTAACATCGGAAACCTCGACACGGGCCGGCCCCGACATAGACTGACCCCGACCGTGACTGGCCATTCCCGATCCCCACCTGGACCAGCACTGCCACCGGCCCCGACCTGAGCCCTGACATGCATCTCGAACGCACCACCACTCAGGCTGGCGCCGACTTGAACCGGCCCCAAAGAGTGAGCCAGAACCACACGGGGCGGCTCCGACACCATCCGGCCCTGAAGGGGTCCCTCGGCAGGAACAGGCACCGTCGGGGCCTTCGACACGGGCCCTGCCCCGACCAACAACTCGACCAGGATTGCCACCCGCCCTGACCTGGCCCCGACATGCATCTCGACCGGACCTGCACTCAGGCTGGCGCCGACTTGGACCGGCCCCAAACAGGGGCCCAGAGCCATACTGGGTGACTCCGACACCATCCGGCCCTGAAGCGGTCTCTCGACAGGAACGTGCAATGTCGGGGAGTTCGATAAGGGCCGGTCCCAACCGTGATTGGCAATGCAGAAATCCTCTCGGGCTGGTGCCGACCTAAACCTCCCTGAAAAGGAACCTAGACACGGACCGACCCAGACCGTGACGGGCCCTGTCCCGACCAAGACCTCTACCAGCAACGCCACCGGCACCGAGCTGGGCCCTGACATGCATCTCGACCGGACCTCCACTCAGGCTGGCGCCAACTTGAACCGGCCCCAAACTGGGGCCCAAACCCAAATGGGGTGGCCACGACACCATCCGGCCCTGAAGAGGTCCCTCGACAGGAACGGGTAACGTCGGAGACCTCGACACGGGCCGGCCCCGACATAGACCGACCCCGACCGCGACGGGCCCGGCCCCGACCAGGACCGGCCCCAGCCCCGACATGCATCTCGACCAGAGGCAACACAGAAATGCTCTCGAGCTGGCGCCGACCCTAACCTCCACATGGACCGATCCCGACCGTGATGGGCCCTGTCCCGACCAAGAGCGGCACTGGCCCCGACATGCTCTCGAGCGGACCTGCACTCAGGCTGGCGCCGACTTGAACCGGCCCCAAAGAGGGGCTCAGAGCCACAAGGGGTGGCTGCGACACCATCCGGCCCTGAAGAGGTCCCTCGACAGGAATGGGTAACGTTGGAGACCTCGACACGGGCCGGCCCCGACATAGACCGACCCCGACCGTGACGGGCCCTGTCCCGACCAAGACCTGCCCCAGCCCCGACATGCATCTCGACCAGAGGCAACATAGAAATCCTCTCGGGCTGGTGCCGACCTTAACCTCCCTACAGAGGGACCTCAACACGGACCGACCCCGACCGTGACGGGCCCTGTCCCGACCAAGAGCGGCACTGGCCCCGACATGCTCTCGAGCGGACCTCCAGTCAGGCTGGCGCCAACTTGAACCGGCCCCAAACTGGGGCTCAGACACACACGGGGTGGCTGCGACACCATCCGGCCCTGAAGAGGTCCCTCGACGGGAACGGGCACCGTCGGGGCCTTCGATAATGGGCGGCCCCAATCCTGATTGGCCCGGCCCTGACCATGGCCTCGACCAGGGCCGGCACGGGCTCCGACATGCATTTTGATTGGAGCCAGCGTGGAACTCCTCTCGGGCTGGTGCTGACCTTAACCTCCCTGCAGAGGGACCTCGACACGGACTGACCCCGACCTGACGGGCCCTGTCCCGACCAAGACCGGCACTGGCCCCGACATGCTCTCGACCGGACCTGCACTCAGGCTGGCGCCGACTTGGACGGGCCACAAACATGGGCTCAGACACACACGGGGTGGCTGCGACACCATCCGGCCCTGAATGGGTCCCTCGACAGGAACGGGCACCGTCGGGGACTTCGACACTGACCGATCCCGAGAGTGACGGGCCCTGTCCCGACCACAACCTCGACCAGGACCGGCACCGGCCACGACATGCATCTCGACCAGAAGCAACGCAGAAGCCCTCTCGGGCTGGCGCTGACCTTAACCTCCCTGCAGAGGACCTCGACTCGGGCCGGCCCCGACATAGACTGACCCCCGACCGTGACTGGCCATGCCCCGATCCCCACCTGGACCAGCACTGCCACCGGCCCCGACCTGAGCCCTGACATGCATCTCGAACGCACCACCACTCAGGCTGGCGCCGACTTGAACCGGCCCCAAAGAGTGAGCCAGAACCACACGGGGCGGCTGCGACACCATCCGGCCCTGAAGAGGTGCTTCGACAGGACCGGGTAACGTCGGAGACCTCGACACGGGCCGGCCCCGACATAGAGAGACCCCGACCGTGACGGGCCCTGTCCCGACCAAGACCTGCCCCGGCCCCGACATGCATCTCGACCAGAGGCAACATAGAAATCCTCTCGGGCTGGTGCCGACCTTAAACTCCCTGCAGAGGGACCTCGACACGGACCGACCCCGACCGTGACGGCCACTGCCCCGACCAAGACCTCGACCAGGACTGCCACCCGCCCCGACATGGGCCCCGACATGCATCATGGTCGGACCTGCACTCAGGCTGGCGCAGACTTCAACCGGCCCCAAACAGGGGCCCAGACCCACACGGGGTGGCTGCGACACCATCCGGCCCTGAAGAGGTGCTTCGACAGGACCGGGTAACGTCGGAGACCTCGACACGGGCCGGCCCCGACATAGAGAGACCCCGACCGTGACGGGCCCTGTCCCGACCAAGACCTGCCCCGGCCCCGACATGCATCTCGACCAGAGGCAACATAGAAATCCTCTCGGGCTGGTGCCGACCTTAAACTCCCTGCAGAGGGACCTCGACACGGACCGACCCCGACCGTGACGGCCACTGCCCCGACCAAGACCTCGACCAGGACTGCCACCCGCCCCGACATGGGCCCCGACATGCATCATGGTCGGACCTGCACTCAGGCTGGCGCAGACTTCAACCGGCCCCAAACAGGGGCCCAGACCCACACGGGGTGGCTGCGACACCATCTGGCCCTGAAGAGGTGCCTCGACAGGAACGGGCACCGTCGGGGACTTCGACACTGACCGACCCCGAAATAGACCGACCCCGACCGTGACGGGCACTGTCCCGACCAAGACCGGCATCGGCCCCGACATGTTCTCGACAGCACCTGTACTCAGGCTGGCGCCGACTTGGATGGGCCACAAACATGGGCTCAGACACACACGGGGTGGCTGCGACACCATCCGGCCCTGAATGGGTCCCTCGACAGGAACGGGTAACATCGGAAACCTCGACACGGGCCGGCCCCGACATAGACTGACCCCGACCGTGACTGGCCATTCCCGATCCCCACCTGGACCAGCACTGCCACCGGCCCCGACCTGAGCCCTGACATGCATCTCGAACGCACCACCACTCAGGCTGGCGCCGACTTGAACCGGCCCCAAAGAGTGAGCCAGAACCACACGGGGCGGCTCCGACACCATCCGGCCCTGAAGGGGTCCCTCGGCAGGAACAGGCACCGTCGGGGCCTTCGACACGGGCCCTGCCCCGACCAACAACTCGACCAGGATTGCCACCCGCCCTGACCTGGCCCCGACATGCATCTCGACCGGACCTGCACTCAGGCTGGCGCCGACTTGGACCGGCCCCAAACAGGGGCCCAGAGCCATACTGGGTGACTCCGACACCATCCGGCCCTGAAGCGGTCTCTCGACAGGAACGTGCAATGTCGGGGAGTTCGATAAGGGCCGGTCCCAACCGTGATTGGCAATGCAGAAATCCTCTCGGGCTGGTGCCGACCTAAACCTCCCTGAAAAGGAACCTAGACACGGACCGACCCAGACCGTGACGGGCCCTGTCCCGACCAAGACCTCTACCAGCAACGCCACCGGCACCGAGCTGGGCCCTGACATGCATCTCGACCGGACCTCCACTCAGGCTGGCGCCAACTTGAACCGGCCCCAAACTGGGGCCCAAACCCAAATGGGGTGGCCACGACACCATCCGGCCCTGAAGAGGTCCCTCGACAGGACCGGGTAACGTCGGAGACCTCGACACGGGCCGGCCCCGACATAGACCGACCCCGACCGCGACGGGCCCGGCCCCGACCAGGACCGGCCCCAGCCCCGACATGCATCTCGACCAGAGGCAACACAGAAATGCTCTCGAGCTGGCGCCGACCCTAACCTCCACATGGACCGATCCCGACCGTGATGGGCCCTGTCCCGACCAAGAGCGGCACTGGCCCCGACATGCTCTCGAGCGGACCTGCACTCAGGCTGGCGCCGACTTGAACCGGCCCCAAAGAGGGGCTCAGAGCCACAAGGGGTGGCTGCGACACCATCCGGCCCTGAAGAGGTCCCTCGACAGGAATGGGTAACGTTGGAGACCTCGACACGGGCCGGCCCCGACATAGACCGACCCCGACCGTGACGGGCCCTGTCCCGACCAAGACCTGCCCCAGCCCCGACATGCATCTCGACCAGAGGCAACATAGAAATCCTCTCGGGCTGGTGCCGACCTTAACCTCCCTACAGAGGGACCTCAACACGGACCGACCCCGACCGTGACGGGCCCTGTCCCGACCAAGAGCGGCACTGGCCCCGACATGCTCTCGAGCGGACCTCCAGTCAGGCTGGCGCCAACTTGAACCGGCCCCAAACTGGGGCTCAGACACACACGGGGTGGCTGCGACACCATCCGGCCCTGAAGAGGTCCCTCGACGGGAACGGGCACCGTCGGGGCCTTCGATAATGGGCGGCCCCAATCCTGATTGGCCCGGCCCTGACCATGGCCTCGACCAGGGCCGGCACGGGCTCCGACATGCATTTTGATTGGAGCCAGCGTGGAACTCCTCTCGGGCTGGTGCCGACCTTAACCTCCCTGCAGAGGGACCTCGACACGGACTGACCCCGACCTGACGGGCCCTGTCCCGACCAAGACCGGCACTGGCCCCGACATGCTCTCGACCGGACCTGCACTCAGGCTGGCGCCGACTTGAACCGGCCCCAAACAGGGACCCAGAGCCACACGGGGTGACTGCGACACCATCTGGCCCTGAAGAGGTGCCTCGACAGGAACGGGCACCGTCGGGGACTTCGACACTGACCGACCCCCACAGTGACGGGCCCTGTCCCGACCACAACCTCGACCAGGACCGGCACCGGCCACGACATGCATCTCGACCAGAAGAAACGCAGAAGCCCTCTCGGGCTGGCGCTGACCTTAACCTCCCTGCAGAGGGACCTCGAGACGGGCCTGCCCCGAGATAGACCGATCCCGACCGTGATGGGCCCTGTCCCGACCAAGACCGGCACTGGCCCCGACATGTTCTCGACAGGACCTGTACTCAGGCTGGCGCCGACTTGGACGGGCCACAAACATGGGCTCAGACACACACGGGGTGGCTGCGACACCATCCGGCCCTGAATGGGTCCCTCGACAGGAACGGGCACCGTCGGGGACTTCGACACTGACCGATCCCGAGAGTGACGGGCCCTGTCCCGACCACAACCTCGACCAGGACCGGCACCGGCCACGACATGCATCTCGACCAGAAGCAACGCAGAAGGCCTCTCGGGCTGGCGCTGACCTTAACCTCCCTGCAGAGGACCTCGACTCGGGCCGGCCCCGACATAGACTGACCCCCGACCGTGACTGGCCATGCCCCGATCCCCACCTGGACCAGCACTGCCACCGGCCCCGACCTGAGCCCTGACATGCATCTCGAACGCACCACCACTCAGGCTGGCGCCGACTTGAACCGGCCCCAAAGAGTGAGCCAGAACCACACGGGGCGGCTCCGACACCATCCGGCCCTGAAGAGGTGCTTCGACAGGACCGGGTAACGTCGGAGACCTCGACACGGGCCGGCCCCGACATAGAGAGACCCCGACCGTGACGGGCCCTGTCCCGACCAAGACCGGCACTGGCCCCGACATGCTCTCGAGCGGACCTGCACTCAGGCTGGCGCCGACTTGAACCGGCCCCAAACAGGGGCTCAGACCCACACTGGCGGCTGCGACACCATCCGGCCCTGAAGAGGTGCTTCGACAGGACCGGGTAACGTCGGAGACCTCGACACGGGCCGGCCCCGACATAGAGAGACCCCGACCGTGACGGGCCCTGTCCCGACCAAGACCTGCCCCGGCCCCGACATGCATCTCGACCAGAGGCAACATAGAAATCCTCTCGGGCTGGTGCCGACCTTAACCTCCCTGCAGAGGGACCTCGACACGGACCGACCCCGACCGTGACGGCCACTGCCCCGACCAAGACCTCGACCAGGACTGCCACCCGCCCCGACATGGGCCCCGACATGCATCATGGTCGGACCTGCACTCAGGCTGGCGCAGACTTCAACCGGCCCCAAACAGGGGCCCAGACCCACACGGGGTGGCTGCGACACCATCTGGCCCTGAAGAGGTGCCTCGACAGGAACGGGCACCGTCGGGGACTTCGACACTGACCGACCCCGAAATAGACCGACCCTGACCGTGACGGGCACTGTCCCGACCAAGACCGGCATCGGCCCCGACATGTTCTCGACAGCACCTGTACTCAGGCTGGCGCCGACTTGGATGGGCCACAAACATGGGCTCAGACACACACGGGGTGGCTGCGACACCATCCGGCCCTGAATGGGTCCCTCGACAGGAACGGGTAACATCGGAAACCTCGACACGGGCCGGCCCCGACATAGACTGACCCCGACCGTGACTGGCCATTCCCGATCCCCACCTGGACCAGCACTGCCACCGGCCCCGACCTGAGCCCTGACATGCATCTCGAACGCACCACCACTCAGGCTGGCGCCGACTTGAACCGGCCCCAAAGAGTGAGCCAGAACCACACGGGGCGGCTCCGACACCATCCGGCCCTGAAGGGGTCCCTCGGCAGGAACAGGCACCGTCGGGGCCTTCGAGACGGGCCCTGCCCCGACCAACAACTCGACCAGGATTGCCACCCGCCCTGACCTGGCCCCGACATGCATCTCGACCGGACCTGCACTCAGGCTGGCGCCGACTTGGACCGGCCCCAAACAGGGGCCCAGAGCCATACTGGGTGACTCCGACACCATCCGGCCCTGAAGCGGTCTCTCGACAGGAACGTGCAACGTCGGGGAGTTCGATAAGGGCCGGTCCCAACCGTGATTGGCAATGCAGAAATCCTCTCGGGCTGGTGCCGACCTAAACCTCCCTGAAAAGGAACCTAGACACGGACCGACCCAGACCGTGACGGGCCCTGTCCCGACCAAGACCTCCACCAGCAACGCCACCGGCACCGAGCTGGGCCCTGACATGCATCTCGACCGGACCTCCACTCAGGCTGGCGCCAACTTGAACCGGCCCCAAAGAGGGGCCCAAACCCAAATGGGGTGGCCACGACACCATCCGGCCCTGAAGAGGTCCCTCGACAGGAACGGGTAACGTCGGAGACCTCGACACGGGCCGGCCCCGACATAGACCGACCCCGACCGCGACGGGCCCGGCCCCGACCAGGACCGGCCCCAGCCCCGACATGCATCTCGACCAGAGGCAACACAGAAATGCTCTCGAGCTGGCGCCGACCCTAACCTCCACATGGACCGATCCCGACCGTGATGGGCCCTGTCCCGACCAAGAGCGGCACTGGCCCCGACATGCTCTCGAGCGGACCTGCACTCAGGCTGGCGCCGACTTGAACCGGCCCCAAAGAGGGGCTCAGAGCCACAAGGGGTGGCTGCGACACCATCCGGCCCTGAAGAGGTCCCTCGACAGGAATGGGTAACGTTGGAGACCTCGACACGGGCCGGCCCCGACATAGACCGACCCCGACCGTGACGGGCCCTGTCCCGACCAAGACCTGCCCCAGCCCCGACATGCATCTCGACCAGAGGCAACACAGAAATGCTCTCGAGCTGGCGCCGACCTTAACCTCCCTACAGAGGGACCTCGACACGGACCGACCCCGACCGTGACGGGCCCTGTCCCGACCAAGACCGGCACTGGCCCCGACATGCTCTCGAGCGGACCTGCAGTCAGGCTGGCGCCGACTTGAACCGGCCCCAAAGAGGGGCTCAGAGCCACAAGGGGTGGCTGCGACACCATCCGGCCCTGAAGAGGTCCCTCGACAGGAATGGGTAACGTTGGAGACCTCGACACGGGCCGGCCCCGACATAGACCGACCCCGACCGTGACGGGCCCTGTCCCGACCAAGACCTGCCCCAGCCCCGACATGCATCTCGACCAGAGGCAACATAGAAATCCTCTCGGGCTGGTGCCGACCTTAACCTCCCTACAGAGGGACCTCGACACGGACCGACCCCGACCGTGACGGGCCCTGTCCCGACCAAGACCGGCACTGGCCCCGACATGCTCTCGAGCGGACCTCCAGTCAGGCTGGCGCCAACTTGAACCGGCCCCAAACTGGGGCTCAGACACACACGGGGTGGCTGCGACACCATCCGGCCCTGAAGAGGTCCCTCGACGGGAACGGGCACCGTCGGGGCCTTCGATAATGGGCGGCCCCAATCCTGATTGGCCCGGCCCTGACCATGGCCTCGACCAGGGCCGGCACGGGCTCCGACATGCATTTTGATTGGAGCCAACGTGGAACTCCTCTCGGGCTGGTGCCGACCTTAACCTCCCTGCAGAGGGACCTCGACACGGACTGACCCCGACCTGACGGGCCCTGTCCCGACCAAGACCGGCACTGGCCCCGACATGCTCTCGACCGGACCTGCACTCAGGCTGGCGCCGACTTGAACCGGCCCCAAACAGGGACCCAGAGCCACACGGGGTGACTGCGACACCATCTGGCCCTGAAGAGGTGCCTCGACAGGAACGGGCACCGTCGGGGACTTCGACACTGACCGACCCCCACAGTGACGGGCCCTGTCCCGACCACAACCTCGACCAGGACCGGCACCGGCCACGACATGCATCTCGACCAGAAGAAACGCAGAAGCCCTCTCGGGCTGGCGCTGACCTTAACCTCCCTGCAGAGGGACCTCGACACGGGCCTGCCCCGAGATAGACCGATCCCGACCGTGATGGGCCCTGTCCCGACCAAGACCGGCACGGGCCCCGACATGCATCTCGACCGGACCTGCACTCAGGCTGGCGCCGACTTGGACCGGCCCCAAACAGGGGCCCAGAGCCATACTGGGTGACTCCGACACCATCCGGCCCTGAAGCGGTCTCTCGACAGGAACGTGCAATGTCGGGGAGTTCGATAAGGGCCGGTCCCAACCGTGATTGGCAATGCAGAAATCCTCTCGGGCTGGTGCCGACCTAAACCTCCCTGAAAAGGAACCTAGACACGGACCGACCCAGACCGTGACGGGCCCTGTCCCGACCAAGACCTCCACCAGCAACGCCACCGGCACCGAGCTGGGCCCTGACATGCATCTCGACCGGACCTCCACTCAGGCTGGCGCCAACTTGAACCGGCCCCAAACTGGGGCCCAAACCCAAATGGGGTGGCCACGACACCATCCGGCCCTGAATGGGTCCCTCGACAGGAACGGGCACCGTCGGGGACTTCGACACTGACCGATCCCGAGAGTGACGGGCCCTGTCCCGACCACAACCTCGACCAGGACCGGCACCGGCCACGACATGCATCTCGACCAGAAGCAACGCAGAAGCCCTCTCGGGCTGGCGCTGACCTTAACCTCCCTGCAGAGGACCTCGACTCGGGCCGGCCCCGACATAGACTGACCCCCGACCGTGACTGGCCATGCCCCGATCCCCACCTGGACCAGCACTGCCACCGGCCCCGACCTGAGCCCTGACATGCATCTCAAACGCACCACCACTCAGGCTGGCGCCGACTTGAACCGGCCCCGAAGAGGGAGCCAGAACCACACGGGGCGGCTCCGACACCATCCGGCCCTGAAGAGGTGCTTCGACAGGACCGGGTAACGTCGGAGACCTCGACACGGGCCGGCCCCGACATAGAGAGACCCCGACCGTGACGGGCCCTGTCCCGACCAAGACCGGCACTGGCCCCGACATGCTCTCGAGCGGACCTGCACTCAGGCTGGCGCCGACTTGAACCGGCCCCAAACAGGGGCTCAGACCCACACTGGCGCCTGCGACACCATCCGGCCCTGAAGAGGTGCTTCGACAGGACTGGGTAACGTCGGAGACCTCGACACGGGCCGGCCCCGACATAGAGAGACCCCGACCGTGACGGGCCCTGTCCCGACCAAGACCTGCCCCGGCCCTGACATGCATCTCGACCAGAGGCTACATAGAAATCCTCTCGGGCTGGTGCCGACCTTAACCTCCCTGCAGAGGGACCTCGACACGGACCGACCCCGACCGTGACGGCCACTGCCCCAACCAAGACCTCGACCAGGACTGCCACCCGCCCCGACATGGGCCCCGACATGCATCATGGTCGGACCTGCACTCAGGCTGGCGCAGACTTCAACCGGCCCCAAACAGGGGCCCAGACCCACACGGGGTGGCTGCGACACCATCTGGCCCTGAAGAGGTGCCTCGACAGGAACGGGCACCGTCGGGGACTTCGACACTGACCGACCCCGAAATAGACCGACCCCGACCGTGACGGGCACTGTCCCGACCAAGACCGGCATCGGCCCCGACATGTTCTCGACAGCACCTGTACTCAGGCTGGCGCCGACTTGGATGGGCCACAAACATGGGCTCAGACACACACGGGGTGGCTGCGACACCATCCGGCCCTGAATGGGTCCCTCGACAGGAACGGGTAGCATCGGAAACCTCGACACGGGCCGGCCCCGACATAGACTGACCCCGACCGTGACTGGCCATTCCCGATCCCCACCTGGACCAGCACTGCCACCGGCCCCGACCTGAGCCCTGACATGCATCTCGAACGCACCACCACTCAGGCTGGCGCCGACTTGAACCGGCCCCAAAGAGTGAGCCAGAACCACACGGGGCGGCTCCGACACCATCCGGCCCTGAAGGGGTCCCTCGGCAGGAACAGGCACCGTCGGGGCCTTCGACACGGGCCCTGCCCCGACCAACAACTCGACCAGGATTGCCACCCGCCCTGACCTGGCCCCGACATGCATCTCGACCGGACCTGCACTCAGGCTGGCGCCGACTTGGACCGGCCCCAAACAGGGGCCCAGAGCCATACTGGGTGACTCCGACACCATCCGGCCCTGAAGCGGTCTCTCGACAGGAACGTGCAACGTCGGGGAGTTCGATAAGGGCCGGTCCCAACCGTGATTGGCAATGCAGAAATCCTCTCGGGCTGGTGCCGACCTAAACCTCCCTGAAAAGGAACCTAGACACGGACCGACCCAGACCGTGACGGGCCCTGTCCCGACCAAGACCTCCACCAGCAACGCCACCGGCACCGAGCTGGGCCCTGACATGCATCTCGACCGGACCTCCACTCAGGCTGGCGCCAACTTGAACCGGCCCCAAACTGGGGCCCAAACCCAAATGGGGTGGCCACGACACCATCCGGCCCTGAAGAGGTCCCTCGACAGGAACGGGTAACGTCGGAGACCTCGACACGGGCCGGCCCCGACATAGACCGACCCCGACCGCGACGGGCCCGGCCCCGACCAGGACCGGCCCCAGCCCCGACATGCATCTCGACCAGAGGCAACACAGAAATCCTCTCGAGCTGGCGCCGACCCTAACCTCCACATGGACCGATCCCGACCGTGATGGGCCCTGTCCCGACCAAGAGCGGCACTGGCCCCGACATGCTCTCGAGCGGACCTGCACTCAGGCTGGCGCCGACTTGAACCGGCCCCAAACAGGGGCTCAGAGCCACAAGGGGTGGCTGCGACACCATCCGGCCCTGAAGAGGTCCCTCGACAGGAATGGGTAACGTTGGAGACCTCGACACGGGCCGGCCCCGACATAGACCGACCCCGACCGTGACGGGCCCTGTCCCGACCAAGACCTGCCCCAGCCCCGACATGCATCTCGACCAGAGGCAACATAGAAATCCTCTCGGGCTGGTGCCGACCTTAACCTCCCTACAGAGGGACCTCGACACGGACCGACCCCGACCGTGACGGGCCCTGTCCCGACCAAGACCGGCACTGGCCCCGACATGCTCTCGAGCGGACCTCCAGTCAGGCTGGCGCCAACTTGAACCGGCCCCAAACTGGGGCTCAGACACACACGGGGTGGCTGCGACACCATCCGGCCCTGAAGAGGTCCCTCGACGGGAACGGGCACCGTCGGGGCCTTCGATAATGGGCGGCCCCAATCCTGATTGGCCCGGCCCTGACCATGGCCTCGACCAGGGCCGGCACGGGCTCCGACATGCATTTTGATTGGAGCCAGCGTGGAACTCCTCTCGGGCTGGTGCCGACCTTAACCTCCCTGCAGAGGGACCTCGACACGGACTGACCCCGACCTGACGGGCCCTGTCCCGACCAAGACCGGCACTGGCCCCGACATGCTCTCGACCGGACCTGCACTCAGGCTGGCGCAGACTTGAACCGGCCCCAAACAGGGACCCAGAGCCACACGGGGTGACTGCGACACCATCTGGCCCTGAAGAGGTGCCTCGACAGGAACGGGCACCGTCGGGGACTTCGACACTGACCGACCCCCACAGTGACGGGCCCTGTCCCGACCACAACCTCGACCAGGACCGGCACCGGCCACGACATGCATCTCGACCAGAAGAAACGCAGAAGCCCTCTCGGGCTGGCGCTGACCTTAACCTCCCTGCAGAGGGACCTCGACACGGGCCTGCCCCGAGATAGACCGATCCCGACCGTGATGGGCCCTGTCCCGACCAAGACCGGCACGGGCCCCGACATGCATCTCGACCGGACCTGCACTCAGGCTGGCGCCGACTTGGACCGGCCCCAAACAGGGGCCCAGAGCCATACTGGGTGACTCCGACACCATCCGGCCCTGAAGCGGTCTCTCGACAGGAACGTGCAATGTCGGGGAGTTCGATAAGGGCCGGTCCCAACCGTGATTGGCAATGCAGAAATCCTCTCGGGCTGGTGCCGACCTAAACCTCCCTGAAAAGGAACCTAGACACGGACCGACCCAGACCGTGACGGGCCCTGTCCCGACCAAGACCTCCACCAGCAACGCCACCGGCACCGAGCTGGGCCCTGACATGCATCTCGACAGGACCTCCACTCAGGCTGGCGCCAACTTGAACCGGCCCCAAACTGGGGCCCAAACCCAAATGGGGTGGCCACGACACCATCCGGCCCTGAATGGGTCCCTCGACAGGAACGGGCACCGTCGGGGACTTCGACACTGACCGATCCCGAGAGTGACGGGCCCTGTCCCGACCACAACCTCGACCAGGACCGGCACCGGCCACGACATGCATCTCGACCAGAAGCAACGCAGAAGGCCTCTCGGGCTGGCGCTGACCTTAACCTCCCTGCAGAGGACCTCGACTCGGGCCGGCCCCGACATAGACTGACCCCCGACCGTGACTGGCCATGCCCCGATCCCCACCTGGACCAGCACTGCCACCGGCCCCGACCTGAGCCCTGACATGCATCTCAAACGCACCACCACTCAGGCTGGCGCCGACTTGAACCGGCCCCGAAGAGGGAGCCAGAACCACACGGGGCGGCTCCGACACCATCCGGCCCTGAAGAGGTGCTTCGACAGGACCGGGTAACGTCGGAGACCTCGACACGGGCCGGCCCCGACATAGGGAGACCCCGACCGTGACGGGCCCTGTCCCGACCAAGACCGGCACTGGCCCCGACATGCTCTCGAGCGGACCTGCAGTCAGGCTGGCGCCGACTTGAACCGGCCCCAAACAGGGGCTCAGACCCACACTGGCGCCTGCGACACCATCCGGCCCTGAAGAGGTGCTTCGACAGGACTGGGTAACGTCGGAGACCTCGACACGGGCCGGCCCCGACATAGAGAGACCCCGACCGTGACGGGCCCTGTCCCGACCAAGACCTGCCCCGGCCCTGACATGCATCTCGACCAGAGGCTACATAGAAATCCTCTCGGGCTGGTGCCGACCTTAACCTCCCTGCAGAGGGACCTCGACACGGACCGACCCCGACCGTGACGGCCACTGCCCCAACCAAGACCTCGACCAGGACTGCCACCCGCCCCGACATGGGCCCCGACATGCATCATGGTCGGACCTGCACTCAGGCTGGCGCAGACTTCAACCGGCCCCAAACAGGGGCCCAGACCCACACGGGGTGGCTGCGACACCATCTGGCCCTGAAGAGGTGCCTCGACAGGAACGGGCACCGTCGGGGACTTCGACACTGACCGACCCCGAAATAGACCGACCCCGACCGTGACGGGCACTGTCCCGACCAAGACCGGCATCGGCCCCGACATGTTCTCGACAGCACCTGTACTCAGGCTGGCGCCGACTTGGATGGGCCACAAACATGGGCTCAGACACACACGGGGTGGCTGCGACACCATCCGGCCCTGAATGGGTCCCTCGACAGGAACGGGTAACATCGGAAACCTCGACACGGGCCGGCCCCGACATAGACTGACCCCGACCGTGACTGGCCATTCCCGATCCCCACCTGGACCAGCACTGCCACCGGCCCCGACCTGAGCCCTGACATGCATCTCGAACGCACCACCACTCAGGCTGGCGCCGACTTGAACCGGCCCCAAAGAGTGAGCCAGAACCACACGGGGCGGCTCCGACACCATCCGGCCCTGAAGGGGTCCCTCGGCAGGAACAGGCACCGTCGGGGCCTTCGACACGGGCCCTGCCCCGACCAACAACTCGACCAGGATTGCCACCCGCCCTGACCTGGCCCCGACATGCATCTCGACCGGACCTGCACTCAGGCTGGCGCCGACTTGGACCGGCCCCAAACAGGGGCCCAGAGCCATACTGGGTGACTCCGACACCATCCGGCCCTGAAGCGGTCTCTCGACAGGAACGTGCAACGTCGGGGAGTTCGATAAGGGCCGGTCCCAACCGTGATTGGCAATGCAGAAATCCTCTCGGGCTGGTGCCGACCTAAACCTCCCTGAAAAGGAACCTAGACACGGACCGACCCAGACCGTGACGGGCCCTGTCCCGACCAAGACCTCCACCAGCAACGCCACCGGCACCGAGCTGGGCCCTGACATGCATCTCGACCGGACCTCCACTCAGGCTGGCGCCAACTTGAACCGGCCCCAAAGAGGGGCCCAAACCCAAATGGGGTGGCCACGACACCATCCGGCCCTGAAGAGGTCCCTCGACAGGAACGGGTAACGTCGGAGACCTCGACACGGGCCGGCCCCGACATAGACCGACCCCGACCGCGACGGGCCCGGCCCCGACCAGGACCGGCCCCAGCCCCGACATGCATCTCGACCAGAGGCAACACAGAAATCCTCTCGAGCTGGCGCCGACCCTAACCTCCACATGGACCGATCCCGACCGTGATGGGCCCTGTCCCGACCAAGAGCGGCACTGGCCCCGACATGCTCTCGAGCGGACCTGCACTCAGGCTGGCGCCGACTTGAACCGGCCCCAAAGAGGGGCTCAGAGCCACAAGGGGTGGCTGCGACACCATCCGGCCCTGAAGAGGTCCCTCGACAGGAATGGGTAACGTTGGAGACCTCGACACGGGCCGGCCCCGACATAGACCGACCCCGACCGTGACGGGCCCTGTCCCGACCAAGACCTGCCCCAGCCCCGACATGCATCTCGACCAGAGGCAACATAGAAATCCTCTCGGGCTGGTGCCGACCTTAACCTCCCTACAGAGGGACCTCGACACGGACCGACCCCGACCGTGACGGGCCCTGTCCCGACCAAGAGCGGCACTGGCCCCGACATGCTCTCGAGCGGACCTCCAGTCAGGCTGGCGCCAACTTGAACCGGCCCCAAACTGGGGCTCAGACACACACGGGGTGGCTGCGACACCATCCGGCCCTGAAGAGGTCCCTCGACGGGAACGGGCACCGTCGGGGCCTTCGATAATGGGCGGCCCCAATCCTGATTGGCCCGGCCCTGACCATGGCCTCGACCAGGGCCGGCACGGGCTCCGACATGCATTTTGATTGGAGCCAGCGTGGAACTCCTCTCGGGCTGGTGCCGACCTTAACCTCCCTGCAGAGGGACCTCGACACGGACTGACCCCGACCTGACGGGACCTGTCCCGACCAAGACCGGCACTGGCCCCGACATGCTCTCGACCGGACCTGCACTCAGGCTGGCGCCGACTTGAACCGGCCCCAAACAGGGACCCAGAGCCACACGGGGTGACTGCGACACCATCTGGCCCTGAAGAGGTGCCTCGACAGGAACGGGCACCGTCGGGGACTTCGACACTGACCGACCCCCACAGTGACGGGCCCTGTCCCGACCACAACCTCGACCAGGACCGGCACCGGCCACGACATGCATCTCGACCAGAAGAAACGCAGAAGCCCTCTCGGGCTGGCGCTGACCTTAACCTCCCTGCAGAGGGACCTCGACACGGGCCTGCCCCGAGATAGACCGATCCCGACCGTGATGGGCCCTGTCCCGACCAAGACCGGCACTGGCCCCGACATGTTCTCGACAGGACCTGTACTCAGGCTGGCGCCGACTTGGACGGGCCACAAACATGGGCTCAGACACACACGGGGTGGCTGCGACACCATCCGGCCCTGAATGGGTCCCTCGACAGGAACGGGCACCGTCGGGGACTTCGACACTGACCGATCCCGAGAGTGACGGGCCCTGTCCCGACCACAACCTCGACCAAGACCGGCACCGGCCACGACATGCATCTCGACCAGAAGCAACGCAGAAGCCCTCTCGGGCTGGCGCTGACCTTAACCTCCCTGCAGAGGACCTCGACTCGGGCCGGCCCCGACATAGACTGACCCCCGACCGTGACTGGCCATGCCCCGATCCCCACCTGGACCAGCACTGCCACCGGCCCCGACCTGAGCCCTGACATGCATCTCGAACGCACCACCACTCAGGCTGGCGCCGACTTGAACCGGCCCCAAAGAGTGAGCCAGAACCACACGGGGCGGCTCCGACACCATCCGGCCCTGAAGAGGTGCTTCGACAGGACCGGGTAACTTCGGAGACCTCGACACGGGCCGGCCCCGACATAGACCGACCCCGACCGTGACGGGCCCTGTCCCGACCAAGACCTGCCCCGGCCCCGACATGCATCTTGACCAGAGGCAACATAGAAATCCTCTCGGGCTGGTGCCGACCTTAACCTCCCTACAGAGGGACCTCGACACGGACCGACCCCGACCGTGACGGGCCCTGTCCCGACCAAGACCGGCACTGGCCCCGACATGCTCTCGAGCGGACCTGCACTCAGGCTGGCGCCGACTTGAACCGGCCCCAAAGAGGGGCTCAGAGCCACAAGGGGTGGCTGCGACACCATCCGGCCCTGAAGAGGTGCTTCGACAGGACCGGGTAACGTCGGAGACCTCGACACGGGCCGGCCCCGACATAGAGAGACCCCGACCGTGACGGGCCCTGTCCCGACCAAGACCGGCACTGGCCCCGACATGCTCTCGAGCGGACCTGCAGTCAGGCTGGCGCCGACTTGAACCGGCCCCAAACAGGGGCTCAGACCCACACTGGCGGCTGCGACACCATCCGGCCCTGAAGAGGTGCTTCGACAGGACCGGGTAACGTCGGAGACCTCGACACGGGCCGGCCCCGACATAGAGAGACCCCGACCGTGACGGGCCCTGTCCCGACCAAGACCTGCCCCGGCCCCGACATGCATCTCGACCAGAGGCAACATAGAAATCCTCTCGGGCTGGTGCCGACCTTAACCTCCCTGCAGAGGGACCTCGACACGGACCGACCCCGACCGTGACGGCCACTGCCCCGACCAAGACCTCGACCAGGACTGCCACCCGCCCCGACATGGGCCCCGACATGCATCATGGTCGGACCTGCACTCAGGCTGGCGCAGACTTCAACCGGCCCCAAACAGGGGCCCAGACCCACACGGGGTGGCTGCGACACCATCTGGCCCTGAAGAGGTGCCTCGACAGGAACGGGCACCGTCGGGGACTTCGACACTGACCGACCCCGAAATAGACCGACCCTGACCGTGACGGGCACTGTCCCGACCAAGACCGGCATCGGCCCCGACATGTTCTCGACAGCACCTGTACTCAGGCTGGCGCCGACTTGGATGGGCCACAAACATGGGCTCAGACACACACGGGGTGGCTGCGACACCATCCGGCCCTGAATGGGTCCCTCGACAGGAACGGGTAACATCGGAAACCTCGACACGGGCCGGCCCCGACATAGACCGACCCCGACCGTGACTGGCCATTCCCGATCCCCACCTGGACCAGCACTGCCACCGGCCCCGACCTGAGCCCTGACATGCATCTCGAACGCACCACCACTCAGGCTGGCGCCGACTTGAACCGGCCCCAAAGAGTGAGCCAGAACCACACGGGGCGGCTCCGACACCATCCGGCCCTGAAGGGGTCCCTCGGCAGGAACAGGCACCGTCGGGGCCTTCGACACGGGCCCTGCCCCGACCAACAACTCGACCAGGATTGCCACCCGCCCTGACCTGGCCCCGACATGCATCTCGACCGGACCTGCACTCAGGCTGGCGCCGACTTGGACCGGCCCCAAACAGGGGCCCAGAGCCATACTGGGTGACTCCGACACCATCCGGCCCTGAAGCGGTCTCTCGACAGGAACGTGCAACGTCGGGGAGTTCGATAAGGGCCGGTCCCAACCGTGATTGGCAATGCAGAAATCCTCTCGGGCTGGTGCCGACCTAAACCTCCCTGAAAAGGAACCTAGACACGGACCGACCCAGACCGTGACGGGCCCTGTCCCGACCAAGACCTCCACCAGCAACGCCACCGGCACCGAGCTGGGCCCTGACATGCATCTCGACCGGACCTCCACTCAGGCTGGCGCCAACTTGAACCGGCCCCAAACTGGGGCCCAAACCCAAATGGGGTGGCCACGACACCATCCGGCCCTGAAGAGGTCCCTCGACAGGAACGGGTAACGTCGGAGACCTCGACACGGGCCGGCCCCGACATAGACCGACCCCGACCGCGACGGGCCCGGCCCCGACCAGGACCGGCCCCGGCCCCGACATGCATCTCGACCAGAGGCAACACAGAAATCCTCTCGAGCTGGCGCCGACCCTAACCTCCACATGGACCGATCCCGACCGTGATGGGCCCTGTCCCGACCAAGAGCGGCACTGGCCCCGACATGCTCTCGAGCGGACCTGCACTCAGGCTGGCGCCGACTTGAACCGGCCCCAAAGAGGGGCTCAGAGCCACAAGGGGTGGCTGCGACACCATCCGGCCCTGAAGAGGTCCCTCGACAGGAATGGGTAACGTTGGAGACCTCGACACGGGCCGGCCCCGACATAGACCGACCCCGACCGTGACGGGCCCTGTCCCGACCAAGACCTGCCCCAGCCCCGACATGCATCTCGACCAGAGGCAACATAGAAATCCTCTCGGGCTGGTGCCGACCTTAACCTCCCTACAGAGGGACCTCGACACGGACCGACCCCGACCGTGACGGGCCCTGTCCCGACCAAGACCGGCACTGGCCCCGACATGCTCTCGAGCGGACCTCCAGTCAGGCTGGCGCCAACTTGAACCGGCCCCAAACTGGGGCTCAGACACACACGGGGTGGCTGCGACACCATCCGGCCCTGAAGAGGTCCCTCGACGGGAACGGGCACCGTCGGGGCCTTCGATAATGGGCGGCCCCAATCCTGATTGGCCCGGCCCTGACCATGGCCTCGACCAGGGCCGGCACGGGCTCCGACATGCATTTTGATTGGAGCCAGCGTGGAACTCCTCTCGGGCTGGTGCCGACCTTAACCTCCCTGCAGAGGGACCTCGACACGGACTGACCCCGACCTGACGGGCCCTGTCCCGACCAAGACCGGCACTGGCCCCGACATGCTCTCGACCGGACCTGCACTCAGGCTGGCGCAGACTTGAACCGGCCCCAAACAGGGACCCAGAGCCACACGGGGTGACTGCGACACCATCTGGCCCTGAAGAGGTGCCTCGACAGGAACGGGCACCGTCGGGGACTTCGACACTGACCGACCCCCACAGTGACGGGCCCTGTCCCGACCACAACCTCGACCAGGACCGGCACCGGCCACGACATGCATCTCGACCAGAAGCAACGCAGAAGCCCTCTCGGGCTGGCGCTGACCTTAACCTCCCTGCAGAGGGACCTCGAGACGGGCCTGCCCCGAGATAGACCGATCCCGACCGTGATGGGCCCTGTCCCGACCAAGACCGGCACTGGCCCCGACATGTTCTCGACAGGACCTGTACTCAGGCTGGCGCCGACTTGGACGGGCCACAAACATGGGCTCAGACACACACGGGGTGGCTGCGACACCATCCGGCCCTGAATGGGTCCCTCGACAGGAACGGGCACCGTCGGGGACTTCGACACTGACCGATCCCGAGAGTGACGGGCCCTGTCCCGACCACAACCTCGACCAGGACTGGCACCGGCCACGACATGCATCTCGACCAGAAGCAACGCAGAAGCCCTCTCGGGCTGGCGCTGACCTTAACCTCCCTGCAGAGGACCTCGACTCGGGCCGGACCCGACATAGACTGACCCCCGACCGTGACTGGCCATGCCCCGATCCCCACCTGGACCAGCACTGCCACCGGCCCCGACCTGAGCCCTGACATGCATCTCGAACGCACCACCACTCAGGCTGGCGCCGACTTGAACCGGCCCCAAAGAGTGAGCCAGAACCACACGGGGCGGCTCCGACACCATCCGGCCCTGAAGAGGTGCTTCGACAGGACCGGGTAACGTCGGAGACCTCGACACGGGCCGGCCCCGACATAGAGAGACCCCGACCGTGACGGGCCCTGTCCCGACCAAGACCTGCCCCGGCCCCGACATGCATCTCGACCAGAGGCAACATAGAAATCCTCTTGGGCTGGTGCCGACCTTAACCTCCCTGCAGAGGGACCTCGACACGGACCGACCCCGACCGTGACGGCCACTGCCCCGACCAAGACCTCGACCAGGACTGCCACCCGCCCCGACATGGGCCCCGACATGCATCATGGTCGGACCTGCACTCAGGCTGGCGCAGACTTCAACCGGCCCCAAACAGGGGCCCAGACCCACACGGGGTGGCTGCGACACCATCTGGCCCTGAAGAGGTGCCTCGACAGGAACGGGCACCGTCGGGGACTTCGACACTGACCGACCCCGAAATAGACCGACCCCGACCGTGACGGGCACTGTCCCGACCAAGACCGGCATCGGCCCCGACATGTTCTCGACAGCACCTGTACTCAGGCTGGCGCCGACTTGGATGGGCCACAAACATGGGCTCAGACACACACGGGGTGGCTGCGACACCATCCGGCCCTGAATGGGTCCCTCGACAGGAACGGGTAACATCGGAAACCTCGACACGGGCCGGCCCCGACATAGACCGACCCCCGACCGTGACTGGCCATTCCGATCCCCACCTGGACCAGCACTGCCACCGGCCCCGACCTGAGCCCTGACATGCATCTCGAACGCACCACCACTCAGGCTGGCGCCGACTTGAACCGGCCCCAAAGAGTGAGCCAGAACCACACGGGGCGGCTCCGACACCATCCGGCCCTGAAGGGGTCCCTCGGCAGGAACAGGCACCGTCGGGGCCTTCGACACGGGCCCTGCCCCGACCAACAACTCGACCAGGATTGCCACCCGCCCTGACCTGGCCCCGACATGCATCTCGACCGGACCTGCACTCAGGCTGGCGCCGACTTGGACCGGCCCCAAACAGGGGCCCAGAGCCATACTGGGTGACTCCGACACCATCCGGCCCTGAAGCGGTCTCTCGACAGGAACGTGCAATGTCGGGGAGTTCGATAAGGGCCGGTCCCAACCGTGATTGGCAATGCAGAAATCCTCTCGGGCTGGTGCCGACCTAAACCTCCCTGAAAAGGAACCTAGACACGGACCGACCCAGACCGTGACGGGCCCTGTCCCGACCAAGACCTCCACCAGCAACGCCACCGGCACCGAGCTGGGCCCTGACATGCATCTCGACCGGACCTCCACTCAGGCTGGCGCCAACTTGAACCGGCCCCAAACTGGGGCCCAAACCCAAATGGGGTGGCCACGACACCATCCGGCCCTGAAGAGGTCCCTCGACAGGAACGGGTAACGTCGGAGACCTCGACACGGGCCGGCCCCGACATAGACCGACCCCGACCGCGACGGGCCCGGCCCCGACCAGGACCGGCCCCAGCCCCGACATGCATCTCGACCAGAGGCAACACAGAAATGCTCTCGAGCTGGCGCCGACCCTAACCTCCACATGGACCGATCCCGACCGTGATGGGCCCTGTCCCGACCAAGAGCGGCACTGGCCCCGACATGCTCTCGAGCGGACCTGCACTCAGGCTGGCGCCGACTTGAACCGGCCCCAAAGAGGGGCTCAGAGCCACAAGGGGTGGCTGCGACACCATCCGGCCCTGAAGAGGTCCCTCGACAGGAATGGGTAACGTTGGAGACCTCGACACGGGCCGGCCCCGACATAGACCGACCCCGACCGTGACGGGCCCTGTCCCGACCAAGACCTGCCCCAGCCCCGACATGCATCTCGACCAGAGGCAACATAGAAATCCTCTCGGGCTGGTGCCGACCTTAACCTCCCTACAGAGGGACCTCGACACGGACCGACCCCGACCGTGACGGGCCCTGTCCCGACCAAGACCGGCACTGGCCCCGACATGCTCTCGAGCGGACCTCCAGTCAGGCTGGCGCCAACTCGAACCGGCCCCAAACTGGGGCTCAGACACACACGGGGTGGCTGCGACACCATCCGGCCCTGAAGAGGTCCCTCGACGGGAACGGGCACCGTCGGGGCCTTCGATAATGGGCGGCCCCAATCCTGATTGGCCCGGCCCTGACCATGGCCTCGACCAGGGCCGGCACGGGCTCCGACATGCATTTTGATTGGAGCCAGCGTGGAACTCCTCTCGGGCTGGTGCCGACCTTAACCTCCCTGCAGAGGGACCTCGACACGGACTGACCCCGACCTGACGGGCCCTGTCCCGACCAAGACCGGCACTGGCCCCGACATGCTCTCGACCGGACCTGCACTCAGGCTGGCGCCGACTTGAACCGGCCCCAAACAGGGACCCAGAGCCACACGGGGTGACTGCGACACCATCTGGCCCTGAAGAGGTGCCTCGACAGGAACGGGCACCGTCGGGGACTTCGACACTGACCGACCCCCACAGTGACGGGCCCTGTCCCGACCACAACCTCGACCAGGACCGGCACCGGCCACGACATGCATCTCGACCAGAAGAAACGCAGAAGCCCTCTCGGGCTGGCGCTGACCTTAACCTCCCTGCAGAGGGACCTCGACACGGGCCTGCCCCGAGATAGACCGATCCCGACCGTGATGGGCCCTGTCCCGACCAAGACCGGCACTGGCCCCGACATGTTCTCGACAGGACCTGTACTCAGGCTGGCGCCGACATGGACTGGCCACAAACATGGGCTCAGACACACACGGGGTGGCTGCGACACCATCCGGCCCTGAATGGGTCCCTCGACAGGAACGGGCACCGTCGGGGACTTCGACACTGACCGATCCCGAGAGTGACGGGCCCTGTCCCGACCACAACCTCGACCAGGACCGGCACCGGCCACGACATGCATCTCGACCAGAAGCAACGCAGAAGGCCTCTCGGGCTGGCGCTGACCTTAACCTCCCTGCAGAGGACCTCGACTCGGGCCGGCCCCGACATAGACTGACCCCCGACCGTGACTGGCCATGCCCCGATCCCCACCTGGACCAGCACTGCCACCGGCCCCGACCTGAGCCCTGACATGCATCTCGAACGCACCACCACTCAGGCTGGCGCCGACTTGAACCGGCCCCAAAGAGTGAGCCAGAACCACACGGGGCGGCTCCGACACCATCCGGCCCTGAAGAGGTGCTTCGACAGGACCGGGTAACGTCGGAGACCTCGACACGGGCTGGCCCCGACATAGAGAGACCCCGACCGTGACGGGCCCTGTCCCGACCAAGACCGGCACTGGTCCGACATGCTCTCGAGCGGACCTGCACTCAGGCTGGCGCCGACTTGAACCGGCCCCAAACAGGGGCTCAGACCCACACTGGCGGCTGCGACACCATCCGGCCCTGAAGAGGTGCTTCGACAGGACCGGGTAACGTCGGAGACATCGACACGGGCCGGCCCCGACATAGACCGACCCCGACCGTGACGGGCCCTGTCCCGACCAAGACCTGCCCCGGCCCCGACATGCATCTCGACCAGAGGCAACATAGAAATCCTCTCGGGCTGGTGCCGACCTTAACCTCCCTGCAGAGGGACCTCGACACGGACCGACCCCGACCGTGACGGGCCCTGTCCCGACCAAGACCGGCACTGGCCCCGACATGCTCTCGAGCGGACCTGCACTCAGGCTGGCGCCGACTTGAACCGGCCCCAAACAGGGGCTCAGACCCACACTGGCGCCTGCGACACCACCCGGCCCTGAAGAGGTCCCTCGACAGGACCGGGTAACGTCGGAGACCTCGACACGGGCCGGCCCCGACATAGAGAGACCCCGACCGTGACGGGCACTGTCCCGACCAAGACCGGCACTGGCCCCGACATGTTCTCGAGCGGACCTGCAGTCAGGCTGGCGCCGACTTGAACCGGCCCCAAACAGGGGCTCAGACCCACACTGGCGGCTGCGACACCATCCGGCCCAGAAGAGGTGCTTCGACAGGACCGGGTAACGTCGGAGACCTCGACACGGGCCGGCCCCGACATAGAGAGACCCCGACCGTGACGGGCCCTGTCCCGACCAAGACCTGCCCCGGCCCCGACATGCATCTCGACCAGAGGCAACATAGAAATCCTCTCGGGCTGGTGCCGACCTTAACCTCCCTGCAGAGGGACCTCGACACGGACCGAGCCCGACCGTGACGGCCACTGCCCCAACCAAGACCTCGACCAGGACTGCCACCCGCCCCGACATGGGCCCCGACATGCATCATGGTCGGACCTGCACTCAGGCTGGCGCAGACTTCAACCGGCCCCAAACAGGGGCCCAGACCCACACGGGGTGGCTGCGACACCATCTGGCCCTGAAGAGGTGCCTCGACAGGAACGGGCACCGTCGGGGACTTCGACACTGACCGACCCCGAAATAGACCGACCCCGACCGTGACGGGCACTGTCCCGACCAAGACCGGCATCGGCCCCGACATGTTCTCGACAGCACCTGTACTCAGGCTGGCGCCGACTTGGATGGGCCACAAACATGGGCTCAGACACACACGGGGTGGCTGCGACACCATCCGGCCCTGAATGGGTCCCTCGACAGGAACGGGTAACGTCGGAGACCTCGACACGGGCCGGCCCCGACATAGACCGACCCCGACCGCGACGGGCCCGGCCCCGACCAGGACCGGCCCCAGCCCCGACATGCATCTCGACCAGAGGCAACACAGAAATCCCCTCGAGCTGGCGCCGACCCTAACCTCCACATGGACCGATCCCGACCGTGATGGGCCCTGTCCCGACCAAGAGCGGCACTGGCCCCGACATGCTCTCGAGCGGACCTGCACTCAGGCTGGCGCCGACTTGAACCGGCCCCAAAGAGGGGCTCAGAGCCACAAGGGGTGGCTGCGACACCATCCGGCCCTGAAGAGGTCCCTCGACAGGAATGGGTAACGTTGGAGACCTCGACACGGGCCGGCCCCGACATAGACCGACCCCGACCGTGACGGGCCCTGTCCCGACCAAGACCTGCCCCAGCCCCGACATGCATCTCGACCAGAGGCAACATAGAAATCCTCTCGGGCTGGTGCCGACCTTAACCTCCCTACAGAGGGACCTCGACACGGACCGACCCCGACCGTGACGGGCCCTGTCCCGACCAAGAGCGGCACTGGCCCCGACATGCTCTCGAGCGGACCTCCAGTCAGGCTGGCGCCAACTTGAACCGGCCCCAAACTGGGGCTCAGACACACACGGGGTGGCTGCGACACCATCCGGCCCTGAAGAGGTCCCTCGACGGGAACGGGCACCGTCGGGGCCTTCGATAATGGGCGGCCCCAATCCTGATTGGCCCGGCCCTGACCATGGCCTCGACCAGGGCCGGCACGGGCTCCGACATGCATTTTGATTGGAGCCAGCGTGGAACTCCTCTCGGGCTGGTGCCGACCTTAACCTCCCTGCAGAGGGACCTCGACACGGACTGACCCCGACCTGACGGGCCCTGTCCCGACCAAGACCGGCACTGGCCCCGACATGCTCTCGACCGGACCTGCACTCAGGCTGGCGCCGACTTGAACCGGCCCCAAACAGGGACCCAGAGCCACACGGGGTGACTGCGACACCATCTGGCCCTGAAGAGGTGCCTCGACAGGAACGGGCACCGTCGGGGACTTCGACACTGACCGCCCCCCACAGTGACGGGCCCTGTCCCGACCACAACCTCGACCAGGACCGGCACCGGCCACGACATGCATCTCGACCAGAAGAAACGCAGAAGCCCTCTCGGGCTGGCGCTGACCTTAACCTCCCTGCAGAGGGACCTCGACACGGGCCTGCCCCGAGATAGACCGATCCCGACCGTGATGGGCCCTGTCCCGACCAAGACCGGCACTGGCCCCGACATGTTCTCGACAGGACCTGTACTCAGGCTGGCGCCGACTTGGACGGGCCACAAACATGGGCTCAGACACACACGGGGTGGCTGCGACACCATCCGGCCCTGAATGGGTCCCTCGACAGGAACGGGCACCGTCGGGGACTTCGACACTGACCGAGCCCGAGAGTGACGGGCCCTGTCCCGACCACAACCTCGACCAGGACCGGCACCGGCCACGACATGCATCTCGACCAGAAGCAACGCAGAAGCCCTCTCGGGCTGGCGCTGACCTTAACCTCCCTGCAGAGGACCTCGACTCGGGCCGGCCCCGAAATAGACTGACCCCCGACCGTGACTGGCCATGCCCCGATCCCCACCTGGACCAGCACTGCCACCGGCCCCGACCTGAGCCCTGACATGCATCTCGAATGCACCACCACTCAGGCTGGCGCCGACTTGAACCGGCCCCAAAGAGTGAGCCAGAACCACACGGGGCGGCTCCGACACCATCCGGCCCTGAAGAGGTGCTTCGACAGGACCGGGTAACGTCGGAGACCTCGACACGGGCCGGCCCCGACATAGAGAGACCCCGACCGTGACGGGCCCTGTCCCGACCAAGACCGGCACTGGCCCCGACATGCTCTCGAGCGGACCTGCACTCAGGCTGGCGCCAACTTGAACCGGCCCCAAACTGGGGCTCAGACACACACGGGGTGGCTGCGACACCATCCGGCCCTGAAGAGGTCCCTCGACGGGAACGGGCACCGTCGGGGCCTTCGATAATGGGCGGCCCCAATCCTGATTGGCCCGGCCCTGACCATGGCCTCGACCAGGGCGGGCACGGGCTCCGACATGCATTTTGATTGGAGCCAGCGTGGAACTCCTCTCGGGCTGGTGCCGACCTTAACCTCCCTGCAGAGGGACCTCGACACGGACTGACCCCGACCTGACGGGCCCTGTCCCGACCAAGACCGGCACTGGCCCCGACATGCTCTCGACCGGACCTGCACTCAGGCTGGCGCCGACTTGAACCGGCCCCAAACAGGGACCCAGAGCCACACGGGGTGACTGCGACACCATCTGGCCCTGAAGAGGTGCCTCGACAGGAACGGGTAACGTCGGAGACCTCGACACGGGCCGGCCCCGACATAGACCGACCCCGACCGCGACGGGCCCGGCCCCGACCAGGACCGGCCCCAGCCCCGACATGCATCTCGACCAGAGGCAACACAGAAATCCCCTCGAGCTGGCGCCGACCCTAACCTCCACATGGACCGATCCCGACCGTGATGGGCCCTGTCCCGACCAAGAGCGGCACTGGCCCCGACATGCTCTCGAGCGGACCTGCACTCAGGCTGGCGCCGACTTGAACCGGCCCCAAAGAGGGGCTCAGAGCCACAAGGGGTGGCTGCGACACCATCCGGCCCTGAAGAGGTCCCTCGACAGGAATGGGTAACGTTGGAGACCTCGACACGGGCCGGCCCCGACATAGACCGACCCCGACCGTGACGGGCCCTGTCCCGACCAAGACCTGCCCCAGCCCCGACATGCATCTCGACCAGAGGCAACATAGAAATCCTCTCGGGCTGGTGCCGACCTTAACCTCCCTACAGAGGGACCTCGACACGGACCGACCCCGACCGTGACGGGCCCTGTCCCGACCAAGAGCGGCACTGGCCCCGACATGCTCTCGAGCGGACCTCCAGTCAGGCTGGCGCCAACTTGAACCGGCCCCAAACTGGGGTTCAGACACACACGGGGTGGCTGCGACACCATCCGGCCCTGAAGAGGTCCCTCGACGGGAACGGGCACCGTCGGGGCCTTCGATAATGGGCGGCCCCAATCCTGATTGGCCCGGCCCTGACCATGGCCTCGACCAGGGCGGGCACGGGCTCCGACATGCATTTTGATTGGAGCCAGCATGGAACTCCTCTCGGGCTGGTGCCGACCTTAACCTCCCTGCAGAGGGACCTCGACACGGACTGACCCCGACCTGACGGGCCCTGTCCCGACCAAGACCGGCACTGGCCCCGACATGCTCTCGACCGGACCTGCACTCAGGCTGGCGCCGACTTGAACCGGCCCCAAACAGGGACCCAGAGCCACACGGGGTGACTGCGACACCATCTGGCCCTGAAGAGGTGCCTCGACAGGAACGGGCACCGTCGGGGACTTCGACACTGACCGACCCCCACAGTGACGGGCCCTGTCCCGACCACAACCTCGACCAGGACCGGCACCGGCCACGACATGCATCTCGACCAGAAGAAACGCAGAAGCCCTCTCGGGCTGGCGCTGACCTTAACCTCCCTGCAGAGGGACCTCGAGACGGGCCTGCCCCGAGATAGACCGATCCCGACCGTGATGGGCCCTGTCCCGACCAAGACCGGCACTGGCCCCGACATGCATCTCGACCGGACCTGCACTCAGGCTGGCGCCGACTTGGACCGGCCCCAAACAGGGGCCCAGAGCCATACTGGGTGACTCCGACACCATCCGGCCCTGAAGCGGTCTCTCGACAGGAACGTGCAATGTCGGGGAGTTCGATAAGGGCCGGTCCCAACCGTGATTGGCAATGCAGAAATCCTCTCGGGCTGGTGCCGACCTTAACCTCCCTGAAAAGGAACCTAGACACGGACGGACCCAGACCGTGACGGGCCCTGTCCCGACCAAGACCTCTACCAGCAACGCCACCGGCACCGAGCTGGGCCCTGACATGCATCTCGACCGGACCTCCACTCAGGCTGGCGCCAACTTGAACCGGCCCCAAACTGGGGCCCAAACCCAAATGGGGTGGCCACGACACCATCCGGCCCTGAAGAGGTCCCTCGACAGGAACGGGCACCGTCGGAGACCTCGACACGGGCCGGCCCCGACATAGACCGACCCCGACCGCGACGGGCCCGGCCCCGACCAGGACCGGCCCCAGCCCCGACATGCATCTCGACCAGAGGCAACACAGAAATCCTCTCGAGCTGGCGCCGACCCTAACCTCCACATGGACCGATCCCGACCGTGATGGGCCCTGTCCCGACCAAGAGCGGCACTGGCCCCGACATGCTCTCGAGCGGACCTGCACTCAGGCTGGCGCCGACTTGAACCGGCCCCAAAGAGGGGCTCAGAGCCACAAGGGGTGGCTGCGACACCATCCGGCCCTGAAGAGGTCCCTCGACAGGAATGGGTAACGTTGGAGACCTCGACACGGGCCGGCCCCGACATAGACCGACCCCGACCGTGACGGGCCCTGTCCCGACCAAGACCTGCCCCAGCCCCGACATGCATCTCGACCAGAGGCAACATAGAAATCCTCTCGGGCTGGTGCCGACCTTAACCTCCCTACAGAGGGACCTCGACACGGACCGACCCCGACCGTGACGGGCCCTGTCCCGACCAAGACCGGCACTGGCCCCGACATGCTCTCGAGCGGACCTCCAGTCAGGCTGGCGCCAACTTGAACCGGCCCCAAACTGGGGCTCAGACACACACGGGGTGGCTGCGACACCATCCGGCCCTGAAGAGGTCCCTCGACGGGAACGGGCACCGTCGGGGCCTTCGATAATGGGCGGCCCCAATCCTGATTGGCCCGGCCCTGACCATGGCCTCGACCAGGGCCGGCACGGGCTCCGACATGCATTTTGATTGGAGCCAGCGTGGAACTCCTCTCGGGCTGGTGCCGACCTTAACCTCCCTGCAGAGGGACCTCGACACGGACTGACCCCGACCTGACGGGCCCTGTCCCGACCAAGACCGGCACTGGCCCCGACATGCTCTCGACCGGACCTGCACTCAGGCTGGCGCAGACTTGAACCGGCCCCAAACAGGGACCCAGAGCCACACGGGGTGACTGCGACACCATCTGGCCCTGAAGAGGTGCCTCGACAGGAACGGGCACCGTCGGGGACTTCGACACTGACCGACCCCCACAGTGACGGGCCCTGTCCCGACCACAACCTCGACCAGGACCGGCACCGGCCACGACATGCATCTCGACCAGAAGAAACGCAGAAGCCCTCTCGGGCTGGCGCTGACCTTAACCTCCCTGCAGAGGGACCTCGACACGGGCCTGCCCCGAGATAGACCGATCCCGACCGTGATGGGCCCTGTCCCGACCAAGACCGGCACTGGCCCCGACATGCATCTCGACCGGACCTGTACTCAGGCTGGCGCCGACTTGGACCGGCCCCAAACAGGGGCCCAGAGCCATACTGGGTGACTCCGACACCATCCGGCCCTGAAGCGGTCTCTCGACAGGAACGTGCAACGTCGGGGAGTTCGATAAGGGCCGGTCCCAACCGTGATTGGCAATGCAGAAATCCTCTCGGGCTGGTGCCGACCTAAACCTCCCTGAAAAGGAACCTCGACACGGACGGACCCAGACCGTGACGGGCCCTGTCCCGACCAAGACCTCCACCAGCAACGCCACCGGCACCGAGCTGGGCCCTGACATGCATCTCGACCGGACCTCCACTCAGGCTGGCGCCAACTTGAACCGGCCCCAAACTGGGGCCCAAACCCAAATGGGGTGGCCACGACACCATCCGGCCCTGAAGAGGTCCCTCGACAGGAACGGGTAACGTCGGAGACCTCGACACGGGCCGGCCCCGACATAGACCGACCCCGACCGCGACGGGCCCGGCCCCGACCAGGACCGGCCCCAGCCCCGACATGCATCTCGACCAGAGGCAACACAGAAATCCTCTCGAGCTGGCGCCGACCCTAACCTCCACATGGACCGATCCCGACCGTGATGGGCCCTGTCCCGACCAAGAGCGGCACTGGCCCCGACATGCTCTCGAGCGGACCTGCACTCAGGCTGGCGCCGACTTGAACCGGCCCCAAAGAGGGGCTCAGAGCCACAAGGGGTGGCTGCGACACCATCCGGCCCTGAAGAGGTCCCTCGACAGGAATGGGTAACGTTGGAGACCTCGACACGGGCCGGCCCCGACATAGACCGACCCCGACCGTGACGGGCCCTGTCCCGACCAAGACCTGCCCCAGCCCCGACATGCATCTCGACCAGAGGCAACATAGAAATCCTCTCGGGCTGGTGCCGACCTTAACCTCCCTACAGAGGGACCTCGACACGGACCGACCCCGACCGTGACGGGCCCTGTCCCGACCAAGACCGGCACTGGCCCCGACATGCTCTCGAGCGGACCTCCAGTCAGGCTGGCGCCAACTTGAACCGGCCCCAAACTGGGGCTCAGACACACACGGGGTGGCTGCGACACCATCCGGCCCTGAAGAGGTCCCTCGACGGGAACGGGCACCGTCGGGGCCTTCGATAATGGGCGGCCCCAATCCTGATTGGCCCGGCCCTGACCATGGCCTCGACCAGGGCCGGCACGGGCTCCGACATGCATTTTGATTGGAGCCAGCGTGGAACTCCTCTCGGGCTGGTGCCGACCTTAACCTCCCTGCAGAGGGACCTCGACACGGACTGACCCCGACCTGACGGGCCCTGTCCCGACCAAGACCGGCACTGGCCCCGACATGCTCTCGACCGGACCTGCACTCAGGCTGGCGCCGACTTGAACCGGCCCCAAACAGGGACCCAGAGCCACACGGGGTGACTGCGACACCATCTGGCCCTGAAGAGGTGCCTCGACAGGAACGGGCACCGTCGGGGACTTCGACACTGACCGACCCCCACAGTGACGGGCCCTGTCCCGACCACAACCTCGACCAGGACCGGCACCGGCCACGACATGCATCTCGACCAGAAGCAACGCAGAAGCCCTCTCGGGCTGGCGCTGACCTTAACCTCCCTGCAGAGGGACCTCGAGACGGGCCTGCCCCGAGATAGACCGATCCCGACCGTGATGGGCCCTGTCCCGACCAAGACCGGCACTGGCCCCGACATGTTCTCGACAGGACCTGTACTCAGGCTGGCGCCGACTTGGACGGGCCACAAACATGGGCTCAGACACACACGGGGTGGCTGCGACACCATCCGGCCCTGAATGGGTCCCTCGACAGGAACGGGCACCGTCGGGGACTTCGACACTGACCGATCCCGAGAGTGACGGGCCCTGTCCCGACCACAACCTCGACCAGGACCGGCACCGGCCACGACATGCATCTCGACCAGAAGCAACGCAGAAGGCCTCTCGGGCTGGCGCTGACCTTAACCTCCCTGCAGAGGACCTCGACTCGGGCCGGCCCCGACATAGACTGACCCCCGACCGTGACTGGCCATGCCCCGATCCCCACCTGGACCAGCACTGCCACCGGCCCCGACCTGAGCCCTGACATGCATCTCGAACGCACCACCACTCAGGCTGGCGCCGACTTGAACCGGCCCCAAAGAGTGAGCCAGAACCACACGGGGCGGCTCCGACACCATCCGGCCCTGAAGAGGTGCTTCGACAGGACCGGGTAACTTCGGAGACCTCGACACGGGCCGGCCCCGACATAGACCGACCCCGACCGTGACGGGCCCTGTCCCGACCAAGACCTGCCCCGGCCCCGACATGCATCTTGACCAGAGGCAACATAGAAATCCTCTCGGGCTGGTGCCGACCTTAACCTCCCTGCAGAGGGACCTCGACACGGACCGACCCCGACCGTGACGGGCCCTGTCCCGACCAAGAGCGGCACTGGCCCCGACATGCTCTCG
Source organism: Dromaius novaehollandiae (assembly GCF_036370855.1). NCBI lineage: Eukaryota > Metazoa > Chordata > Aves > Casuariiformes > Dromaiidae > Dromaius > Dromaius novaehollandiae. The sequence goes on along the minus strand of NC_088098.1, from coordinate 82,719,384 downwards.
AGCGGACCTGCACTCAGGCTGGCGCCGACTTGAACCGGCCCCAAAGAGGGGCTCAGAGCCACAAGGGGTGGCTGCGACACCATCCGGCCCTGAAGAGGTCCCTCGACAGGAATGGGTAACGTTGGAGACCTCGACACGGGCCGGCCCCGACATAGACCGACCCCGACCGTGACGGGCCCTGTCCCGACCAAGACCTGCCCCAGCCCCGACATGCATCTCGACCAGAGGCAACATAGAAATCCTCTCGGGCTGGTGCCGACCTTAACCTCCCTACAGAGGGACCTCGACACGGACCGACCCCGACCGTGACGGGCCCTGTCCCGACCAAGACCGGCACTGGCCCCGACATGCTCTCGAGCGGACCTCCAGTCAGGCTGGCGCCAACTTGAACCGGCCCCAAACTGGGGCTCAGACACACACGGGGTGGCTGCGACACCATCCGGCCCTGAAGAGGTCCCTCGACGGGAACGGGCACCGTCGGGGCCTTCGATAATGGGCGGCCCCAATCCTGATTGGCCCGGCCCTGACCATGGCCTCGACCAGGGCCGGCACGGGCTCCGACATGCATTTTGATTGGAGCCAGCGTGGAACTCCTCTCGGGCTGGTGCCGACCTTAACCTCCCTGCAGAGGGACCTCGACACGGACTGACCCCGACCTGACGGGCCCTGTCCCGACCAAGACCGGCACTGGCCCCGACATGCTCTCGACCGGACCTGCACTCAGGCTGGCGCAGACTTGAACCGGCCCCAAACAGGGACCCAGAGCCACACGGGGTGACTGCGACACCATCTGGCCCTGAAGAGGTGCCTCGACAGGAACGGGCACCGTCGGGGACTTCGACACTGACCGACCCCCACAGTGACGGGCCCTGTCCCGACCACAACCTCGACCAGGACCGGCACCGGCCACGACATGCATCTCGACCAGAAGAAACGCAGAAGCCCTCTCGGGCTGGCGCTGACCTTAACCTCCCTGCAGAGGGACCTCGAGACGGGCCTGCCCCGAGATAGACCGATCCCGACCGTGATGGGCCCTGTCCCGACCAAGACCGGCACTGGCCCCGACATGCATCTCGACCGGACCTGCACTCAGGCTGGCGCCGACTTGGACCGGCCCCAAACAGGGGCCCAGAGCCATACTGGGTGACTCCGACACCATCCGGCCCTGAAGCGGTCTCTCGACAGGAACGTGCAATGTCGGGGAGTTCGATAAGGGCCGGTCCCAACCGTGATTGGCAATGCAGAAATCCTCTCGGGCTGGTGCCGACCTAAACCTCCCTGAAAAGGAACCTAGACACGGACCGACCCAGACCGTGACGGGCCCTGTCCCGACCAAGACCTCCACCAGCAACGCCACCGGCACCGAGCTGGGCCCTGACATGCATCTCGACCGGACCTCCACTCAGGCTGGCGCCAACTTGAACCGGCCCCAAACTGGGGCCCAAACCCAAATGGGGTGGCCACGACACCATCCGGCCCTGAAGAGGTCCCTCGACAGGAACGGGCACCGTCGGGGACTTCGACACTGACCGATCCCGAGAGTGACGGGCCCTGTCCCGACCACAACCTCGACCAGGACCGGCACCGGCCACGACATGCATCTCGACCAGAAGCAACGCAGAAGCCCTCTCGGGCTGGCGCTGACCTTAACCTCCCTGCAGAGGACCTCGACTCGGGCCGGACCCGACATAGACTGACCCCCGACCGTGACTGGCCATGCCCCGATCCCCACCTGGACCAGCACTGCCACCGGCCCCGACCTGAGCCCTGACATGCATCTCGAACGCACCACCACTCAGGCTGGCGCCGACTTGAACCGACCCCAAAGAGTGAGCCAGAACCACACGGGGCGGCTCCGACACCATCCGGCCCTGAAGAGGTCCCTCGACAGGACCGGGTAACTTCGGAGACCTCGACACGGGCCGGCCCCGACATAGACCGACCCCGACCGTGACGGGCCCTGTCCCGACCAAGACCTGCCCCAGCCCCGACATGCATCTCGACCAGAGGCAACATAGAAATCCTCTCGGGCTGGTGCCGACCTTAACCTCCCTACAGAGGGACCTCGACACGGACCGACCCCGACCGTGACGGGCCCTGTCCCGACCAAGAGCGGCACTGGCCCCGACATGCTCTCGAGCGGACCTCCAGTCAGGCTGGCGCCAACTTGAACCGGCCCCAAACTGGGGCTCAGACACACACGGGGTGGCTGCGACACCATCCGGCCCTGAAGAGGTCCCTCGACGGGAACGGGCACCGTCGGGGCCTTCGATAATGGGCGGCCCCAATCCTGATTGGCCCGGCCCTGACCATGGCCTCGACCAGGGCCGGCACGGGCTCCGACATGCATTTTGATTGGAGCCAGCGTGGAACTCCTCTCGGGCTGGTGCCGACCTTAACCTCCCTGCAGAGGGACCTCGACACGGACTGACCCCGACCTGACGGGCCCTGTCCCGACCAAGACCGGCACTGGCCCCGACATGCTCTCGACCGGACCTGCACTCAGGCTGGCGCCGACTTGAACCGGCCCCAAACAGGGACCCAGAGCCACACGGGGTGACTGCGACACCATCTGGCCCTGAAGAGGTGCCTCGACAGGAACGGGCACCGTCGGGGACTTCGACACTGACCGACCCCCACAGTGACGGGCCCTGTCCCGACCACAACCTCGACCAGGACCGGCACCGGCCACGACATGCATCTCGACCAGAAGAAACGCAGAAGCCCTCTCGGGCTGGCGCTGACCTTAACCTCCCTGCAGAGGGACCTCGACACGGGCCTGCCCCGAGATAGACCGATCCCGACCGTGATGGGCCCTGTCCCGACCAAGACCGGCACTGGCCCCGACATGTTCTCGACAGGACCTGTACTCAGGCTGGCGCCGACATGGACTGGCCACAAACATGGGCTCAGACACACACGGGGTGGCTGCGACACCATCCGGCCCTGAATGGGTCCCTCGACAGGAACGGGCACCGTCGGGGACTTCGACACTGACCGATCCCGAGAGTGACGGGCCCTGTCCCGACCACAACCTCGACCAGGACCGGCACCGGCCACGACATGCATCTCGACCAGAAGCAACGCAGAAGCCCTCTCGGGCTGGCGCTGACCTTAACCTCCCTGCAGAGGACCTCGACTCGGGCCGGCCCCGACATAGACTGACCCCCGACCGTGACTGGCCATGCCCCGATCCCCACCTGGACCAGCACTGCCACCGGCCCCGACCTGAGCCCTGACATGCATCTCGAACGCACCACCACTCAGGCTGGCGCCGACTTGAACCGGCCCCAAAGAGTGAGCCAGAACCACACGGGGCGGCTCCGACACCATCCGGCCCTGAAGAGGTGCTTCGACAGGACCGGGTAACGTCGGAGACCTCGACACGGGCCGGCCCCGACATAGAGAGACCCCGACCGTGACGGGCCCTGTCCCGACCAAGACCGGCACTGGCCCCGACATGCTCTCGAGCGGACCTCCACTCAGGCTGGCGCCGACTTGAACCGGCCCCAAACAGGGGCTCAGACCCACACTGGCGCCTGCGACACCATCCGGCCCTGAAGAGGTGCTTCGACAGGACCGGGTAACGTCGGAGACCTCGACACGGGCCGGCCCCGACATAGAGAGACCCCGACCGTGACGGGCCCTGTCCCGACCAAGACCTGCCCCGTCCCCGAGATGCATCTTGACCAGAGGCAACATAGAAATCCTCTCGGGCTGGTGCCGACCTTAACCTCCCTGCAGAGGGACCTCGACACGGACCGACCCCGACCGTGACGGCCACTGCCCCGACCAAGACCTCGACCAGGACTGCCACCCGCCCCGACATGGGCCCCGACATGCATCATGGTCGGACCTGCACGCAGGCTGGCGCAGACTTCAACCGGCCCCAAACAGGGGCCCAGACCCACACGGGGTGGCTGCGACACCATCTGGCCCTGAAGAGGTGCCTCGACAGGAACGGGCACCGTCGGGGACTTCGACACTGACCGACCCCGAAATAGACCGACCCTGACCGTGACGGGCACTGTCCCGTCCAAGACCGGCATCGGCCCCGACATGTTCTCGACAGCACCTGTACTCAGGCTGGCACCGACTTGGATGGGCCACAAACATGGGCTCAGACACACACGGGGTGGCTGCGACACCATCCGGCCCTGAATGGGTCCCTCGACAGGAACGGGTAACATCGGAAACCTCGACACGGGCCGGCCCCGACATAGACTGACCCCGACCGTGACTGGCCATTCCCGATCCCCACCTGGACCAGCACTGCCACCGGCCCCGACCTGAGCCCTGACATGCATCTCGAACGCACCACCACTCAGGCTGGCGCCGACTTGAACCGGCCCCAAAGAGTGAGCCAGAACCACACGGGGCGGCTCCGACACCATCCGGCCCTGAAGGGGTCCCTCGGCAGGAACAGGCACCGTCGGGGCCTTCGACACGGGCCCTGCCCCGACCAACAACTCGACCAGGATTGCCACCCGCCCTGACCTGGCCCCGACATGCATCTCGACCGGACCTGCACTCAGGCTGGCGCCGACTTGGACCGGCCCCAAACAGGGGCCCAGAGCCATACTGGGTGACTCCGACACCATCCGGCCCTGAAGCGGTCTCTCGACAGGAACGTGCAATGTCGGGGAGTTCGATAAGGGCCGGTCCCAACCGTGATTGGCAATGCAGAAATCCTCTCGGGCTGGTGCCGACCTAAACCTCCCTGAAAAGGAACCTAGACACGGACCGACCCAGACCGTGACGGGCCCTGTCCCGACCAAGACCTCCACCAGCAACGCCACCGGCACCGAGCTGGGCCCTGACATGCATCTCGACCGGACCTCCACTCAGGCTGGCGCCAACTTGAACCGGCCCCAAACTGGGGCCCAAACCCAAATGGGGTGGCCACGACACCATCCGGCCCTGAAGAGGTCCCTCGACAGGACCGGGTAACGTCGGAGACCTCGACACGGGCCGGCCCCGACATAGACCGACCCCGACTGCGACGGGCCCGGCCCCGACCAGGACCGGCCCCAGCCCCGACATGCATCTCGACCAGAGGCAACACAGAAATGCTGTCGAGCTGGCGCCGACCCTAACCTCCACATGGACCGATCCCGACCGTGATGGGCCCTGTCCCGACCAAGAGCGGCACTGGCCCCGACATGCTCTCGAGCGGACCTGCACTCAGGCTGGCGCCGACTTGAACCGGCCCCAAAGAGGGGCTCAGAGCCACAAGGGGTGGCTGCGACACCATCCGGCCCTGAAGAGGTCCCTCGACAGGAATGGGTAACGTTGGAGACCTCGACACGGGCCGGCCCCGACATAGACCGACCCCGACCGTGACGGGCCCTGTCCCGACCAAGACCTGCCCCAGCCCCGACATGCATCTCGACCAGAGGCAACATAGAAATCCTCTCGGGCTGGTGCCGACCTTAACCTCCCTACAGAGGGACCTCGACACGGACCGACCCCGACCGTGACGGGCCCTGTCCCGACCAAGAGCGGCACTGGCCCCGACATGCTCTCGAGCGGACCTCCAGTCAGGCTGGCGCCAACTTGAACCGGCCCCAAACTGGGGCTCAGACACACACGGGGTGGCTGCGACACCATCCGGCCCTGAAGAGGTCCCTCGACGGGAACGGGCACCGTCGGGGCCTTCGATAATGGGCGGCCCCAATCCTGATTGGCCCGGCCCTGACCATGGCCTCGACCAGGGCCGGCACGGGCTCCGACATGCATTTTGATTGGAGCCAGCGTGGAACTCCTCTCGGGCTGGTGCCGACCTTAACCTCCCTGCAGAGGGACCTCGACACGGACTGACCCCGACCTGACGGGCCCTGTCCCGACCAAGACCGGCACTGGCCCCGACATGCTCTCGACCGGACCTGCACTCAGGCTGGCGCCGACTTGAACCGGCCCCAAACAGGGACCCAGAGCCACACGGGGTGACTGCGACACCATCTGGCCCTGAACAGGTGCCTCGACAGGAACGGGCACCGTCGGGGACTTCGACACTGACCGACCCCCACAGTGACGGGCCCTGTCCCGACCACAACCTCGACCAGGACCGGCACCGGCCACGACATGCATCTCGACCAGAAGAAACGCAGAAGCCCTCTCGGGCTGGCGCTGACCTTAACCTCCCTGCAGAGGGACCTCGACACGGGCCTGCCCCGAGATAGACCGATCCCGACCGTGATGGGCCCTGTCCCGACCAAGACCGGCACTGGCCCCGACATGTTCTCGACAGGACCTGTACTCAGGCTGGCGCCGACTTGGACGGGCCACAAACATGGGCTCAGACACACACGGGGTGGCTGCGACACCATCCGGCCCTGAATGGGTCCCTCGACAGGAACGGGCACCGTCGGGGACTTCGACACTGACCGAGCCCGAGAGTGACGGGCCCTGTCCCGACCACAACCTCGACCAGGACCGGCACCGGCCACGACATGCATCTCGACCAGAAGCAACGCAGAAGGCCTCTCGGGCTGGCGCTGACCTTAACCTCCCTGCAGAGGACCTCGACTCGGGCCGGCCCCGACATAGACTGACCCCCGACCGTGACTGGCCATGCCCCGATCCCCACCTGGACCAGCACTGCCACCGGCCCCGACCTGAGCCCTGACATGCATCTCGAACGCACCACCACTCAGGCTGGCGCCGACTTGAACCGGCCCCAAAGAGTGAGCCAGAACCACACGGGGCGGCTCCGACACCATCCGGCCCTGAAGAGGTGCTTCGACAGGACCGGGTAACTTCGGAGACCTCGACACGGGCCGGCCCCGACATAGACCGACCCCGACCGTGACGGGCCCTGTCCCGACCAAGACCTGCCCCGGCCCCGACATGCATCTTGACCAGAGGCAACATAGAAATCCTCTCGGGCTGGTGCCGACCTTAACCTCCCTGCAGAGGGACCTCGACACGGACCGACCCCGACCGTGACGGGCCCTGTCCCGACCAAGACCGGCACTGGCCCCGACATGCTCTCGAGCGGACCTGCACTCAGGCTGGCGCCGACTTGAACCGGCCCCAAAGAGGGGCTCAGAGCCACAAGGGGTGGCTGCGACACCATCCGGCCCTGAAGAGGTCCCTCGACAGGAATGGGTAACGTTGGAGACCTCGACACGGGCCGGCCCCGACATAGACCGACCCCGACCGTGACGGGCCCTGTCCCGACCAAGACCTGCCCCAGCCCCGACATGCATCTCGACCAGAGGCAACATAGAAATCCTCTCGGGCTGGTGCCGACCTTAACCTCCCTACAGAGGGACCTCGACACGGACCGACCCCGACCGTGACGGGCCCTGTCCCGACCAAGACCGGCACTGGCCCCGACATGCTCTCGAGCGGACCTCCAGTCAGGCTGGCGCCAACTTGAACCGGCCCCAAACTGGGGTTCAGACACACACGGGGTGGCTGCGACACCATCCGGCCCTGAAGAGGTCCCTCGACGGGAACGGGCACCGTCGGGGCCTTCGATAATGGGCGGCCCCAATCCTGATTGGCCCGGCCCTGACCATGGCCTCGACCAGGGCCGGCACGGGCTCCGACATGCATTTTGATTGGAGCCAGCGTGGAACTCCTCTCGGGCTGGTGCCGACCTTAACCTCCCTGCAGAGGGACCTCGACACGGACTGACCCCGACCGTGACGGGCCCTGTCCCGACCAAGACCGGCACTGGCCCCGACATGCTCTCGACCGGACCTGCACTCAGGCTGGCGCCGACTTGAACCGGCCCCAAACAGGGACCCAGAGCCACACGGGGTGACTGCGACACCATCTGGCCCTGAAGAGGTGCCTCGACAGGAACGGGCACCGTCGGGGACTTCGACACTGACCGACCCCCACAGTGACGGGCCCTGTCCCGACCACAACCTCGACCAGGACCGGCACCGGCCACGACATGCATCTCGACCAGAAGAAACGCAGAAGCCCTCTCGGGCTGGCGCTGACCTTAACCTCCCTGCAGAGGGACCTCGAGACGGGCCTGCCCCGAGATAGACCGATCCCGACCGTGATGGGCCCTGTCCCGACCAAGACCGGCACTGGCCCCGACATGCATCTCGACCGGACCTGCACTCAGGCTGGCGCCGACTTGGACCGGCCCCAAACAGGGGCCCAGAGCCATACTGGGTGACTCCGACACCATCCGGCCCTGAAGCGGTCTCTCGACAGGAACGTGCAATGTCGGGGAGTTCGATAAGGGCCGGTCCCAACCGTGATTGGCAATGCAGAAATCCTCTCGGGCTGGTGCCGACCTAAACCTCCCTGAAAAGGAACCTAGACACGGACCGACCCAGACCGTGACGGGCCCTGTCCCGACCAAGACCTCCACCAGCAACGCCACCGGCACCGAGCTGGGCCCTGACATGCATCTCGACCGGACCTCCACTCAGGCTGGCGCCAACTTGAACCGGCCCCAAACTGGGGCCCAAACCCAAATGGGGTGGCCACGACACCATCCGGCCCTGAATGGGTCCCTCGACAGGAACGGGCACCGTCGGGGACTTCGACACTGACCGATCCCGAGAGTGACGGGCCCTGTCCCGACCACAACCTCGACCAGGACCGGCACCGGCCACGACATGCATCTCGACCAGAAGCAACGCAGAAGGCCTCTCGGGCTGGCGCTGACCTTAACCTCCCTGCAGAGGACCTCGACTCGGGCCGGCCCCGACATAGACTGACCCCCGACCGTGACTGGCCATGCCCCGATCCCCACCTGGACCAGCACTGCCACCGGCCCCGACCTGAGCCCTGACATGCATCTCGAACGCACCACCACTCAGGCTGGCGCCGACTTGAACCGGCCCCAAAGAGTGAGCCAGAACCACACGGGGTGGCTCCGACACCATCCGGCCCTGAAGGGGTCCCTCGGCAGGAACAGGCACCGTCGGGGCCTTCGACACGGGCCCTGCCCCGACCAACAACTCGACCAGGATTGCCACCCGCCCTGACCTGGCCCCGACATGCATCTCGACCGGACCTGCACTCAGGCTGGCGCCGACTTGGACCGGCCCCAAACAGGGGCCCAGAGCCATACTGGGTGACTCCGACACCATCCGGCCCTGAAGCGGTCTCTCGACAGGAACGTGCAATGTCGGGGAGTTCGATAAGGGCCGGTCCCAACCGTGATTGGCAATGCAGAAATCCTCTCGGGCTGGTGCCGACCTTAACCTCCCTGAAAAGGAACCTAGACACGGACGGACCCAGACCGTGACGGGCCCTGTCCCGACCAAGACCTCTACCAGCAACGCCACCGGCACCGAGCTGGGCCCTGACATGCATCTCGACCGGACCTCCACTCAGGCTGGCGCCAACTTGAACCGGCCCCAAACTGGGGCCCAAACCCAAATGGGGTGGCCACGACACCATCCGGCCCTGAAGAGGTCCCTCGACAGGAACGGGTAACGTCGGAGACCTCGACACGGGCCGGCCCCGACATAGACCGACCCCGACCGCGACGGGCCCGGCCCCGACCAGGACCGGCCCCAGCCCCGACATGCATCTCGACCAGAGGCAACACAGAAATGCTCTCGAGCTGGCGCCGACCCTAACCTCCACATGGACCGATCCCGACCGTGATGGGCCCTGTCCCGACCAAGAGCGGCACTGGCCCCGACATGCTCTCGAGCGGACCTGCACTCAGGCTGGCGCCGACTTGAACCGGCCCCAAAGAGGGGCTCAGAGCCACAAGGGGTGGCTGCGACACCATCCGGCCCTGAAGAGGTCCCTCGACAGGAATGGGTAACGTTGGAGACCTCGACACGGGCCGGCCCCGACATAGACCGACCCCGACCGTGACGGGCCCTGTCCCGACCAAGACCTGCCCCAGCCCCGACATGCATCTCGACCAGAGGCAACATAGAAATCCTCTCGGGCTGGTGCCGACCTTAACCTCCCTACAGAGGGACCTCGACACGGACCGACCCCGACCGTGACGGGCCCTGTCCCGACCAAGACCGGCACTGGCCCCGACATGCTCTCGAGCGGACCTCCAGTCAGGCTGGCGCCAACTTGAACCGGCCCCAAACTGGGGCTCAGACACACACGGGGTGGCTGCGACACCATCCGGCCCTGAAGAGGTTCCTCGACGGGAACGGGCACCGTCGGGGCCTTCGATAATGGGCGGCCCCAATCCTGATTGGCCCGGCCCTGACCATGGCCTCGACCAGGGCCGGCACGGGCTCCGACATGCATTTTGATTGGAGCCAGCGTGGAACTCCTCTCGGGCTGGTGCCGACCTTAACCTCCCTGCAGAGGGACCTCGACACGGACTGACCCCGACCTGACGGGCCCTGTCCCGACCAAGACCGGCACTGGCCCCGACATGCTCTCGACCGGACCTGCACTCAGGCTGGCGCCGACTTGAACCGGCCCCAAACAGGGACCCAGAGCCACACGGGGTGACTGCGACACCATCTGGCCCTGAACAGGTGCCTCGACAGGAACGGGCACCGTCGGGGACTTCGACACTGACCGACCCCCACAGTGACGGGCCCTGTCCCGACCACAACCTCGACCAGGACCGGCACCGGCCACGACATGCATCTCGACCAGAAGAAACGCAGAAGCCCTCTCGGGCTGGCGCTGACCTTAACCTCCCTGCAGAGGGACCTCGAGACGGGCCTGCCCCGAGATAGACCGATCCCGACCGTGATGGGCCCTGTCCCGACCAAGACCGGCACTGGCCCCGACATGTTCTCGACAGGACCTGTACTCAGGCTGGCGCCGACTTGGACGGGCCACAAACATGGGCTCAGACACACACGGGGTGGCTGCGACACCATCCGGCCCTGAATGGGTCCCTCGACAGGAACGGGCACCGTCGGGGACTTCGACACTGACCGATCCCGAGAGTGACGGGCCCTGTCCCGACCACAACCTCGACCAGGACCGGCACCGGCCACGACATGCATCTCGACCAGAAGCAACGCAGAAGCCCTCTCGGGCTGGCGCTGACCTTAACCTCCCTGCAGAGGACCTCGACTCGGGCCGGCCCCGACATAGACTGACCCCCGACCGTGACTGGCCATGCCCCGATCCCCACCTGGACCAGCACTGCCACCGGCCCCGACCTGAGCCCTGACATGCATCTCGAACGCACCACCACTCAGGCTGGCGCCGACTTGAACCGGCCCCAAAGAGTGAGCCAGAACCACACGGGGCGGCTCCGACACCATCCGGCCCTGAAGAGGTGCTTCGACAGGACCGGGTAACGTCGGAGACCTCGACACGGGCCGGCCCCGACATAGAGAGACCCCGACCGTGACGGGCCCTGTCCCGACCAAGACCGGCACTGGCCCCGATATGCTCTCGAGCGGACCTGCACTCAGGCTGGCGCCGACTTGAACCGGCCCCAAACAGGGGCTTAGACCCACACTGGCGGCTGCGACACCATCCGGCCCTGAAGAGGTGCTTCGACAGGACCGGGTAACGTCGGAGACCTCGACACGGGCCGGCCCCGACATAGAGAGACCCCGACCGTGACGGGCCCTGTCCCGACCAAGACCTGCCCCGGCCCCGACATGCATCTCGACCAGAGGCAACCTAGAAATCCTCTCGGGCTGGTGCCGACCTTAACCTCCCTGCAGAGGGACCTCGACACGGACCGACCCCGACCGTGACGGCCACTGCCCCGACCAAGACCTCGACCAGGACTGCCACCCGCCCCGACATGGGCCCCGACATGCATCATGGTCGGACCTGCACTCAGGCTGGCGCAGACTTCAACCGGCCCCAAACAGGGGCCCAGACCCACACGGGGTGGCTGCGACACCATCTGGCCCTGAAGAGGTGCCTCGACAGGAACGGGCACCGTCGGGGACTTCGACACTGACCGACCCCGAAATAGACCGACCCTGACCGTGACGGGCACTGTCCCGACCAAGACCGGCATCGGCCCCGACATGTTCTCGACAGCACCTGTACTCAGGCTGGCGCCGACTTGGATGGGCCACAAACATGGGCTCAGACACACACGGGGTGGCTGCGACACCATCCGGCCCTGAATGGGTCCCTCGACAGGAACGGGTAACATCGGAAACCTCGACACGGGCCGGCCCCGACATAGACTGACCCCGACCGTGACTGGCCATTCCCGATCCCCACCTGGACCAGCACTGCCACCGGCCCCGACCTGAGCCCTGACATGCATCTCGAACGCACCACCACTCAGGCTGGCGCCGACTTGAACCGGCCCCAAAGAGTGAGCCAGAACCACACGGGGCGGCTCCGACACCATCCGGCCCTGAAGGGGTCCCTCGGCAGGAACAGGCACCGTCGGGGCCTTCGACACGGGCCCTGCCCCGACCAACAACTCGACCAGGATTGCCACCCGCCCTGACCTGGCCCCGACATGCATCTCGACCGGACCTGCACTCAGGCTGGCGCCGACTTGGACCGGCCCCAAACAGGGGCCCAGAGCCATACTGGGTGACTCCGACACCATCCGGCCCTGAAGCGGTCTCTCGACAGGAACGTGCAATGTTGGGGAGTTCGATAAGGGCCGGTCCCAACCGTGATTGGCAATGTAGAAATCCTCTCGGGCTGGTGCCGACCTAAACCTCCCTGAAAAGGAACCTAGACACGGACCGACCCAGACCGTGACGGGCCCTGTCCCGACCAAGACCTCCACCAGCAACGCCACCGGCACCGAGCTGGGCCCTGACATGCATCTCGACCGGACCTCCACTCAGGCTGGCGCCAACTTGAACCGGCCCCAAACTGGGGCCCAAACCCAAATGGGGTGGCCACGACACCATCCGGCCCTGAAGAGGTCCCTCGACAGGACCGGGTAACGTCGGAGACCTCGACACGGGCCGGCCCCGACATAGACCGACCCCGACCGCGACGGGCCCGGCCCCGACCAGGACCGGCCCCAGCCCCGACATGCATCTCGACCAGAGGCAACACAGAAATCCTCTCGAGCTGGCGCCGACCCTAACCTCCACATGGACCGATCCCGACCGTGATGGGCCCTGTCCCGACCAAGAGCGGCACTGGCCCCGACATGCTCTCGAGCGGACCTGCACTCAGGCTGGCGCCGACTTGAACCAGCCCCAAAGAGGGGCTCAGAGCCACAAGGGGTGGCTGCGACACCATCCGGCCCTGAAGAGGTCCCTCGACAGGAATGGGTAACGTTGGAGACCTCGACACGGGCCGGCCCCGACATAGACCGACCCCGACCGTGACGGGCCCTGTCCCGACCAAGACCTGCCCCAGCCCCGACATGCATCTCGACCAGAGGCAACATAGAAATCCTCTCGGGCTGGTGCCGACCTTAACCTCCCTACAGAGGGACCTCGACACGGACCGACCCCGACCGTGACGGGCCCTGTCCCGACCAAGACCGGCACTGGCCCCGACATGCTCTCGAGCGGACCTCCAGTCAGGCTGGCGCCAATTTGAACCGGCCCCAAACTGGGGCTCAGACACACACGGGGTGGCTGCGACACCATCCGGCCCTGAAGAGGTCCCTCGACGGGAACGGGCACCGTCGGGGCCTTCGATAATGGGCGGCCCCAATCCTGATTGGCCCGGCCCTGACCATGGCCTCGACCAGGGCCGGCACGGGCTCCGACATGCATTTTGATTGGAGCCAGCATGGAACTCCTCTCGGGCTGGTGCCGACCTTAACCTCCCTGCAGAGGGACCTCGACACGGACTGACCCCGACCTGACGGGCCCTGTCCCGACCAAGACCGGCACTGGCCCCGACATGCTCTCGACCGGACCTCCAGTCAGGCTGGCGCCGACTTGAACCGGCCCCAAACAGGGACCCAGAGCCACACGGGGTGACTGCGACACCATCTGGCCCTGAAGAGGTGCCTCGACAGGAACGGGCACCGTCGGGGACTTCGACACTGACCGACCCCCACAGTGACGGGCCCTGTCCCGACCACAACCTCGACCAGGACCGGCACCGGCCACGACATGCATCTCGACCAGAAGAAACGCAGAAGCCCTCTCGGGCTGGCGCTGACCTTAACCTCCCTGCAGAGGGACCTCGACACGGGCCTGCCCCGAGATAGACCGATCCCGACCGTGATGGGCCCTGTCCCGACCAAGACCGGCACTGGCCCCGACATGCATCTCGACCGGACCTGCACTCAGGCTGGCGCCGACTTGGACCGGCCCCAAACAGGGGCCCAGAGCCATACTGGGTGACTCCGACACCATCCGGCCCTGAAGCGGTCTCTCGACAGGAACGTGCAATGTCGGGGAGTTCGATAAGGGCCGGTCCCAACCGTGATTGGCAATGCAGAAATCCTCTCGGGCTGGTGCCGACCTAAACCTCCCTGAAAAGGAACCTCGACACGGACGGACCCAGACCGTGACGGGCCCTGTCCCGACCAAGACCTCCACCAGCAACGCCACCGGCACCGAGCTGGGCCCTGACATGCATCTCGACCGGACCTCCACTCAGGCTGGCGCCAACTTGAACCGGCCCCAAACTGGGGCCCAAACCCAAATGGGGTGGCCACGACACCATCCGGCCCTGAAGAGGTCCCTCGACAGGAACGGGTAACGTCGGAGACCTCGACACGGGCCGGCCCCGACATAGACCGACCCCGACCGCGACGGGCCCGGCCCCGACCAGGACCGGCCCCAGCCCCGACATGCATCTCGACCAGAGGCAACACAGAAATGCTCTCGAGCTGGCGCCGACCCTAACCTCCACATGGACCGATCCCGACCGTGATGGGCCCTGTCCCGACCAAGAGCGGCACTGGCCCCGACATGCTCTCGAGCGGACCTGCACTCAGGCTGGCGCCGACTTGAACCGGCCCCAAAGAGGGGCTCAGAGCCACAAGGGGTGGCTGCGACACCATCCGGCCCTGAAGAGGTCCCTCGACAGGAATGGGTAACGTTGGAGACCTCGACACGGGCCGGCCCCGACATAGACCGACCCCGACCGTGACGGGCCCTGTCCCGACCAAGACCTGCCCCAGCCCCGACATGCATCTCGACCAGAGGCAACATAGAAATCCTCTCGGGCTGGTGCCGACCTTAACCTCCCTACAGAGGGACCTCGACACGGACCGACCCCGACCGTGACGGGCCCTGTCCCGACCAAGACCGGCACTGGCCCCGACATGCTCTCGAGCGGACCTCCAGTCAGGCTGGCGCCAACTTGAACCGGCCCCAAACTGGGGTTCAGACACACACGGGGTGGCTGCGACACCATCCGGCCCTGAAGAGGTCCCTCGACGGGAACGGGCACCGTCGGGGCCTTCGATAATGGGCGGCCCCAATCCTGATTGGCCCGGCCCTGACCATGGCCTCGACCAGGGCCGGCACGGGCTCCGACATGCATTTTGATTGGAGCCAACGTGGAACTCCTCTCGGGCTGGTGCCGACCTTAACCTCCCTGCAGAGGGACCTCGACACGGACTGACCCCGACCTGACGGGCCCTGTCCCGACCAAGACCGGCACTGGCCCCGACATGCTCTCGACCGGACCTGCACTCAGGCTGGCGCCGACTTGAACCGGCCCCAAACAGGGACCCAGAGCCACACGGGGTGACTGCGACAGCATCCGGCCCTGAAGAGGTGCCTCGACAGGAACAGGCACCGACGGGGACTTCGACACTGACCGCCCCCCACAGTGACGGGCCCTGTCCCGACCACAACCTCGACCAGGACCGGCCCCGGCCACGACATGCATCTCGACCAGAAGAAACGCAGAAGCCCTCTCGGGCTGGCGCTGACCTTAACCTCCCTGCAGAGGGACCTCGACACGGGCCTGCCCCGAGATAGACCGATCCCGACCGTGATGGGCCCTGTCCCGACCAAGACTGGCACTGGCCCCGACATGTTCTCGACAGGACCTGTACTCAGGCTGGCGCCGACTTGGACGGGCCACAAACATGGGCTCAGACACACACGGGGTGGCTGCGACACCATCCGGCCCTGAATGGGTCCCTCGACAGGAACGGGCACCGTCGGGGACTTCGACACTGACCGATCCCGAGAGTGACGGGCCCTGTCCCGACCACAACCTCGACCAGGACCGGCACCGGCCACGACATGCATCTCGACCAGAAGCAACGCAGAAGCCCTCTCGGGCTGGCGCTGACCTTAACCTCCCTGCAGAGGACCTCGACTCGGGCCGGCCCCGACATAGACTGACCCCCGACCATGACTGGCCATGCCCCGATCCCCACCTGGACCAGCACTGCCACCAGCCCCGACCTGAGCCCTGACATGCATCTCGAACGCACCACCACTCAGGCTGGCGCCGACTTGAACCGGCCCCAAAGAGTGAGCCAGAACCACACGGGGCGGCTCCGACACCATCCGGCCCTGAAGAGGTGCTTCGACAGGACCGGGTAACGTCGGAGACCTCGACACGGGCCGGCCCCGACATAGAGAGACCCCGACCGTGACGGGCCCTGTCCCGACCAAGACCGGCACTGGCCCCGACATGCTCTCGAGCGGACCTGCACTCAGGCTGGCGCCGACTTGAACCGGCCCCAAACAGGGGCTCAGACCCACACTGGCGGCTGCGACACCATCCGGCCCTGAAGAGGTGCTTCGACAGGACTGGGTAACGTCGGAGACCTCGACACGGGCCGGCCCCGACATAGAGAGACCCCGACCGTGACGGGCCCTGTCCCGACCAAGACCTGCCCCGGCCCCGACATGCATCTCGACCAGAGGCAACATAGAAATCCTCTCGGGCTGGTGCCGACCTTAACCTCCCTGCAGAGGGACCTCGACACGGACCGACCCCGACCGTGACGGCCACTGCCCCGACCAAGACCTCGACCAGGACTGCCACCCGCCCCGACATGGGCCCCGACATGCATCATGGTCGGACCTGCACTCAGGCTGGCGCAGACTTCAACCGGCCCCAAACAGGGGCCCAGACCCACACGGGGTGGCTGCGACACCATCTGGCCCTGAAGAGGTGCCTCGACAGGAACGGGCACCGTCGGGGACTTCGACACTGACCGACCCCGAAATAGACCGACCCCGACCGTGACGGGCACTGTCCCGACCAAGACCGGCATCGGCCCCGACATGTTCTCGACAGCACCTGTACTCAGGCTGGCGCCGACTTGGATGGGCCACAAACATGGGCTGAGACACACACGGGGTGGCTGCGACACCATCCGGCCCTGAATGGGTCCCTCGACAGGAACGGGTAACATCGGAAACCTCGACACGGGCCAGCCCCGACATAGACTGACCCCGACCGTGACTGGCCATTCCCGATCCCCACCTGGACCAGCACTGCCACCGGCCCCGACCTGAGCCCTGACATGCATCTCGAACGCACCACCACTCAGGCTGGCGCCGACTTGAACCGGCCCCAAAGAGTGAGCCAGAACCACACGGGGCGGCTCCGACACCATCCGGCCCTGAAGGGGTCCCTCGGCAGGAACAGGCACCGTCGGGGCCTTCGACACGGGCCCTGCCCCGACCAACAACTCGACCAGGATTGCCACCCGCCCTGACCTGGCCCCGACATGCATCTCGACCGGACCTGCACTCAGGCTGGCGCCGACTTGGACCGGCCCCAAACAGGGGCCCAGAGCCATACTGGGTGACTCCGACACCATCCGGCCCTGAAGCGGTCTCTCGACAGGAACGTGCAACGTCGGGGAGTTCGATAAGGGCCGGTCCCAACCGTGATTGGCAATGCAGAAATCCTCTCGGGCTGGTGCCGACCTAAACCTCCCTGAAAAGGAACCTAGACACGGACCGACCCAGACCGTGACGGGCCCTGTCCCGACCAAGACCTCCACCAGCAACGCCACCGGCACCGAGCTGGGCCCTGACATGCATCTCGACCGGACCTCCACTCAGGCTGGCGCCAACTTGAACCGGCCCCAAACTGGGGCCCAAACCCAAATGGGGTGGCCACGACACCATCCGGCCCTGAAGAGGTCCCTCGACAGGAACGGGTAACGTCGGAGACCTCGACACGGGCCGGCCCCGACATAGAGAGACCCCGACCGTGACGGGCCCTGTCCCGACCAAGACCTGCCCCGGCCCCGACATGCATCTCGACCAGAGGCAACATAGAAATCCTCTCGGGCTGGTGCCGACCTTAACCTCCCTGCAGAGGGACCTCGACACGGACCGACCCCGACCGTGACGGCCACTGCCCCGACCAAGACCTCGACCAGGACTGCCACCCGCCCCGACATGGGCCCCGACATGCATCATGGTCGGACCTGCACTCAGGCTGGCGCAGACTTCAACCGGCCCCAAACAGGGACCCAGACCCACACGGGGTGGCTGCGACACCATCTGGCCCTGAAGAGGTGCCTCGACAGGAACGGGCACCGTCGGGGACTTCGACACTGACCGACCCCGAAATAGACCGACCCCGACCGTGACGGGCACTGTCCCGACCAAGACCGGCATCGGCCCCGACATGTTCTCGACAGCACCTGTACTCAGGCTGGCGCCGACTTGGATGGGCCACAAACATGGGCTCAGACACACACGGGGTGGCTGCGACACCATCCGGCCCTGAATGGGTCCCTCGACAGGAACGGGTAACATCGGAAACCTCGACACGGGCCGGCCCCGACATAGACCGACCCCGACCGTGACTGGCCATTCCGATCCCCACCTGGACCAGCACTGCCACCGGCCCCGACCTGAGCCCTGACATGCATCTCGAACGCACCACCACTCAGGCTGGCGCCGACTTGAACCGGCCCCAAAGAGTGAGCCAGAACCACACGGGGCGGCTCCGACACCATCCGGCCCTGAAGGGGTCCCTCGGCAGGAACAGGCACCGTCGGGGCCTTCGACACGGGCCCTGCCCCGACCAACAACTCGACCAGGATTGCCACCCGCCCTGACCTGGCCCCGACATGCATCTCGACCGGACCTGCACTCAGGCTGGCGCCGACTTGGACCGGCCCCAAACAGGGGCCCAGAGCCATACTGGGTGACTCCGACACCATCCGGCCCTGAAGCGGTCTCTCGACAGGAACGTGCAACGTCGGGGAGTTCGATAAGGGCCGGTCCCAACCGTGATTGGCAATGCAGAAATCCTCTCGGGCTGGTGCCGACCTAAACCTCCCTGAAAAGGAACCTCGACACGGACCGACCCAGACCGTGACGGGCCCTGTCCCGACCAAGACCTCCACCAGCAACGCCACCGGCACCGAGCTGGGCCCTGACATGCATCTCGACCGGACCTCCACTCAGGCTGGCGCCAACTTGAACCGGCCCCAAACTGGGGCCCAAACCCAAATGGGGTGGCCACGACACCATCCGGCCCTGAAGAGGTCCCTCGACAGGAACGGGTAACGTCGGAGACCTCGACACGGGCCGGCCCCGACATAGAGAGACCCCGACCGTGACGGGCCCTGTCCCGACCAAGACCTGCCCCGGCCCCGACATGCATCTCGACCAGAGGCAACATAGAAATCCTCTCGGGCTGGTGCCGACCTTAACCTCCCTGCAGAGGGACCTCGACACGGACCGACCCCGACCGTGACGGCCACTGCCCCGACCAAGACCTCGACCAGGACTGCCACCCGCCCCGACATGGGCCCCGACATGCATCATGGTCGGACCTGCACTCAGGCTGGCGCAGACTTCAACCGGCCCCAAACAGGGACCCAGACCCACACGGGGTGGCTGCGACACCATCTGGCCCTGAAGAGGTGCCTCGACAGGAACGGGCACCGTCGGGGACTTCGACACTGACCGACCCCGAAATAGACCGACCCCGACCGTGACGGGCACTGTCCCGACCAAGACCGGCATCGGCCCCGACATGTTCTCGACAGCACCTGTACTCAGGCTGGCGCCGACTTGGATGGGCCACAAACATGGGCTCAGACACACACGGGGTGGCTGCGACACCATCCGGCCCTGAATGGGTCCCTCGACAGGAACGGGTAACATCGGAAACCTCGACACGGGCCGGCCCCGACATAGACCGACCCCGACCGTGACTGGCCATTCCGATCCCCACCTGGACCAGCACTGCCACCGGCCCCGACCTGAGCCCTGACATGCATCTCGAACGCACCACCACTCAGGCTGGCGCCGACTTGAACCGGCCCCAAAGAGTGAGCCAGAACCACACGGGGCGGCTCCGACACCATCCGGCCCTGAAGGGGTCCCTCGGCAGGAACAGGCACCGTCGGGGCCTTCGACACAGGCCCTGCCCCGACCAACAACTCGACCAGGATTGCCACCCGCCCTGACCTGGCCCCGACATGCATCTCGACCGGACCTGCACTCAGGCTGGCGCCGACTTGGACCGGCCCCAAACAGGGGCCCAGAGCCATACTGGGTGACTCCGACACCATCCGGCCCTGAAGCGGTCTCTCGACAGGAACGTGCAATGTCGGGGAGTTCGATAAGGGCCGGTCCCAACCGTGATTGGCAATGCAGAAATCCTCTCGGGCTGGTGCCGACCTAAACCTCCCTGAAAAGGAACCTAGACACGGACCGACCCAGACCGTGACGGGCCCTGTCCCGACCAAGACCTCCACCAGCAACGCCACCGGCACCGAGCTGGGCCCTGACATGCATCTCGACCGGACCTCCACTCAGGCTGGCGCCAACTTGAACCGGCCCCAAACTGGGGCCCAAACCCAAATGGGGTGGCCACGACACCATCCGGCCCTGAAGAGGTCCCTCGACAGGAACGGGTAACGTCGGAGACCTCGACACGGGCCGGCCCCGACATAGACCGACCCCGACCGCGACGGGCCCGGCCCCGACCAGGACCGGCCCCAGCCCCGACATGCATCTCGACCAGAGGCAACACAGAAATGCTCTCGAGCTGGCGCCGACCCTAACCTCCACATGGACCGATCCCGACCGTGATGGGCCCTGTCCCGACCAAGAGCGGCACTGGCCCCGACATGCTCTCGAGCGGACCTGCACTCAGGCTGGCGCCGACTTGAACCGGCCCCAAAGAGGGGCTCAGAGCCACAAGGGGTGGCTGCGACACCATCCGGCCCTGAAGAGGTCCCTCGACAGGAATGGGTAACGTTGGAGACCTCGACACGGGCCGGCCCCGACATAGACCGACCCCGACCGTGACGGGCCCTGTCCCGACCAAGACCTGCCCCAGCCCCGACATGCATCTCGACCAGAGGCAACATAGAAATCCTCTCGGGCTGGTGCCGACCTTAACCTCCCTACAGAGGGACCTCGACACGGACCGACCCCGACCGTGACGGGCCCTGTCCCGACCAAGACCGGCACTGGCCCCGACATGCTCTCGAGCGGACCTCCAGTCAGGCTGGCGCCAACTTGAACCGGCCCCAAACTGGGGCTCAGACACACACGGGGTGGCTGCGACACCATCCGGCCCTGAAGAGGTCCCTCGACGGGAACGGGCACCGTCGGGGCCTTCGATAATGGGCGGCCCCAATCCTGATTGGCCCGGCCCTGACCATGGCCTCGACCAGGGCCGGCACGGGCTCCGACATGCATTTTGATTGGAGCCAGCGTGGAACTCCTCTCGGGCTGGTGCCGACCTTAACCTCCCTGCAGAGGGACCTCGACACGGACTGACCCCGACCTGACGGGCCCTGTCCCGACCAAGACCGGCACTGGCCCCGACATGCTCTCGACCGGACCTGCACTCAGGCTGGCGCCGACTTGAACCGGCCCCAAACAGGGACCCAGAGCCACACGGGGTGACTGCGACACCATCTGGCCCTGAAGAGGTGCCTCGACAGGAACGGGCACCGTCGGGGACTTCGACACTGACCGACCCCCACAGTGACGGGCCCTGTCCCGACCACAACCTCGACCAGGACCGGCACCGGCCACGACATGCATCTCGACCAGAAGAAACGCAGAAGCCCTCTCGGGCTGGCGCTGACCTTAACCTCCCTGCAGAGGGACCTCGACACGGGCCTGCCCCGAGATAGACCGATCCCGACCGTGATGGGCCCTGTCCCGACCAAGACCGGCACTGGCCCCGACATGTTCTCGACAGGACCTGTACTCAGGCTGGCGCCGACATGGACGGGCCACAAACATGGGCTCAGACACACACGGGGTGGCTGCGACACCATCCGGCCCTGAATGGGTCCCTCGACAGGAACGGGCACCGTCGGGGACTTCGACACTGACCGATCCCGAGAGTGACGGGCCCTGTCCCGACCACAACCTCGACCAGGACCGGCACCGGCCACGACATGCATCTCGACCAGAAGCAACGCAGAAGCCCTCTCGGGCTGGCGCTGACCTTAACCTCCCTGCAGAGGACCTCGACTCGGGCCGGCCCCGACATAGACTGACCCCCGACCGTGACTGGCCATGCCCCGATCCCCACCTGGACCAGCACTGCCACCGGCCCCGACCTGAGCCCTGACATGCATCTCGAACGCACCACCACTCAGGCTGGCGCCGACTTGAACCGGCCCCAAAGAGTGAGCCAGAACCACACGGGGCGGCTCCGACACCATCCGGCCCTGAAGAGGTGCTTCGACAGGACCGGGTAACGTCGGAGACCTCGACACGGGCCGGCCCCGACATAGAGAGACCCCGACCGTGACGGGCCCTGTCCCGACCAAGACCGGCACTGGCCCGACATGCATCTCTTCCGGACCTGCACTCAGGCTGGCGCCGACTTGAACCGGCCCCAAACAGGGGCTCAGACCCACACTGGCGGCTGCGACACCATCCGGCCCTGAAGAGGTGCTTCGACAGGACCGGGTAACGTCGGAGACCTCGACACGGGCCGGCCCCGACATAGAGAGACCCCGACCGTGACGGGCCCTGTCCCGACCAAGACCTGCCCCGGCCCCGACATGCATCTCGACCAGAGGCAACATAGAAATCCTCTCGGGCTGGTGCCGACCTTAACCTCCCTACAGAGGGACCTCGACACGGACCGACCCCGACCGTGACGGCCACTGCCCCGACCAAGACCTCGACCAGGACTGCCACCCGCCCCGACATGGGCCCCGACATGCATCATGGTCGGACCTGCACTCAGGCTGGCGCAGACTTCAACCGGCCCCAAACAGGGGCCCAGACCCACACGGGGTGGCTGCGACACCATCTGGCCCTGAAGAGGTGCCTCGACAGGAACGGGCACCGTCGGGGACTTCGACACTGACCGACCCCGAAATAGACCGACCCCGACCGTGACGGGCACTGTCCCGACCAAGACCGGCATCGGCCCCGACATGTTCTCGACAGCACCTGTACTCAGGCTGGCGCCGACTTGGATGGGCCACAAACATGGGCTCAGACACACACGGGGTGGCTGCGACACCATCCGGCCCTGAATGGGTCCCTCGACAGGAACGGGTAACATCGGAAACCTCGACACGGGCCGGCCCCGACATAGACTGACCCCGACTGTGACTGGCCATTCCCGATCCCCACCTGGACCAGCACTGCCACCGGCCCCGACCTGAGCCCTGACATGCATCTCGAACGCACCACCACTCAGGCTGGCGCCGACTTGAACCGGCCCCAAAGAGTGAGCCAGAACCACACGGGGCGGCTCCGACACCATCCGGCCCTGAAGGGGTCCCTCGGCAGGAACAGGCACCGTCGGGGCCTTCGACACGGGCCCTGCCCCGACCAACAACTCGACCAGGATTGCCACCCGCCCTGACCTGGCCCCGACATGCATCTCGACCGGACCTGCACTCAGGCTGGCGCCGACTTGGACCGGCCCCAAACAGGGGCCCAGAGCCATACTGGGTGACTCCGACACCATCCGGCCCTGAAGCGGTCTCTCGACAGGAACGTGCAATGTCGGGGAGTTCGATAAGGGCCGGTCCCAACCGTGATTGGCAATGCAGAAATCCTCTCGGGCTGGTGCCGACCTAAACCTCCCTGAAAAGGAACCTAGACACGGACCGACCCAGACCGTGACGGGCCCTGTCCCGACCAAGACCTCCACCAGCAACGCCACCGGCACCGAGCTGGGCCCTGACATGCATCTCGACCGGACCTCCACTCAGGCTGGCGCCAACTTGAACCGGCCCCAAACTGGGGCCCAAACCCAAATGGGGTGGCCACGACACCATCCGGCCCTGAAGAGGTCCCTCGACAGGAACGGGTAACGTCGGAGACCTCGACACGGGCCGGCCCCGACATAGACCGACCCCGACCGCGACGGGCCCGGCCCCGACCAGGACCGGCCCCAGCCCCGACATGCATCTCGACCAGAGGCAAGACAGAAATCCTCTCGAGCTGGCGCCGACCCTAACCTCCACATGGACCGATCCCGACCGTGATGGGCCCTGTCCCGACCAAGAGCGGCACTGGCCCCGACATGCTCTCGAGCGGACCTGCACTCAGGCTGGCGCCGACTTGAACCGGCCCCAAAGAGGGGCTCAGAGCCACAAGGGGTGGCTGCGACACCATCCGGCCCTGAAGAGGTCCCTCGACGGGAACGGGCACCGTCGGGGCCTTCGATAATGGGCGGCCCCAATCCTGATTGGCCCGGCCCTGACCATGGCCTCGACCAGGGCCGGCACGGGCTCCGACATGCATTTTGATTGGAGCCAGCGTTGAACTCCTCTCGGGCTGGTGCCGACCTTAACCTCCCTGCAGAGGGACCTCGACACGGACTGACCCCGACCTGACGGGCCCTGTCCCGACCAAGACCGGCACTGGCCCCGACATGCTCTCGACCGGACCTGCACTCAGGCTGGCGCTGACTTGAACCGGCCCCAAACAGGGACCCAGAGCCACACGGGGTGACTGCGACACCATCTGGCCCTGAAGAGGTGCCTCGACAGGAACGGGCACCGTCGGGGACTTCGACACTGACCGACCCCCACAGTGACGGGCCCTGTCCCGACCACAACCTCGACCAGGACCGGCACCGGCCACGACATGCATCTCGACCAGAGGCAACATAGAAATCCTCTCGGGCTGGTGCCGACCTTAACCTCCCTACAGAGGGACCTCGACACGGACCGACCCCGACCGTGACGGGCCCTGTCCCGACCAAGACCGGCACTGGCCCCGACATGCTCTCGAGCGGACCTCCAGTCAGGCTGGCGCCGACTTGAACCGGCCCCAAACAGGGACCCAGAGCCACACGGGGTGACTGCGACACCATCTGGCCCTGAACAGGTGCCTCGACAGGAACGGGCACCGTCGGGGACTTCGACACTGACCGACCCCCACAGTGACGGGCCCTGTCCCGACCACAACCTCGACCAGGACCGGCACCGGCCACGACATGCATCTCGACCAGAAGAAACGCAGAAGCCCTCTCGGGCTGGCGCTGACCTTAACCTCCCTGCAGAGGGACCTCGACACGGGCCTGCCCCGAGATAGACTGACCCCGACTGTGACGGGCACTGTCCCGACCAAGACCGGCACTGGCCCCGACATGTTCTCGACAGGACCTGTACTCAGGCTGGCGCCGACTTGGACGGGCCACAAACATGGGCTCAGACACACACGGGGTGGCTGCGACACCATCCGGCCCTGAATGGGTCCCTCGACAGGAACGGGCACCGTCGGGGACTTCGACACTGACCGATCCCGAGAGTGACGGGCCCTGTCCCGACCACAACCTCGACCAGGACCGGCACCGGCCACGACATGCATCTCGACCAGAAGCAACGCAGAAGCCCTCTCGGGCTGGCGCTGACCTTAACCTCCCTGCAGAGGACCTCGACTCGGGCCGGCGCCGACATAGACTGACCCCCGACCGTGACTGGCCATGCCCCGATCCCCACCTGGACCAGCACTGCCACCGGCCCCGACCTGAGCCCTGACATGCATCTCGAACGCACCACCACTCAGGCTGGCGCCGACTTGAACCGGCCCCAAAGAGTGAGCCAGAACCACACGGGGCGGCTCCGACACCATCCGGCCCTGAAGAGGTGCTTCGACAGGACCGGGTAACGTCGGAGACCTCGACACGGGCCGGCCCCGACATAGAGAGACCCGACCGTGACGGGCCCTGTCCCGACCAAGACCTGCCCCGGCCCCGACATGCATCTTGACCAGAGGCAACATAGAAATCCTCTCGGGCTGGTGCCGACCTTAACCTCCCTGCAGAGGGACCTCGACACGGACCGACCCCGACCGTGACGGCCACTGCCCCGACCAAGACCTCGACCAGGACTGCCACCCGCCCCGACATGGGCCCCGACATGCATCATGGTCGGACCTGCACTCAGGCTGGCGCAGACTTCAACCGGCCCCAAACAGGGACCCAGACCCACACGGGGTGGCTGCGACACCATCTGGCCCTGAAGAGGTGCCTCGACAGGAACGGGCACCGTCGGGGACTTCGACACTGACCGACCCCGAAATAGACCGACCCCGACCGTGACGGGCACTGTCCCGACCAAGACCGGCATCGGCCCCGACATGTTCTCGACAGCACCTGTACTCAGGCTGGCGCCGACTTGGATGGGCCACAAACATGGGCTCAGACACACACGGGGTGGCTGCGACACCATCCGGCCCTGAATGGGTCCCTCGACAGGAACGGGTAACATCGGAAACCTCGACACGGGCCGGCCCCGACATAGACTGACCCCGACCGTGACTGGCCATTCCCGATCCCCACCTGGACCAGCACTGCCACCGGCCCCGACCTGAGCCCTGACATGCATCTCGAACGCACCACCACTCAGGCTGGCGCCGACTTGAACCGGCCCCAAAGAGTGAGCCAGAACCACACGGGGCGGCTCCGACACCATCCGGCCCTGAAGGGGTCCCTCGGCAGGAACAGGCACCGTCGGGGCCTTCGACACGGGCCCTGCCCCGACCAACAACTCGACCAGGATTGCCACCCGCCCTGACCTGGCCCCGACATGCATCTCGACCGGACCTGCACTCAGGCTGGCGCCGACTTGGACCGGCCCCAAACAGGGGCCCAGAGCCATACTGGGTGACTCCGACACCATCCGGCCCTGAAGCGGTCTCTCGACAGGAACGTGCAATGTCGGGGAGTTCGATAAGGGCCGGTCCCAACCGTGATTGGCAATGCAGAAATCCTCTCGGGCTGGTGCCGACCTAAACCTCCCTGAAAAGGAACCTAGACACGGACCGACCCAGACCGTGACGGGCCCTGTCCCGACCAAGACCTCTACCAGCAACGCCACCGGCACCGAGCTGGGCCCTGACATGCATCTCGACCGGACCTCCACTCAGGCTGGCGCCAACTTGAACCGGCCCCAAACTGGGGCCCAAACCCAAATGGGGTGGCCACGACACCATCCGGCCCTGAAGAGGTCCCTCGACAGGAACGGGTAACGTCGGAGACCTCGACATGGGCCGGCCCCGACACAGACCGACCCCGACCGCGACGGGCCCGGCCCCGACCAGGACCGGCCCCAGCCCCGACATGCATCTCGACCAGAGGCAACACAGAAATGCTCTCGAGCTGGCGCCGACCCTAACCTCCACATGGACCGATCCCGACCGTGATGGGCCCTGTCCCGACCAAGAGCGGCACTGGCCCCGACATGCTCTCGAGCGGACCTGCACTCAGGCTGGCGCCGACTTGAACCGGCCCCAAAGAGGGGCTCAGAGCCACAAGGGGTGGCTGCGACACCATCCGGCCCTGAAGAGGTCCCTCGACAGGAATGGGTAACGTTGGAGACCTCGACACGGGCCGGCCCCGACATAGACCGACCCCGACCGTGACGGGCCCTGTCCCGACCAAGACCTGCCCCAGCCCTGACATGCATCTCGACCAGAGGCAACATAGAAATCCTCTCGGGCTGGTGCCGACCTTAACCTCCCTACAGAGGGACCTCGACACGGACCGACCCCGACCGTGACGGGCCCTGTCCCGGCCAAGACCGGCACTGGCCCCGACATGCTCTCGAGCGGACCTCCAGTCAGGCTGGCGCCAACTTGAACCGGCCCCAAACTGGGGCTCAGACACACACGGGGTGGCTGCGACACCATCCGGCCCTGAAGAGGTCCCTCGACGGGAACGGGCACCGTCGGGGCCTTCGATAATGGGCGGCCCCAATCCTGATTGGCCCGGCCCTGACCATGGCCTCGACCAGGGCCGGCACGGGCTCCGACATGCATTTTGATTGGAGCCAACGTGGAACTCCTCTCGGGCTGGTGCCGACCTTAACCTCCCTGCAGAGGGACCTCGACACGGACTGACCCCGACCTGACGGGCCCTGTCCCGACCAAGACCGGCACTGGCCCCGACATGCTCTCGACCGGACCTGCACTCAGGCTGGCGCCGACTTGAACCGGCCCCAAACAGGGACCCAGAGCCACACGGGGTGACTGCGACACCATCTGGCCCTGAAGAGGTGCCTCGACAGGAACGGGCACCGTCGGGGACTTCGACACTGACCGACCCCCACAGTGACGGGCCCTGTCCCGACCACAACCTCGACCAGGACCGGCACCGGCCACGACATGCATCTCGACCAGAAGAAACGCAGAAGCCCTCTCGGGCTGGCGCTGACCTTAACCTCCCTGCAGAGGGACCTCGAGACGGGCCTGCCCCGAGATAGACCGATCCCGACCGTGATGGGCCCTGTCCCGACCAAGACCGGCACTGGCCCCGACATGTTCTCGACAGCACCTGTACTCAGGCTGGCGCCGACTTGGACGGGCCACAAACATGGGCTCAGACACACACGGCCACGACATGCATGTCGACCAGAAGCAACGCAGAAGCCCTCTCGGGCTGGCGCTGACCTTAACCTCCCTGCAGAGGACCTCGACTCGGGCCGGCCCCGACATAGACTGACCCCCGACCGTGACTGGCCATGCCCCGATCCCCACCTGGACCAGCACTGCCACCGGCCCCGACCTGAGCCCTGACATGCATCTCGAACGCACCACCACTCAGGCTGGCGCCGACTTGAACCGGCCCCAAAGAGTGAGCCAGAACCACACGGGGCGGCTCCGACACCATCCGGCCCTGAAGAGGTGCTTCGACAGGACCGGGTAACGTCGGAGACCTCGACACGGGCCGGCCCCGACATAGAGAGACCCCGACCGTGACGGGCCCTGTCCCGACCAAGACCGGCACTGGCCCCGACATGCTCTCGAGCGGACCTGCACTCAGGCTGGCGCCGACTTGAACCGGCCCCAAACAGGGGCTCAGACCCACACTGGCGCCTGCGACACCACCCGGCCCTGAAGAGGTCCCTCGACAGGACCGGGTAACGTCGGAGACCTCGACACGGGCCGGCCCCGACATAGACCGACCCCGACCGCGACGGGCCCGGCCCCGACCAGGACCTGCCCCAGCCCCGACATGCATCTCGACCAGAGGCAACACAGAAATGCTCTCGAGCTGGCGCCGACCTTAACCTCCCTACAGAGGGACCTCGACACGGACCGACCCCGACCGTGACGGGCCCTGTCCCGACCAAGACCGGCACTGGCCCCGACATGCTCTCGAGCGGACCTGCACTCAGGCTGGCGCCGACTTGAACCGGCCCCAAAGAGGGGCTCAGAGCCACAAGGGGTGGCTGCGACACCATCCGGCCCTGAAGAGGTCCCTCGACAGGAATGGGTAACGTTGGAGACCTCGACACGGGCCGGCCCCGACATAGACCGACCCCGACCGTGACGGGCCCTGTCCCGACCAAGACCTGCCCCAGCCCTGACATGCATCTCGACCAGAGGCAACATAGAAATCCTCTCGGGCTGGTGCCGACCTTAACCTCCCTACAGAGGGACCTCGACACGGACCGACCCCGACCGTGACGGGCCCTGTCCCGACCAAGACCGGCACTGGCCCCGACATGCTCTCGAGCGGACCTCCAGTCAGGCTGGCGCCAACTTGAACCGGCCCCAAACTGGGGCTCAGACACACACGGGGTGGCTGCGACACCATCCGGCCCTGAAGAGGTCCCTCGACGGGAACGGGCACCGTCGGGGCCTTCGATAATGGGCGGCCCCAATCCTGATTGGCCCGGCCCTGACCATGGCCTCGACCAGGGCCGTCACGGGCTCCGACATGCATTTTGATTGGAGCCAACGTGGAACTCCTCTCGGGCTGGTGCCGACCTTAACCTCCCTGCAGAGGGACCTCGACACGGACTGACCCCGACCTGACGGGCCCTGTCCCGACCAAGACCGGCACTGGCCCCGACATGCTCTCGACCGGACCTGCACTCAGGCTGGCGCCGACTTGAACCGGCCCCAAACAGGGACCCAGAGCCACACGGGGTGACTGCGACACCATCTGGCCCTGAAGAGGTGCCTCGACAGGAACGGGCACCGTCGGGGACTTCGACACTGACCGATCCCGACCGTGATGGGCCCTGTCCCGACCAAGACCGGCACGGGCCCCGACATGCATCTCGACCGGACCTGCACTCAGGCTGGCGCCGACTTGGACCGGCCCCAAACAGGGGCCCAGAGCCATACTGGGTGACTCCGACACCATCCGGCCCTGAAGCGGTCTCTCGACAGGAACGTGCAATGTCGGGGAGTTCGATAAGGGCCGGTCCCAACCGTGATTGGCAATGCAGAAATCCTCTCGGGCTGGTGCCGACCTAAACCTCCCTGAAAAGGAACCTAGACACGGACCGACCCAGACCGTGACGGGCCCTGTCCCGACCAAGACCTCCACCAGCAACGCCACCGGCACCGAGCTGGGCCCTGACATGCATCTCGACCGGACCTCCACTCAGGCTGGCGCCAAATTGAACCGGCCCCAAACTGGGGCCCAAACCCAAATGGGGTGGCCACGACACCATCCGGCCCTGAATGGGTCCCTCGACAGGAACGGGCACCGTCGGGGACTTCGACACTGACCGATCCCGAGAGTGACGGGCCCTGTCCCGACCACAACCTCGACCAGGACCGGCACCGGCCACGACATGCATCTCGACCAGAAGCAACGCAGAAGCCCTCTCGGGCTGGCGCTGACCTTAACCTCCCTGCAGAGGACCTCGACTCGGGCCGGCCCCGACATAGACTGACCCCCGACCGTGACTGGCCATGCCCCGATCCCCACCTGGACCAGCACTGCCACCGGCCCCGACCTGAGCCCTGACATGCATCTCGAACGCACCACCACTCAGGCTGGCGCCGACTTGAACCGGCCCCAAAGAGTGAGCCAGAACCACACGGGGCGGCTCCGACACCATCCGGCCCTGAAGAGGTGCTTCGACAGGACCGGGTAACGTCGGAGACCTCGACACGGGCCGGCCCCGACATAGAGAGACCCCGACCGTGACGGGCCCTGTCCCGACCAAGACCGGCACTGGCCCCGACATGCTCTCGAGCGGACCTGCACTCAGGCTGGCGCCGACTTGAACCGGCCCCAAACAGGGGCTCAGACCCACACTGGCGCCTGCGACACCATCCGGCCCTGAAGAGGTGCTTCGACAGGACCGGGTAACGTCGGAGACCTCGACACGGGCCGGCCCCGACATAGAGAGACCCCGACCGTGACGGGCCCTGTCCCGACCAAGACCTGCCCCGGCCCCGACATGCATCTCGACCAGAGGCAACATAGAAATCCTCTCGGGCTGGTGCCGACCTTAACCTCCCTGCAGAGGGACCTCGACACGGACCGACCCCGACCGTGACGGCCACTGCCCCGACCAAGACCTCGACCAGGACTGCCACCCGCCCCGACATGGGCCCCGACATGCATCATGGTCGGACCTGCACTCAGGCTGGCGCAGACTTCAACCGGCCCCAAACAGGGGCCCAGACCCACACGGGGTGGCTGCGACACCATCTGGCCCTGAAGAGGTGCCTCGACAGGAACGGGCACCGTCGGGGACTTCGACACTGACCGACCCCGAAATAGACCGACCCCGACCGTGACGGGCACTGTCCCGACCAAGACCGGCATCGGCCCCGACATGTTCTCGACAGCACCTGTACTCAGGCTGGCGCCGACTTGGATGGGCCACAAACATGGGCTCAGACACACACGGGGTGGCTGCGACACCATCCGGCCCTGAATGGGTCCCTCGACAGGAACGGGTAACATCGGAAACCTCGACACGGGCCGGCCCCGACATAGACTGACCCCGACCGTGACTGGCCATTCCCGATCCCCACCTGGACCAGCACTGCCACCGGCCCCGACCTGAGCCCTGACATGCATCTCGAACGCACCACCACTCAGGCTGGCGCCGACTTGAACCGGCCCCAAAGAGTGAGCCAGAACCACACGGGGCGGCTCCGACACCATCCGGCCCTGAAGGGGTCCCTCGGCAGGAACAGGCACCGTCGGGGCCTTCGACACGGGCCCTGCCCCGACCAACAACTCGACCAGGATTGCCACCCGCCCTGACCTGGCCCCGACATGCATCTCGACCGGACCTGCACTCAGGCTGGCGCCGACTTGGACCGGCCCCAAACAGGGGCCCAGAGCCATACTGGGTGACTCCGACACCATCCGGCCCTGAAGCGGTCTCTCGACAGGAACGTGCAATGTCGGGGAGTTCGATAAGGGCCGGTCCCAACCGTGATTGGCAATGCAGAAATCCTCTCGGGCTGGTGCCGACCTAAACCTCCCTGAAAAGGAACCTAGACACGGACCGACCCAGACCGTGACGGGCCCTGTCCCGACCAAGACCTCCACCAGCAACGCCACCGGCACCGAGCTGGGCCCTGACATGCATCTCGACCGGACCTCCACTCAGGCTGGCGCCAACTTGAACCGGCCCCAAACTGGGGCCCAAACCCAAATGGGGTGGCCACGACACCATCCGGCCCTGAAGAGGTCCCTCGACAGGAACGGGTAACGTCGGAGACCTCGACACGGGCCGGCCCCGACATAGACCGACCCCGACCGCGACGGGCCCGGCCCCGACCAGGACCGGCCCCAGCCCCGACATGCATCTCGACCAGAGGCAACACAGAAATGCTCTCGAGCTGGCGCCGACCCTAACCTCCACATGGACCGATCCCGACCGTGATGGGCCCTGTCCCGACCAAGAGCGGCACTGGCCCCGACATGCTCTCGAGCGGACCTGCACTCAGGCTGGCGCCGACTTGAACCGGCCCCAAAGAGGGGCTCAGAGCCACAAGGGGTGGCTGCGACACCATCCGGCCCTGAAGAGGTCCCTCGACAGGAATGGGTAACGTTGGAGACCTCGACACGGGCCGGCCCCGACATAGACCGACCCCGACCGTGACGGGCCCTGTCCCGACCAAGACCTGCCCCAGCCCTGACATGCATCTCGACCAGAGGCAACATAGAAATCCTCTCGGGCTGGTGCCGACCTTAACCTCCCTACAGAGGGACCTCGACACGGACCGACCCCGACCGTGACGGGCCCTGTCCCGGCCAAGACCGGCACTGGCCCCCGACATGCTCTCGAGCGGACCTCCAGTCAGGCTGGCGCCAACTTGAACCGGCCCCAAACTGGGGCTCAGACACACACGGGGTGGCTGCGACACCATCCGGCCCTGAAGAGGTCCCTCGACGGGAACGGGCACCGTCGGGGCCTTCGATAATGGGCGGCCCCAATCCTGATTGGCCCGGCCCTGACCATGGCCTCGACCAGGGCCGGCACGGGCTCCGACATGCATTTTGATTGGAGCCAACGTGGAACTCCTCTCGGGCTGGTGCCGACCTTAACCTCCCTGCAGAGGGACCTCGACACGGACTGACCCCGACCTGACGGGCCCTGTCCCGACCAAGACCGGCACTGGCCCCGACATGCTCTCGACCGGACCTGCACTCAGGCTGGCGCCGACTTGAACCGGCCCCAAACAGGGACCCAGAGCCACACGGGGTGACTGCGACACCATCTGGCCCTGAAGAGGTGCCTCGACAGGAACGGGCACCGTCGGGGACTTCGACACTGACCGACCCCCACAGTGACGGGCCCTGTCCCGACCACAACCTCGACCAGGACCGGCACCGGCCACGACATGCATCTCGACCAGAAGAAACGCAGAAGCCCTCTCGGGCTGGCGCTGACCTTAACCTCCCTGCAGAGGGACCTCGAGACGGGCCTGCCCCGAGATAGACCGATCCCGACCGTGATGGGCCCTGTCCCGACCAAGACCGGCACTGGCCCCGACATGTTCTCGACAGCACCTGTACTCAGGCTGGCGCCGACTTGGACGGGCCACAAACATGGGCTCAGACACACACGGCCACGACATGCATGTCGACCAGAAGCAACGCAGAAGCCCTCTCGGGCTGGCGCTGACCTTAACCTCCCTGCAGAGGACCTCGACTCGGGCCGGCCCCGACATAGACTGACCCCCGACCGTGACTGGCCATGCCCCGATCCCCACCTGGACCAGCACTGCCACCGGCCCCGACCTGAGCCCTGACATGCATCTCGAACGCACCACCACTCAGGCTGGCGCCGACTTGAACCGGCCCCAAAGAGTGAGCCAGAACCACACGGGGCGGCTCCGACACCATCCGGCCCTGAAGAGGTGCTTCGACAGGACCGGGTAACGTCGGAGACCTCGACACGGGCCGGCCCCGACATAGAGAGACCCCGACCGTGACGGGCCCTGTCCCGACCAAGAGCGGCACTGGCCCCGACATGCTCTCGAGCGGACCTGCAGTCAGGCTGGCGCCGACTTGAACCGGCCCCAAACAGGGGCTCAGACCCACACTGGCGCCTGCGACACCACCCGGCCCTGAAGAGGTCCCTCGACAGGACCGGGTAACGTCGGAGACCTCGACACGGGCCGGCCCCGACATAGACCGACCCCGACCGCGACGGGCCCGGCCCCGACCAGGACCGGCCCCAGCCCCGACATGCATCTCGACCAGAGGCAACACAGAAATGCTCTCGAGCTGGCGCCGACCTTAACCTCCCTACAGAGGGACCTCGACACGGACCGACCCCGACCGTGACGGGCCCTGTCCCGACCAAGACCGGCACTGGCCCCGACATGCTCTCGACCGGACCTGCACTCAGGCTGGCGCCGACTTGAACCGGCCCCAAAGAGGGGCTCAGAGCCACAAGGGGTGGCTGCGACACCATCCGGCCCTGAAGAGGTCCCTCGACAGGAATGGGTAACGTTGGAGACCTCGACACGGGCCGGCCCCGACATAGACCGACCCCGACCGTGACGGGCCCTGTCCCGACCAAGACCTGCCCCAGCCCTGACATGCATCTCGACCAGAGGCAACATAGAAATCCTCTCGGGCTGGTGCCGACCTTAACCTCCCTACAGAGGGACCTCGACACGGACCGACCCCGACCGTGACGGGCCCTGTCCCGACCAAGACCGGCACTGGCCCCGACATGCTCTCGAGCGGACCTCCAGTCAGGCTGGCGCCAACTTGAACCGGCCCCAAACTGGGGCTCAGACACACACGGGGTGGCTGCGACACCATCCGGCCCTGAAGAGGTCCCTCGACGGGAACGGGCACTGTCGGGGCCTTCGATAATGGGCGGCCCCAATCCTGATTGGCCCGGCCCTGACCATGGCCTCGACCAGGGCCGGCACGGGCTCCGACATGCATTTTGATTGGAGCCAACGTGGAACTCCTCTCGGGCTGGTGCCGACCTTAACCTCCCTGCAGAGGGACCTCGACACGGACTGACCCCGACCTGACGGGCCCTGTCCCGACCAAGACTGGCACTGGCCCCGACATGCTCTCGACCGGACCTGCACTCAGGCTGGCGCCGACTTGAACCGGCCCCAAACAGGGACCCAGAGCCACACGGGGTGACTGCGACACCATCTGGCCCTGAAGAGGTGCCTCGACAGGAACGGGCACCGTCGGGGACTTCGACACTGACCGATCCCGACCGTGATGGGCCCTGTCCCGACCAAGACCGGCACGGGCCCCGACATGCATCTCGACCGGACCTGCACTCAGGCTGGCGCCGACTTGGACCGGCCCCAAACAGGGGCCCAGAGCCATACTGGGTGACTCCGACACCATCCGGCCCTGAAGCGGTCTCTCGACAGGAACGTGCAATGTCGGGGAGTTCGATAAGGGCCGGTCCCAACCGTGATTGGCAATGCAGAAATCCTCTCGGGCTGGTGCCGACCTAAACCTCCCTGAAAAGGAACCTAGACACGGACCGACCCAGACCGTGACGGGCCCTGTCCCGACCAAGACCTCCACCAGCAACGCCACCGGCACCGAGCTGGGCCCTGACATGCATCTCGACCGGACCTCCACTCAGGCTGGCGCCAACTTGAACCGGCCCCAAACTGGGGCCCAAACCCAAATGGGGTGGCCACGACACCATCCGGCCCTGAATGGGTCCCTCGACAGGAACGGGCACCGTCGGGGACTTCGACACTGACCGATCCCGAGAGTGACGGGCCCTGTCCCGACCACAACCTCGACCAGGACCGGCACCGGCCACGACATGCATCTCGACCAGAAGCAACGCAGAAGCCCTCTCGGGCTGGCGCTGACCTTAACCTCCCTGCAGAGGACCTCGACTCGGGCCGGCCCCGACATAGACTGACCCCCGACCGTGACTGGCCATGCCCCGATCCCCACCTGGACCAGCACTGCCACCGGCCCCGACCTGAGCCCTGACATGCATCTCGAACGCACCACCACTCAGGCTGGCGCCGACTTGAACCGGCCCCAAAGAGTGAGCCAGAACCACACGGGGCGGCTCCGACACCATCCGGCCCTGAAGAGGTGCTTCGACAGGACCGGGTAACGTCGGAGACCTCGACACGGGCCGGCCCCGACATAGAGAGACCCCGACCGTGACGGGCCCTGTCCCGACCAAGACCGGCACTGGCCCCGACATGCTCTCGAGCGGACCTGCACTCAGGCTGGCGCTGACTTGAACCGGCCCCAAACAGGGGCTCAGACCCACACTGGCGCCTGCGACACCATCCGGCCCTGAAGAGGTGCTTCGACAGGACCGGGTAACGTCGGAGACCTCGACACGGGCCGGCCCCGACATAGAGAGACCCCGACCGTGACGGGCCCTGTCCCGACCAAGACCTGCCCCGGCCCCGACATGCATCTCGACCAGAGGCAACATAGAAATCCTCTCGGGCTGGTGCCGACCTTAACCTCCCTGCAGAGGGACCTCGACACGGACCGACCCCGACCGTGACGGCCACTGCCCCGACCAAGACCTCGACCAGGACTGCCACCCGCCCCGACATGGGCCCCGACATGCATCATGGTCGGACCTGCACTCAGGCTGGCGCAGACTTCAACCGGCCCCAAACAGGGGCCCAGACCCACACGGGGTGGCTGCGACACCATCTGGCCCTGAAGAGGTGCCTCGACAGGAACGGGCACCGTCGGGGACTTCGACACTGACCGACCCCGAAATAGACCGACCCCGACCGTGACGGGCACTGTCCCGACCAAGACCGGCATCGGCCCCGACATGTTCTCGACAGCACCTGTACTCAGGCTGGCGCCGACTTGGATGGGCCACAAGCATGGGCTCAGACACACACGGGGTGGCTGCGACACCATCCGGCCCTGAATGGGTCCCTCGACAGGAACGGGTAACATCGGAAACCTCGACACGGGCCGGCCCCGACATAGACTGACCCCGACCGTGACTGGCCATTCCCGATCCCCACCTGGACCAGCACTGCCACCGGCCCCGACCTGAGCCCTGACATGCATCTCGAACGCACCACCACTCAGGCTGGCGCCGACTTGAACCGGCCCCAAAGAGTGAGCCAGAACCACACGGGGCGGCTCCGACACCATCCGGCCCTGAAGGGGTCCCTCGGCAGGAACAGGCACCGTCGGGGCCTTCGACACGGGCCCTGCCCCGACCAACAACTCGACCAGGATTGCCACCCGCCCTGACCTGGCCCCGACATGCATCTCGACCGGACCTGCACTCAGGCTGGCGCCGACTTGGACCGGCCCCAAACAGGGGCCCAGAGCCATACTGGGTGACTCCGACACCATCCGGCCCTGAAGCGGTCTCTCGACAGGAACGTGCAATGTCGGGGAGTTCGATAAGGGCCGGTCCCAACCGTGATTGGCAATGCAGAAATCCTCTCGGGCTGGTGCCGACCTAAACCTCCCTGAAAAGGAACCTAGACACGGACCGACCCAGACCGTGACGGGCCCTGTCCCGACCAAGACCTCCACCAGCAACGCCACCGGCACCGAGCTGGGCCCTGACATGCATCTCGACCGGACCTCCACTCAGGCTGGCGCCAACTTGAACCGGCCCCAAACTGGGGCCCAAACCCAAATGGGGTGGCCACGACACCATCCGGCCCTGAAGAGGTCCCTCGACAGGAACGGGTAACGTCGGAGACCTCGACACGGGCCGGCCCCGACATAGACCGACCCCGACCGCGACGGGCACGGCCCCGACCAGGACCGGCCCCAGCCCCGACATGCATCTCGACCAGAGGCAACACAGAAATGCTCTCGAGCTGGCGCCGACCCTAACCTCCACATGGACCGATCCCGACCGTGATGGGCCCTGTCCCGACCAAGAGCGGCACTGGCCCCGACATGCTCTCGAGCGGACCTGCACTCAGGCTGGCGCCGACTTGAACCGGCCCCAAAGAGGGGCTCAGAGCCACAAGGGGTGGCTGCGACACCATCCGGCCCTGAAGAGGTCCCTCGACAGGAATGGGTAACGTTGGAGACCTCGACACGGGCCGGCCCCGACATAGACCGACCCCGACCGCGACGGGCCCGGCCCCGACATAGACCGACCCCAGCCCCGACATGCATCTCGACCAGAGGCAACACAGAAATCCTCTCGAGCTGGCGCCGACCCTAACCTCCACATGGACCGATCCCGACCGTGATGGGCCCTGTCCCGACCAAGAGCGGCACTGGCCCCGACATGCTCTCGAGCGGACCTGCACTCAGGCTGGCGCCGACTTGAACCGGCCCCAAAGAGGGGCTCAGAGCCACAAGGGGTGGCTGCGACACCATCCGGCCCTGAAGGGGTCCCTCGACAGGAGTGGGTAACGTTGGAGACCTCGACACGGGCCGGCCCCGACATAGACCGACCCCGACCGTGACGGGCCCTGTCCCGACCAAGACCTGCCCCAGCCCCGACATGCATCTCGACCAGAGGCAACATAGAAATCCTCTCGGGCTGGTGCCGACCTTAACCTCCCTACAGAGGGACCTCGACACGGACCGACCCCGACCGTGACGGGCCCTGTCCCGACCAAGACCGGCACTGGCCCCGACATGCTCTCGAGCGGACCTCCAGTCAGGCTGGCGCCAACTTGAACCGGCCCCAAACTGGGGCTCAGACACACACGGGGTGGCTGCGACACCATCCGGCCCTGAAGAGGTCCCTCGACGGGAACGGGCACCGTCGGGGCCTTCGATAATGGGCGGCCCCAATCCTGATTGGCCCGGCCCTGACCATGGCCTCGACCAGGGCCGGCACGGGCTCCGACATGCATTTTGATTGGAGCCAGCGTGGAACTCCTCTCGGGCTGGTGCCGACCTTAACCTCCCTGCAGAGGGACCTCGACACGGACTGACCCCGACCTGACGGGCCCTGTCCCAACCAAGACCGGCACTGGCCCCGACATGCTCTCGACCGGACCTGCACTCAGGCTGGCGCCGACTTGAACCGGCCCCAAACAGGGACCCAGAGCCACACGGGGTGACTGCGACACCATCTGGCCCTGAAGAGGTGCCTCGACAGGAACGGGCACCGTCGGGGACTTCGACACTGACCGACCCCCACAGTGACGGGCCCTGTCCCGACCACAACCTCGACCAGGACCGGCACCGGCCACGACATGCATCTCGACCAGAAGAAACGCAGAAGCCCTCTCGGGCTGGCGCTGACTTTAACCTCCCTGCAGAGGGACCTCGACACGGGCCTGCCCCGAGATAGACCGATCCCGACCGTGATGGGCCCTGTCCCGACCAAGACCGGCACGGGCCCCGACATGCATCTCGACCGGACCTGCACTCAGGCTGGCGCCGACTTGGACCGGCCCCAAACAGGGGCCCAGAGCCATACTGGGTGACTCCGACACCATCCGGCCTGAAGCGGTCTCTCGACAGGAACGTGCAATGTCGGGGAGTTCGATAAGGGCCGGTCCCAACCGTGATTGGCAATGCAGAAATCCTCTCGGGCTGGTGCCGACCTAAACCTCCCTGAAAAGGAACCTAGACACGGACGGACCCAGACCGTGACGGGCCCTGTCCCGACCAAGACCTCCACCAGCAACGCCACCGGCACCGAGCTGGGCCCTGACATGCATCTCGACCGGACCTCCACTCAGGCTGGCGCCAACTTGAACCGGCCCCAAACTGGGGCCCAAACCCAAATGGGGTGGCCACGACACCATCCGGCCCTGAATGGGTCCCTCGACAGGAACGGGCACCGTCGGGGACTTCGACACTGACCGATCCCGAGAGTGACGGGCCCTGTCCCGACCACAACCTCGACCAGGACCGGCACCGGCCACGACATGCATCTCGACCAGAAGCAACGCAGAAGGCCTCTCGGGCTGGCGCTGACCTTAACCTCCCTGCAGAGGACCTCGACTCGGGCCGGCCCCGACATAGACTGACCCCCGACCGTGACTGGCCATGCCCCGATCCCCACCTGGACCAGCACTGCCACCGGCCCCGACCTGAGCCCTGACATGCATCTCGAACGCACCACCACTCAGGCTGGCGCCGACTTGAACCGGCCCCAAAGAGTGAGCCAGAACCACACGGGGCGGCTCCGACACCATCCGGCCCTGAAGAGGTGCTTCGACAGGACCGGGTAACGTCGGAGACCTCGACACGGGCCGGCCCCGACATAGAGAGACCCCGACCGTGACGGGCCCTGTCCCGACCAAGACCGGCACTGGCCCCGACATGCTCTCGAGCGGACCTGCACTCAGGCTGGCGCCGACTTGAACCGGCCCCAAACAGGGGCTCAGACCCACACTGGCGGCTGCGACACCATCCGGCCCTGAAGAGGTGCTTCGACAGGACCGGGTAACGTCGGAGACCTCGACACGGGCCGGCCCCGACATAGAGAGACCCCGACCGTGACGGGCCCTGTCCCGACCAAGACCTGCCCCGGCCCCGACATGCATCTCGACCAGAGGCAACATAGAAATCCTCTCGGGCTGGTGCCGACCTTAACCTCCCTGCAGAGGGACCTCGACACGGACCGACCCCGACCGTGACGGCCACTGCCCCGACCAAGACCTCGACCAGGACTGCCACCCGCCCCGACATGGGCCCCGACATGCATCATGGTCGGACCTGCACTCAGGCTGGCGCAGACTTCAACCGGCCCCAAACAGGGGCCCAGACCCACACGGGGTGGCTGCGACACCATCTGGCCCTGAAGAGGTGCCTCGACAGGAACGGGCACCGTCGGGGACTTCGACACTGACCGACCCCGAAATAGACCGACCCCGACCGTGACGGGCACTGTCCCGACCAAGACCGGCATCGGCCCCGACATGTTCTCGACAGCACCTGTACTCAGGCTGGCGCCGACTTGGATGGGCCACAAGCATGGGCTCAGACACACACGGGGTGGCTGCGACACCATCCGGCCCTGAATGGGTCCCTCGACAGGAACGGGTAACATCGGAAACCTCGACACGGGCCGGCCCCGACATAGACTGACCCCGACTGTGACTGGCCATTCCCGATCCCCACCTGGACCAGCACTGCCACCGGCCCCAACCTGAGCCCTGACATGCATCTCGAACGCACCACCACTCAGGCTGGCGCCGACTTGAACCGGCCCCAAAGAGTGAGCCAGAACCACACGGGGCGGCTCCGACACCATCCGGCCCTGAAGGGGTCCCTCGGCAGGAACAGGCACCGTCGGGGCCTTCGACACGGGCCCTGCCCCGACCAACAACTCGACCAGGATTGCCACCCGCCCTGACCTGGCCCCGACATGCATCTCGACCGGACCTGCACTCAGGCTGGCGCCGACTTGGACCGGCCCCAAACAGGGGCCCAGAGCCATACTGGGTGACTCCGACACCATCCGGCCCTGAAGCGGTCTCTCGACAGGAACGTGCAATGTCGGGGAGTTCGATAAGGGCCGGTCCCAACCGTGATTGGCAATGCAGAAATCCTCTCGGGCTGGTGCCGACCTAAACCTCCCTGAAAAGGAACCTAGACACGAACCGACCCAGACCGTGACGGGCCCTGTCCCGACCAAGACCTCCACCAGCAACGCCACCGGCACCGAGCTGGGCCCTGACATGCATCTCGAC
Organism: Dromaius novaehollandiae; assembly: GCF_036370855.1. Lineage (NCBI taxonomy): Eukaryota > Metazoa > Chordata > Aves > Casuariiformes > Dromaiidae > Dromaius > Dromaius novaehollandiae. The sequence continues at coordinate 82,677,361 of NC_088098.1, read as the reverse complement.
CGGACCTCCACTCAGGCTGGCGCCAACTTGAACCGGCCCCAAACTGGGGCCCAAACCCAAATGGGGTGGCCACGACACCATCCGGCCCTGAAGAGGTCCCTCGACAGGAACGGGTAACGTCGGAGACCTCGACACGGGCCGGCCCCGACATAGACCGACCCCGACCGCGACGGGCCCGGCCCCGACCAGGACCGGCCCCAGCCCCGACATGCATCTCGACCAGAGGCAACACAGAAATCCTCTCGAGCTGGCGCCGACCCTAACCTCCACATGGACCGATCCCGACCGTGATGGGCCCTGTCCCGACCAAGAGCGGCACTGGCCCCGACATGCTCTCGAGCGGACCTGCACTCAGGCTGGTGCCGACTTGAACCGGCCCCAAAGAGGGGCTCAGAGCCACAAGGGGTGGCTGCGACACCATCCGGCCCTGAAGAGGTCCCTCGACAGGAATGGGTAACGTTGGAGACCTCGACACGGGCCGGCCCCGACATAGACCGACCCCGACCGTGACGGGCCCGGCCCCGACATAGACCGACCCCAGCCCCGACATGCATCTCGACCAGAGGCAACACAGAAATGCTCTCGAGCTGGCGCCGACCCTAACCTCCACATGGACCGATCCCGACCGTGATGGGCCCTGTCCCGACCAAGAGCGGCACTGGCCCCGACATGCTCTCGAGCGGACCTGCACTCAGGCTGGCGCCGACTTGAACCGGCCCCAAAGAGGGGCTCAGAGCCACAAGGGGTGGCTGCGACACCATCCGGCCCTGAAGAGGTCCCTCGACAGGAATGGGTAACGTTGGAGACCTCGACACGGGCCGGCCCCGACATAGACCGACCCCGACCGTGACGGGCCCTGTCCCGACCAAGACCTGCCCCAGCCCCGACATGCATCTCGACCAGAGGCAACATAGAAATCCTCTCGGGCTGGTGCCGACCTTAACCTCCCTACAGAGGGACCTCGACACGGACCGACCCCGACCGTGACGGGCCCTGTCCCGACCAAGACCGGCACTGGCCCCGACATGCTCTCGAGCGGACCTCCAGTCAGGCTGGCGCCAACTTGAACCGGCCCCAAACTGGGGCTCAGACACACACGGGGTGGCTGCGACACCATCCGGCCCTGAAGAGGTCCCTCGACGGGAACGGGCACCGTCGGGGCCTTCGATAATGGGCGGCCCCAATCCTGATTGGCCCGGCCCTGACCATGGCCTCGACCAGGGCCGGCACAGGCTCCGACATGCATTTTGATTGGAGCCAGCGTTGAACTCCTCTCGGGCTGGTGCCGACCTTAACCTCCCTGCAGAGGGACCTCGACACGGACTGACCCCGACCTGACGGGCCCTGTCCCGACCAAGACCGGCACTGGCCCCGACATGCTCTCGACCGGACCTGCACTCAGGCTGGCGCCGACTTGAACCGGCCCCAAACAGGGACCCAGAGCCACACGGGGTGACTGCGACACCATCTGGCCCTGAAGAGGTGCCTCGACAGGAACGGGCACCGTCGGGGACTTCGACACTGACCGACCCCCACAGTGACGGGCCCTGTCCCGACCACAACCTCGACCAGGACCGGCACCGGCCACGACATGCATCTCGACCAGAAGCAACGCAGAAGCCCTCTCGGGCTGGCGCTGACCTTAACCTCCCTGCAGAGGCCCTCGACTCGGGCCGGCCCCGACATAGACTGACCCCCGACCGTGACTGGCCATGCCCCGATCCCCACCTGGACCAGCACTGCCACCGGCCCCGACCTGAGCCCTGACATGCATCTCGAACGCACCACCACTCAGGCTGGCGCCGACTTGAACCGGCCCCAAAGAGTGAGCCAGAACCACACGGGGCGGCTCCGACACCATCCGGCCCTGAAGAGGTGCTTCGACAGGACCGGGTAACGTCGGAGACCTCGACACGGGCCGGCCCCGACATAGAGAGACCCCGACCGTGACGGGCCCTGTCCCGACCAAGACCGGCACTGGCCCCGACATGCTCTCGAGCGGACCTGCAGTCAGGCTGGCGCCGACTTGAACCGGCCCCAAACAGGGGCTCAGACCCACACTGGCGCCTGCGACACCACCCGGCCCTGAAGAGGTCCCTCGACAGGACCGGGTAACGTCGGAGACCTCGACACGGGCCGGCCCCGACATAGAGAGACCCCGACCGTGACGGGCCCTGTCCCGACCAAGACCTGCCCCGGCCCCGACATGCATCTCGACCAGAGGCAACATAGAAATCCTCTCGGGCTGGTGCCGACCTTAACCTCCCTGCAGAGGGACCTCGACACGGACCGACCCCGACCGTGACGGCCACTGCCCCGACCAAGACCTCGACCAGGACTGCCACCCGCCCCGACATGGGCCCCGACATGCATCATGGTCGGACCTGCACTCAGGCTGGCGCAGACTTCAACCGGCCCCAAACAGGGGCCCAGACCCACACGGGGTGGCTGCGACACCATCTGGCCCTGAAGAGGTGCCTCGACAGGAACGGGCACCGTCGGGGACTTCGACACTGACCGACCCCGAAATAGACCGACCCTGACCGTGACGGGCACTGTCCCGACCAAGACCGGCATCGGCCCCGACATGTTCTCGACAGCACCTGTACTCAGGCTGGCGCCGACTTGGATGGGCCACAAACATGGGCTCAGACACACACGGGGTGGCTGCGACACCATCCGGCCCTGAATGGGTCCCTCGACAGGAACGGGTAACATCGGAAACCTCGACACGGGCCGGCCCCGACATAGACTGACCCCGACCGTGACTGGCCATTCCCGATCCCCACCTGGACCAGCACTGCCACCGGCCCCGACCTGAGCCCTGACATGCATCTCGAACGCACCACCACTCAGGCTGGCGCCGACTTGAACCGGCCCCAAAGAGTGAGCCAGAACCACACGGGGCGGCTCCGACACCATCCGGCCCTGAAGGGGTCCCTCGGCAGGAACAGGCACCGTCGGGGCCTTCGACACGGGCCCTGCCCCGACCAACAACTCGACCAGGATTGCCACCCGCCCTGACCTGGCCCCGACATGCATCTCGACCGGACCTGCACTCAGGCTGGCGCCGACTTGGACCGGCCCCAAACAGGGGCCCAGAGCCATACTGGGTGACTCCGACACCATCCGGCCCTGAAGCGGTCTCTCGACAGGAACGTGCAATGTCGGGGAGTTCGATAAGGGCCGGTCCCAACCGTGATTGGCAATGCAGAAATCCTCTCGGGCTGGTGCCGACCTAAACCTCCCTGAAAAGGAACCTCGACACGGACGGACCCAGACCGTGACGGGCCCTGTCCCGACCAAGACCTCCACCAGCAACGCCACCGGCACCGAGCTGGGCCCTGACATGCATCTCGACCGGACCTCCACTCAGGCTGGCGCCAACTTGAACCGGCCCCAAACTGGGGCCCAAACCCAAATGGGGTGGCCACGACACCATCCGGCCCTGAAGAGGTCCCTCGACAGGAACGGGTAACGTCGGAGACCTCGACACGGGCCGGCCCCGACATAGACCGACCCCGACCGCGACGGGCCCGGCCCCGACCAGGACCGGCCCCAGCCCCGACATGCATCTCGACCAGAGGCAACACAGAAATCCTCTCGAGCTGGCGCCGACCCTAACCTCCACATGGACCGATCCCGACCGTGATGGGCCCTGTCCCGACCAAGAGCGGCACTGGCCCCGACATGCTCTCGAGCGGACCTGCACTCAGGCTGGCGCCGACTTGAACCGGCCCCAAAGAGGGGCTCAGAGCCACAAGGGGTGGCTGCGACACCATCCGGCCCTGAAGAGGTCCCTCGACAGGAATGGGTAACGTTGGAGACCTCGACACGGGCCGGCCCCGACATAGACCGACCCCGACCGTGACGGGCCCTGTCCCGACCAAGACCTGCCCCAGCCCCGACATGCATCTCGACCAGAGGCAACATAGAAATCCTCTCGGGCTGGTGCCGACCTTAACCTCCCTACAGAGGGACCTCGACACGGACCGACCCCGACCGTGACGGGCCCTGTCCCGACCAAGACCGGCACTGGCCCCGACATGCTCTCGACCGGACCTGCACTCAGGCTGGCGCCGACTTGAACCGGCCCCAAACAGGGACCCAGAGCCACACGGGGTGACTGCGACAGCATCCGGCCCTGAAGAGGTGCCTCGACAGGAACAGGCACCGACGGGGACTTCGACACTGACCGCCCCCCACAGTGACGGGCCCTGTCCCGACCACAACCTCGACCAGGACCGGCACCGGCCACGACATGCATCTCGACCAGAAGAAACGCAGAAGCCCTCTCGGGCTGGCGCTGACCTTAACCTCCCTGCAGAGGGACCTCGACACGGGCCTGCCCCGAGATAGACCGATCCCGACCGTGATGGGCCCTGTCCCGACCAAGACCGGCACTGGCCCCGACATGTTCTCGACAACACCTGTACTCAGGCTGGCGCCGACTTGGACGGGCCACAAACATGGGCTCAGACACACACGGGGTGGCTGCGACACCATCCGGCCCTGAATGGGTCCCTCGACAGGAACGGGCACCGTCGGGGACTTCGACACTGACCGAGCCCGAGAGTGACGGGCCCTGTCCCGACCACAACCTCGACCAGGACCGGCACCGGCCACGACATGCATCTCGACCAGAAGCAACGCAGAAGCCCTCTCGGGCTGGCGCTGACCTTAACCTCCCTGCAGAGGACCTCGACTCGGGCCGGCCCCGACATAGACTGACCCCCGACCGTGACTGGCCATGCCCCGATCCCCACCTGGACCAGCACTGCCACCGGCCCCGACCTGAGCCCTGACATGCATCTCGAACGCACCACCACTCAGGCTGGCGCCGACTTGAACCGGCCCGAAAGAGTGAGCCAGAACCACACGGGGCGGCTCCGACACCATCCAGCCCTGAAGAGGTGCTTCGACAGGACCGGGTAACGTCGGAGACCTCGAAACGGGCCGGCCCCGACATAGACCGACCCCGACCGTGACGGGCCCTGTCCCGACCAAGACCGGCACTGGCCCCGACATGCATCTCGACCGGACCTCCACTCAGGCTGGCGCCAACTTGAACCGGCCCCAAACTGGGGCCCAAACCCAAATGGGGTGGCCACGACACCACCCGGCCCTGAAGAGGTCCCTCGACAGGACCGGGTAACGTCGGAGACCTCGACACGGGCCGGCCCCGACATAGAGAGACCCCGACCGTGACGGGCCCTGTCCCGACCAAGACCTGCCCCGGCCCCGACATGCATCTCGACCAGAGGCAACATAGAAATCCTCTCGGGCTGGTGCCGACCTTAACCTCCCTGCAGAGGGACCTCGACACGGACCGACCCCGACCGTGACGGCCACTGCCCCGACCAAGACCTCGACCAGGACTGCCACCCGCCCCGACATGGGCCCCGACATGCATCATGGTCGGACCTGCACTCAGGCTGGCGCAGACTTCAACCGGCCCCAAACAGGGACCCAGACCCACACGGGGTGGCTGCGACACCATCTGGCCCTGAAGAGGTGCCTCGACAGGAACGGGCACCGTCGGGGACTTCGACACTGACCGACCCCGAAATAGACCGACCCCGACCGTGACGGGCACTGTCCCGACCAAGACCGGCATCGGCCCCGACATGTTCTCGACAACACCTGTACTCAGGCTGGCGCAGACTTGGATGGGCCACAAACATGGGCTCAGACACACACGGGGTGGCTGCGACACCATCCGGCCCTGAATGGGTCCCTCGACAGGAACGGGTAACATCGGAAACCTCGACACGGGCCGGCCCCGACATAGACCGACCCCGACCGTGACTGGCCATTCCCGATCCCCACCTGGACCAGCACTGCCACCGGCCCCGACCTGAGCCCTGACATGCATCTCGAACGCACCACCACTCAGGCTGGCGCCGACTTGAACCGGCCCCAAAGAGTGAGCCAGAACCACACGGGGCGGCTCCGACACCATCCGGCCCTGAAGGGGTCCCTCGGCAGGAACAGGCACCGTCGGGGCCTTCGACACGGGCCCTGCCCCGACCAACAACTCGACCAGGATTGCCACCCGCCCTGACCTGGCCCCGACATGCATCTTGACCGGACCTGCACTCAGGCTGGCGCCGACTTGGACCGGCCCCAAACAGGGGCCCAGAGCCATACTGGGTGACTCCGACACCATCCGGCCCTGAAGCGGTCTCTCGACAGGAACGTGCAACGTCGGGGAGTTCGATAAGGGCCGGTCCCAACCGTGATTGGCAATGCAGAAATCCTCTCGGGCTGGTGCCGACCTAAACCTCCCTGAAAAGGAACCTAGACACGGACCGACCCAGACCGTGACGGGCCCTGTCCCGACCAAGACCTCCACCAGCAACGCCACCGGCACCGAGCTGGGCCCTGACATGCATCTCGACCGGACCTCCACTCAGGCTGGCGCCAACTTGAACCGGCCCCAAACTGGGGCCCAAACCCAAATGGGGTGGCCACGACACCATCCGGCCCTGAAGAGGTCCCTCGACAGGAACGGGTAACGTCGGAGACCTCGACACGGGCCGGCCCCGACATAGACCGACCCCGACCGCGACGGGCCCGGCCCCGACCAGGACCGGCCCCAGCCCCGACATGCATCTCGACCAGAGGCAACACAGAAATGCTCTCGAGCTGGCGCCGACCCTAACCTCCACATGGACCGATCCCGACCGTGATGGGCCCTGTCCCGACCAAGAGCGGCACTGGCCCCGACATGCTCTCGAGCGGACCTGCACTCAGGCTGGCGCCGACTTGAACCGGCCCCAAAGAGGGGCTCAGAGCCACAAGGGGTGGCTGCGACACCATCCGGCCCTGAAGAGGTCCCTCGACAGGAGTGGGTAACGTTGGAGACCTCGACACGGGCCGGCCCCGACATAGACCGACCCCGACCGTGACGGGCCCTGTCCCGACCAAGACCTGCCCCAGCCCCGACATGCATCTCGACCAGAGGCAACATAGAAATCCTCTCGGGCTGGTGCCGACCTTAACCTCCCTACAGAGGGACCTCGACACGGACCGACCCCGACCGTGACGGGCCCTGTCCCGACCAAGACCGGCACTGGCCCCGACATGCTCTCGAGCGGACCTCCAGTCAGGCTGGCGCCAACTTGAACCGGCCCCAAACTGGGGCTCAGACACACACGGGGTGGCTGCGACACCATCCGGCCCTGAAGAGGTCCCTCGACGGGAACGGGCACCGTCGGGGCCTTCGATAATGGGCGGCCCCAATCCTGATTGGCCCGGCCCTGACCATGGCCTCGACCAGGGCCGGCACGGGCTCCGACATGCATTTTGATTGGAGCCAGCGTGGAACTCCTCTCGGGCTGGTGCCGACCTTAACCTCCCTGCAGAGGGACCTCGACACGGACTGACCCCGACCTGACGGGCCCTGTCCCGACCAAGACCGGCACTGGCCCCGACATGCTCTCGACCGGACCTGCACTCAGGCTGGCGCAGACTTGAACCGGCCCCAAACAGGGACCCAGAGCCACACGGGGTGACTGCGACACCATCTGGCCCTGAAGAGGTGCCTCGACAGGAACGGGCACCGTCGGGGACTTCGACACTGACCGACCCCCACAGTGACGGGCCCTGTCCCGACCACAACCTCGACCAGGACCGGCACCGGCCACGACATGCATCTCGACCAGAAGAAACGCAGAAGCCCTCTCGGGCTGGCGCTGACCTTAACCTCCCTGCAGAGGGACCTCGAGACGGGCCTGCCCCGAGATAGACCGATCCCGACCGTGATGGGCCCTGTCCCGACCAAGACTGGCACTGGCCCCGACATGTTCTCGACAGGACCTGTACTCAGGCTGGCGCCGACTTGGACGGGCCACAAACATGGGCTCAGACACACACGGGGTGGCTGCGACACCATCCGGCCCTGAATGGGTCCCTCGACAGGAACGGGCACCGTCGGGGACTTCGACACTGACCGATCCCGAGAGTGACGGGCCCTGTCCCGACCACAACCTCGACCAGGACCGGCACCGGCCACGACATGCATCTCGACCAGAAGCAACGCAGAAGCCCTCTCGGGCTGGCGCTGACCTTAACCTCCCTGCAGAGGACCTCGACTCGGGCCGGCCCCGACATAGACTGACCCCCGACCGTGACTGGCCATGCCCCGATCCCCACCTGGACCAGCACTGCCACCGGCCCCGACCTGAGCCCTGACATGCATCTCGAACGCACCACCACTCAGGCTGGCGCCGACTTGAACCGGCCCCAAAGAGTGAGCCAGAACCACACGGGGCGGCTCCGACACCATCCGGCCCTGAAGAGGTGCTTCGACAGGACCGGGTAACGTCGGAGACCTCGACACGGGCCGGCCCCGACATAGAGAGACCCCGACCGTGACGGGCCCTGTCCCGACCAAGACCTGCCCCGGCCCCGACATGCATCTTGACCAGAGGCAACATAGAAATCCTCTCGGGCTGGTGCCGACCTTAACCTCCCTGCAGAGGGACCTCGACACGGACCGACCCCGACCGTGACGGCCACTGCCCCGACCAAGACCTCGACCAGGACTGCCACCCGCCCCGACATGGGCCCCGACATGCATCATGGTCGGACCTGCACTCAGGCTGGCGCAGACTTCAACCGGCCCCAAACAGGGGCCCAGACCCACACGGGGTGGCTGCGACACCATCTGGCCCTGAAGAGGTGCCTCGACAGGAACGGGCACCGTCGGGGACTTCGACACTGACCGACCCCGAAATAGACCGACCCCGACCGTGACGGGCACTGTCCCGACCAAGACCGGCATCGGCCCCGACATGTTCTCGACAGCACCTGTACTCAGGCTGGCGCCGACTTGGATGGGCCACAAACATGGGCTCAGACACACACGGGGTGGCTGCGACACCATCCGGCCCTGAATGGGTCCCTCGACAGGAACGGGTAACATCGGAAACCTCGACACGGGCCGGCCCCGACATAGACTGACCCCGACCGTGACTGGCCATTCCCGATCCCCACCTGGACCAGCACTGCCACCGGCCCCAACCTGAGCCCTGACATGCATCTCGAACGCACCACCACTCAGGCTGGCGCCGACTTGAACCGGCCCCAAAGAGTGAGCCAGAACCACACGGGGTGGCTCCGACACCATCCGGCCCTGAAGGGGTCCCTCGGCAGGAACAGGCACCGTCGGGGCCTTCGACACGGGCCCTGCCCCGACCAACAACTCGACCAGGATTGCCACCCGCCCTGACCTGGCCCCGACATGCATCTCGACCGGACCTGCACTCAGGCTGGCGCCGACTTGGACCGGCCCCAAACAGGGGCCCAGAGCCATACTGGGTGACTCCGACACCATCCGGCCCTGAAGCGGTCTCTCGACAGGAACGTGCAATGTCGGGGAGTTCGATAAGGGCCGGTCCCAACCGTGATTGGCAATGCAGAAATCCTCTCGGGCTGGTGCCGACCTAAACCTCCCTGAAAAGGAACCTAGACACGGACCGACCCAGACCGTGACGGGCCCTGTCCCGACCAAGACCTCCACCAGCAGCGCCACCGGCACCGAGCTGGGCCCTGACATGCATCTCGACCGGACCTCCACTCAGGCTGGCGCCAACTTGAACCGGCCCCAAACTGGGGCCCAAACCCAAATGGGGTGGCCACGACACCACCCGGCCCTGAAGAGGTCCCTCGACAGGACTGGGTAACGTCGGAGACCTCGACACGGGCCGGCCCCGACATAGACCGACCCCGACCGCGACGGGCCCGGCCCCGACCAGGACCGGCCCCAGCCCCGACATGCATCTCGACCAGAGGCAACACAGAAATCCTCTCGAGCTGGCGCCGACCCTAACCTCCACATGGACCGATCCCGACCGTGACGGGCCCTGTCCCGACCAAGAGCGGCACTGGCCCCGACATGCTCTCGAGCGGACCTCCAGTCAGGCTGGCGCCAACTTGAACCGGCCCCAAACTGGGGCTCAGAGCCACAAGGGGTGGCTGCGACACCATCCGGCCCTGAAGAGGTCCCTCGACAGGAATGGGTAACGTTGGAGACCTCGACACGGGCCGGCCCCGACATAGACCGACCCCGACCGTGACGGGCCCTGCCCCGACCAACAACTCGACCAGGATTGCCACCCGCCCTGACCTGGCCCCGACATGCATCTCGACCGGACCTGCACTCAGGCTGGCGCCGACTTGGACCGGCCCCAAACAGGGGCCCAGAGCCATACTGGGTGACTCCGACACCATCCGGCCCTGAAGCGGTCTCTCGACAGGAACGTGCAACGTCGGGGAGTTCGATAAGGGCCGGTCCCAACCGTGATTGGCAATGCAGAAATCCTCTCGGGCTGGTGCCGACCTAAACCTCCCTGAAAAGGAACCTAGACACGGACCGACCCAGACCGTGACGGGCCCTGTCCCGACCAAGACCTCCACCAGCAACGCCACCGGCACCGAGCTGGGCCCTGACATGCATCTCGACCGGACCTCCACTCAGGCTGGCGCCAACTTGAACCGGCCCCAAACTGGGGCCCAAACCCAAATGGGGTGGCCACGACACCATCCGGCCCTGAAGAGGTCCCTCGACAGGACCGGGTAACGTCGGAGACCTCGACACGGGCCGGCCCCGACATAGACCGACCCCGACCGCGACGGGCCCGGCCCCGACCAGGACCGGCCCCAGCCCCGACATGCATCTCGACCAGAGGCAACACAGAAATCCTCTCGAGCTGGCGCCGACCCTAACCTCCACATGGACCGATCCCGACCGTGATGGGCCCTGTCCCGACCAAGAGCGGCACTGGCCCCGACATGCTCTCGAGCGGACCTGCACTCAGGCTGGCGCCGACTTGAACCGGCCCCAAAGTGGGGCTCAGAGCCACAAGGGGTGGCTGCGACACCATCCGGCCCTGAAGAGGTCCCTCGACAGGAATGGGTAACGTTGGAGACCTCGACACGGGCCGGCCCCGACATAGACCGACCCCGACCGTGACGGGCCCTGCCCCGACGAACAACTCGACCAGGATTGCCACCCGCCCTGACCTGGCCCCGACATGCATCTCTTCCGGACCTGCACTCAGGCTGGCGCCAACTTGAACCGGCCCCAAACTGGGGCCCAAACCCAAATGGGGTGGCCACGACACCACCCGGCCCTGAAGAGGTCCCTCGACAGGACCGGGTAACGTCGGAGACCTCGACACGGGCCGGCCCCGACATAGAGAGACCCCGACCGTGACGGGCCCTGTCCCGACCAAGACCTGCCCCGGCCCCGACATGCATCTCGACCAGAGGCAACATAGAAATCCTCTCGGGCTGGTGCCGACCTTAACCTCCCTACAGAGGGACCTCGACACGGACCGACCCCGACCGTGACGGCCACTGCCCCGACCAAGACCTCGACCAGGACTGCCACCCGCCCCGACATGGGCCCCGACATGCATCATGGTCGGACCTGCACTCAGGCTGGCGCAGACTTCAACCGGCCCCAAACAGGGACCCAGACCCACACGGGGTGGCTGCGACACCATCTGGCCCTGAAGAGGTGCCTCGACAGGAACGGGCACCGTCGGGGACTTCGACACTGACCGACCCCGAAATAGACCGACCCCGACCGTGACGGGCACTGTCCCGACCAAGACCGGCATCGGCCCCGACATGTTCTCGACAGCACCTGTACTCAGGCTGGCGCCGACTTGGATGGGCCACAAACATGGGCTCAGACACACACGGGGTGGCTGCGACACCATCCGGCCCTGAATGGGTCCCTCGACAGGAACGGGTAACATCGGAAACCTCGACACGGGCCGGCCCCGACATAGACTGACCCCGACCGTGACTGGCCATTCCCGATCCCCACCTGGACCAGCACTGCCACCGGCCCCGACCTGAGCCCTGACATGCATCTCGAACGCACCACCACTCAGGCTGGCGCCGACTTGAACCGGCCCCAAAGAGTGAGCCAGAACCACACGGGGCGGCTCCGACACCATCCGGCCCTGAAGGGGTCCCTCGGCAGGAACGGGCACCGTCGGGGCCTTCGACACGGGCCCTGCCCCGACCAACAACTCGACCAGGATTGCCACCCGCCCTGACCTGGCCCCGACATGCATCTCGACCGGACCTGCACTCAGGCTGGCGCCGACTTGGACCGGCCCCAAACAGGGGCCCAGAGCCATACTGGGTGACTCCGACACCATCCGGCCCTGAAGCGGTCTCTCGACAGGAACGTGCAATGTCGGGGAGTTCGATAAGGGCCGGTCCCAACCGTGATTGGCAATGCAGAAATCCTCTCGGGCTGGTGCCGACCTAAACCTCCCTGAAAAGGAACCTAGACACGGACCGACCCAGACCGTGACGGGCCCTGTCCCGACCAAGACCTCCACCAGCAGCGCCACCGGCACCGAGCTGGGCCCTGACATGCATCTCGACCGGACCTCCACTCAGGCTGGCGCCAACTTGAACCGGCCCCAAACTGGGGCCCAAACCCAAATGGGGTGGCCACGACACCACCCGGCCCTGAAGAGGTCCCTCGACAGGACCGGGTAACGTCGGAGACCTCGACACGGGCCGGCCCCGACATAGAGAGACCCCGACCGTGACGGGCCCTGTCCCGACCAAGACCTGCCCCGGCCCCGACATGCATCTCGACCAGAGGCAACATAGAAATCCTCTCGGGCTGGTGCCGACCTTAACCTCCCTGCAGAGGGACCTCGACACGGACCGACCCCGACCGTGACGGCCACTGCCCCGACCAAGACCTCGACCAGGACTGCCACCCGCCCCGACATGGGCCCCGACATGCATCATGGTCGGACCTGCACTCAGGCTGGCGCAGACTTCAACCGGCCCCAAACAGGGACCCAGACCCACACGGGGTGGCTGCGACACCATCTGGCCCTGAAGAGGTGCCTCGACAGGAACGGGCACCGTCGGGGACTTCGACACTGACCGACCCCGAAATAGACCGACCCCGACCGTGACGGGCACTGTCCCGACCAAGACCGGCATCGGCCCCGACATGTTCTCGACAGCACCTGTACTCAGGCTGGCGCCGACTTGGATGGGCCACAAACATGGGCTCAGACACACACGGGGTGGCTGCGACACCATCCGGCCCTGAATGGGTCCCTCGACAGGAACGGGTAACATCGGAAACCTCGACACGGGCCGGCCCCGACATAGACCGACCCCGACCGTGACTGGCCATTCCCGATCCCCACCTGGACCAGCACTGCCACCGGCCCCGACCTGAGCCCTGACATGCATCTCGAACGCACCACCACTCAGGCTGGCGCCGACTTGAACCGGCCCCAAAGAGTGAGCCAGAACCACACGGGGCGGCTCCGACACCATCCGGCCCTGAAGGGGTCCCTCGGCAGGAACAGGCACCGTCGGGGCCTTCGACACGGGCCCTGCCCCGACCAACAACTCGACAGGATTGCCACCCGCCCTGACCTGGCCCCGACATGCATCTCGACCGGACCTGCACTCAGGCTGGCGCCGACTTGGACCGGCCCCAAACAGGGGCCCAGAGCCATACTGGGTGACTCCGACACCATCCGGCCCTGAAGCGGTCTCTCGACAGGAACGTGCAATGTCGGGGAGTTCGATAAGGGCCGGTCCCAACCGTGATTGGCAATGCAGAAATCCTCTCGGGCTGGTGCCGACCTAAACCTCCCTGAAAAGGAACCTCGACACGGACGGACCCAGACCGTGACGGGCCCTGTCCCGACCAAGACCTCCACCAGCAACGCCACCGGCACCGAGCTGGGCCCTGACATGCATCTCGACCGGACCTCCACTCAGGCTGGCGCCAACTTGAACCGGCCCCAAACTGGGGCCCAAACCCAAATGGGGTGGCCACGACACCATCCGGCCCTGAAGAGGTCCCTCGACAGGACCGGGTAACGTCGGAGACCTCGACACGGGCCGGCCCCGACATAGACCGACCCCGACCGCGACGGGCCCGGCCCCGACCAGGACCGGCCCCAGCCCCGACATGCATCTCGACCAGAGGCAACACAGAAATGCTGTCGAGCTGGCGCCGACCCTAACCTCCACATGGACCGATCCCGACCGTGATGGGCCCTGTCCCGACCAAGAGCGGCACTGGCCCCGACATGCTCTCGAGCGGACCTGCACTCAGGCTGGCGCCGACTTGAACCGGCCCCAAAGAGGGGCTCAGAGCCACAAGGGGTGGCTGCGACACCATCCGGCCCTGAAGAGGTCCCTCGACAGGAATGGGTAACGTTGGAGACCTCGACACGGGCCGGCCCCGACATAGACCGACCCCGACCGTGACGGGCCCTGTCCCGACCAAGACCTGCCCCAGCCCCGACATGCATCTCGACCAGAGGCAACATAGAAATCCTCTCGGGCTGGTGCCGACCTTAACCTCCCTACAGAGGGACCTCGACACGGACCGACCCCGACCGTGACGGGCCCTGTCCCGACCAAGACCGGCACTGGCCCCGACATGCTCTCGAGCGGACCTCCAGTCAGGCTGGCGCCAACTTGAACCGGCCCCAAACTGGGGTTCAGACACACACGGGGTGGCTGCGACACCATCCGGCCCTGAAGAGGTCCCTCGACAGGAATGGGTAACGTTGGAGACCTCGACACGGGCCGGCCCCGACATAGACCGACCCCGACCGTGACGGGCCCTGTCCCGACCAAGACCTGCCCCAGCCCCGACATGCATCTCGACCAGAGGCAACATAGAAATCCTCTCGGGCTGGTGCCGACCTTAACCTCCCTACAGAGGGACCTCGACACGGACCGACCCCGACCGTGACGGGCCCTGTCCCGACCAAGACCGGCACTGGCCCCGACATGCTCTCGAGCGGACCTCCAGTCAGGCTGGCGCCAACTTGAACCGGCCCCAAACTGGGGTTCAGACACACACACGGGGTGGCTGCGACACCATCCGGCCCTGAAGAGGTCCCTCGACGGGAACGGGCACCGTCGGGGCCTTCGATAATGGGCGGCCCCAATCCTGATTGGCCCGGCCCTGACCATGGCCTCGACCAGGGCCGGCACGGGCTCCGACATGCATTTTGATTGGAGCCAACGTGGAACTCCTCTCGGGCTGGTGCCGACCTTAACCTCCCTGCAGAGGGACCTCGACACGGACTGACCCCGACCTGACGGGCCCTGTCCCGACCAAGACCGGCACTGGCCCCGACATGCTCTCGACCGGACCTGCACTCAGGCTGGCGCCGACTTGAACCGGCCCCAAACAGGGACCCAGAGCCACACGGGGTGACTGCGACAGCATCCGGCCCTGAAGAGGTGCCTCGACAGGAACAGGCACCGACGGGGACTTCGACACTGACCCCCCCCCACAGTGACGGGCCCTGTCCCGACCACAACCTCGACCAGGACCGGCACCGGCCACGACATGCATCTCGACCAGAAGAAACGCAGAAGCCCTCTCGGGCTGGCGCTGACCTTAACCTCCCTGCAGAGGGACCTCGACACGGGCCTGCCCCGAGATAGACCGATCCCGACCGTGATGGGCCCTGTCCCGACCAAGACCGGCACTGGCCCCGACATGTTCTCGACAGGACCTGTACTCAGGCTGGCGCCGACTTGGACGGGCCACAAACATGGGCTCAGACACACACGGGGTGGCTGCGACACCATCCGGCCCTGAATGGGTCCCTCGACAGGAACGGGCACTGTCGGGGACTTCGACACTGACCGATCCCGAGAGTGACGGGCCCTGTCCCGACCACAACCTCGACCAGGACCGGCACCGGCCACGACATGCATCTCGACCAGAAGCAACGCAGAAGCCCTCTCGGGCTGGCGCTGACCTTAACCTCCCTGCAGAGGACCTCGACTCGGGCCGGCCCCGACATAGACTGACCCCCGACCGTGACTGGCCATGCCCCGATCCCCACCTGGACCAGCACTGCCACCGGCCCCGACCTGAGCCCTGACATGCATCTCGAACGCACCACCACTCAGGCTGGCGCCGACTTGAACCGGCCCCAAAGAGTGAGCCAGAACCACACGGGGCGGCTCCGACACCATCCAGCCCTGAAGAGGTGCTTCGACAGGACCGGGTAACGTCGGAGACCTCGACACGGGCCGGCCCCGACATAGACCGACCCCGACCGTGACGGGCCCTGTCCCGACCAAGACCGGCACTGGCCCCGACATGCATCTCGACCGGACCTCCACTCAGGCTGGTGCCAACTTGAACCGGCCCCAAACTGGGGCCCAATCCCAAATGGGGTGGCCACGACACCACCCGGCCCTGAAGAGGTCCCTCGACAGGACCGGGTAACGTCGGAGACCTCGACACGGGCCGGCCCCGACATAGAGAGACCCCGACCGTGACGGGCCCTGTCCCGACCAAGACCTGCCCCGGCCCCGACATGCATCTCGACCAGAGGCAACATAGAAATCCTCTCGGGCTGGTGCCGACCTTAACCTCCCTGCAGAGGGACCTCGACACGGACCGACCCCGACCGTGACGGCCACTGCCCCGACCAAGACCTCGACCAGGACTGCCACCCGCCCCGACATGGGCCCCGACATGCATCATGGTCGGACCTGCACTCAGGCTGGCGCAGACTTCAACCGGCCCCAAACAGGGACCCAGACCCACACGGGGTGGCTGCGACACCATCTGGCCCTGAAGAGGTGCCTCGACAGGAACGGGCACCGTCGGGGACTTCGACACTGACCGACCCCGAAATAGACCGACCCCGACCGTGACGGGCACTGTC
Source organism: Dromaius novaehollandiae (assembly GCF_036370855.1). Classification (NCBI taxonomy): domain Eukaryota; kingdom Metazoa; phylum Chordata; class Aves; order Casuariiformes; family Dromaiidae; genus Dromaius; species Dromaius novaehollandiae. The sequence continues at coordinate 82,660,637 of NC_088098.1, read as the reverse complement.
CCGACCAAGACCGGCATCGGCCCCGACATGTTCTCGACAGCACCTGTACTCAGGCTGGCGCCGACTTGGATGGGCCACAAACATGGGCTCAGACACACACGGGGTGGCTGCGACACCATCCGGCCCTGAATGGGTCCCTCGACAGGAACGGGTAACATCGGAAACCTCGACACGGGCCGGCCCCGACATAGACCGACCCCGACCGTGACTGGCCATTCCCGATCCCCACCTGGACCAGCACTGCCACCGGCCCCGACCTGAGCCCTGACATGCATCTCGAACGCACCACCACTCAGGCTGGCGCCGACTTGAACCGGCCCCAAAGAGTGAGCCAGAACCACACGGGGCGGCTCCGACACCATCCGGCCCTGAAGGGGTCCCTCGGCAGGAACAGGCACCGTCGGGGCCTTCGACACGGGCCCTGCCCCGACCAACAACTCGACCAGGATTGCCACCCGCCCTGACCTGGCCCCGACATGCATCTCGACCGGACCTGCACTCAGGCTGGCGCCGACTTGGACCGGCCCCAAACAGGGGCCCAGAGCCATACTGGGTGACTCCGACACCATCCGGCCCTGAAGCGGTCTCTCGACAGGAACGTGCAATGTCGGGGAGTTCGATAAGGGCCGGTCCCAACCGTGATTGGCAATGCAGAAATCCTCTCGGGCTGGTGCCGACCTAAACCTCCCTGAAAAGGAACCTAGACACGGACCGACCCAGACCGTGACGGGCCCTGTCCCGACCAAGACCTCCACCAGCAGCGCCACCGGCACCGAGCTGGGCCCTGACATGCATCTCGACCGGACCTCCACTCAGGCTGGCGCCAACTTGAACCGGCCCCAAACTGGGGCCCAAACCCAAATGGGGTGGCCACGACACCACCCGGCCCTGAAGAGGTCCCTCGACAGGACCGGGTAACGTCGGAGACCTCGACACGGGCCGGCCCCGACATAGAGAGACCCCGACCGTGACGGGCCCTGTCCCGACCAAGACCTGCCCCGGCCCCGACATGCATCTCGACCAGAGGCAACATAGAAATCCTCTCGGGCTGGTGCCGACCTTAACCTCCCTGCAGAGGGACCTCGACACGGACCGACCCCGACCGTGACGGCCACTGCCCCGACCAAGACCTCGACCAGGACTGCCACCCGCCCCGACATGGGCCCCGACATGCATCATGGTCGGACCTGCACTCAGGCTGGCGCAGACTTCAACCGGCCCCAAACAGGGACCCAGACCCACACGGGGTGGCTGCGACACCATCTGGCCCTGAAGAGGTGCCTCGACAGGAACGGGCACCGTCGGGGACTTCGACACTGACCGACCCCGAAATAGACCGACCCCGACCGTGACGGGCACTGTCCCGACCAAGACCGGCATCGGCCCCGACATGTTCTCGACAACACCTGTACTCAGGCTGGCGCCGACTTGGATGGGCCACAAACATGGGCTCAGACACACACGGGGTGGCTGCGACACCATCCGGCCCTGAATGGGTCCCTCGACAGGAACGGGTAACATCGGAAACCTCGACACGGGCCGGCCCCGACATAGACCGACCCCGACCGTGACTGGCCATTCCCGATCCCCACCTGGACCAGCACTGCCACCGGCCCCGACCTGAGCCCTGACATGCATCTCGAACGCACCACCACTCAGGCTGGCGCCGACTTGAACCGGCCCCAAAGAGTGAGCCAGAACCACACGGGGCGGCTCCGACACCATCCGGCCCTGAAGGGGTCCCTCGGCAGGAACAGGCACCGTCGGGGCCTTCGACACGGGCCCTGCCCCGACCAACAACTCGACCAGGATTGCCACCCGCCCTGACCTGGCCCCGACATGCATCTCGACCGGACCTGCACTCAGGCTGGCGCCGACTTGGACCGGCCCCAAACAGGGGCCCAGAGCCATACTGGGTGACTCCGACACCATCCGGCCCTGAAGCGGTCTCTCGACAGCAACGTGCAACGTCGGGGAGTTCGATAAGGGCCGGTCCCAACCGTGATTGGCAATGCAGAAATCCTCTCGGGCTGGTGCCGACCTAAACCTCCCTGAAAAGGAACCTAGACACGGACCGACCCAGACCGTGACGGGCCCTGTCCCGACCAAGACCTCCACCAGCAACGCCACCGGCACCGAGCTGGGCCCTGACATGCATCTCGACCGGACCTCCACTCAGGCTGGCGCCAACTTGAACCGGCCCCAAACTGGGGCCCAAACCCAAATGGGGTGGCCACGACACCATCCGGCCCTGAAGAGGTCCCTCGACAGGACCGGGTAACGTCGGAGACCTCGACACGGGCCGGCCCCGACATAGACCGACCCCGACCGCGACGGGCCCGGCCCCGACCAGGACCGGCCCCAGCCCCGACATGCATCTCGACCAGAGGCAACACAGAAATGCTCTCGAGCTGGCGCCGACCCTAACCTCCACATGGACCGATCCCGACCGTGATGGGCCCTGTCCCGACCAAGAGCGGCACTGGCCCCGACATGCTCTCGAGCGGACCTGCACTCAGGCTGGCGCCGACTTGAACCGGCCCCAAAGAGGGGCTCAGAGCCACAAGGGGTGGCTGCGACACCATCCGGCCCTGAAGAGGTCCCTCGACAGGAGTGGGTAACGTTGGAGACCTCGACACGGGCCGGCCCCGACATAGACCGACCCCGACCGTGACGGGCCCTGTCCCGACCAAGACCTGCCCCAGCCCCGACATGCATCTCGACCAGAGGCAACATAGAAATCCTCTCGGGCTGGTGCCGACCTTAACCTCCCTACAGAGGGACCTCGACACGGACCGACCCCGACCGTGACGGGCCCTGTCCCGACCAAGACCGGCACTGGCCCCGACATGCTCTCGAGCGGACCTCCAGTCAGGCTGGCGCCAACTTGAACCGGCCCCAAACTGGGGCTCAGACACACACGGGGTGGCTGCGACACCATCCGGCCCTGAAGAGGTCCCTCGACGGGAACGGGCACCGTCGGGGCCTTCGATAATGGGCGGCCCCAATCCTGATTGGCCCGGCCCTGACCATGGCCTCGACCAGGGCCGGCACGGGCTCCGACATGCATTTTGATTGGAGCCAGCGTGGAACTCCTCTCGGGCTGGTGCCGACCTTAACCTCCCTGCAGAGGGACCTCGACACGGACTGACCCCGACCTGACGGGCCCTGTCCCGACCAAGACCGGCACTGGCCCCGACATGCTCTCGACCGGACCTGCACTCAGGCTGGCGCAGACTTGAACCGGCCCCAAACAGGGACCCAGAGCCACACGGGGTGACTGCGACACCATCTGGCCCTGAAGAGGTGCCTCGACAGGAACGGGCACCGTCGGGGACTTCGACACTGACCGACCCCCACAGTGACGGGCCCTGTCCCGACCACAACCTCGACCAGGACCGGCACCGGCCACGACATGCATCTCGACCAGAAGAAACGCAGAAGCCCTCTCGGGCTGGCGCTGACCTTAACCTCCCTGCAGAGGGACCTCGAGACGGGCCTGCCCCGAGATAGACCGATCCCGACCGTGATGGGCCCTGTCCCGACCAAGACCGGCACTGGCCCCGACATGTTCTCGACAGGACCTGTACTCAGGCTGGCGCCGACTTGGACGGGCCACAAACATGGGCTCAGACACACACGGGGTGGCTGCGACACCATCCGGCCCTGAATGGGTCCCTCGACAGGAACGGGCACCGTCGGGGACTTCGACACTGACCGATCCCGAGAGTGACGGGCCCTGTCCCGACCACAACCTCGACCAGGACCGGCACCGGCCACGACATGCATCTCGACCAGAAGCAACGCAGAAGCCCTCTCGGGCTGGCGCTGACCTTAACCTCCCTGCAGAGGACCTCGACTCGGGCCGGCCCCGACATAGACTGACCCCCGACCGTGACTGGCCATGCCCCGATCCCCACCTGGACCAGCACTGCCACCGGCCCCGACCTGAGCCCTGACATGCATCTCGAACGCACCACCACTCAGGCTGGCGCCGACTTGAACCGGCCCCAAAGAGTGAGCCAGAACCACACGGGGCGGCTCCGACACCATCCGGCCCTGAAGAGGTGCTTCGACAGGACCGGGTAACGTCGGAGACCTCGACACGGGCCGGCCCCGACATAGAGAGACCCCGACCGTGACGGGCCCTGTCCCGACCAAGACCTGCCCCGGCCCCGACATGCATCTTGACCAGAGGCAACATAGAAATCCTCTCGGGCTGGTGCCGACCTTAACCTCCCTGCAGAGGGACCTCGACACGGACCGACCCCGACCGTGACGGCCACTGCCCCGACCAAGACCTCGACCAGGACTGCCACCCGCCCCGACATGGGCCCCGACATGCATCATGGTCGGACCTGCACTCAGGCTGGCGCAGACTTCAACCGGCCCCAAACAGGGGCCCAGACCCACACGGGGTGGCTGCGACACCATCTGGCCCTGAAGAGGTGCCTCGACAGGAACGGGCACCGTCGGGGACTTCGACACTGACCGACCCCGAAATAGACCGACCCCGACCGTGACGGGCACTGTCCCGACCAAGACCGGCATCGGCCCCGACATGTTCTCGACAGCACCTGTACTCAGGCTGGCGCCGACTTGGATGGGCCACAAACATGGGCTCAGACACACACGGGGTGGCTGCGACACCATCCGGCCCTGAATGGGTCCCTCGACAGGAACGGGTAACATCGGAAACCTCGACACGGGCCGGCCCCGACATAGACTGACCCCGACCGTGACTGGCCATTCCCGATCCCCACCTGGACCAGCACTGCCACCGGCCCCAACCTGAGCCCTGACATGCATCTCGAACGCACCACCACTCAGGCTGGCGCCGACTTGAACCGGCCCCAAAGAGTGAGCCAGAACCACACGGGGTGGCTCCGACACCATCCGGCCCTGAAGGGGTCCCTCGGCAGGAACAGGCACCGTCGGGGCCTTCGACACGGGCCCTGCCCCGACCAACAACTCGACCAGGATTGCCACCCGCCCTGACCTGGCCCCGACATGCATCTCGACCGGACCTGCACTCAGGCTGGCGCCGACTTGGACCGGCCCCAAACAGGGGCCCAGAGCCATACTGGGTGACTCCGACACCATCCGGCCCTGAAGCGGTCTCTCGACAGGAACGTGCAACGTCGGGGAGTTCGATAAGGGCCGGTCCCAACCGTGATTGGCAATGCAGAAATCCTCTCGGGCTGGTGCCGACCTAAACCTCCCTGAAAAGGAACCTAGACACGGACCGACCCAGACCGTGACGGGCCCTGTCCCGACCAAGACCTCCACCAGCAACGCCACCGGCACCGAGCTGGGCCCTGACATGCATCTCGACCGGACCTCCACTCAGGCTGGCGCCAACTTGAACCGGCCCCAAACTGGGGCCCAAACCCAAATGGGGTGGCCACGACACCATCCGGCCCTGAAGAGGTCCCTCGACAAGAACGGGTAACGTCGGAGACCTCGACACGGGCCGGCCCCGACATAGACCGACCCCGACCGCGACGGGCCCGGCCCCGACCAGGACCGGCCCCAGCCCCGACATGCATCTCGACCAGAGGCAACACAGAAATGCTCTCGAGCTGGCGCCGACCCTAACCTCCACATGGACCGATCCCGACCGTGATGGGCCCTGTCCCGACCAAGAGCGGCACTGGCCCCGACATGCTCTCGAGCGGACCTGCACTCAGGCTGGCGCCGACTTGAACCGGCCCCAAAGAGGGGCTCAGAGCCACAAGGGGTGGCTGCGACACCATCCGGCCCTGAAGAGGTCCCTCGACAGGAGTGGGTAACGTTGGAGACCTCGACACGGGCCGGCCCCGACATAGACCGACCCCGACCGTGACGGGCCCTGCCCCGACGAACAACTCGACCACGATTGCCACCCGCCCTGACCTGGCCCCGACATGCATCTCTTCCGGACCTGCACTCAGGCTGGCGCCAACTTGAACCGGCCCCAAACTGGGGCCCAAACCCAAATGGGGTGGCCACGACACCACCCGGCCCTGAAGAGGTCCCTCGACAGGACCGGGTAACGTCGGAGACCTCGACACGGGCCGGCCCCGACATAGAGAGACCCCGACCGTGACGGGCCCTGTCCCGACCAAGACCTGCCCCGGCCCCGACATGCATCTCGACCAGAGGCAACATAGAAATCCTCTCGGGCTGGTGCCGACCTTAACCTCCCTACAGAGGGACCTCGACACGGACCGACCCCGACCGTGACGGCCACTGCCCCGACCAAGACCTCGACCAGGACTGCCACCCGCCCCGACATGGGCCCCGACATGCATCATGGTCGGACCTGCACTCAGGCTGGCGCAGACTTCAACCGGCCCCAAACAGGGACCCAGACCCACACGGGGTGGCTGCGACACCATCTGGCCCTGAAGAGGTGCCTCGACAGGAACGGGCACCGTCGGGGACTTCGACACTGACCGACCCCGAAATAGACCGACCCCGACCGTGACGGGCACTGTCCCGACCAAGACCGGCATCGGCCCCGACATGTTCTCGACAGCACCTGTACTCAGGCTGGCGCCGACTTGGATGGGCCACAAACATGGGCTCAGACACACACGGGGTGGCTGCGACACCATCCGGCCCTGAATGGGTCCCTCGACAGGAACGGGTAACATCGGAAACCTCGACACGGGCCGGCCCCGACATAGACTGACCCCGACCGTGACTGGCCATTCCCGATCCCCACCTGGACCAGCACTGCCACCGGCCCCGACCTGAGCCCTGACATGCATCTCGAACGCACCACCACTCAGGCTGGCGCCGACTTGAACCGGCCCCAAAGAGTGAGCCAGAACCACACGGGGCGGCTCCGACACCATCCGGCCCTGAAGGGGTCCCTCGGCAGGAACAGGCACCGTCGGGGCCTTCGACACGGGCCCTGCCCCGACCAACAACTCGACCAGGATTGCCACCCGCCCTGACCTGGCCCCGACATGCATCTCGACCGGACCTGCACTCAGGCTGGCGCCGACTTGGACCGGCCCCAAACAGGGGCCCAGAGCCATACTGGGTGACTCCGACACCATCCGGCCCTGAAGCGGTCTCTCGACAGGAACGTGCAATGTCGGGGAGTTCGATAAGGGCCGGTCCCAACCGTGATTGGCAATGCAGAAATCCTCTCGGGCTGGTGCCGACCTAAACCTCCCTGAAAAGGAACCTAGACACGGACCGACCCAGACCGTGACGGGCCCTGTCCCGACCAAGACCTCCACCAGCAGCGCCACCGGCACCGAGCTGGGCCCTGACATGCATCTCGACCGGACCTCCACTCAGGCTGGCGCCAACTTGAACCGGCCCCAAACTGGGGCCCAAACCCAAATGGGGTGGCCACGACACCACCCGGCCCTGAAGAGGTCCCTCGACAGGACCGGGTAACGTCGGAGACCTCGACACGGGCCGGCCCCGACATAGAGAGACCCCGACCGTGACGGGCCCTGTCCCGACCAAGACCTGCCCCGGCCCCGACATGCATCTCGACCAGAGGCAACATAGAAATCCTCTCGGGCTGGTGCCGACCTTAACCTCCCTGCAGAGGGACCTCGACACGGACCGACCCCGACCGTGACGGCCACTGCCCCGACCAAGACCTCGACCAGGACTGCCACCCGCCCCGACATGGGCCCCGACATGCATCATGGTCGGACCTGCACTCAGGCTGGCGCAGACTTCAACCGGCCCCAAACAGGGACCCAGACCCACACGGGGTGGCTGCGACACCATCTGGCCCTGAAGAGGTGCCTCGACAGGAACGGGCACCGTCGGGGACTTCGACACTGACCGACCCCGAAATAGACCGACCCCGACCGTGACGGGCACTGTCCCGACCAAGACCGGCATCGGCCCCGACATGTTCTCGACAACACCTGTACTCAGGCTGGCGCCGACTTGGATGGGCCACAAACATGGGCTCAGATACACACGGGGTGGCTGCGACACCATCCGGCCCTGAATGGGTCCCTCGACAGGAACGGGTAACATCGGAAACCTCGACACGGGCCGGCCCCGACATAGACCGACCCCGACCGTGACTGGCCATTCCCGATCCCCACCTGGACCAGCACTGCCACCGGCCCCGACCTGAGCCCTGACATGCATCTCGAACGCACCACCACTCAGGCTGGCGCCGACTTGAACCGGCCCCAAAGAGTGAGCCAGAACCACACGGGGCGGCTCCGACACCATCCGGCCCTGAAGGGGTCCCTCGGCAGGAACAGGCACCGTCGGGGCCTTCGACACGGGCCCTGCCCCGACCAACAACTCGACCAGGATTGCCACCCGCCCTGACCTGGCCCCGACATGCATCTCGACCGGACCTGCACTCAGGCTGGCGCCGACTTGGACCGGCCCCAAACAGGGGCCCAGAGCCATACTGGGTGACTCCGACACCATCCGGCCCTGAAGCGGTCTCTCGACAGGAACGTGCAATGTCGGGGAGTTCGATAAGGGCCGGTCCCAACCGTGATTGGCAATGCAGAAATCCTCTCGGGCTGGTGCCGACCTAAACCTCCCTGAAAAGGAACCTAGACACGGACCGACCCAGACCGTGACGGGCCCTGTCCCGACCAAGACCTCCACCAGCAACGCCACCGGCACCGAGCTGGGCCCTGACATGCATCTCGACCGGACCTCCACTCAGGCTGGCGCCAACTTGAACCGGCCCCAAACTGGGGCCCAAACCCAAATGGGGTGGCCACGACACCATCCGGCCCTGAAGAGGTCCCTCGACAGGAACGGGTAACGTCGGAGACCTCGACACAGGCCGGCCCCGACATAGACCGACCCCGACCGCGACGGGCCCGGCCCCGACCAGGACCGGCCCCAGCCCCGACATGCATCTCGACCAGAGGCAACACAGAAATGCTCTCGAGCTGGCGCCGACCCTAACCTCCACATGGACCGATCCCGACCGTGATGGGCCCTGTCCCGACCAAGAGCGGCACTGGCCCCGAAATGCTCTCGAGCGGACCTGCACTCAGGCTGGCGCCGACTTGAACCGGCCCCAAAGAGGGGCTCAGAGCCACAAGGGGTGGCTGCGACACCATCCGGCCCTGAAGAGGTCCCTCGACGGGAACGGGCACCGTCGGGGCCTTCGATAATGGGCGGCCCCAATCCTGATTGGCCCGGCCCTGACCATGGCCTCGACCAGGGCCGGCACGGGCTCCGACATGCATTTTGATTGGAGCCAGCGTGGAACTCCTCTCGGGCTGGTGCCGACCTTAACCTCCCTGCAGAGGGACCTCGACACGGACTGACCCCGACTGTGACGGGCCCTGTCCCGACCAAGACCGGCACTGGCCCCGACATGCTCTCGACCGGACCTGCACTCAGGCTGGCGCCGACTTGAACCGGCCCCAAACAGGGACCCAGAGCCACACGGGGTGACTGCGACACCATCTGGCCCTGAAGAGGTGCCTCGACAGGAACGGGCACCGTCGGGGACTTCGACACTGACCGACCCCCACAGTGACGGGCCCTGTCCCGACCACAACCTCGACCAGGACCGGCACCGGCCACGACATGCATCTCGACCAGAAGAAACGCAGAAGCCCTCTCGGGCTGGCGCTGACCTTAACCTCCCTGCAGAGGGACCTCGACACGGGCCTGCCCCGAGATAGACCGATCCCGACCGTGATGGGCCCTGTCCCGACCAAGACCGGCACTGGCCCCGACATGCATCTCGACCGGACCTGCACTCAGGCTGGCGCCGACTTGGACCGGCCCCAAACAGGGGCCCAGAGCCATACTGGGTGACTCCGACACCATCCGGCCCTGAAGCGGTCTCTCGACAGGAACGTGCAATGTCGGGGAGTTCGATAAGGGCCGGTCCCAACCGTGATTGGCAATGCAGAAATCCTCTCGGGCTGGTGCCGACCTAAACCTCCCTGAAAAGGAACCTCGACACGGACGGACCCAGACCGTGACGGGCCCTGTCCCGACCAAGACCTCCACCAGCAACGCCACCGGCACCGAGCTGGGCCCTGACATGCATCTCGACCGGACCTCCACTCAGGCTGGCGCCAACTTGAACCGGCCCCAAACTGGGGCCCAAACCCAAATGGGGTGGCCACGACACCATCCGGCCCTGAAAAGGTCCCTCGACAGGAACGGGTAACGTCGGAGACCTCGACACGGGCCGGCCCCGACATAGACCGACCCCGACCGCGACGGGCCCGGCCCCGACCAGGACCGGCCCCAGCCCCGACATGCATCTCGACCAGAGGCAACACAGAAATCCTCTCGAGCTGGCGCCGACCCTAACCTCCACATGGACCGATCCCGACCGTGATGGGCCCTGTCCCGACCAAGAGCGGCACTGGCCCCGACATGCTCTCGAGCGGACCTGCACTCAGGCTGGCGCCGACTTGAACCGGCCCCAAAGAGGGGCTCAGAGCCACAAGGGGTGGCTGCGACACCATCCGGCCCTGAAGAGGTCCCTCGACAGGAATGGGTAACGTTGGAGACCTCGACACGGGCCGGCCCCGACATAGACCGACCCCGACCGTGACGGGCCCTGTCCCGACCAAGACCTGCCCCAGCCCCGACATGCATCTCGACCAGAGGCAACATAGAAATCCTCTCGGGCTGGTGCCGACCTTAACCTCCCTACAGAGGGACCTCGACACGGACCGACCCCGACCGTGACGGGCCCTGTCCCGACCAAGACCGGCACTGGCCCCGACATGCTCTCGAGCGGACCTCCAGTCAGGCTGGCGCCAACTTGAACCGGCCCCAAACTGGGGTTCAGACACACACGGGGTGGCTGCGACACCATCCGGCCCTGAAGAGGTCCCTCGACGGGAACGGGCACCGTCGGGGCCTTCGATAATGGGCGGCCCCAATCCTGATTGGCCCGGCCCTGACCATGGCCTCGACCAGGGCCGGCACGGGCTCCGACATGCATTTTGATTGGAGCCAACGTGGAACTCCTCTCGGGCTGGTGCCGACCTTAACCTCCCTGCAGAGGGACCTCGACACGGACTGACCCCGACCTGACGGGCCCTGTCCCGACCAAGACCGGCACTGGCCCCGACATGCTCTCGACCGGACCTGCACTCAGGCTGGCGCCGACTTGAACCGGCCCCAAACAGGGACCCAGAGCCACACGGGGTGACTGCGACAGCATCCGGCCCTGAAGAGGTGCCTCGACAGGAACAGGCACCGACGGGGACTTCGACACTGACCGCCCCCCACAGTGACGGGCCCTGTCCCGACCACAACCTCGACCAGGACCGGCCCCGGCCACGACATGCATCTCGACCAGAAGAAACGCAGAAGCCCTCTCGGGCTGGCGCTGACCTTAACCTCCCTGCAGAGGGACCTCGACACGGGCCTGCCCCGAGATAGACCGATCCCGACCGTGATGGGCCCTGTCCCGACCAAGACTGGCACTGGCCCCGACATGTTCTCGACAGGACCTGTACTCAGGCTGGTGCCGACTTGGACGGGCCACAAACATGGGCTCAGACACACACGGGGTGGCTGCGACACCATCCGGCCCTGAATGGGTCCCTCGACAGGAACGGGCACCGTCGGGGACTTCGACACTGACCGATCCCGAGAGTGACGGGCCCTGTCCCGACCACAACCTCGACCAGGACCGGCACCGGCCACGACATGCATCTCGACCAGAAGCAACGCAGAAGGCCTCTCGGGCTGGCGCTGACCTTAACCTCCCTGCAGAGGACCTCGACTCGGGCCGGCCCCGACATAGACTGACCCCCGACCGTGACTGGCCATGCCCCGATCCCCACCTGGACCAGCACTGCCACCGGCCCCGACCTGAGCCCTGACATGCATCTTGAACGCACCACCACTCAGGCTGGCGCCGACTTGAACCGGCCCCAAAGAGTGAGCCAGAACCACACGGGGCGGCTCCGACACCATCCGGCCCTGAAGAGGTGCTTCGACAGGACCGGGTAACGTCGGAGACCTCGACACGGGCCGGCCCCGACATAGAGAGACCCCGACCGTGACGGGCCCTGTCCCGACCAAGACCGGCACTGGCCCCGACATGCTCTCGAGCGGACCTGCAGTCAGGCTGGCGCCGACTTGAACCGGCCCCAAACAGGGGCTCAGACCCACACTGGCGCCTGCGACACCATCCGGCCCTGAAGAGGTGCTTCGACAGGACCGGGTAACGTCGGAGACCTCGACACGGGCCGGCCCCGACATAGAGAGACCCCGACCGTGACGGGCCCTGTCCCGACCAAGACCTGCCCCGGCCCCGACATGCATCTCGACCAGAGGCAACATAGAAATCCTCTCGGGCTGGTGCCGACCTTAACCTCCCTGCAGAGGGACCTCGACACGGACCGACCCCGACCGTGACGGCCACTGCCCCGACCAAGACCTCGACCAGGACTGCCACCCGCCCCGACATGGGCCCCGACATGCATCATGGTCGGACCTGCACTCAGGCTGGCGCAGACTTCAACCGGCCCCAAACAGGGGCCCAGACCCACACGGGGTGGCTGCGACACCATCTGGCCCTGAAGAGGTGCCTCGACAGGAACGGGCACCGTCGGGGACTTCGACACTGACCGACCCCGAAATAGACCGACCCCGACCGTGACGGGCACTGTCCCGACCAAGACCGGCATCGGCCCCGACATGTTCTCGACAGCACCTGTACTCAGGCTGGCGCCGACTTGGATGGGCCACAAGCATGGGCTCAGACACACACGGGGTGGCTGCGACACCATCCGGCCCTGAATGGGTCCCTCGACAGGAACGGGTAACATCGGAAACCTCGACACGGGCCGGCCCCGACATAGACTGACCCCGACCGTGACTGGCCATTCCCGATCCCCACCTGGACCAGCACTGCCACCGGCCCCGACCTGAGCCCTGACATGCATCTCGAACGCACCACCACTCAGGCTGGCGCCGACTTGAACCGGCCCCAAAGAGTGAGCCAGAACCACACGGGGCGGCTCCGACACCATCCGGCCCTGAAGGGGTCCCTCGGCAGGAACAGGCACCGTCGGGGCCTTCGACACGGGCCCTGCCCCGACCAACAACTCGACCAGGATTGCCACCCGCCCTGACCTGGCCCCGACATGCATCTCGACCGGACCTGCACTCAGGCTGGCGCCGACTTGGACCGGCCCCAAACAGGGGCCCAGAGCCATACTGGGTGACTCCGACACCATCCGGCCCTGAAGCGGTCTCTCGACAGGAACGTGCAATGTCGGGGAGTTCGATAAGGGCCGGTCCCAACCGTGATTGGCAATGCAGAAATCCTCTCGGGCTGGTGCCGACCTAAACCTCCCTGAAAAGGAACCTAGACACGGACCGACCCAGACCGTGACGGGCCCTGTCCCGACCAAGACCTCCACCAGCAACGCCACCGGCACCGAGCTGGGCCCTGACATGCATCTCGACCGGACCTCCACTCAGGCTGGCGCCAACTTGAACCGGCCCCAAACTGGGGCCCAAACCCAAATGGGGTGGCCACGACACCATCCGGCCCTGAAGAGGTCCCTCGACAGGAACGGGTAACGTCGGAGACCTCGACACGGGCCGGCCCCGACATAGACCGACCCCGACCGCGACGGGCCCGGCCCCGACCAGGACCGGCCCCAGCCCCGACATGCATCTCGACCAGAGGCAACACAGAAATCCTCTCGAGCTGGCGCCGACCCTAACCTCCACATGGACCGATCCCGACCGTGATGGGCCCTGTCCCGACCAAGAGCGGCACTGGCCCCGACATGCTCTCGAGCGGACCTGCACTCAGGCTGGCGCCGACTTGAACCGGCCCCAAAGAGGGGCTCAGAGCCACAAGGGGTGGCTGCGACACCATCCGGCCCTGAAGAGGTCCCTCGACAGGAATGGGTAACGTTGGAGACCTCGACACGGGCCGGCCCCGACATAGACCGACCCCGACCGTGACGGGCCCTGTCCCGACCAAGACCTGCCCCAGCCCCGACATGCATCTCGACCAGAGGCAACATAGAAATCCTCTCGGGCTGGTGCCGACCTTAACCTCCCTACAGAGGGACCTCGACACGGACCGACCCCGACCGTGACGGGCCCTGTCCCGACCAAGACCGGCACTGGCCCCGACATGCTCTCGAGCGGACCTCCAGTCAGGCTGGCGCCAACTTGAACCGGCCCCAAACTGGGGCTCAGACACACACGGGGTGGCTGCGACACCATCCGGCCCTGAAGAGGTCCCTCGACGGGAACGGGCACCGTCGGGGCCTTCGATAATGGGCGGCCCCAATCCTGATTGGCCCGGCCCTGACCATGGCCTCGACCAGGGCCGGCACGGGCTCCGACATGCATTTTGATTGGAGCCAACGTGGAACTCCTCTCGGGCTGGTGCCGACCTTAACCTCCCTGCAGAGGGACCTCGACACGGACTGACCCCGACCTGACGGGCCCTGTCCCGACCAAGACCGGCACTGGCCCCGACATGTTCTCGACAGCACCTGTACTCAGGCTGGCGCCGACTTGGATGGGCCACAAACATGGGCTCAGACACACACGGGGTGGCTGCGACACCATCCGGCCCTGAATGGGTCCCTCGACAGGAACGGGTAACATCGGAAACCTCGACACGGGCCGGCCCCGACATAGACTGACCCCGACCGTGACTGGCCATTCCCGATCCCCACCTGGACCAGCACTGCCACCGGCCCCGACCTGAGCCCTGACATGCATCTCGAACGCACCACCACTCAGGCTGGCGCCGACTTGAACCGGCCTCAAAGAGTGAGCCAGAACCACACGGGGCGGCTCCGACACCATCCGGCCCTGAAGGGGTCCCTCGGCAGGAACAGGCACCGTCGGGGCCTTCGACACGGGCCCTGCCCCGACCAACAACTCGACCAGGATTGCCACCCGCCCTGACCTGGCCCCGACATGCATCTCGACCGGACCTGCACTCAGGCTGGCGCCGACTTGGACCGGCCCCAAACAGGGGCCCAGAGCCATACTGGGTGACTCCGACACCATCCGGCCCTGAAGCGGTCTCTCGACAGGAACGTGCAATGTCGGGGAGTTCGATAAGGGCCGGTCCCAACCGTGATTGGCAATGCAGAAATCCTCTCGGGCTGGTGCCGACCTAAACCTCCCTGAAAAGGAACCTAGACACGGACGGACCCAGACCGTGACGGGCCCTGTCCCGACCAAGACCTCCACCAGCAACGCCACCGGCACCGAGCTGGGCCCTGACATGCATCTCGACCGGACCTCCACTCAGGCTGGCGCCAACTTGAACCGGCCCCAAACTGGGGCCCAAACCCAAATGGGGTGGCCACGACACCATCCGGCCCTGAATGGGTCCCTCGACAGGAACGGGCACCGTCGGGGACTTCGACACTGACCGATCCCGAGAGTGACGGGCCCTGTCCCGACCACAACCTCGACCAGGACCGGCACCGGCCACGACATGCATCTCGACCAGAAGCAACGCAGAAGGCCTCTCGGGCTGGCGCTGACCTTAACCTCCCTGCAGAGGACCTCGACTCGGGCCGGCCCCGACATAGACTGACCCCCGACCGTGACTGGCCATGCCCCGATCCCCACCTGGACCAGCACTGCCACCGGCCCCGACCTGAGCCCTGACATGCATCTCGAACGCACCACCACTCAGGCTGGCGCCGACTTGAACCGGCCCCAAAGAGTGAGCCAGAACCACACGGGGCGGCTCCGACACCATCCGGCCCTGAAGAGGTGCTTCGACAGGACCGGGTAACGTCGGAGACCTCGACACGGGCCGGCCCTGACATAGAGAGACCCCGACCGTGACGGGCCCTGTCCCGACCAAGACCGGCACTGGCCCCGACATGCTCTCGAGCGGACCTGCAGTCAGGCTGGCGCCGACTTGAACCGGCCCCAAACAGGGGCTCAGACCCACACTGGCGGCTGCGACACCATCCGGCCCTGAAGAGGTGCTTCGACAGGACCGGGTAACGTCGGAGACCTCGACACGGGCCGGCCCCGACATAGAGAGACCCCGACCGTGACGGGCCCTGTCCCGACCAAGACCTGCCCCGGCCCCGACATGCATCTCGACCAGAGGCAACATAGAAATCCTCTCGGGCTGGTGCCGACCTTAACCTCCCTGCAGAGGGACCTCGACACGGACCGACCCCGACTGTGACGGCCACTGCCCCGACCAAGACCTCGACCAGGACTGCCACCCACCCCGACATGGGCCCCGACATGCATCATGGTCGGACCTGCACTCAGGCTGGCGCAGACTTCAACCGGCCCCAAACAGGGGCCCAGACCCACACGGGGTGGCTGCGACACCATCTGGCCCTGAAGAGGTGCCTCGACAGGAACGGGCACCGTCGGGGACTTCGACACTGACCGACCCCGAAATAGACCGACCCCGACCGTGACGGGCACTGTCCCGACCAAGACCGGCATCGGCCCCGACATGTTCTCGACAGCACCTGTACTCAGGCTGGCGCCGACTTGGATGGGCCACAAGCATGGGCTCAGACACACACGGGGTGGCTGCGACACCATCCGGCCCTGAATGGGTCCCTCGACAGGAACGGGTAACATCGGAAACCTCGACACGGGCCGGCCCCGACATAGACTGACCCCGACCGTGACTGGCCATTCCCGATCCCCACCTGGACCAGCACTGCCACCGGCCCCGACCTGAGCCCTGACATGCATCTCGAACGCACCACCACTCAGGCTGGCGCCGACTTGAACCGGCCCCAAAGAGTGAGCCAGAACCACACGGGGCGGCTCCGACACCATCCGGCCCTGAAGGGGTCCCTCGGCAGGAACAGGCACCGTCGGGGCCTTCGACACGGGCCCTGCCCCGACCAACAACTCGACCAGGATTGCCACCCGCCCTGACCTGGCCCCGACATGCATCTCGACCGGACCTGCACTCAGGCTGGCGCCGACTTGGACCGGCCCCAAACAGGGGCCCAGAGCCATACTGGGTGACTCCGACACCATCCGGCCCTGAAGCGGTCTCTCGACAGGAACGTGCAATGTCGGGGAGTTCGATAAGGGCCGGTCCCAACCGTGATTGGCAATGCAGAAATCCTCTCGGGCTGGTGCCGACCTAAACCTCCCTGAAAAGGAACCTCGACACGGACGGACCCAGACCGTGACGGGCCCTGTCCCGACCAAGACCTCCACCAGCAACGCCACCGGCACCGAGCTGGGCCCTGACATGCATCTCGACCGGACCTCCACTCAGGCTGGCGCCAACTTGAACCGGCCCCAAACTGGGGCCCAAACCCAAATGGGGTGGCCACGACACCATCCGGCCCTGAAGAGGTCCCTCGACAGGAACGGGTAACGTCGGAGACCTCGACACGGGCCGGCCCCGACATAGACCGACCCCGACCGCGACGGGCCCGGCCCCGACCAGGACCGGCCCCAGCCCCGACATGCATCTCGACCAGAGGCAACACAGAAATCCTCTCGAGCTGGCGCCGACCCTAACCTCCACATGGACCGATCCCGACCGTGATGGGCCCTGTCCCGACCAAGAGCGGCACTGGCCCCGACATGCTCTCGAGCGGACCTGCACTCAGGCTGGCGCCGACTTGAACCGGCCCCAAAGAGGGGCTCAGAGCCACAAGGGGTGGCTGCGACACCATCCGGCCCTGAAGAGGTCCCTCGACAGGAATGGGTAACGTTGGAGACCTCGACACGGGCCGGCCCCGACATAGACCGACCCCGACCGTGACGGGCCCTGTCCCGACCAAGACCTGCCCCAGCCCCGACATGCATCTCGACCAGAGGCAACATAGAAATCCTCTCGGGCTGGTGCCGACCTTAACCTCCCTACAGAGGGACCTCGACACGGACCGACCCCGACCGTGACGGGCCCTGTCCCGACCAAGACCGGCACTGGCCCCGACATGCTCTCGAGCGGACCTCCAGTCAGGCTGGCGCCAACTTGAACCGGCCCCAAACTGGGGCTCAGACACACACGGGGTGGCTGCGACACCATCCGGCCCTGAAGAGGTCCCTCGACGGGAACGGGCACCGTCGGGGCCTTCGATAATGGGCGGCCCCAATCCTGATTGGCCCGGCCCTGACCATGGCCTCGACCAGGGCCGGCACGGGCTCCGACATGCATTTTGATTGGAGCCAACGTGGAACTCCTCTCGGGCTGGTGCCGACCTTAACCTCCCTGCAGAGGGACCTCGACACGGACTGACCCCGACCTGACGGGCCCTGTCCCGACCAAGACCGGCACTGGCCCCGACATGCTCTCGACCGGACCTGCACTCAGGCTGGCGCCGACTTGAACCGGCCCCAAACAGGGACCCAGAGCCACACGGGGTGACTGCGACAGCATCCGGCCCTGAAGAGGTGCCTCGACAGGAACAGGCACCGACGGGGACTTCGACACTGACCGCCCCCCACAGTGACGGGCCCTGTCCCGACCACAACCTCGACCAGGACCGGCACCGGCCACGACATGCATCTCGACCAGAAGAAACGCAGAAGCCCTCTCGGGCTGGCGCTGACCTTAACCTCCCTGCAGAGGGACCTCGACACGGGCCTGCCCCGAGATAGACCGATCCCGACCGTGATGGGCCCTGTCCCGACCAAGACCGGCACTGGCCCCGACATGTTCTCGACAGGACCTGTACTCAGGCTGGCGCCGACTTGGACGGGCCACAAACATGGGCTCAGACACACACGGGGTGGCTGCGACACCATCCGGCCCTGAATGGGTCCCTCGACAGGAACGGGCACCGTCGGGGACTTCGACACTGACCGAGCCCGAGAGTGACGGGCCCTGTCCCGACCACAACCTCGACCAGGACCGGCACCGGCCACGACATGCATCTCGACCAGAAGCAACGCAGAAGCCCTCTCGGGCTGGCGCTGACCTTAACCTCCCTGCAGAGGACCTCGACTCGGGCCGGCCCCGACATAGACTGACCCCCGACCGTGACTGGCCATGCCCCGATCCCCACCTGGACCAGCACTGCCACCGGCCCCGACCTGAGCCCTGACATGCATCTCGAACGCACCACCACTCAGGCTGGCGCCGACTTGAACCGGCCCCAAAGAGTGAGCCAGAACCACACGGGGCGGCTCCGACACCATCCAGCCCTGAAGAGGTGCTTCGACAGGACCGGGTAACGTCGGAGACCTCGACACGGGCCGGCCCCGACATAGACCGACCCCGACCATGACGGGCCCTGTCCCGACCAAGACCGGCACTGGCCCCGACATGCATCTCGACCGGACCTCCACTCAGGCTGGCGCCAACTTGAACCGGCCCCAAACTGGGGCCCAAACCCAAATGGGGTGGCCACGACACCACCCGGCCCTGAAGAGGTCCCTCGACAGGACCGGGTAACGTCGGAGACCTCGACACGGGCCGGCCCCGACATAGAGAGACCCCGACCGTGACGGGCCCTGTCCCGACCAAGACCTGCCCCGGCCCCGACATGCATCTCGACCAGAGGCAACATAGAAATCCTCTCGGGCTGGTGCCGACCTTAACCTCCCTGCAGAGGGACCTCGACACGGACCGACCCCGACCGTGACGGCCACTGCCCCGACCAAGACCTCGACCAGGACTGCCACCCGCCCCGACATGGGCCCCGACATGCATCATGGTCGGACCTGCACTCAGGCTGGCGCAGACTTCAACCGGCCCCAAACAGGGACCCAGACCCACACGGGGTGGCTGCGACACCATCTGGCCCTGAAGAGGTGCCTCGACAGGAACGGGCACCGTCGGGGACTTCGACACTGACCGACCCCGAAATAGACCGACCCCGACCGTGACGGGCACTGTCCCGACCAAGACCGGCATCGGCCCCGACATGTTCTCGACAGCACCTGTACTCAGGCTGGCGCCGACTTGGATGGGCCACAAACATGGGCTCAGATACACACGGGGTGGCTGCGACACCATCCGGCCCTGAATGGGTCCCTCGACAGGAACGGGTAACATCGGAAACCTCGACACGGGCCGGCCCCGACATAGACCGACCCCGACCGTGACTGGCCACTCCCGATCCCCACCTGGACCAGCACTGCCACCGGCCCCGACCTGAGCCCTGACATGCATCTCGAACGCACCACCACTCAGGCTGGCGCCAACTTGAACCGGCCCCAAACTGGGGCCCAAACCCAAATGGGGTGGCCACGACACCATCCGGCCCTGAAGAGGTCCCTCGACAGGAACGGGTAACGTCGGAGACCTCGACACGGGCCGGCCCCGACATAGACCGACCCCGACCGCGACGGGCCCGGCCCCGACCAGGACCGGCCCCAGCCCCGACATGCATCTCGACCAGAGGCAACACAGAAATCCTCTCGAGCTGGCGCCGACCCTAACCTCCACATGCACCGATCCCGACCGTGATGGGCCCTGTCCCGACCAAGAGCGGCACTGGCCCCGACATGCTCTCGAGCGGACCTGCACTCAGGCTGGCGCCGACTTGAACCGGCCCCAAAGAGGGGCTCAGAGCCACAAGGGGTGGCTGCGACACCATCCGGCCCTGAAGAGGTCCCTCGACAGGAATGGGTAACGTTGGAGACCTCGACACGGGCCGGCCCCGACATAGACCGACCCCGACCGTGACGGGCCCTGTCCCGACCAAGACCTGCCCCAGCCCCGACATGCATCTCGACCAGAGGCAACATAGAAATCCTCTCGGGCTGGTGCCGACCTTAACCTCCCTACAGAGGGACCTCGACACGGACCGACCCCGACCGTGACGGGCCCTGTCCCGACCAAGACCGGCACTGGCCCCGACATGCTCTCGAGCGGACCTCCAGTCAGGCTGGCGCCAACTTGAACCGGCCCCAAACTGGGGCTCAGACACACACGGGGTGGCTGCGACACCATCCGGCCCTGAAGAGGTCCCTCGACGGGAACGGGCACCGTCGGGGCCTTCGATAATGGGCGGCCCCAATCCTGATTGGCCCGGCCCTGACCATGGCCTCGACCAGGGCCGGCACGGGCTCCGACATGCATTTTGATTGGAGCCAACGTGGAACTCCTCTCGGGCTGGTGCCGACCTTAACCTCCCTGCAGAGGGACCTCGACACGGACTGACCCCGACCTGACGGGCCCTGTCCCGACCAAGACCGGCACTGGCCCCGACATGCTCTCGACCGGACCTGCACTCAGGCTGGCGCCGACTTGAACCGGCCCCAAACAGGGACCCAGAGCCACACGGGGTGACTGCGACAGCATCCGGCCCTGAAGAGGTGCCTCGACAGGAACAGGCACCGACGGGGACTTCGACACTGACCGCCCCCCACAGTGACGGGCCCTGTCCCGACCACAACCTCGACCAGGACCGGCACCGGCCACGACATGCATCTCGACCAGAAGAAACGCAGAAGCCCTCTCGGGCTGGCGCTGACCTTAACCTCCCTGCAGAGGGACCTCGACACGGGCCTGCCCCGAGATAGACCGATCCCGACCGTGATGGGCCCTGTCCCGACCAAGACCGGCACTGGCCCCGACATGTTCTCGACAGGACCTGTACTCAGGCTGGCGCCGACTTGGACGGGCCACAAACATGGGCTCAGACACACACGGGGTGGCTGCGACACCATCCGGCCCTGAATGGGTCCCTCGACAGGAACGGGCACCGTCGGGGACTTCGACATTGACCGAGCCCGAGAGTGACGGGCCCTGTCCCGACCACAACCTCGACCAGGACCGGCACCGGCCACGACATGCATCTCGACCAGAAGCAACGCAGAAGCCCTCTCGGGCTGGCGCTGACCTTAACCTCCCTGCAGAGGACCTCGACTCGGGCCGGCCCCGACATAGACTGACCCCCGACCGTGACTGGCCATGCCCCGATCCCCACCTGGACCAGCACTGCCACCGGCCCCGACCTGAGCCCTGACATGCATCTCGAACGCACCACCACTCAGGCTGGCGCCGACTTGAACCGGCCCCAAAGAGTGAGCCAGAACCACACGGGGCGGCTCCGACACCATCCAGCCCTGAAGAGGTGCTTCGACAGGACCGGGTAACGTCGGAGACCTCGACACGGGCCGGCCCCGACATAGACCGACCCCGACCATGACGGGCCCTGTCCCGACCAAGACCGGCACTGGCCCCGACATGCATCTCGACCGGACCTCCACTCAGGCTGGCGCCAACTTGAACCGGCCCCAAACTGGGGCCCAAACCCAAATGGGGTGGCCACGACACCACCCGGCCCTGAAGAGGTCCCTCGACAGGACCGGGTAACGTCGGAGACCTCGACACGGGCCGGCCCCGACATAGAGAGACCCCGACCGTGACGGGCCCTGTCCCGACCAAGACCTGCCCCGGCCCCGACATGCATCTCGACCAGAGGCAACATAGAAATCCTCTCGGGCTGGTGCCGACCTTAACCTCCCTGCAGAGGGACCTCGACACGGACCGACCCCGACCGTGACGGCCACTGCCCCGACCAAGACCTCGACCAGGACTGCCACCCGCCCCGACATGGGCCCCGACATGCATCATGGTCGGACCTGCACTCAGGCTGGCGCAGACTTCAACCGGCCCCAAACAGGGACCCAGACCCACACGGGGTGGCTGCG
Organism: Dromaius novaehollandiae; assembly: GCF_036370855.1. Classification (NCBI taxonomy): domain Eukaryota; kingdom Metazoa; phylum Chordata; class Aves; order Casuariiformes; family Dromaiidae; genus Dromaius; species Dromaius novaehollandiae. The sequence continues at coordinate 82,638,092 of NC_088098.1, read as the reverse complement.
ACACCATCTGGCCCTGAAGAGGTGCCTCGACAGGAACGGGCACCGTCGGGGACTTCGACACTGACCGACCCCGAAATAGACCGACCCCGACCGTGACGGGCACTGTCCCGACCAAGACCGGCATCGGCCCCGACATGTTCTCGACAGCACCTGTACTCAGGCTGGCGCCGACTTGGATGGGCCACAAACATGGGCTCAGATACACACGGGGTGGCTGCGACACCATCCGGCCCTGAATGGGTCCCTCGACAGGAACGGGTAACATCGGAAACCTCGACACGGGCCGGCCCCGACATAGACCGACCCCGACCGTGACTGGCCATTCCCGATCCCCACCTGGACCAGCACTGCCACCGGCCCCGACCTGAGCCCTGACATGCATCTCGAACGCACCACCACTCAGGCTGGCGCCGACTTGAACCGGCCCCAAAGAGTGAGCCAGAACCACACGGGGCGGCTCCGACACCATCCGGCCCTGAAGGGGTCCCTCGGCAGGAACAGGCACCGTCGGGGCCTTCGACACGGGCCCTGCCCCGACCAACAACTCGACCAGGATTGCCACCCGCCCTGACCTGGCCCCGACATGCATCTCGACCGGACCTGCACTCAGGCTGGCGCCGACTTGGACCGGCCCCAAACAGGGGCCCAGAGCCATACTGGGTGACTCCGACACCATCCGGCCCTGAAGCGGTCTCTCGACAGGAACGTGCAATGTCGGGGAGTTCGATAAGGGCCGGTCCCAACCGTGATTGGCAATGCAGAAATCCTCTCGGGCTGGTGCCGACCTAAACCTCCCTGAAAAGGAACCTAGACACGGACCGACCCAGACCGTGACGGGCCCTGTCCCGACCAAGACCTCCACCAGCAGCGCCACCGGCACCGAGCTGCGCCCTGACATGCATCTCGACCGGACCTCCACTCAGGCTGGCACCAACTTGAACCGGCGCCAAACTGGGGCCCAAACCCAAATGGGGTGGCCACGACACCACCCGGCCCTGAAGAGGTCCCTCGACAGGACCGGGTAACGTCGGAGACCTCGACACGGGCCGGCCCCGACATAGAGAGACCCCGACCGTGACGGGCCCTGTCCCGACCAAGACCTGCCCCAGCCCCGACATGCATCTCGACCAGAGGCAACATAGAAATCCTCTCGGGCTGGTGCCGACCTTAACCTCCCTGCAGAGGGACCTCGACACGGACCGACCCCGACCGTGACGGCCACTGCCCCGACCAAGACCTCGACCAGGACTGCCACCCGCCCCGACATGGGCCCCGACATGCATCATGGTCGGACCTGCACTCAGGCTGGCGCAGACTTCAACCGGCCCCAAACAGGGGCCCAGACCCACACGGGGTGGCTGCGACACCATCTGGCCCTGAAGAGGTGCCTCGACAGGAACGGGCACCGTCGGGGACTTCGACACTGACCGACCCCGAAATAGACCGACCCTGACCGTGACGGGCACTGTCCCGACCAAGACCGGCATCGGCCCCGACATGTTCTCGACAGCACCTGTACTCAGGCTGGCGCCGACTTGGATGGGCCACAAACATGGGCTCAGACACACACGGGGTGGCTGCGACACCATCCGGCCCTGAATGGGTCCCTCGACAGGAACGGGTAACATCGGAAACCTCGACACTGGCCGGCCCCGACATAGACTGACCCCGACCGTGACTGGCCATTCCCGATCCCCACCTGGACCAGCACTGCCACCGGCCCCGACCTGAGCCCTGACATGCATCTCGAACGCACCACCACTCAGGCTGGCGCCGACTTGAACCGGCCCCAAAGAGTGAGCCAGAACCACACGGGGCGGCTCCGACACCATCCGGCCCTGAAGGGGTCCCTCGGCAGGAACAGGCACCGTCGGGGCCTTCGACACGGGCCCTGCCCCGACCAACAACTCGACCAGGATTGCCACCCGCCCTGACCTGGCCCCGACATGCATCTCGACCGGACCTGCACTCAGGCTGGCGCCGACTTGGACCGGCCCCAAACAGGGGCCCAGAGCCATACTGGGTGACTCCGACACCATCCGGCCCTGAAGCGGTCTCTCGACAGGAACGTGCAATGTCGGGGAGTTCGATAAGGGCCGGTCCCAACCGTGATTGGCAATGCAGAAATCCTCTCGGGCTGGTGCCGACCTAAACCTCCCTGAAAAGGAACCTCGACACGGACGGACCCAGACCGTGACGGGCCCTGTCCCGACCAAGACCTCCACCAGCAACGCCACCGGCACCGAGCTGGGCCCTGACATGCATCTCGACCGGACCTCCACTCAGGCTGGCGCCAACTTGAACCGGCCCCAAACTGGGGCCCAAACCCAAATGGGGTGGCCACGACACCATCCGGCCCTGAAGAGGTCCCTCGACAGGAACGGGTAACGTCGGAGACCTCGACACGGGCCGGCCCCGACATAGACCGACCCCGACCGCGACGGGCCCGGCCCCGACCAGGACCGGCCCCAGCCCCGACATGCATCTCGACCAGAGGCAACACAGAAATGCTCTCGAGCTGGCGCCGACCCTAACCTCCACATGGACCGATCCCGACCGTGATGGGCCCTGTCCCGACCAAGAGCGGCACTGGCCCCGACATGCTCTCGAGCGGACCTGCACTCAGGCTGGCGCCGACTTGAACCGGCCCCAAAGAGGGGCTCAGAGCCACAAGGGGTGGCTGCGACACCATCCGGCCCTGAAGAGGTCCCTCGACAGGAATGGGTAACGTTGGAGACCTCGACACGGGCCGGCCCCGACATAGACCGACCCCGACCGTGACGGGCCCTGTCCCGACCAAGACCTGCCCCAGCCCCGACATGCATCTCGACCAGAGGCAACATAGAAATCCTCTCGGGCTGGTGCCGACCTTAACCTCCCTACAGAGGGACCTCGACACGGACCGACCCCGACCGTGACGGGCCCTGTCCCGACCAAGACCGGCACTGGCCCCGACATGCTCTCGAGCGGACCTCCAGTCAGGCTGGCGCCAACTTGAACCGGCCCCAAACTGGGGTTCAGACACACACGGGGTGGCTGCGACACCATCCGGCCCTGAAGAGGTCCCTCGACGGGAACGGGCACCGTCGGGGCCTTCGATAATGGGCGGCCCCAATCCTGATTGGCCCGGCCCTGACCATGGCCTCGACCAGGGCCGGCACGGGCTCCGACATGCATTTTGATTGGAGCCAACGTGGAACTCCTCTCGGGCTGGTGCCGACCTTAACCTCCCTGCAGAGGGACCTCGACACGGACTGACCCCGACCTGACGGGCCCTGTCCCGACCAAGACCGGCACTGGCCCCGACATGCTCTCGACCGGACCTGCACTCAGGCTGGCGCCGACTTGAACCGGCCCCAAACAGGGACCCAGAGCCACACGGGGTGACTGCGACAGCATCCGGCCCTGAAGAGGTGCCTCGACAGGAACAGGCACCGACGGGGACTTCGACACTGACCGCCCCCCACAGTGACGGGCCCTGTCCCGACCACAACCTCGACCAGGACCGGCACCGGCCACGACATGCATCTCGACCAGAAGAAACGCAGAAGCCCTCTCGGGCTGGCGCTGACCTTAACCTCCCTGCAGAGGGACCTCGAGACGGGCCTGCCCCGAGATAGACCGATCCCGACCGTGATGGGCCCTGTCCCGACCAAGACCGGCACTGGCCCCGACATGTTCTCGACAGGACCTGTACTCAGGCTGGCGCCGACTTGGACGGGCCACAAACATGGGCTCAGACACACACGGGGTGGCTGCGACACCATCCGGCCCTGAATGGGTCCCTCGACAGGAACGGGCACCGTCGGGGACTTCGACACTGACCGATCCCGAGAGTGACGGGCCCTGTCCCGACCACAACCTCGACCAGGACCGGCACCGGCCACGACATGCATCTCGACCAGAAGCAACGCAGAAGCCCTCTCGGGCTGGCGCTGACCTTAACCTCCCTGCAGAGGACCTCGACTCGGGCCGGCCCCGACATAGACTGACCCCCGACCGTGACTGGCCATGCCCCGATCCCCACCTGGACCAGCACTGCCACCGGCCCCGACCTGAGCCCTGACATGCATCTCGAACGCACCACCACTCAGGCTGGCGCCGACTTGAACCGGCCCCAAAGAGTGAGCCAGAACCACACGGGGCGGCTCCGACACCATCCGGCCCTGAAGAGGTGCTTCGACAGGACCGGGTAACGTCGGAGACCTCGACACGGGCCGGCCCCGACATAGAGAGACCCCAACCGTGACGGGCCCTGTCCCGACCAAGACCTGCCCCGGCCCCGACATGCATCTTGACCAGAGGCAACATAGAAATCCTCTCGGGCTGGTGCCGACCTTAACCTCCCTGCAGAGGGACCTCGACACGGACCGACCCCGACCGTGACGGCCACTGCCCCGACCAAGACCTCGACCAGGACTGCCACCCGCCCCGACATGGGCCCCGACATGCATCATGGTCGGACCTGCACTCAGGCTGGCGCAGACTTCAACCGGCCCCAAACAGGGGCCCAGACCCACAGGGGGTGGCTGCGACACCATCTGGCCCTGAAGAGGTGCCTCGGCAGGAACAGGCACCGTCGGGGCCTTCGACACGGGCCCTGCCCCGACCAACAACTCGACCAGGATTGCCACCCGCCCTGACCTGGCCCCGACATGCATCTCGACCGGACCTGCACTCAGGCTGGCGCCGACTTGGACCGGCCCCAAACAGGGGCCCAGAGCCATACTGGGTGACTCCGACACCATCCGGCCCTGAAGCGGTCTCTCGACAGGAACGTGCAATGTCGGGGAGTTCGATAAGGGCCGGTCCCAACCGTGATTGGCAATGCAGAAATCCTCTCGGGCTGGTGCCGACCTAAACCTCCCTGAAAAGGAACCTAGACACGGACCGACCCAGACCGTGACGGGCCCTGTCCCGACCAAGACCTCCACCAGCAACGCCACCGGCACCGAGCTGGGCCCTGACATGCATCTCGACCGGACCTCCACTCAGGCTGGCGCCAACTTGAACCGGCCCCAAACTGGGGCCCAAACCCAAATGGGGTGGCCACGACACCACCCGGCCCTGAAGAGGTCCCTCGACAGGACTGGGTAACGTCGGAGACCTCGACACGGGCCGGCCCCGACATAGACCGACCCCGACCGCGACGGGCCCGGCCCCGACCAGGACCGGCCCCAGCCCCGACATGCATCTCGACCAGAGGCAACACAGAAATGCTCTCGAGCTGGCGCCGACCCTAACCTCCACATGGACCGATCCCGACCGTGACGGGCCCTGTCCCGACCAAGACCGGCACTGGCCCCAACATGCTCTCGAGCGGACCTCCAGTCAGGCTGGCGCCAACTTGAACCGGCCCCAAACTGGGGCTCAGAGCCACAAGGGGTGGCTGCGACACCATCCGGCCCTGAAGAGGTCCCTCGACAGGAATGGGTAACGTTGGAGACCTCGACACGGGCCGGCCCCGACATAGACCGACCCCGACCGTGACGGGCCCTGCCCCGACCAACAACTCGACCAGGATTGCCACCCGCCCTGACCTGGCCCCGACATGCATCTCTTCCGGACCTGCACTCAGGCTGGCGCCGACTTGGACCGGCCCCAAACAGGGGCCCAGAGCCATACTGGGTGACTCCGACACCATCCGGCCCTGAAGCGGTCTCTCGACAGGAACGTGCAATGTCGGGGAGTTCGATAAGGGCCGGTCCCAACCGTGATTGGCAATGCAGAAATCCTCTCGGGCTGGTGCCGACCTAAACCTCCCTGAAAAGGAACCTAGACACGGACCGACCCAGACCGTGACGGGCCCTGTCCCGACCAAGACCTCCACCAGCAACGCCACCGGCACCGAGCTGGGCCCTGACATGCATCTCGACCGGACCTCCACTCAGGCTGGCGCCAACTTGAACCGGCCCCAAACTGGGGCCCAAACCCAAATGGGGTGGCCACGACACCATCCGGCCCTGAAGAGGTCCCTCGACAGGAACGGGTAACGTCGGAGACCTCGACACGGGCCGGCCCCGACATAGACCGACCCCGACCGCGACGGGCCCGGCCCCGACCAGGACCGGCCCCAGCCCCGACATGCATCTCGACCAGAGGCAACACAGAAATGCTCTCGAGCTGGCGCCGACCCTAACCTCCACATGGACCGATCCCGACCGTGATGGGCCCTGTCCCGACCAAGAGCGGCACTGGCCCCGACATGCTCTCGAGCGGACCTGCACTCAGGCTGGCGCCGACTTGAACCGGCCCCAAAGAGGGGCTCAGAGCCACAAGGGGTGGCTGCGACACCATCCGGCCCTGAAGAGGTCCCTCGACAGGAATGGGTAACGTTGGAGACCTCGACACGGGCCGGCCCCGACATAGACCGACCCCGACCGTGACGGGCCCTGTCCCGACCAAGACCTGCCCCAGCCCCGACATGCATCTCGACCAGAGGCAACATAGAAATCCTCTCGGGCTGGTGCCGACCTTAACCTCCCTACAGAGGGACCTCGACACGGACCGACCCCGACCGTGACGGGCCCTGTCCCGACCAAGACCGGCACTGGCCCCGACATGCTCTCGAGCGGACCTCCAGTCAGGCTGGCGCCAACTTGAACCGGCCCCAAACTGGGGTTCAGACACACACGGGGTGGCTGCGACACCATCCGGCCCTGAAGAGGTCCCTCGACGGGAACGGGCACCGTCGGGGCCTTCGATAATGGGCGGCCCCAATCCTGATTGGCCCGGCCCTGACCATGGCCTCGACCAGGGCCGGCACGGGCTCCGACATGCATTTTGATTGGAGCCAACGTGGAACTCCTCTCGGGCTGGTGCCGACCTTAACCTCCCTGCAGAGGGACCTCGACACGGACTGACCCCGACCTGACGGGCCCTGTCCCGACCAAGACCGGCACTGGCCCCGACATGCTCTCGACCGGACCTGCACTCAGGCTGGCGCCGACTTGAACCGGCCCCAAACAGGGACCCAGAGCCACACGGGGTGACTGCGACAGCATCCGGCCCTGAAGAGGTGCCTCGACAGGAACAGGCACCGACGGGGACTTCGACACTGACCGCCCCCCACAGTGACGGGCCCTGTCCCGACCACAACCTCGACCAGGACCGGCACCGGCCACGACATGCATCTCGACCAGAAGAAACGCAGAAGCCCTCTCGGGCTGGCGCTGACCTTAACCTCCCTGCAGAGGGACCTCGAGACGGGCCTGCCCCGAGATAGACCGATCCCGACCGTGATGGGCCCTGTCCCGACCAAGACCGGCACTGGCCCCGACATGTTCTCGACAGGACCTGTACTCAGGCTGGCGCCGACTTGGACGGGCCACAAACATGGGCTCAGACACACACGGGGTGGCTGCGACACCATCCGGCCCTGAATGGGTCCCTCGACAGGAACGGGCACCGTCGGGGACTTCGACACTGACCGAGCCCGAGAGTGACGGGCCCTGTCCCGACCACAACCTCGACCAGGACCGGCACCGGCCACGACATGCATCTCGACCAGAAGCAACGCAGAAGCCCTCTCGGGCTGGCGCTGACCTTAACCTCCCTGCAGAGGACCTCGACTCGGGCCGGCCCCGACATAGACTGACCCCCGACCGTGACTGGCCATGCCCCGATCCCCACCTGGACCAGCACTGCCACCGGCCCCGACCTGAGCCCTGACATGCATCTCGAACGCACCACCACTCAGGCTGGCGCCGACTTGAACCGGCCCCAAAGAGTGAGCCAGAACCACACGGGGCGGCTCCGACACCATCCGGCCCTGAAGAGGTGCTTCGACAGGACCGGGTAACGTCGGAGACCTCGACACGGGCCGGCCCCGACATAGAGAGACCCCGACCGTGACGGGCCCTGTCCCGACCAAGACCTGCCCCGGCCCCGACATGCATCTTGACCAGAGGCAACATAGAAATCCTCTCGGGCTGGTGCCGACCTTAACCTCCCTGCAGAGGGACCTCGACACGGACCGACCCCGACCGTGACGGCCACTGCCCCGACCAAGACCTCGACCAGGACTGCCACCTGCCCCGACATGGGCCCCGACATGCATCATGGTCGGACCTGCACTCAGGCTGGCGCAGACTTCAACCGGCCCCAAACAGGGGCCCAGACCCACAGGGGGTGGCTGCGACACCATCTGGCCCTGAAGAGGTGCCTCGGCAGGAACAGGCACCGTCGGGGCCTTCGACACGGGCCCTGCCCCGACCAACAACTCGACCAGGATTGCCACCCGCCCTGACCTGGCCCCGACATGCATCTCGACCGGACCTGCACTCAGGCTGGCGCCGACTTGGACCGGCCCCAAACAGGGGCCCAGAGCCATACTGGGTGACTCCGACACCATCCGGCCCTGAAGCGGTCTCTCGACAGGAACGTGCAATGTCGGGGAGTTCGATAAGGGCCGGTCCCAACCGTGATTGGCAATGCAGAAATCCTCTCGGGCTGGTGCCGACCTAAACCTCCCTGAAAAGGAACCTAGACACGGACCGACCCAGACCGTGACGGGCCCTGTCCCGACCAAGACCTCCACCAGCAGCGCCACCGGCACCGAGCTGGGCCCTGACATGCATCTCGACCGGACCTCCACTCAGGCTGGCGCCAACTTGAACCGGCCCCAAACTGGGGCCCAAACCCAAATGGGGTGGCCACGACACCACCCGGCCCTGAAGAGGTCCCTCGACAGGACTGGGTAACGTCGGAGACCTCGACACGGGCCGGCCCCGACATAGACCGACCCCGACCGCGACGGGCCCGGCCCCGACCAGAACCGGCCCCAGCCCCGACATGCATCTCGACCAGAGGCAACACAGAAATGCTCTCGAGCTGGCGCCGACCCTAACCTCCACATGGACCGATCCCGACCGTGACGGGCCCTGTCCCGACCAAGACCGGCACTGGCCCCGACATGCTCTCGAGCGGACCTCCAGTCAGGCTGGCGCCAACTTGAACCGGCCCCAAACTGGGGCTCAGAGCCACAAGGGGTGGCTGCGACACCATCCGGCCCTGAAGAGGTCCCTCGACAGGAATGGGTAACGTTGGAGACCTCGACACGGGCCGGCCCCGACATAGACCGACCCCGACCGTGACGGGCCCTGCCCCGACCAACAACTCGACCAGGATTGCCACCCGCCCTGACCTGGCCCCGACATGCATCTCTTCCGGACCTGCACTCAGGCTGGCGCCGACTTGGACCGGCCCCAAACAGGGGCCCAGAGCCATACTGGGTGACTCCGACACCATCCGGCCCTGAAGCGGTCTCTCGACAGGAACGTGCAATGTCGGGGAGTTCGATAAGGGCCGGTCCCAACCGTGATTGGCAATGCAGAAATCCTCTCGGGCTGGTGCCGACCTAAACCTCCCTGAAAAGGAACCTAGACACGGACCGACCCAGACCGTGACGGGCCCTGTCCCGACCAAGACCTCCACCAGCAACGCCACCGGCACCGAGCTGGGCCCTGACATGCATCTCGACCGGACCTCCACTCAGGCTGGCGCCAACTTGAACCGGCCCCAAACTGGGGCCCAAACCCAAATGGGGTGGCCACGACACCATCCGGCCCTGAAGAGGTCCCTCGACAGGACCGGGTAACGTCGGAGACCTCGACACGGGCCGGCCCCGACATAGACCGACCCCGACCGCGACGGGCCCGGCCCCGACCAGGACCGGCCCCAGCCCCGACATGCATCTCGACCAGAGGCAACACAGAAATGCTCTCGAGCTGGCGCCGACCCTAACCTCCACATGGACCGATCCCGACCGTGATGGGCCCTGTCCCGACCAAGAGCGGCACTGGCCCCGACATGCTCTCGAGCGGACCTGCACTCAGGCTGGCGCCGACTTGAACCGGCCCCAAAGAGGGGCTCAGAGCCACAAGGGGTGGCTGCGACACCATCCGGCCCTGAAGAGGTCCCTCGACAGGAATGGGTAACGTTGGAGACCTCGACACGGGCCGGCCCCGACATAGACCGACCCCGACCGTGACGGGCCCTGCCCCGACGAACAACTCGACCAGGATTGCCACCCGCCCTGACCTGGCCCCGACATGCATCTCTTCCGGACCTGCACTCAGGCTGGCGCCAACTTGAACCGGCCCCAAACTGGGGCCCAAACCCAAATGGGGTGGCCACGACACCACCCGGCCCAGAAGAGGTCCCTCGACAGGACCGGGTAACGTCGGAGACCTCGACACGGGCCGGCCCCGACATAGAGAGACCCCGACCGTGACGGGCCCTGTCCCGACCAAGACCTGCCCCGGCCCCGACATGCATCTCGACCAGAGGCAACATAGAAATCCTCTCGGGCTGGTGCCGACCTTAACCTCCCTACAGAGGGACCTCGACACGGACCGACCCCGACCGTGACGGCCACTGCCCCGACCAAGACCTCGACCAGGACTGCCACCCGCCCCGACATGGGCCCCGACATGCATCATGGTCGGACCTGCACTCAGGCTGGCGCAGACTTCAACCGGCCCCAAACAGGGACCCAGACCCACACGGGGTGGCTGCGACACCATCTGGCCCTGAAGAGGTGCCTCGACAGGAACGGGCACCGTCGGGGACTTCGACACTGACCGACCCCGAAATAGACCGACCCCGACCGTGACGGGCACTGTCCCGACCAAGACCGGCATCGGCCCCGACATGTTCTCGACAGCACCTGTACTCAGGCTGGCGCCGACTTGGATGGGCCACAAACATGGGCTCAGACACACACGGGGTGGCTGCGACACCATCCGGCCCTGAATGGGTCCCTCGACAGGAACGGGTAACATCGGAAACCTCGACACGGGCCGGCCCCGACATAGACTGACCCCGACCGTGACTGGCCATTCCCGATCCCCACCTGGACCAGCACTGCCACCGGCCCCGACCTGAGCCCTGACATGCATCTCGAACGCACCACCACTCAGGCTGGCGCCGACTTGAACCGGCCCCAAAGAGTGAGCCAGAACCACACGGGGCGGCTCCGACACCATCCGGCCCTGAAGGGGTCCCTCGGCAGGAACAGGCACCGTCGGGGCCTTCGACACGGGCCCTGCCCCGACCAACAACTCGACCAGGATTGCCACCCGCCCTGACCTGGCCCCGACATGCATCTCGACCGGACCTGCACTCAGGCTGGCGCCGACTTGGACCGGCCCCAAACAGGGGCCCAGAGCCATACTGGGTGACTCCGACACCATCCGGCCCTGAAGCGGTCTCTCGACAGGAACGTGCAATGTCGGGGAGTTCGATAAGGGCCGGTCCCAACCGTGATTGGCAATGCAGAAATCCTCTCGGGCTGGTGCCGACCTAAACCTCCCTGAAAAGGAACCTAGACACGGACCGACCCAGACCGTGACGGGCCCTGTCCCGACCAAGACCTCCACCAGCAACGCCACCGGCACCGAGCTGGGCCCTGACATGCATCTCGACCGGACCTCCACTCAGGCTGGCGCCAACTTGAACCGGCCCCAAACTGGGGCCCAAACCCAAATGGGGTGGCCACGACACCATCCGGCCCTGAAGAGGTCCCTCGACAGGAACGGGTAACGTCGGAGACCTCGACACGGGCCGGCCCCGACATAGACCGACCCCGACCGCGACGGGCCCGGCCCCGACCAGGACCGGCCCCAGCCCCGACATGCATCTCGACCAGAGGCAACACAGAAATCCTCTCGAGCTGGCGCCGACCCTAACCTCCACATGGACCGATCCCGACCGTGATGGGCCCTGTCCCGACCAAGAGCGGCACTGGCCCCGACATGCTCTCGAGCGGACCTGCACTCAGGCTGGCGCCGACTTGAACCGGCCCCAAAGAGGGGCTCAGAGCCACAAGGGGTGGCTGCGACACCATCCGGCCCTGAAGAGGTCCCTCGACAGGAATGGGTAACGTTGGAGACCTCGACACGGGCCGGCCCCGACATAGACCGACCCCGACCGTGACGGGCCCTGCCCCGACCAACAACTCGACCAGGATTGCCACCCGCCCTGACCTGGCCCCGGCATGCATCTCTTCCGGACCTGCACTCAGGCTGGCGCCGACTTGGACCGGCCCCAAACAGGGGCCCAGAGCCATACTGGGTGACTCCGACACCATCCGGCCCTGAATGGGTCCCTCGACAGGAACGGGCACCGTCGGGGACTTCGACACTGACCGATCCCGAGAGTGACGGGCCCTGTCCCGACCACAACCTCGACCAGGACCGGCACCGGCCACGACATGCATCTCGACCAGAAGCAACGCAGAAGCCCTCTCGGGCTGGCGCTGACCTTAACCTCCCTGCAGAGGACCTCGACTCGGGCCGGCCCCGACATAGACTGACCCCCGACCGTGACTGGCCATGCCCCGATCCCCACCTGGACCAGCACTGCCACCGGCCCCGACCTGAGCCCTGACATGCATCTCGAACGCACCACCACTCAGGCTGGCGCCGACTTGAACCGGCCCCAAAGAGTGAGCCAGAACCACACGGGGCGGCTCCGACACCATCCGGCCCTGAAGGGGTCCCTCGGCAGGAACAGGCACCGTCGGGGCCTTCGACACGGGCCCTGCCCCGACCAACAACTCGACCAGGATTGCCACCCGCCCTGACCTGGCCCCGACATGCATCTCGACCGGACCTGCACTCAGGCTGGCGCCGACTTGGACCGGCCCCAAACAGGGGCCCAGAGCCATACTGGGTGACTCCGACACCATCCGGCCCTGAAGCGGTCTCTCGACAGGAACGTGCAATGTCAGGGAGTTCGATAAGGGCCGGTCCCAACCGTGATTGGCAATGCAGAAATCCTCTCGGGCTGGTGCCGACCTAAACCTCCCTGAAAAGGAACCTAGACACGGACCGACCCAGACCGTGACGGGCCCTGTCCCGACCAAGACCTCCACCAGCAACGCCACCGGCACCGAGCTGGGCCCTGACATGCATCTCGACCGGACCTCCACTCAGGCTGGCGCCAACTTGAACCGGCCCCAAACTGGGGCCCAAACCCAAATGGGGTGGCCACGACACCATCCGGCCCTGAAGAGGTCCCTCGACAGGAACGGGTAACGTCGGAGACCTCGACACGGGCCGGCCCCGACATAGACCGACCCCGACCGCGACGGGCCCGGCCCCGACCAGGACCGGCCCCAGCCCCGACATGCATCTCGACCAGAGGCAACACAGAAATCCTCTCGAGCTGGCGCCGACCCTAACCTCCACATGGACCGATCCCGACCGTGATGGGCCCTGTCCCGACCAAGAGCGGCACTGGCCCCGACATGCTCTCGAGCGGACCTGCACTCAGGCTGGCGCCGACTTGAACCGGCCCCAAAGAGGGGCTCAGAGCCACAAGGGGTGGCTGCGACACCATCCGGCCCTGAAGAGGTCCCTCGACAGGAGTGGGTAACGTTGGAGACCTCGACACGGGCCGGCCCCGACATAGACCGACCCCGACCGTGACGGGCCCTGTCCCGACCAAGACCTGCCCCAGCCCCGACATGCATCTCGACCAGAGGCAACATAGAAATCCTCTCGGGCTGGTGCCGACCTTAACCTCCCTACAGAGGGACCTCGACACGGACCGACCCCGACCGTGACGGGCCCTGTCCCGACCAAGACCGGCACTGGCCCCGACATGCTCTCGAGCGGACCTCCAGTCAGGCTGGCGCCAACTTGAACCGGCCCCAAACTGGGGCTCAGACACACACGGGGTGGCTGCGACACCATCCGGCCCTGAAGAGGTCCCTCGACGGGAACGGGCACCGTCGGGGCCTTCGATAATGGGCGGCCCCAATCCTGATTGGCCCGGCCCTGACCATGGCCTCGACCAGGGCCGGCACGGGCTCCGACATGCATTTTGATTGGAGCCAGCGTGGAACTCCTCTCGGGCTGGTGCCGACCTTAACCTCCCTGCAGAGGGACCTCGACACGGACTGACCCCGACCTGACGGGCCCTGTCCCGACCAAGACCGGCACTGGCCCCGACATGCTCTCGACCGGACCTGCACTCAGGCTGGCGCCGACTTGAACCGGCCCCAAACAGGGACCCAGAGCCACACGGGGTGACTGCGACACCATCTGGCCCTGAAGAGGTGCCTCGACAGGAACGGGCACCGTCGGGGACTTCGACACTGACCGACCCCCACAGTGACGGGCCCTGTCCCGACCACAACCTCGACCAGGACCGGCACCGGCCACGACATGCATCTCGACCAGAAGCAACGCAGAAGCCCTCTCGGGCTGGCGCTGACCTTAACCTCCCTGCAGAGGGACCTCGAGACGGGCCTGCCCCGAGATAGACCGATCCCGACCGTGATGGGCCCTGTCCCGACCAAGACCGGCACTGGCCCCGACATGTTCTCGACAGGACCTGTACTCAGGCTGGCGCCGACTTGGACGGGCCACAAACATGGGCTCAGACACACACGGGGTGGCTGCGACACCATCCGGCCCTGAATGGGTCCCTCGACAGGAACGGGCACCGTCGGGGACTTCGACACTGACCGATCCCGAGAGTGACGGGCCCTGTCCCGACCACAACCTCGACCAGGACCGGCACCGGCCACGACATGCATCTCGACCAGAAGCAACGCAGAAGCCCTCTCGGGCTGGCGCTGACCTTAACCTCCCTGCAGAGGACCTCGACTCGGGCCGGCCCCGACATAGACTGACCCCCGACCGTGACTGGCCATGCCCCGATCCCCACCTGGACCAGCACTGCCACCGGCCCTGACCTGAGCCCTGACATGCATCTCGAACGCACCACCACTCAGGCTGGCGCCGACTTGAACCGGCCCCAAAGAGTGAGCCAGAACCACACGGGGCGGCTCCGACACCATCCGGCCCTGAAGGGGTCCCTCGGCAGGAACAGGCACCGTCGGGGCCTTCGACACGGGCCCTGCCCCGACCAACAACTCGACCAGGATTGCCACCCGCCCTGACCTGGCCCCGACATGCATCTCGACCGGACCTGCACTCAGGCTGGCGCCGACTTGGACCGGCCCCAAACAGGGGCCCAGAGCCATACTGGGTGACTCCGACACCATCCGGCCCTGAAGCGGTCTCTCGACAGGAACGTGCAACGTCGGGGAGTTCGATAAGGGCCGGTCCCAACCGTGATTGGCAATGCAGAAATCCTCTCGGGCTGGTGCCGACCTAAACCTCCCTGAAAAGGAACCTAGACACGGACCGACCCAGACCGTGACGGGCCCTGTCCCGACCAAGACCTCCACCAGCAACGCCACCGGCACCGAGCTGGGCCCTGACATGCATCTCGACCGGACCTCCACTCAGGCTGGCGCCAACTTGAACCGGCCCCAAACTGGGGCCCAAACCCAAATGGGGTGGCCACGACACCATCCGGCCCTGAAGAGGTCCCTCGACAGGAACGGGTAACGTCGGAGACCTCGACACGGGCCGGCCCCGACATAGACCGACCCCGACCGCGACGGGCCCGGCCCCGACCAGGACCGGCCCCAGCCCCGACATGCATCTCGACCAGAGGCAACACAGAAATCCTCTCGAGCTGGCGCCGACCCTAACCTCCACATGGACCGATCCCGACCGTGATGGGCCCTGTCCCGACCAAGAGCGGCACTGGCCCCGACATGCTCTCGAGCGGACCTGCACTCAGGCTGGCGCCGACTTGAACCGGCCCCAAAGAGGGGCTCAGAGCCACAAGGGGTGGCTGCGACACCATCCGGCCCTGAAGAGGTCCCTCGACAGGAGTGGGTAACGTTGGAGACCTCGACACGGGCCGGCCCCGACATAGACCGACCCCGACCGTGACGGGCCCTGTCCCGACCAAGACCTGCCCCAGCCCCGACATGCATCTCGACCAGAGGCAACATAGAAATCCTCTCGGGCTGGTGCCGACCTTAACCTCCCTACAGAGGGACCTCGACACGGACCGACCCCGACCGTGACGGGCCCTGTCCCGACCAAGACCGGCACTGGCCCCGACATGCTCTCGAGCGGACCTCCAGTCAGGCTGGCGCCAACTTGAACCGGCCCCAAACTGGGGCTCAGACACACACGGGGTGGCTGCGACACCATCCGGCCCTGAAGAGGTCCCTCGACGGGAACGGGCACCGTCGGGGCCTTCGATAATGGGCGGCCCCAATCCTGATTGGCCCGGCCCTGACCATGGCCTCGACCAGGGCCGGCACGGGCTCCGACATGCATTTTGATTGGAGCCAGCGTGGAACTCCTCTCGGGCTGGTGCCGACCTTAACCTCCCTGCAGAGGGACCTCGACACGGACTGACCCCGACCTGACGGGCCCTGTCCCGACCAAGACCGGCACTGGCCCCGACATGCTCTCGACCGGACCTGCACTCAGGCTGGCGCAGACTTGAACCGGCCCCAAACAGGGACCCAGAGCCACACGGGGTGACTGCGACACCATCTGGCCCTGAAGAGGTGCCTCGACAGGAACGGGCACCGTCGGGGACTTCGACACTGACCGACCCCCACAGTGACGGGCCCTGTCCCGACCACAACCTCGACCAGGACCGGCACCGGCCACGACATGCATCTCGACCAGAAGAAACGCAGAAGCCCTCTCGGGCTGGCGCTGACCTTAACCTCCCTGCAGAGGGACCTCGACACGGGCCTGCCCCGAGATAGACCGATCCCGACCGTGATGGGCCCTGTCCCGACCAAGACCGGCACTGGCCCCGACATGTTCTCGACAGGACCTGTACTCAGGCTGGCGCCGACTTGGACGGGCCACAAACATGGGCTCAGACACACACGGGGTGGCTGCGACACCATCCGGCCCTGAATGGGTCCCTCGACAGGAACGGGCACCGTCGGGGACTTCGACACTGACCGAGCCCGAGAGTGACGGGCCCTGTCCCGACCACAACCTCGACCAGGACCGGCACCGGCCACGACATGCATCTCGACCAGAAGCAACGCAGAAGCCCTCTCGGGCTGGCGCTGACCTTAACCTCCCTGCAGAGGACCTCGACTCGGGCCGGCCCCGACATAGACTGACCCCCGACCGTGACTGGCCATGCCCCGATCCCCACCTGGACGAGCACTGCCACCGGCCCCGACCTGAGCCCTGACATGCATCTCGAACGCACCACCACTCAGGCTGGCGCCGACTTGAACCGGCCCCAAAGAGTGAGCCAGAACCACACGGGGCGGCTCCGACACCATCCGGCCCTGAAGAGGTCCCTCGACAGGACCGGGTAACGTCGGAGACCTCGACACGGGCCGGCCCCGACATAGAGAGACCCCGACCGTGACGGGCCCTGTCCCGACCAAGACCTGCCCCGGCCCCGACATGCATCTTGACCAGAGGCAACATAGAAATCCTCTCGGGCTGGTGCCGACCTTAACCTCCCTGCAGAGGGACCTCGACACGGACCGACCCCGACCGTGACGGCCACTGCCCCGACCAAGACCTCGACCAGGACTGCCACCCGCCCCGACATGGGCCCCGACATGCATCATGGTCGGACCTGCACTCAGGCTGGCGCAGACTTCAACCGGCCCCAAACAGGGGCCCAGACCCACACGGGGTGGCTGCGACACCATCTGGCCCTGAAGAGGTGCCTCGACAGGAACGGGCACCGTCGGGGACTTCGACACTGACCGACCCCGAAATAGACCGACCCCGACCGTGACGGGCACTGTCCCGACCAAGACCGGCATCGGCCCCGACATGTTCTCGACAGCACCTGTACTCAGGCTGGCGCCGACTTGGATGGGCCACAAACATGGGCTCAGACACACACGGGGTGGCTGCGACACCATCCGGCCCTGAATGGGTCCCTCGACAGGAACGGGTAACATCGGAAACCTCGACACGGGCCGGCCCCGACATAGACTGACCCCGACCGTGACTGGCCATTCCCGATCCCCACCTGGACCAGCACTGCCACCGGCCCCGACCTGAGCCCTGACATGCATCTCGAACGCACCACCACTCAGGCTGGCGCCGACTTGAACCGGCCCCAAAGAGTGAGCCAGAACCACACGGGGTGGCTCCGACACCATCCGGCCCTGAAGGGGTCCCTCGGCAGGAACAGGCACCGTCGGGGCCTTCGACACGGGCCCTGCCCCGACCAACAACTCGACCAGGATTGCCACCCGCCCTGACCTGGCCCCGACATGCATCTCGACCGGACCTGCACTCAGGCTGGCGCCGACTTGGACCGGCCCCAAACAGGGGCCCAGAGCCATACTGGGTGACTCCGACACCATCCGGCCCTGAAGCGGTCTCTCGACAGGAACGTGCAATGTCGGGGAGTTCGATAAGGGCCGGTCCCAACCGTGATTGGCAATGCAGAAATCCTCTCGGGCTGGTGCCGACCTAAACCTCCCTGAAAAGGAACCTAGACACGGACCGACCCAGACCGTGACGGGCCCTGTCCCGACCAAGACCTCCACCAGCAGCGCCACCGGCACCGAGCTGGGCCCTGACATGCATCTCGACCGGACCTCCACTCAGGCTGGCGCCAACTTGAACCGGCCCCAAACTGGGGCCCAAACCCAAATGGGGTGGCCACGACACCACCCGGCCCTGAAGAGGTCCCTCGACAGGACTGGGTAACGTCGGAGACCTCGACACGGGCCGGCCCCGACATAGACCGACCCCGACCGCGACGGGCCCGGCCCCGACCAGGACCGGCCCCAGCCCCGACATGCATCTCGACCAGAGGCAACACAGAAATGCTCTCGAGCTGGCGCCGACCCTAACCTCCACATGGACCGATCCCGACCGTGATGGGCCCTGTCCCGACCAAGAGCGGCACTGGCCCCGACATGCTCTCGAGCGGACCTGCACTCAGGCTGGCGCCGACTTGAACCGGCCCCAAAGAGGGGCTCAGAGCCACAAGGGGTGGCTGCGACACCATCCGGCCCTGAAGAGGTCCCTCGACAGGAATGGGTAACGTTGGAGACCTCGACACGGGCCGGCCCCGACATAGACCGACCCCGACCGTGACGGGCCCTGCCCCGACGAACAACTCGACCAGGATTGCCACCCGCCCTGACCTGGCCCCGACATGCATCTCTTCCGGACCTGCACTCAGGCTGGCGCCAACTTGAACCGGCCCCAAACTGGGGCCCAAACCCAAATGGGGTGGCCACGACACCACCCGGCCCTGAAGAGGTCCCTCGACAGGACCGGGTAACGTCGGAGACCTCGACACGGGCCGGCCCCGACATAGAGAGACCCCGACCGTGACGGGCCCTGTCCCGACCAAGACCTCCACCAGCAACGCCACCGGCACCGAGCTGGGCCCTGACATGCATCTCGACCGGACCTCCACTCAGGCTGGCGCCAACTTGAACCGGCCCCAAACTGGGGCCCAAACCCAAATGGGGTGGCCACGACACCATCCGGCCCTGAAGAGGTCCCTCGACAGGAACGGGCACCGTCGGGGACTTCGACACTGACCGATCCCGAGAGTGACGGGCCCTGTCCCGACCACAACCTCGACCAGGACCGGCACCGGCCACGACATGCATCTCGACCAGAAGCAACGCAGAAGCCCTCTCGGGCTGGCGCTGACCTTAACCTCCCTGCAGAGGACCTCGACTCGGGCCGGCCCCGACATAGACTGACCCCCGACCGTGACTGGCCATGCCCCGATCCCCACCTGGACCAGCACTGCCACCGGCCCCGACCTGAGCCCTGACATGCATCTCGAACGCACCACCACTCAGGCTGGCGCCGACTTGAACCGGCCCCAAAGAGTGAGCCAGAACCACACGGGGCGGCTCCGACACCATCCGGCCCTGAAGGGGTCCCTCGGCAGGAACAGGCACCGTCGGGGCCTTCGACACGGGCCCTGCCCCGACCAACAACTCGACCAGGATTGCCACCCGCCCTGACCTGGCCCCGACATGCATCTCGACCGGACCTGCACTCAGGCTGGCGCCGACTTGGACCGGCCCCAAACAGGGGCCCAGAGCCATACTGGGTGACTCCGACACCATCCGGCCCTGAAGCGGTCTCTCGACAGGAACGTGCAATGTCGGGGAGTTCGATAAGGGCCGGTCCCAACCGTGATTGGCAATGCAGAAATCCTCTCGGGCTGGTGCCGACCTAAACCTCCCTGAAAAGGAACCTCGACACGGACGGACCCAGACCGTGACGGGCCCTGTCCCGACCAAGACCTCCACCAGCAACGCCACCGGCACCGAGCTGGGCCCTGACATGCATCTCGACCGGACCTCCACTCAGGCTGGCGCCAACTTGAACCGGCCCCAAACTGGGGCCCAAACCCAAATGGGGTGGCCACGACACCATCCGGCCCTGAAGAGGTCCCTCGACAGGAACGGGTAACGTCGGAGACCTCGACACGGGCCGGCCCCGACATAGACCGACCCCGACCGCGACGGGCCCGGCCCCGACCAGGACCGGCCCCAGCCCCGACATGCATCTCGACCAGAGGCAACACAGAAATGCTCTCGAGCTGGCGCCGACCCTAACCTCCACATGGACCGATCCCGACCGTGATGGGCCCTGTCCCGACCAAGAGCGGCACTGGCCCCGACATGCTCTCGAGCGGACCTGCACTCAGGCTGGCGCCGACTTGAACCGGCCCCAAAGAGGGGCTCAGAGCCACAAGGGGTGGCTGCGACACCATCCGGCCCTGAAGAGGTCCCTCGACAGGAGTGGGTAACGTTGGAGACCTCGACACGGGCCGGCCCCGACATAGACCGACCCCGACCGTGACGGGCCCTGTCCCGACCAAGACCTGCCCCAGCCCCGACATGCATCTCGACCAGAGGCAACATAGAAATCCTCTCGGGCTGGTGCCGACCTTAACCTCCCTACAGAGGGACCTCGACACGGACCGACCCCGACCGTGACGGGCCCTGTCCCGACCAAGACCGGCACTGGCCCCGACATGCTCTCGAGCGGACCTCCAGTCAGGCTGGCGCCAACTTGAACCGGCCCCAAACTGGGGCTCAGACACACACGGGGTGGCTGCGACACCATCCGGCCCTGAAGAGGTCCCTCGACGGGAACGGGCACCGTCGGGGCCTTCGATAATGGGCGGCCCCAATCCTGATTGGCCCGGCCCTGACCATGGCCTCGACCAGGGCCGGCACGGGCTCCGACATGCATTTTGATTGGAGCCAGCGTGGAACTCCTCTCGGGCTGGTGCCGACCTTAACCTCCCTGCAGAGGGACCTCGACACGGACTGACCCCGACCTGACGCGCCCTGTCCCGACCAAGACCGGCACTGGCCCCGACATGCTCTCGACCGGACCTGCACTCAGGCTGGCGCCGACTTGAACCGGCCCCAAACAGGGACCCAGAGCCACACGGGGTGACTGCGACACCATCTGGCCCTGAAGAGGTGCCTCGACAGGAACGGGCACCGTCGGGGACTTCGACACTGACCGACCCCCACAGTGACGGGCCCTGTCCCGACCACAACCTCGACCAGGACCGGCACCGGCCACGACATGCATCTCGACCAGAAGAAACGCAGAAGCCCTCTCGGGCTGGCGCTGACCTTAACCTCCCTGCAGAGGGACCTCGACACGGGCCTGCCCCGAGATAGACCGATCCCGACCGTGATGGGCCCTGTCCCGACCAAGACCGGCACTGGCCCCGACATGTTCTCGACAGGACCTGTACTCAGGCTGGCGCCGACTTGGACGGGCCACAAACATGGGCTCAGACACACACGGGGTGGCTGCGACACCATCCGGCCCTGAATGGGTCCCTCGACAGGAACGGGCACCGTCGGGGACTTCGACACTGACCGATCCCGAGAGTGACGGGCCCTGTCCCGACCACAACCTCGACCAGGACCGGCACCGGCCACGACATGCATCTCGACCAGAAGCAACGCAGAAGCCCTCTCGGGCTGGCGCTGACCTTAACCTCCCTGCAGAGGACCTCGACTCGGGCCGGCCCCGACATAGACTGACCCCCGACCGTGACTGGCCATGCCCCGATCCCCACCTGGACCAGCACTGCCACCGGCCCCGACCTGAGCCCTGACATGCATCTCGAACGCACCACCACTCAGGCTGGCGCCGACTTGAACCGGCCCCAAAGAGTGAGCCAGAACCACACGGGGCGGCTCCGACACCATCCGGCCCTGAAGGGGTCCCTCGGCAGGAACAGGCACCGTCGGGGCCTTCGACACGGGCCCTGCCCCGACCAACAACTCGACCAGGATTGCCACCCGCCCTGACCTGGCCCCGACATGCATCTCGACCGGACCTGCACTCAGGCTGGCGCCGACTTGGACCGGCCCCAAACAGGGGCCCAGAGCCATACTGGGTGACTCCGACACCATCCGGCCCTGAAGCGGTCTCTCGACAGGAAAGTGCAACGTCGGGGAGTTCGATAAGGGCCGGTCCCAACCGTGATTGGCAATGCAGAAATCCTCTCGGGCTGGTGCCGACCTAAACCTCCCTGAAAAGGAACCTAGACACGGACCGACCCAGACCGTGACGGGCCCTGTCCCGACCAAGACCTCCACCAGCAACGCCACCGGCACCGAGCTGGGCCCTGACATGCATCTCGACCGGACCTCCACTCAGGCTGGCGCCAACTTGAACCGGCCCCAAACTGGGGCCCAAACCCAAATGGGGTGGCCACGACACCATCCGGCCCTGAAGAGGTCCCTCGACAGGAACGGGTAACGTCGGAGACCTCGACACGGGCCGGCCCCGACATAGACCGACCCCGACCGCGACGGGCCCGGCCCCGACCAGGACCGGCCCCAGCCCCGACATGCATCTCGACCAGAGGCAACACAGAAATGCTCTCGAGCTGGCGCCGACCCTAACCTCCACATGGACCGATCCCGACCGTGATGGGCCCTGTCCCGACCAAGAGCGGCACTGGCCCCGACATGCTCTCGAGCGGACCTGCACTCAGGCTGGCGCCGACTTGAACCGGCCCCAAAGAGGGGCTCAGAGCCACAAGGGGTGGCTGCGACACCATCCGGCCCTGAAGAGGTCCCTCGACAGGAATGGGTAACGTTGGAGACCTCGACACGGGCCGGCCCCGACATAGACCGACCCCGACCGTGACGGGCCCTGTCCCGACCAAGACCTGCCCCAGCCCCGACATGCATCTCGACCAGAGGCAACATAGAAATCCTCTCGGGCTGGTGCCGACCTTAACCTCCCTACAGAGGGACCTCGACACGGACCGACCCCGACCGTGACGGGCCCTGTCCCGACCAAGACCGGCACTGGCCCCGACATGCTCTCGAGCGGACCTCCAGTCAGGCTGGCGCCAACTTGAACCGGCCCCAAACTGGGGCTCAGACACACACGGGGTGGCTGCGACACCATCCGGCCCTGAAGAGGTCCCTCGACGGGAACGGGCACCGTCGGGGCCTTCGATAATGGGCGGCCCCAATCCTGATTGGCCCGGCCCTGACCATGGCCTCGACCAGGGCCGGCACGGGCTCCGACATGCATTTTGATTGGAGCCAGCGTGGAACTCCTCTCGGGCTGGTGCCGACCTTAACCTCCCTGCAGAGGGACCTCGACACGGACTGACCCCGACCTGACGGGCCCTGTCCCGACCAAGACCGGCACTGGCCCCGACATGCTCTCGACCGGACCTGCACTCAGGCTGGCGCAGACTTGAACCGGCCCCAAACAGGGACCCAGAGCCACACGGGGTGACTGCGACACCATCTGGCCCTGAAGAGGTGCCTCGACAGGAACGGGCACCGTCGGGGACTTCGACACTGACCGACCCCCACAGTGACGGGCCCTGTCCCGACCACAACCTCGACCAGGACCGGCACTGGCCACGACATGCATCTCGACCAGAAGCAACGCAGAAGGCCTCTCGGGCTGGCGCTGACCTTAACCTCCCTGCAGAGGACCTCGACTCGGGCCGGCCCCGACATAGACTGACCCCCGACCGTGACTGGCCATGCCCCGATCCCCACCTGGACCAGCACTGCCACCGGCCCCGACCTGAGCCCTGACATGCATCTCGAACGCACCACCACTCAGGCTGGCGCCGACTTGAACCGGCCCCAAAGAGTGAGCCAGAACCACACGGGGCGGCTCCGACACCATCCGGCCCTGAAGGGGTCCCTCGGCAGGAACAGGCACCGTCGGGGCCTTCGACACGGGCCCTGCCCCGACCAACAACTCGACCAGGATTGCCACCCGCCCTGACCTGGCCCCGACATGCATCTCGACCGGACCTGCACTCAGGCTGGCGCCGACTTGGACCGGCCCCAAACAGGGGC
The DNA here is from genome assembly GCF_036370855.1 of Dromaius novaehollandiae. Taxonomy (NCBI): domain Eukaryota; kingdom Metazoa; phylum Chordata; class Aves; order Casuariiformes; family Dromaiidae; genus Dromaius; species Dromaius novaehollandiae. Next base: position 82,613,905 of record NC_088098.1, on the reverse strand, counting down.
CCAGAGCCATACTGGGTGACTCCGACACCATCCGGCCCTGAAGCGGTCTCTCGACAGGAACGTGCAATGTCGGGGAGTTCGATAAGGGCCGGTCCCAACCGTGATTGGCAATGCAGAAATCCTCTCGGGCTGGTGCCGACCTAAACCTCCCTGAAAAGGAACCTAGACACGGACCGACCCAGACCGTGACGGGCCCTGTCCCGACCAAGACCTCCACCAGCAACGCCACCGGTACCGAGCTGGGCCCTGACATGCATCTCGACCGGACCTCCACTCAGGCTGGCGCCAACTTGAACCGGCCCCAAACTGGGGCCCAAACCCAAATGGGGTGGCCACGACACCATCCGGCCCTGAAGAGGTCCCTCGACAGGAACGGGTAACGTCGGAGACCTCGACACGGGCCGGCCCCGACATAGACCGACCCCGACCGCGACGGGCCCGGCCCCGACCAGGACCGGCCCCAGCCCCGACATGCATCTCGACCAGAGGCAACACAGAAATGCTCTCGAGCTGGCGCCGACCCTAACCTCCACATGGACCGATCCCGACCGTGATGGGCCCTGTCCCGACGAAGAGCGGCACTGGCCCCGACATGCTCTCGAGCGGACCTGCACTCAGGCTGGCGCCGACTTGAACCGGCCCCAAAGAGGGGCTCAGAGCCACAAGGGGTGGCTGCGACACCATCCGGCCCTGAAGAGGTCCCTCGACAGGAATGGGTAACGTTGGAGACCTCGACACGGGCCGGCCCCGACATAGACCGACCCCGACCGTGACGGGCCCTGCCCCGACCAACAACTCGACCAGGATTGCCACCCGCCCTGACCTGGCCCCGACATGCATCTCTTCCGGACCTGCACTCAGGCTGGCGCCGACTTGGACCGGCCCCAAACAGGGGCCCAGAGCCATACTGGGTGACTCCGACACCATCCGGCCCTGAAGCGGTCTCTCGACAGGAACGTGCAATGTCGGGGAGTTCGATAAGGGCCGGTCCCAACCGTGATTGGCAATGCAGAAATCCTCTCGGGCTGGTGCCGACCTAAACCTCCCTGAAAAGGAACCTAGACACGGACCGACCCAGACCGTGACGGGCCCTGTCCCGACCAAGACCTCCACCAGCAACGCCACCGGCACCGAGCTGGGCCCTGACATGCATCTCGACCGGACCTCCACTCAGGCTGGCGCCAACTTGAACCGGCCCCAAACTGGGGCCCAAACCCAAATGGGGTGGCCACGACACCATCCGGCCCTGAAGAGGTCCCTCGACAGGAACGGGTAACGTCGGAGACCTCGACACGGGCCGGCCCCGACATAGACCGACCCCGACCGCGACGGGCCCGGCCCCGACCAGGACCGGCCCCAGCCCCGACATGCATCTCGACCAGAGGCAACACAGAAATGCTCTCGAGCTGGCGCCGACCCTAACCTCCACATGGACCGATCCCGACCGTGATGGGCCCTGTCCCGACCAAGAGCGGCACTGGCCCCGACATGCTCTCGAGCGGACCTGCACTCAGGCTGGCGCCGACTTGAACCGGCCCCAAAGAGGGGCTCAGAGCCACAAGGGGTGGCTGCGACACCATCCGGCCCTGAAGAGGTCCCTCGACAGGAATGGGTAACGTTGGAGACCTCGACACGGGCCGGCCCCGACATAGACCGACCCCGACCGTGACGGGCCCTGTCCCGACCAAGACCTGCCCCAGCCCCGACATGCATCTCGACCAGAGGCAACATAGAAATCCTCTCGGGCTGGTGCCGACCTTAACCTCCCTACAGAGGGACCTCGACACGGACCGACCCCGACCGTGACGGGCCCTGTCCCGACCAAGACCGGCACTGGCCCCGACATGCTCTCGAGCGGACCTCCAGTCAGGCTGGCGCCAACTTGAACCGGCCCCAAACTGGGGCTCAGACACACACGGGGTGGCTGCGACACCATCCGGCCCTGAAGAGGTCCCTCGACGGGAACGGGCACCGTCGGGGCCTTCGATAATGGGCGGCCCCAATCCTGATTGGCCCGGCCCTGACCATGGCCTCGACCAGGGCCGGCACGGGCTCCGACATGCATTTTGATTGGAGCCAGCGTGGAACTCCTCTCGGGCTGGTGCCGACCTTAACCTCCCTGCAGAGGGACCTCGACACGGACTGACCCCGACCTGACGGGCCCTGTCCCGACCAAGACCGGCACTGGCCCCGACATGCTCTCGACCGGACCTGCACTCAGGCTGGCGCCGACTTGAACCGGCCCCAAACAGGGACCCAGAGCCACACGGGGTGACTGCGACACCATCTGGCCCTGAAGAGGTGCCTCGACAGGAACGGGCACCGTCGGGGACTTCGACACTGACCGATCCCGAGAGTGACGGGCCCTGTCCCGACCACAACCTCGACCAGGACCGGCACCGGCCACGACATGCATCTCGACCAGAAGCAACGCAGAAGGCCTCTCGGGCTGGCGCTGACCTTAACCTCCCTGCAGAGGACCTCGACTCGGGCCGGCCCCGACATAGACTGACCCCCGACCGTGACTGGCCATGCCCCGATCCCCACCTGGACGAGCACTGCCACCGGCCCCGACCTGAGCCCTGACATGCATCTCGAACGCACCACCACTCAGGCTGGCGCCGACTTGAACCGGCCCCAAAGAGTGAGCCAGAACCACACGGGGCGGCTCCGACACCATCCGGCCCTGAAGAGGTGCTTCGACAGGACCGGGTAACGTCGGAGACCTCGACACGGGCCGGCCCCGACATAGACCGACCCCGACCGTGACAGGCCCTGTCCCGACCAAGACCGGCACTGGCCCCGACATGCTCTCAAGCGGACCTGCACTCAGGCTGGCGCCGACTTGAACCGGCCCCAAACAGGGGCTCAGACCCACACTGGCGCCTGCGACACCATCCGGCCCTGAAGAGGTGCTTCGACAGGACCGGGTAACGTCGGCGACCTCGACACGGGCCGGCCCCGACATAGAGAGACCCCGACCGTGACGGGCCCTATCCCGACCAAGACCTGCCCCGGCCCCGACATGCATCTCGACCAGAGGCAACATAGAAATCCTCTCGGGCTGGTGCCGACCTTAACCTCCCTGCAGAGGGACCTCGACACGGACCGACCCCGACCGTGACGGCCACTGCCCCGACCAAGACCTCGACCAGGACTGCCACCCGCCCCGACATGGGCCCCGACATGCATCATGGTCGGACCTGCACTCAGGCTGGCGCAGACTTCAACCGGCCCCTAACAGGGGCCCAGACCCACACGGGGTGGCTGCGACACCATCTGGCCCTGAAGAGGTGCCTCGACAGGAACGGACACCGTCGGGGACTTCGACACTGACCGACCCCGAAATAGACCGACCCTGACCGTGACGGGCACTGTCCCGTCCAAGACCGGCATCGGCCCCGACATGTTCTCGACAGCACCTGTACTCAGGCTGGCGCCGACTTGGATGGGCCACAAACATGGGCTCAGACACACACGGGGTGGCTGCGACACCATCCGGCCCTGAATGGGTCCCTCGACAGGAACGGGTAACATCGGAAACCTCGACACGGGCCGGCCCCGACATAGACTGACCCCGACTGTGACTGGCCATTCCCGATCCCCACCTGGACCAGCACTGCCACCGGCCCCGACCTGAGCCCTGACATGCATCTCGAACGCACCACCACTCAGGCTGGCGCCGACTTGAACCGGCCCCAAAGAGTGAGCCAGAACCACACGGGGCGGCTCCGACACCATCCGGCCCTGAGGGGTCCCTCGGCAGGAACAGGCACCGTCGGGGCCTTCGACACGGGCCCTGCCCCGACGAACAACTCGACCAGGATTGCCACCCGCCCTGACCTGGCCCCGACATGCATCTCGACCGGACCTGCACTCAGGCTGGCGCCGACTTGGACCGGCCCCAAACAGGGGCCCAGAGCCATACTGGGTGACTCCGACACCATCCGGCCCTGAAGAGGTCCCTCGACAGGAACGGGTAACGTCGGAGACCTCGACACGGGCCGGCCCCGACATAGACCGACCCCGACCGCGACGGGCCCGGCCCCAACCAGGACCGTCCCCAGCCCCGACATGCATCTCGACCAGAGGCAACACAGAAATCCTCTCGAGCTGGCGCCGACCCTAACCTCCACATGGACCGATCCCGACCGTGATGGGCCCTGTCCCGACCAAGAGCGGCACTGGCCCCGACATGCTCTCGAGCGGACCTGCACTCAGGCTGGCGCCGACTTGAACCGGCCCCAAAGAGGGGCTCAGAGCCACAAGGGGTGGCTGCGACACCATCCGGCCCTGAAGAGGTCCCTCGACAGGAATGGGTAACGTTGGAGACCTCGACACGGGCCGGCCCCGACATAGACCGACCCCGACCGTGACGGGCCCTGTCCCGACCAAGACCTGCCCCAGCCCCGACATGCATCTCGACCAGAGGCAACATAGAAATCCTCTCGGGCTGGTGCCGACCTTAACCTCCCTACAGAGGGACCTCGACACGGACCGACCCCGACCGTGACGGGCCCTGTCCCGACCAAGACCGGCACTGGCCCCGACATGCTCTCGAGCGGACCTCCAGTCAGGCTGGCGCCAACTTGAACCGGCCCCAAACTGGGGCTCAGACACACACGGGGTGGCTGCGACACCATCCGGCCCTGAAGAGGTCCCTCGACGGGAACGGGCACCGTCGGGGCCTTCGATAATGGGCGGCCCCAATCCTGATTGGCCCGGCCCTGACCATGGCCTCGACCAGGGCCGGCACGGGCTCCGACATGCATTTTGATTGGAGCCAGCGTGGAACTCCTCTCGGGCTGGTGCCGACCTTAACCTCCCTGCAGAGGGACCTCGACACGGACCGACCCCGACCTGACGGGCCCTGTCCCGACCAAGACCGGCACTGGCCCCGACATGCTCTCGACCGGACCTGCACTCAGGCTGGCGCCGACTTGAACCGGCCCCAAACAGGGACCCAGAGCCACACGGGGTGACTGCGACACCATCTGGCCCTGAAGAGGTGCCTCGACAGGAACGGGCACCGTCGGGGACTTCGACACTGACCGATCCCGAGAGTGACGGGCCCTGTCCCGACCACAACCTCGACCAGGACCGGCACCGGCCACGACATGCATCTCGACCAGAAGCAACGCAGAAGCCCTCTCGGGCTGGCGCTGACCTTAACCTCCCTGCAGAGGACCTCGACTCGGGCCGGCCCCGACATAGACTGACCCCCGACCGTGACTGGCCATGCCCCGATCCCCACCTGGACCAGCACTGCCACCGGCCCCGACCTGAGCCCTGACATGCATCTCGAACGCACCACCACTCAGGCTGGCGCCGACTTGAACCGGCCCCAAAGAGTGAGCCAGAACCACACGGGGCGGCTCCGACACCATCCGGCCCTGAAGAGGTGCTTCGACAGGACCGGGTAACGTCGGAGACCTCGACACGGGCCGGCCCCGACATAGACCGACCCCGACCGTGACGGGCCCTGTCCCGACCAAGACCGGCACTGGCCCCGACATGCTCTCGAGCGGACCTGCACTCAGGCTGGCGCCGACTTGAACCGGCCCCAAACAGGGGCTCAGACCCACACTGGCGCCTGCGACACCATCCGGCCCTGAAGAGGTGCTTCGACAGGACCGGGTAACGTCGGCGACCTCGACACGGGCCGGCCCCGACATAGAGAGACCCCGACCGTGACGGGCCCTGTCCCGACCAAGACCTGCCCCGGCCCCGACATGCATCTCGACCAGAGGCAACATAGAAATCCTCTCGGGCTGGTGCCGACCTTAACCTCCCTGCAGAGGGACCTCGACACGGACCGACCCCGACCGTGACGGCCACTGCCCCGACCAAGACCTCGACCAGGACTGCCACCCGCCCCGACATGGGCCCCGACATGCATCATGGTCGGACCTGCACTCAGGCTGGCGCAGACTTCAACCGGCCCCAAACAGGGGCCCAGACCCACACGGGGTGGCTGCGACACCATCTGGCCCTGAAGAGGTGCCTCGACAGGAACGGGCACCGTCGGGGACTTCGACACTGACCGACCCCGAAATAGACCGACCCTGACCGTGACGGGCACTGTCCCGACCAAGACCGGCATCGGCCCCGACATGTTCTCGACAGCACCTGTACTCAGGCTGGCGCCGACTTGGATGGGCCACAAACATGGGCTCAGACACACACGGGGTGGCTGCGACACCATCCGGCCCTGAATGGGTCCCTCGACAGGAACGGGTAACATCGGAAACCTCGACACGGGCCGGCCCCGACATAGACTGACCCCGACTGTGACTGGCCACTCCCGATCCCCACCTGGACCAGCACTGCCACCGGCCCCGACCTGAGCCCTGACATGCATCTCGAACGCACCACCACTCAGGCTGGCGCCTACTTGAACCGGCCCCCAAAGAGTGAGCCAGAACCACACGGGGCGGCTCCGACACCACCCGGCCCTGAAGGGGTCCCTCGGCAGGAACAGGCACCGTCGGGGCCTTCGACACGGGCCGGCCCCGACATAGACCGACCACGACCGTGACGGGCCCTGTCCCGACCAAGACCGGCACTGGCCCCGACATGCTCTCGACCGGACCTGCACTCAGGCTGGCGCCGACTTGAACCGGCCCTAAACAGGGACCCAGAGCCACACGGGGTGACTGCGACACCATCTGGCCCTGAAGAGGTGCCTCGACAGGAACGGGCACCGTCGGGGACTTCGACACTGACCGACCCCCACAGTGACGGGCCCTGTCCCGACCACAACCTCGACCAGGACCGGCACCGGCCACGACATGCATCTCGACCAGAAGCAACGCAGAAGCCCTCTCGGGCTGGCGCTGACCTTAACCTCCCTGCAGAGGGACCTCGAGACGGGCCTGCCCCGAGATAGACCGATCCCGACCGTGATGGGCCCTGTCCCGACCAAGACCGGCACTGGCCCCGACATGTTCTCGACAGGACCTGTACTCAGGCTGGCGCCGACTTGGACGGGCCACAAACATGGGCTCAGACACACACGGGGTGGCTGCGACACCATCCGGCCCTGAATGGGTCCCTCGACAGGAACGGGCACCGTCGGGGACTTCGACACTGACCGACCCCCACAGTGACGGGCCCTGTCCCGACCACAACCTCGACCAGGACCGGCACCGGCCACGACATGCATCTCGACCAGAAGCAACGCAGAAGCCCTCTCGGGCTGGCGCTGACCTTAACCTCCCTGCAGAGGACCTCGACTCGGGCCGGCCCCGACATAGACTGACCCCCGACCGTGACTGGCCATGCCCCGATCCCCACCTGGACCAGCACTGCCACCGGCCCCAACCTGAGCCCTGACATGCATCTCGAACGCACCACCACTCAGGCTGGCGCCGACTTGAACCGGCCCCAAAGAGTGAGCCAGAACCACACGGGGCGGCTCCGACACCATCCGGCCCTGAAGGGGTCCCTCGGCAGGAACAGGCACCGTCGGGGCCTTCGACACGGGCCCTGCCCCGACCAACAACTCGACCAGGATTGCCACCCGCCCTGACCTGGCCCCGACATGCATCTCGACCGGACCTGCACTCAGGCTGGCGCCGACTTGGACCGGCCCCAAACAGGGGCCCAGAGCCATACTGGGTGACTCCGACACCATCCGGCCCTGAAGCGGTCTCTCGACAGGAACGTGCAATGTCGGGGAGTTCGATAAGGGCCGGTCCCAACCGTGATTGGCAATGCAGAAATCCTCTCGGGCTGGTGCCGACCTAAACCTCCCTGAAAAGGAACCTAGACACGGACCGACCCAGACCGTGACGGGCCCTGTCCCGACCAAGACCTCCACCAGCAACGCCACCGGCACCGAGCTGGGCCCTGACATGCATCTCGACCGGACCTCCACTCAGGCTGGCGCCAACTTGAACCGGCCCCAAACTGGGGCCCAAACCCAAATGGGGTGGCCACGACACCATCCGGCCCTGAAGAGGTGCTTCGACAGGAACGGGTAACGTCGGAGACCTCGACACGGGCCGGCCCCGACATAGACCGACCCCGACCGCGACGGGCCCGGCCCCGACCAGGACCGGCCCCAGCCCCGACATGCATCTCGACCAGAGGCAACACAGAAATGCTCTCGAGCTGGCGCCGACCCTAACCTCCACATGGACCGATCCCGACCGTGATGGGCCCTGTCCCGACCAAGAGCGGCACTGGCCCCGACATGCTCTCGAGCGGACCTGCACTCAGGCTGGCGCCGACTTGAACCGGCCCCAAAGAGGGGCTCAGAGCCACAAGGGGTGGCTGCGACACCATCCGGCCCTGAAGAGGTCCCTCGACAGGAATGGGTAACGTTGGAGACCTCGACACGGGCCGGCCCCGACATAGACCGACCCCGACCGTGACGGGCCCTGTCCCGACCAAGACCTGCCCCAGCCCCGACATGCATCTCGACCAGAGGCAACATAGAAATCCTCTCGGGCTGGTGCCGACCTTAACCTCCCTACAGAGGGACCTCGACACGGACCGACCCCGACCGTGACGGGCCCTGTCCCGACCAAGACCGGCACTGGCCCCGACATGCTCTCGAGCGGACCTCCAGTCAGGCTGGCGCCAACTTGAACCGGCCCCAAACTGGGGCTCAGACACACACGGGGTGGCTGCGACACCATCCGGCCCTGAAGAGGTCCCTCGACGGGAACGGGCACCGTCGGGGCCTTCGATAATGGGCGGCCCCAATCCTGATTGGCCCGGCCCTGACCATGGCCTCGACCAGGGCCGGCACGGGCTCCGACATGCATTTTGATTGGAGCCAGCGTGGAACTCCTCTCGGGCTGGTGCCGACCTTAACCTCCCTGCAGAGGGACCTCGACACGGACTGACCCCGACCTGACGGGCCCTGTCCCGACCAAGACCGGCACTGGCCCCGACATGCTCTCGACCGGACCTGCACTCAGGCTGGCGCCGACTTGAACCGGCCCAAAACAGGGACCCAGAGCCACACGGGGTGACTGCGACACCATCTGGCCCTGAAGAGGTGCCTCGACAGGAACGGGCACCATCGGGGACTTCGACACTGACCGACCCCCACAGTGACGGGCCCTGTCCCGACCACAACCTCGACCAGGACCGGCACCGGCCACGACATGCATCTCGACCAGAAGAAACGCAGAAGCCCTCTCGGGCTGGCGCTGACCTTAACCTCCCTGCAGAGGACCTCGACTCGGGCCGGCCCCGACATAGACTGACCCCCGACCGTGACTGGCCATGCCCCGATCCCCACCTGGACGAGCACTGCCACCGGCCCCGACCTGAGCCCTGACATGCATCTCGAACGCACCACCACTCAGGCTGGCGCCGACTTGAACCGGCCCCAAAGAGTGAGCCAGAACCACACGGGGCGGCTCCGACACCATCCGGCCCTGAAGAGGTGCTTCGACAGGACCGGGTAACTTCGGAGACCTCGACACGGGCCGGCCCCGACATAGACCGACCCCGACCGTGACGGGCCCTGTCCCGACCAAGACCGGCACTGGCCCCGACATGCTCTCGAGCGGACCTGCACTCAGGCTGGCGCCGACTTGAACCGGCCCCAAACAGGGGCTCAGACCCACACTGGCGCCTGCGACACCATCCGGCCCTGAAGAGGTGCTTCGACAGGACCGGGTAACGTCGGCGACCTCGACACGGGCCGGCCCCGACATAGAGAGACCCCGACCGTGACGGGCCCTGTCCCGACCAAGACCTGCCCCGGCCCCGACATGCATCTCGACCAGAGGCAACATAGAAATCCTCTCGGGCTGGTGCCGACCTTAACCTCCCTGCAGAGGGACCTCGACACGGACCGACCCCGACCGTGACGGCCACTGCCCCGACCAAGACCTCGACCAGGACTGCCACCCGCCCCGACATGGGCCCCGACATGCATCATGGTCGGACCTGCACTCAGGCTGGCGCAGACTTCAACCGGCCCCAAACAGGGGCCCAGACCCACACGGGGTGGCTGCGACACCATCTGGCCCTGAAGAGGTGCCTCGACAGGAACGGGCACCGTCGGGGACTTCGACACTGACCGACCCCGAAATAGACCGACCCTGACCGTGACGGGCACTGTCCCGACCAAGACCGGCATCGGCCCCGACATGTTCTCGACAGCACCTGTACTCAGGCTGGCGCCGACTTGGATGGGCCACAAACATGGGCTCAGACACACACGGGGTGGCTGCGACACCATCCGGCCCTGAATGGGTCCCTCGACAGGAACGGGTAACATCGGAAACCTCGACACGGGCCGGCCCCGACATAGACTGACCCCGACTGTGACTGGCCATTCCCGATCCCCACCTGGACCAGCACTGCCACCGGCCCCGACCTGAGCCCTGACATGCATCTCGAACGCACCACCACTCAGGCTGGCGCCTACTTGAACCGGCCCCAAAGAGTGAGCCAGAACCACACGGGGCGGCTCCGACACCATCCGGCCCTGAAGGGGTCCCTCGGCAGGAACAGGCACCGTCGGGGCCTTCGACACGGGCCCTGCCCCGACCAACAACTCGACCAGGATTGCCACCCGCCCTGACCTGGCCCCGACATGCATCTCGACCGGACCTGCACTCAGGCTGGCGCCGACTTGGACCGGCCCCAAACAGGGGCCCAGAGCCATACTGGGTGACTCCGACACCATCCGGCCCTGAAGCGGTCTCTCGACAGGAACGTGCAATGTCGGGGAGTTCGATAAGGGCCGGTCCCAACCGTGATTGGCAATGCAGAAATCCTCTCGGGCTGGTGCCGACCTAAACCTCCCTGAAAAGGAACCTAGACACGGACCGACCCAGACCGTGACGGGCCCTGTCCCGACCAAGACCTCCACCAGCAACGCCACCGGCACCGAGCTGGGCCCTGACATGCATCTCGACCGGACCTCCACTCAGGCTGGCGCCAACTTGAACCGGCCCCAAACTGGGGCCCAAACCCAAATGGGGTGGCCACGACACCATCCGGCCCTGAAGAGGTCCCTCGACAGGAACGGGTAACGTCGGAGACCTCGACACGGGCCGGCCCCGACATAGACCGACCCCGACCGCGACGGGCCCGGCCCCGACCAGGACCGGCCCCAGCCCCGACATGCATCTCGACCAGAGGCAACACAGAAATGCTCTCGAGCTGGCGCCGACCCTAACCTCCACATGGACCGATCCCGACCGTGATGGGCCCTGTCCCGACCAAGAGCGGCACTGGCCCCGACATGCTCTCGAGCGGACCTGCACTCAGGCTGGCGCCGACTTGAACCGGCCCCAAACAGGGGCTCAGAGCCACAAGGGGTGGCTGCGACACCATCCGGCCCTGAAGAGGTCCCTCGACAGGAATGGGTAACGTTGGAGACCTCGACACGGGCCGGCCCCGACATAGACCGACCCCGACCGTGACGGGCCCTGCCCCGACCAACAACTCGACCAGGATTGCCACCCGCCCTGACCTGGCCCCGACATGCATCTCTTCCGGACCTGCACTCAGGCTGGCGCCGACTTGGACCGGCCCCAAAGAGTGAGCCAGAACCACACGGGGCGGCTCCGACACCATCCGGCCCTGAAGGGGTCCCTCGGCAGGAACAGGCACCGTCGGGGCCTTCGACACGGGCCCTGCCCCGACCAACAACTCGACCAGGATTGCCACCCGCCCTGACCTGGCCCCGACATGCATCTCGACCGGACCTGCACTCAGGCTGGCGCCGACTTGGACCGGCCCCAAACAGGGGCCCAGAGCCATACTGGGTGACTCCGACACCATCCGGCCCTGAAGCGGTCTCTCGACAGGAACGTGCAATGTCGGGGAGTTCGATAAGGGCCGGTCCCAACCGTGACTGGCAATGCAGAAATCCTCTCGGGCTGGTGCCGACCTAAACCTCCCTGAAAAGGAACCTAGACACGGACCGACCCAGACCGTGACGGGCCCTGTCCCGACCAAGACCTCCACCAGCAACGCCACCGGCACCGAGCTGGGCCCTGACATGCATCTCGACCGGACCTCCACTCAGGCTGGCGCCAACTTGAACCGGCCCCAAACTGGGGCCCAAACCCAAATGGGGTGGCCACGACACCATCCGGCCCTGAAGAGGTCCCTCGACAGGAACGGGTAACGTCGGAGACCTCGACACGGGCCGGCCCCGACATAGACCGACCCCGACCGCGACGGGCCCGGCCCTGACCAGGACCGGCCCCAGCCCCGACATGCATCTCGACCAGAGGCAACACAGAAATGCTCTCGAGCTGGCGCCGACCCTAACCTCCACATGGACCGATCCCGACCGTGATGGGCCCTGTCCCGACCAAGAGCGGCACTGGCCCCGACATGCTCTCGAGCGGACCTGCACTCAGGCTGGCGCCGACTTGAACCGGCCCCAAAGAGGGGCTCAGAGCCACAAGGGGTGGCTGCGACACCATCCGGCCCTGAAGAGGTCCCTCGACAGGAATGGGTAACGTTGGAGACCTCGACACGGGCCGGCCCCGACATAGACCGACCCCGACCGTGACGGGCCCTGTCCCGACCAAGACCTGCCCCAGCCCCGACATGCATCTCGACCAGAGGCAACATAGAAATCCTCTCGGGCTGGTGCCGACCTTAACCTCCCTACAGAGGGACCTCGACACGGACCGACCCCGACCGTGACGGGCCCTGTCCCGACCAAGACCGGCACTGGCCCCGACATGCTCTCGAGCGGACCTCCAGTCAGGCTGGCGCCAACTTGAACCGGCCCCAAACTGGGGCTCAGACACACACGGGGTGGCTGCGACACCATCCGGCCCTGAAGAGGTCCCTCGACGGGAACGGGCACCGTCGGGGCCTTCGATAATGGGCGGCCCCAATCCTGATTGGCCCGGCCCTGACTATGGCCTCGACCAGGGCCGGCACGGGCTCCGACATGCATTTTGATTGGAGCCAGCGTGGAACTCCTCTCGGGCTGGTGCCGACCTTAACCTCCCTGCAGAGGGACCTCGACACGGACTGACCCCGACCTGACGGGCCCTGTCCCGACCAAGACAGGCACTGGCCCCGACATGCTCTCGACCGGACCTGCACTCAGGCTGGCGCCGACTTGAACCGGCCCAAAACAGGGACCCAGAGCCACACGGGGTGACTGCGACACCATCTGGCCCTGAAGAGGTGCCTCGACAGGAACGGGCACCATCGGGGACTTCGACACTGACCGACCCCCACAGTGACGGGCCCTGTCCCGACCACAACCTCGACCAGGACCGGCACCGGCCACGACATGCATCTCGACCAGAAGAAACGCAGAAGCCCTCTCGGGCTGGCGCTGACCTTAACCTCCCTGCAGAGGACCTCGACTCGGGCCGGCCCCGACATAGACTGACCCCCGACCGTGACTGGCCATGCCCCGATCCCCACCTGGACCAGCACTGCCACCGGCCCCGACCTGAGCCCTGACATGCATCTCGAACGCACCACCACTCAGGCTGGCGCCGACTTGAACCGGCCCCAAAGAGTGAGCCAGAACCACACGGGGCGGCTCCGACACCATCCGGCCCTGAAGAGGTGCTTCGACAGGACCGGGTAACGTCGGAGACCTCGACACGGGCCGGCCCCGACATAGAGAGACCCCGACCGTGACGGGCCCTGTCCCGACCAAGAGCGGCACTGGCCCCGACATGCTCTCGAGCGGACCTGCACTCAGGCTGGCGCCGACTTGAACCGGCCCCAAAGAGGGGCTCAGAGCCACAAGGGGTGGCTGCGACACCATCCGGCCCTGAAGAGGTCCCTCGACAGGAATGGGTAACGTTGGAGACCTCGACACGGGCCGGCCCCGACATAGACCGACCCCGACCAAGACCGGCACTGGCCCCGACATGCTCTCGAGCGGACCTCCAGTCAGGCTGGCGCCAACTTGAACCGGCCCCAAACTGGGACTCAGACACACACGGGGTGGCTGGGACACCATCCGGCCCTGAAGAGGTCCCTCGACGGGAACGGGCACCGTCGGGGCCTTCGATAATGGGCGGCCCCAATCCTGATTGGCCCGGCCCTGACCATGGCCTCGACCAGGGCCGGCACGGGCTCCGACATGCATTTTGATTGGAGCCAGCGTGGAACTCCTCTCGGGCTGGTGCCGACCTTAACCTCCCTGCAGAGGGACCTCGACACGGACTGACCCCGACCTGACGGGCCCTGTCCCGACCAAGACCGGCACTGGCCCCGACATGCTCTCGACCGGACCTGCACTCAGGCTGGCGCCGACTTGAACCGGCCCCAAACAGGGACCCAGAGCCACACGGGGTGACTGCGACACCATCTGGCCCTGAAGAGGTGCCTCGACAGGAACGGGCACCGTCGGGGACTTCGACACTGACCGACCCCCACAGTGACGGGCCCTGTCCCGACCACAACCTCGACCAGGACCGGCACCGGCCACGACATGCATCTCGACCAGAAGAAACGCAGAAGCCCTCTCGGGCTGGCGCTGACCTTAACCTCCCTGCAGAGGACCTCGACACGGGCCTGCCCCGAGATAGACCGATCCCGACCGTGATGGGCCCTGTCCCGACCAAGACCGGCACTGGCCCCGACATGTTCTCGACAGGACCTGCACTCAGGCTGGCGCCGACTTGGACGGGCCACAAACATGGGCTCAGACACACACGGGGTGGCTGCGACACCATCCGGCCCTGAATGGGTCCCTCGACAGGAACGGGCACCGTCGGGGACTTCGACACTGACCGATCCCGAGAGTGACGGGCCCTGTCCCGACCACAACCTCGACCAGGACCGGCACCGGCCACGACATGCATCTCGACCAGAAGCAACGCAGAAGCCCTCTCGGGCTGGCGCTGACCTTAACCTCCCTGCAGAGGACCTCGACTCGGGCCGGCCCCGACATAGACTGACCCCCGACCGTGACTGGCCATGCCCCGATCCCCACCTGGACCAGCACTGCCACCGGCCCCGACCTGAGCCCTGACATGCATCTCGAACGCACCACCACTCAGGCTGGCGCCGACTTGAACCGGCCCCAAAGAGTGAGCCAGAACCACACGGGGCGGCTCCGACACCATCCGGCCCTGAAGAGGTGCTTCGACAGGACCGGGTAACTTCGGAGACCTCGACACGGGCCGGCCCCGACATAGACCGACCCCGACCGTGACGGGCCCTGTCCCGACCAAGACCTGCCCCGGCCCCGACATGCATCTTGACCAGAGGCAACATAGAAATCCTCTCGGGCTGGTGCCGACCTTAACCTCCCTGCAGAGGGACCTCGACACGGACCGACCCCGACCGTGACGGGCCCTGTCCCGACCAAGAGCGGCACTGGCCCCGACATGCTCTCGAGCGGACCTGCACTCAGGCTGGCGCCGACTTGAACCGGCCCCAAAGAGGGGCTCAGAGCCACAAGGGGTGGCTGCGACACCATCCGGCCCTGAAGAGGTCCCTCGACAGGAATGGGTAACGTTGGAGACCTCGACACGGGCCGGCCCCGACATAGACCGACCCCGACCGTGACGGGCCCTGTCCCGACCAAGACCGGCACTGGCCCCGACATGCTCTCGAGCGGACCTGCACTCAGGCTGGCGCCGACTTGAACCGGCCCCAAACAGGGGCTCAGACCCACACTGGCGCCTGCGACACCATCCGGACCTGAAGAGGTGCTTCGACAGGACCGGGTAACGTCGGAGACCTCGACACGGGCCGGCCCCGACATAGAGAGACCCCGACCGTGACGGGCCCTGTCCCGACCAAGACCTGCCCCGGCCCCGACATGCATCTCGACCAGAGGCAACATAGAAATCCTCTCGAGCTGGCGCCGACCCTAACCTCCACATGGACCGATCCCGACCGTGATGGGCCCTGTCCCGACCAAGAGCGGCACTGGCCCCGACATGCTCTCGAGCGGACCTGCACTCAGGCTGGCGCCGACTTGAACCGGCCCCAAAGAGGGGCTCAGAGCCACAAGGGGTGGCTGCGACACCATCCGGCCCTGAAGAGGTCCCTCGACAGGAATGGGTAACGTTGGAGACCTCGACACGGGCCGGCCCCGACATAGACCGACCCCGACCGTGACGGGCCCTGTCCCGACCAAGACCTGCCCCAGCCCCGACATGCATCTCGACCAGAGGCAACATAGAAATCCTCTCGGGCTGGTGCCGACCTTAACCTCCCTACAGAGGGACCTCGACACGGACCGACCCCGACCGTGACGGGCCCTGTCCCGACCAAGACCGGCACTGGCCCCGACATGCTCTCGAGCGGACCTCCAGTCAGGCTGGCGCCAACTTGAACCGGCCCCAAACTGGGGCTCAGACACACACGGGGTGGCTGCGACACCATCCGGCCCTGAAGAGGTCCCTCGACGGGAATGGGCACCGTCGGGGCCTTCGATAATGGGCGGCCCCAATCCTGATTGGCCCGGCCCTGACCATGGCCTCGACCAGGGCCGGCACGGGCTCCGACATGCATTTTGATTGGAGCCAGCGTGGAACTCCTCTCGGGCTGGTGCCGACCTTAACCTCCCTGCAGAGGGACCTCGACACGGACTGACCCCGACCTGACGGGCCCTGTCCCGACCAAGACCGGCACTGGCCCCGACATGCTCTCGACCGGACCTGCACTCAGGCTGGCGCCGACTTGAACCGGCCCCAAACAGGGACCCAGAGCCACACGGGGTGACTGCGACACCATCTGGCCCTGAAGAGGTGCCTCGACAGGAACGGGCACCGTCGGGGACTTCGACACTGACCGACCCCCACAGTGACGGGCCCTGTCCCGACCACAACCTCGACCAGGACCGGCACCGGCCACGACATGCATCTCGACCAGAAGAAACGCAGAAGCCCTCTCGGGCTGGCGCTGACCTTAACCTCCCTGCAGAGGGACCTCGACACGGGCCTGCCCCGAGATAGACCGATCCCGACCGTGATGGGCCCTGTCCCGACCAAGACCGGCACTGGCCCCGACTGCATCTCGACCGGACCTGCACTCAGGCTGGCGCCGACTTGGACCGGCCCCAAACAGGGGCCCAGAGCCATACTGGGTGACTCCGACACCATCCGGCCCTGAAGCGGTCTCTCGACAGGAACGTGCAATGTCGGGGAGTTCGATAAGGGCCGGTCCCAACCGTGATTGGCAATGCAGAAATCCTCTCGGGCTGGTGCCGACCTAAACCTCCCTGAAAAGGAACCTAGACACGGACGGACCCAGACCGTGACGGGCCCTGTCCCGACCAAGACCTCTACCAGCAACGCCACCGGCACCGAGCTGGGCCCTGACATGCATCTCGACCGGACCTCCACTCAGGCTGGCGCCAACTTTAACCGGCCCCAAACTGGGGCCCAAACCCAAATGGGGTGGCCACGACACCATCCAGCCCTGAAGAGGTCCCTCGACAGGAACGGGTAACGTCGGAGACCTCGACACGGGCCGGCCCCGACATAGACCGACCCCGACCGCGACGGGCCCGGCCCCGACCAGGACCGGCCCCAGCCCCGACATGCATCTCGACCAGAGGCAACACAGAAATCCTCTCGAGCTGGCGCCGACCCTAACCTCCACATGGACCGATCCCGACCGTGATGGGCCCTGTCCCGACCAAGAGCGGCACTGGCCCCGACATGCTCTCGAGCGGACCTGCACTCAGGCTGGCGCCGACTTGAACCGGCCCCAAAGAGGGGCTCAGAGCCACAAGGGGTGGCTGCGACACCATCCGGCCCTGAAGAGGTCCCTCGACAGGAATGGGTAACGTTGGAGACCTCGACACGGGCCGGCCCCGACATAGACCGACCCCGACCGTGACGGGCCCTGTCCCGACCAAGACCTGCCCCAGCCCCGACATGCATCTCGACCAGAGGCAACATAGAAATCCTCTCGGGCTGGTGCCGACCTTAACCTCCCTACAGAGGGACCTCGACACGGACCGACCCCGACCGTGACGGGCCCTGTCCCGACCAAGAGCGGCACTGGCCCCGACATGCTCTCGAGCGGACCTCCAGTCAGGCTGGCGCCAACTTGAACCGGCCCCAAACTGGGGCTCAGACACACACGGGGTGGCTGCGACACCATCCGGCCCTGAAGAGGTCCCTCGACGGGAACGGGCACCGTCGGGGCCTTCGATAATGGGCGGCCCCAATCCTGATTGGCCCGGCCCTGACCATGGCCTCGACCAGGGCCGGCACGGGCTCCGACATGCATTTTGATTGGAGCCAGCGTGGAACTCCTCTCGGGCTGGTGCCGACCTTAACCTCCCTGCAGAGGGACCTCGACACGGACTGACCCCGACCTGACGGGCCCTGTCCCGACCAAGACCGGCACTGGCCCCGACATGCTCTCGACCGGACCTGCACTCAGGCTGGCGCCGACTTGAACCGGCCCCAAACAGGGACCCAGAGCCACACGGGGTGACTGCGACACCATCTGGCCCTGAAGAGGTGCCTCGACAGGAACGGGCACCGTCGGGGACTTCGACACTGACCGACCCCCACAGTGACGGGCCCTGTCCCGACCACAACCTCGACCAGGACCGGCACCGGCCACGACATGCATCTCGACCAGAAGAAACGCAGAAGCCCTCTCGGGCTGGCGCTGACCTTAACCTCCCTGCAGAGGGACCTCGACACGGGCCTGCCCCGAGATAGACCGATCCTGACCGTGATGGGCCCTGTCCCGACCAAGACCGGCATTGGCCCCGACATGTTCTCGACAGGACCTGTACTCAGGCTGGCGCCGACTTGGACGGGCCACAAACATGGGCTCAGACACACACGGGGTGGCTGCGACACCATCCGGCCCTGAATGGGTCCCTCGACAGGAACGGGCACCGTCGGGGACTTCGACACTGACCGACCCCCACAGTGACGGGCCCTGTCCCGACCAAGACCTGCCCCGGCCCCGACATGCATCTCGACCAGAGGCAACATAGCAATCCTCTCGGGCTGGTGCCGACCTTAACCTCCCTGCAGAGGGACCTCGACACGGACTGACCCCGACCTGACGGGCCCTGTCCCGACCAAGACCGTCACTGGCCCCGACATGCTCTCGACCGGACCTGCACTCAGGCTGGCGCCGACTTGAACCGGCCCCAAACAGGGACCCAGAGCCACACGGGGTGACTGCGACACCATCTGGCCCTGAAGAGGTGCCTCGACAGGAACGGGCACCGTCGGGGACTTCGACACTGACCGACCCCCACAGTGACGGGCCCTGTCCCGACCACAACCTCGACCAGGACCGGCACCGGCCACGACATGCATCTCGACCAGAAGCAACGCAGAAGCCCTCTCGGGCTGGCGCTGACCTTAACCTCCCTGCAGAGGGACCTCGACACGGGCCTGCCCCGAGATAGACCGATCCCGACCGTGATGGGCCCTGTCCCGACCAAGACCGGCATCGGCCCCGACATGTTCTCGACAGGACCTGTACTCAGGCTGGCGCCGACTTGGACGGGCCACAAACATGGGCTCAGACACACACGGGGTGGCTGCGACACCATCCGGCCCTGAATGGGTCCCTCGACAGGAACGGGCACCGTCGGGGACTTCGACACTGACCGATCCCGAGAGTGACGGGCCCTGTCCCGACCACAACCTCGACCAGGACCGGCACCGGCCACGACATGCATCTCGACCAGAAGCAACGCAGAAGCCCTCTCGGGCTGGCGCTGACCTTAACCTCCCTGCAGAGGACCTCGACTCGGGCCGGCCCCGACATAGACTGACCCCCGACCGTGACTGGCCATGCCCCGATCCCCACCTGGACCAGCACTGCCACCGGCCCCGACCTGAGCCCTGACATGCATCTCGAACGCACCACCACTCAGGCTGGCGCCGACTTGAACCGGCCCCAAAGAGTGAGCCAGAACCACACGGGGCGGCTCCGACACCATCCGGCCCTGAAGAGGTGCTTCGACAGGACCGGGTAACTTCGGAGACCTCGACACGGGCCGGCCCCGACATAGACCGACCCCGACCGTGACGGGCCCTGTCCCGACCAAGACCGGCACTGGCCCCGACATGCTCTCGAGCGGACCTGCACTCAGGCTGGCGCCGACTTGAACCGGCCCCAAACAGGGGCTCAGACCCACACTGGCGGCTGCGACACCATCCGGCCCTGAAGAGGTGCTTCGACAGGACCGGGTAACGTCGGAGACCTCGACACGGGCCGGCCCCGACATAGAGAGACCCCGACCGTGACGGGCCCTGTCCCGACCAAGACCTGCCCCAGCCCCGACATGCATCTCGACCAGAGGCAACATAGCAATCCTCTCGGGCTGGTGCCGACCTTAACCTCCCTGCAGAGGGACCTCGA
Organism: Dromaius novaehollandiae; assembly: GCF_036370855.1. Taxonomy (NCBI): domain Eukaryota; kingdom Metazoa; phylum Chordata; class Aves; order Casuariiformes; family Dromaiidae; genus Dromaius; species Dromaius novaehollandiae. The sequence goes on along the minus strand of NC_088098.1, from coordinate 82,593,625 downwards.
CACGGACCGACCCCGACCGTGACGGCCACTGCCCCGACCAAGACCTCGACCAGGACTGCCACCCGCCCCGACATGCATCATGGTCGGACCTGCACTCAGGCTGGCGCAGACTTCAACCGGCCCCAAACAGGGGCCCAGACCCACACGGGGTGGCTGCGACACCATCTGGCCCTGAAGAGGTGCCTCGACAGGAACGGGCACCGTCGGGGACTTCGACACTGACCGACCCCGAAATAGACCGACCCCGACCGTGACGGGCACTGTCCCGACCAAGACCGGCATCGGCCCCGACATGTTCTCGACAGCACCTGTACTCAGGCTGGCGCCGACTTGGATGGGCCACAAACATGGGCTCAGACACACACGGGGTGGCTGCGACACCATCCGGCCCTGAAGAGGTCCCTCGACAGGAACGGGTAACGTCGGAGACCTCGACACGGGCCGGCCCCGACATAGACCGACCCCGACCGTGACGGGCCCGGCCCCGACCAGGACCAACCCCAGCCCCGACATGCATCTCGACCAGAGGCAACACAGAAATCCTCTCGAGCTGGCGCCGACCCTAACCTCCACATGGACCGATCCCGACCGTGATGGGCCCTGTCCCGACCAAGAGCGGCACTGGCCCCGACATGCTCTCGAGCGGACCTGCACTCAGGCTGGCGCCGACTTGAACCGGCCCCAAAGAGGGGCTCAGAGCCACAAGGGGTGGCTGCGACACCATCCGGCCCTGAAGAGGTCCCTCGACAGGAATGGGTAACGTTGGAGACCTCGACACGGGCCGGCCCCGACATAGACCGACCCCGACCGTGACGGGCCCTGTCCCGACCAAGACCTGCCCCAGCCCCGACATGCATCTCGACCAGAGGCAACATAGAAATCCTCTCGGGCTGGTGCCGACCTTAACCTCCCTACAGAGGGACCTCGACACGGACCGACCCCGACCGTGACGGGCCCTGTCCCGACCAAGAGCGGCACTGGCCCCGACATGCTCTCGAGCGGACCTCCAGTCAGGCTGGCGCCAACTTGAACCGGCCCCAAACTGGGGTTCAGACACACACGGGGTGGCTGCGACACCATCCGGCCCTGAATGGGTCCCTCGACGGGAACGGGCACCGTCGGGGCCTTCGATAATGGGCGGCCCCAATCCTGATTGGCCCGGCCCTGACCATGGCCTCGACCAGGGCCGGCACGGGCTCCGACATGCATTTTGATTGGAGCCAGCGTGGAACTCCTCTCGGGCTGGTGCCGACCTTAACCTCCCTGCAGAGGGACCTCGACACGGACTGACCCCGACCTGACGGGCCCTGTCCCGACCAAGACCGGCACTGGCCCCGACATGCTCTCGACCGGACCTGCACTCAGGCTGGCGCCGACTTGAACCGGCCCCAAACAGGGACCCAGAGCCACACGGGGTGACTGCGACACCATCTGGCCCTGAAGAGGTGCCTCGACAGGAACGGGCACCGTCGGGGACTTCGACACTGACCGACCCCCACAGTGACGGGCCCTGTCCCGACCACAACCTCGACCAGGACCGGCACCGGCCACGACATGCATCTCGACCAGAAGAAACGCAGAAGCCCTCTCGGGCTGGCGCTGACCTTAACCTCCCTGCAGAGGGACCTCGAGACGGGCCTGCCCCGAGATAGACCGATCCCGACCGTGATGGGCCCTGTCCCGACCAAGACCGGCACTGGCCCCGACATGCTCTCGAGCGGACCTGCACTCAGGCTGGCGCCGACTTGAACCGGCCCCAAACAGGGGCTCAGACCCACACTGGCGCCTGCGACACCATCCGGCCCTGAAGAGGTGCTTCGACAGGACCGGGTAACGTCGGAGACCTCGACACGGGCCGGCCCCGACATAGAGAGACCCCGACCGTGACGGGCCCTGTCCCGACCAAGACCTGCCCCAGCCCCGACATGCATCTTGACCAGAGGCAACATAGAAATCCTCTCGGGCTGGTGCCGACCTTAACCTCCCTGCAGAGGGACCTCGACACGGACCGACCCCGACCGTGACGGCCACTGCCCCGACCAAGACCTCGACCAGGACTGCCACCCGCCCCGACATGGGCCCCGACATGCATCATGGTCGGACCTGCACTCAGGCTGGCGCAGACTTCAACCGGCCCCAAACAGGGGCCCAGACCCACACGGGGTGGCTGCGACACCATCTGGCCCTGAAGAGGTGCCTCGACAGGAACGGGCACCGTCGGGGACTTCGACACTGACCGACCCCGAAATAGACCGACCCCGACCGTGACGGGCACTGTCCCGACCAAGACCGGCATCGGCCCCGACATGTTCTCGACAGCACCTGTACTCAGGCTGGCGCCGACTTGGATGGGCCACAAACATGGGCTCAGACACACACGGGGTGGCTGCGACACCATCCGGCCCTGAATGGGTCCCTCGACAGGAACGGGTAACATCGGAAACCTCGACACGGGCCGGCCCCGACATAGACCGACCCCGACCGTGACTGGCCATTCCCGATCCCCACCTGGACCAGCACTGCCACCGGCCCCGACCTGAGCCCTGACATGCATCTCGAACGCACCACCACTCAGGCTGGCGCCGACTTGAACCGGCCCCAAAGAGTGAGCCAGAACCACACGGGGTGGCTCCGACACCATCCGGCCCTGAAGGGGTCCCTCGGCAGGAACAGGCACCGTCGGGGCCTTCGACACGGGCCCTGCCCCGACCAACAACTCGACCAGGATTGCCACCCGCCCTGACCTGGCCCCGACATGCATCTCGACCGGACCTGCACTCAGGCTGGCGCCGACTTGGACCGGCCCCAAACAGGGGCCCAGAGCCATACTGGGTGACTCCGACACCATCCGGCCCTGAAGCGGTCTCTCGACAGGAACGTGCAATGTCGGGGAGTTCGATAAGGGCCGGTCCCAACCGTGATTGGCAATGCAGAAATCCTCTCGGGCTGGTGCCGACCTTAACCTCCCTGAAAAGGAACCTAGACACGGACGGACCCAGACCGTGACGGGCCCTGTCCCGACCAAGACCTCTACCAGCAACGCCACCGGCACCGAGCTGGGCCCTGACATGCATCTCGACCGGACCTCCACTCAGGCTGGCGCCAACTTGAACCGGCCCCAAACTGGGGCCCAAACCCAAATGGGGTGGCCACGACACCATCCAGCCCTGAAGAGGTCCCTCGACAGGAACGGGTAACGTCGGAGACCTCGACACGGGCCGGCCCCGACATAGACCGACCCCGACCGCGACGGGCCCGGCCCCGACCAGGACCGGCCCCAGCCCCGACATGCATCTCGACCAGAGGCAACACAGAAATCCTCTCGAGCTGGCGCCGACCCTAACCTCCACATGGACCGATCCCGACCGTGATGGGCCCTGTCCCGACCAAGAGCGGCACTGGCCCCGACATGCTCTCGAGCGGACCTGCACTCAGGCTGGCGCCGACTTGAACCGGCCCCAAAGAGGGGCTCAGAGCCACAAGGGGTGGCTGCGACACCATCCGGCCCTGAAGAGGTCCCTCGACAGGAATGGGTAACGTTGGAGACCTCGACACGGGCCGGCCCCGACATAGACCGACCCCGACCGTGACGGGCCCTGTCCCGACCAAGACCTGCCCCAGCCCCGACATGCATCTCGACCAGAGGCAACATAGAAATCCTCTCGGGCTGGTGCCGACCTTAACCTCCCTGCAGAGGGACCTCGACACGGACCGACCCCGACCGTGACGGGCCCTGTCCCGACCAAGACCGGCACTGGCCCCGACATGTTCTCGACAGGACCTGTACTCAGGCTGGCGCCGACTTGGACGGGCCACAAACATGGGCTCAGACACACACGGGGTGGCTGCGACACCATCCGGCCCTGAATGGGTCCCTCGACAGGAACGGGCACCGTCGGGGACTTCGACACTGACCGATCCCGAGAGTGACGGGCCCTGTCCCGACCACAACCTCGACCAGGACCGGCACCGGCCACGACATGCATCTCGACCAGAAGCAACGCAGAAGCCCTCTCGGGCTGGCGCTGACCTTAACCTCCCTGCAGAGGACCTCGACTCGGGCCGGCCCCGACATAGACTGACCCCCGACCGTGACTGGCCATGCCCCGATCCCCACCTGGACCAGCACTGCCACCGGCCCCGACCTGAGCCCTGACATGCATCTCGAACGCACCACCACTCAGGCTGGCGCCGACTTGAACCGGCCCCAAAGAGTGAGCCAGAACCACACGGGGCGGCTCCGACACCATCCGGCCCTGAAGAGGTGCTTCGACAGGACCGGGTAACGTCGGAGACCTCGACACGGGCCGGCCCCGACATAGAGAGACCCCGACCGTGACGGGCCCTGTCCCGACCAAGACCGGCACTGGCCCGACATGCTCTCGAGCGGACCTGCACTCAGGCTGGCGCCGACTTGAACCGGCCCCAAACAGGGGCTCAGACCCACACTGGCGGCTGCGACACCATCCGGCCCTGAAGAGGTGCTTCGACAGGACCGGGTAACGTCGGAGACCTCGACACGGGCCGGCCCCGACATAGAGGGACCCCGACCGTGACGGGCCCTGTCCCGACCAAGACCTGCCCCGGCCCCGACATGCATCTCGACCAGAGGCAACATAGCAATCCTCTCGGGCTGGTGCCGACCTTAACCTCCCTGCAGAGGGACCTCGACACGGACCGACCCCGACCGTGACGGCCACTGCCCCGACCAAGACCTCGACCAGGACTGCCACCCGCCCCGACATGCATCATGGTCGGACCTGCACTCAGGCTGGCGCAGACTTCAACCGGCCCCAAACAGGGGCCCAGACCCACACGGGGTGGCTGCGACACCATCTGGCCCTGAAGAGGTGCCTCGACAGGAACGGGCACCGTCGGGGACTTCGACACTGACCGACCCCGAAATAGACCGACCCTGACCGTGACGGGCACTGTCCCGACCAAGACCGGCATCGGCCCCGACATGTTCTCGACAGCACCTGTACTCAGGCTGGCGCCGACTTGGATGGGCCACAAACATGGGCTCAGACACACACGGGGTGGCTGCGACACCATCCGGCCCTGAATGGGTCCCTCGACAGGAACGGGTAACATCGGAAACCTCGACACGGGCCGGCCCCGACATAGACTGACCCCGACCGTGACTGGCCATTCCCGATCCCCACCTGGACCAGCACTGCCACCGGCCCCGACCTGAGCCCTGACATGCATCTCGAACGCACCACCACTCAGGCTGGCGCCGACTTGAACCGGCCCCAAAGAGTGAGCCAGAACCACACGGGGCGGCTCCGACACCATCCGGCCCTGAAGGGGTCCCTCGGCAGGAACAGGCACCGTCGGGGCCTTCGACACGGGCCCTGCCCCGACCAACAACTCGACCAGGATTGCCACCCGCCCTGACCTGGCCCCGACATGCATCTCGACCGGACCTGCACTCAGGCTGGCGCCGACTTGGACCGGCCCCAAACAGGGGCCCAGAGCCATACTGGGTGACTCCGACACCATCCGGCCCTGAAGCGGTCTCTCGACAGGAACGTGCAATGTTGGGGAGTTCGATAAGGGCCGGTCCCAACCGTGATTGGCAATGCAGAAATCCTCTCGGGCTGGTGCCGACCTAAACCTCCCTGAAAAGGAACCTAGACACGGACCGACCCAGACCGTGACGGGCCCTGTCCCGACCAAGACCTCCACCAGCAGCGCCACCGGCACCGAGCTGGGCCCTGACATGCATCTCGACCGGACCTCCACTCAGGCTGGCGCCAACTTGAACCGGCCCCAAACTGGGGCCCAAACCCAAATGGGGTGGCCACGACACCATCCGGCCCTGAAGAGGTCCCTCGACAGGACCGGGTAACGTCGGAGACCTCGACACGGGCCGGCCCCGACATAGACCGACCCCGACCGCGACGGGCCCGGCCCCGACCAGGACCGGCCCCAGCCCCGACATGCATCTCGACCAGAGGCAACACAGAAATCCTCTCGAGCTGGCGCCGACCCTAACCTCCACATGGACCGATCCCGACCGTGATGGGCCCTGTCCCGACCAAGAGCGGCACTGGCCCCGACATGCTCTCGAGCGGACCTGCACTCAGGCTGGCGCCGACTTGAACCGGCCCCAAAGAGGGGCTCAGAGCCACAAGGGGTGGCTGCGACACCATCCGGCCCTGAAGAGGTCCCTCGACAGGAATGGGTAACGTTGGAGACCTCGACACGGGCCGGCCCCGACATAGACCGACCCCGACCGTGACGGGCCCTGTCCCGACCAAGACCTGCCCCAGCCCCGACATGCATCTCGACCAGAGGCAACATAGATATCCTCTCGGGCTGGTGCCGACCTTAACCTCCCTACAGAGGGACCTCGACACGGACCGACCCCGACCGTGACGGGCCCTGTCCCGACCAAGAGCGGCACTGGCCCCGACATGCTCTCGAGCGGACCTCCAGTCAGGCTGGCGCCAACTTGAACCGGCCCCAAACTGGGGCTCAGACACACACGGGGTGGCTGCGACACCATCCGGCCCTGAAGAGGTCCCTCGACGGGAACGGGCACCGTCGGGGCCTTCGATAATGGGCGGCCCCAATCCTGATTGGCCCGGCCCTGACCATGGCCTCGACCAGGGCCGGCACGGGCTCCGACATGCATTTTGATTGGAGCCAACGTGGAACTCCTCTCGGGCTGGTGCCGACCTTAACCTCCCTGCAGAGGGACCTCGACACGGACTGACCCCGACCTGACGGGCCCTGTCCCGACCAAGACCGGCACTGGCCCCGACATGCTCTCGACCGGACCTGCACTCAGGCTGGCGCCGACTTGAACCGGCCCAAAACAGGGACCCAGAGCCACACGGGGTGACTGCGACACCATCTGGCCCTGAAGAGGTGCCTCGACAGGAACGGGCACCGTCGGGGACTTCGACACTGACCGACCCCCACAGTGACGGGCCCTGTCCCGACCACAACCTCGACCAGGACCGGCACCGGCCACGACATGCATCTCGACCAGAAGAAACGCAGAAGCCCTCTCGGGCTGGCGCTGACCTTAACCTCCCTGCAGAGGGACCTCGACACGGGCCTGCCCCGAGATAGACCGATCCCGACCGTGATGGGCCCTGTCCCGACCAAGACCGGCACTGGCCCCGACATGCATCTCGACCGGACCTGCACTCAGGCTGGCGCCGACTTGGACCGGCCCCAAACAGGGGCCCAGAGCCATACTGGGTGACTCCGACACCATCCGGCCCTGAAGCGGTCTCTCGACAGGAACGTGCAATGTCGGGGAGTTCGATAAGGGCCGGTCCCAACCGTGATTGGCAATGCAGAAATCCTCTCGGGCTGGTGCCGACCTAAACCTCCCTGAAAAGGAACCTCGACACGGACGGACCCAGACCGTGACGGGCCCTGTCCCGACCAAGACCTCCACCAGCAACGCCACCGGCACCGAGCTGGGCCCTGACATGCATCTCGACCGGACCTCCACTCAGGCTGGCGCCAACTTGAACCGGCCCCAAACTGGGGCCCAAACCCAAATGGGGTGGCCACGACACCACCCGGCCCTGAAGAGGTCCCTCGACAGGACCGGGTAACGTCGGAGACCTCGACACGGGCCGGCCCCGACATAGAGAGACCCCGACCGTGACGGGCCCTGTCCCGACCAAGACCTGCCCCGGCCCCGACATGCATCTCGACCAGAGGCAACATAGAAATCCTCTCGGGCTGGTGCCGACCTTAACCTCCCTGCAGAGGGACCTCGACACGGACCGACCCCGACCGTGACGGCCACTGCCCCGACCAAGACCTCGACCAGGACTGCCACCCGCCCCGACATGGGCCCCGACATGCATCATGGTCGGACCTGCACTCAGGCTGGCGCAGACTTCAACCGGCCCCAAACAGGGACCCAGACCCACACGGGGTGGCTGCGACACCATCTGGCCCTGAAGAGGTGCCTCGACAGGAACGGGCACCGTCGGGGACTTCGACACTGACCGACCCCGAAATAGACCGACCCCGACCGTGACGGGCACTGTCCCGACCAAGACCGGCATCGGCCCCGACATGTTCTCGACAGCACCTGTACTCAGGCTGGCGCCGACTTGGATGGGCCACAAACATGGGCTCAGACACACACGGGGTGGCTGCGACACCATCCGGCCCTGAATGGGTCCCTCGACAGGAACGGGTAACATCGGAAACCTCGACACGGGCCGGCCCCGACATAGACCGACCCCGACCGTGACTGGCCATTCCCGATCCCCACCTGGACCAGCACTGCCACCGGCCCCGACCTGAGCCCTGACATGCATCTCGAACGCACCACCACTCAGGCTGGCGCCGACTTGAACCGGCCCCAAAGAGTGAGCCAGAACCACACGGGGCGGCTCCGACACCATCCGGCCCTGAAGGGGTCCCTCGGCAGGAACAGGCACCGTCGGGGCCTTCGACACGGGCCCTGCCCCGACCAACAACTCGACCAGGATTGCCACCCGCCCTGACCTGGCCCCGACATGCATCTCGACCGGACCTGCACTCAGGCTGGCGCCGACTTGGACCGGCCCCAAACAGGGGCCCAGAGCCATACTGGGTGACTCCGACACCATCCGGCCCTGAAGCGGTCTCTCGACAGGAACGTGCAACGTCGGGGAGTTCGATAAGGGCCGGTCCCAACCGTGATTGGCAATGCAGAAATCCTCTCGGGCTGGTGCCGACCTAAACCTCCCTGAAAAGGAACCTAGACACGGACCGACCCAGACCGCGACGGGCCCTGTCCCGACCAAGACCTCCACCAGCAGCGCCACCGGCACCGAGCTGGGCCCTGACATGCATCTCGACCGGACCTCCACTCAGGCTGGCGCCAACTTGAACCGGCCCCAAACTGGGGCCCAAACCCAAATGGGGTGGCCACGACACCACCCGGCCCTGAAGAGGTCCCTCGACAGGACCGGGTAACGTCGGAGACCTCGACACGGGCCGGCCCCGACATAGAGAGACCCCGACCGTGACGGGCCCTTTCCCGACCAAGACCTGCCCCGGCCCCGACATGCATCTCGACCAGAGGCAACATAGAAATCCTCTCGGGCTGGTGCCGACCTTAACCTCCCTGCAGAGGGACCTCGACACGGACCGACCCCGACTGTGACGGCCACTGCCCCGACCAAGACCTCGACCAGGACTGCCACCCGCCCCGACATGGGCCCCGACATGCATCATGGTCGGACCTGCACTCAGGCTGGCGCAGACTTCAACCGGCCCCAAACAGGGACCCAGACCCACACGGGGTGGCTGCGACACCATCTGGCCCTGAAGAGGTGCCTCGACAGGAACGGGCACCGTCAGGGACTTCGACACTGACCGACCCCGAAATAGACCGACCCCGACCGTGACGGGCACTGTCCCGACCAAGACCGGCATCGGCCCCGACATGTTCTCGACAGCACCTGTACTCAGGCTGGCGCCGACTTGGATGGGCCACAAACATGGGCTCAGACACACACGGGGTGGCTGCGACACCATCCGGCCCTGAATGGGTCCCTCGACAGGAACGGGTAACATCGGAAACCTCGACACGGGCCGGCCCCGACATAGACCGACCCCGACCGTGACTGGCCATTCCGATCCCCACCTGGACCAGCACTGCCACCGGCCCCGACCTGAGCCCTGACATGCATCTCGAACGCACCACCACTCAGGCTGGCGCCGACTTGAACCGGCCCCAAAGAGTGAGCCAGAACCACACGGGGCGGCTCCGACACCATCCGGCCCTGAAGGGGTCCCTCGGCAGGAACAGGCACCGTCGGGGCCTTCGACACGGGCCCTGCCCCGACCAACAACTCGACCAGGATTGCCACCCGCCCTGACCTGGCCCCGACATGCATCTCGACCGGACCTGCACTCAGGCTGGCGCCGACTTGGACCGGCCCCAAACAGGGGCCCAGAGCCATACTGGGTGACTCCGACACCATCCGGCCCTGAAGCGGTCTCTCGACAGGAACGTGCAATGTCGGGGAGTTCGATAAGGGCCGGTCCCAACCGTGATTGGCAATGCAGAAATCCTCTCGGGCTGGTGCCGACCTAAACCTCCCTGAAAAGGAACCTAGACACGGACCGACCCAGACCGTGACGGGCCCTGTCCCGACCAAGACCTCCACCAGCAACGCCACCGGCACCGAGCTGGGCCCTGACATGCATCTCGACCGGACCTCCACTCAGGCTGGCGCCAACTTGAACCGGCCCCAAACTGGGGCCCAAACCCAAATGGGGTGGCCACGACACCATCCGGCCCTGAAGAGGTCCCTCGACAGGACCGGGTAACGTCGGAGACCTCGACACGGGCCGGCCCCGACATAGACCGACCCCGACCGCGACGGGCCCGGCCCCGACCAAGACCTGCCCCAGCCCCGACATGCATCTCGACCAGAGGCAACATAGATATCCTCTCGGGCTGGTGCCGACCTTAACCTCCCTACAGAGGGACCTCGACACGGACCGACCCCGACCGTGACGGGCCCTGTCCCGACCAAGAGCGGCACTGGCCCCGACATGCTCTCGAGCGGACCTCCAGTCAGGCTGGCGCCAACTTGAACCGGCCCCAAACTGGGGCTCAGACACACACGGGGTGGCTGCGACACCATCCGGCCCTGAAGAGGTCCCTCGACGGGAACGGGCACCGTCGGGGCCTTCGATAATGGGCGGCCCCAATCCTGATTGGCCCGGCCCTGACCATGGCCTCGACCAGGGCCGGCACGGGCTCCGACATGCATTTTGATTGGAGCCAACGTGGAACTCCTCTCGGGCTGGTGCCGACCTTAACCTCCCTGCAGAGGGACCTCGACACGGACTGACCCCGACCTGACGGGCCCTGTCCCGACCAAGACCGGCACTGGCCCCGACATGCTCTCGACCGGACCTGCACTCAGGCTGGCGCCGACTTGAACCGGCCCCAAACAGGGACCCAGAGCCACACGGGGTGACTGCGACACCATCTGGCCCTGAAGAGGTGCCTCGACAGGAACGGGCACCGTCGGGGACTTCGACACTGACCGACCCCCACAGTGACGGGCCCTGTCCCGACCACAACCTCGACCAGGACCGGCACCGGCCACGACATGCATCTCGACCAGAAGAAACGCAGAAGCCCTCTCGGGCTGGCGCTGACCTTAACCTCCCTGCAGAGGGACCTCGACACGGGCCTGCCCCGAGATAGACCGATCCCGACCGTGATGGGCCCTGTCCCGACCAAGACCGGCACTGGCCCCGACATGCATCTCGACCGGACCTGCACTCAGGCTGGCGCCGACTTGGACCGGCCCCAAACAGGGGCCCAGAGCCATACTGGGTGACTCCGACACCATCCGGCCCTGAAGCGGTCTCTCGACAGGAACGTGCAATGTCGGGGAGTTCGATAAGGGCCGGTCCCAACCGTGATTGGCAATGCAGAAATCCTCTCGGGCTGGTGCCGACCTAAACCTCCCTGAAAAGGAACCTCGACACGGACGGACCCAGACCGTGACGGGCCCTGTCCCGACCAAGACCTCCACCAGCAACGCCACCGGCACCGAGCTGGGCCCTGACATGCATCTCGACCGGACCTCCACTCAGGCTGGCGCCAACTTGAACCGGCCCCAAACTGGGGCCCAAACCCAAATGGGGTGGCCACGACACCACCCGGCCCTGAAGAGGTCCCTCGACAGGACCGGGTAACGTCGGAGACCTCGACACGGGCCGGCCCCGACATAGAGAGACCCCGACCGTGACGGGCCCTGTCCCGACCAAGACCTGCCCCGGCCCCGACATGCATCTCGACCAGAGGCAACATAGAAATCCTCTCGGGCTGGTGCCGACCTTAACCTCCCTGCAGAGGGACCTCGACACGGACCGACCCCGACCGTGACGGCCACTGCCCCGACCAAGACCTCGACCAGGACTGCCACCCGCCCCGACATGGGCCCCGACATGCATCATGGTCGGACCTGCACTCAGGCTGGCGCAGACTTCAACCGGCCCCAAACAGGGACCCAGACCCACACGGGGTGGCTGCGACACCATCTGGCCCTGAAGAGGTGCCTCGACAGGAACGGGCACCGTCGGGGACTTCGACACTGACCGACCCCGAAATAGACCGACCCCGACCGTGACGGGCACTGTCCCGACCAAGACCGGCATCGGCCCCGACATGTTCTCGACAGCACCTGTACTCAGGCTGGCGCCGACTTGGATGGGCCACAAACATGGGCTCAGACACACACGGGGTGGCTGCGACACCATCCGGCCCTGAATGGGTCCCTCGACAGGAACGGGTAACATCGGAAACCTCGACACGGGCCGGCCCCGACATAGACCGACCCCGACCGTGACTGGCCATTCCCGATCCCCACCTGGACCAGCACTGCCACCGGCCCCGACCTGAGCCCTGACATGCATCTCGAACGCACCACCACTCAGGCTGGCGCCGACTTGAACCGGCCCCAAAGAGTGAGCCAGAACCACACGGGGCGGCTCCGACACCATCCGGCCCTGAAGGGGTCCCTCGGCAGGAACAGGCACCGTCGGGGCCTTCGACACGGGCCCTGCCCCGACCAACAACTCGACCAGGATTGCCACCCGCCCTGACCTGGCCCCGACATGCATCTCGACCGGACCTGCACTCAGGCTGGCGCCGACTTGGACCGGCCCCAAACAGGGGCCCAGAGCCATACTGGGTGACTCCGACACCATCCGGCCCTGAAGCGGTCTCTCGACAGGAACGTGCAACGTCGGGGAGTTCGATAAGGGCCGGTCCCAACCGTGATTGGCAATGCAGAAATCCTCTCGGGCTGGTGCCGACCTAAACCTCCCTGAAAAGGAACCTAGACACGGACCGACCCAGACCGTGACGGGCCCTGTCCCGACCAAGACCTCCACCAGCAGCGCCACCGGCACCGAGCTGGGCCCTGACATGCATCTCAACCGGACCTCCACTCAGGCTGGCGCCAACTTGAACCGGCCCCAAACTGGGGCCCAAACCCAAATGGGGTGGCCACGACACCATCCGGCCCTGAAGAGGTCCCTCGACAGGACCGGGTAACGTCGGAGACCTCGACACGGGCCGGCCCCGACATAGAGAGACCCCGACCGTGACGGGCCCTTTCCCGACCAAGACCTGCCCCGGCCCCGACATGCATCTCGACCAGAGGCAACATAGAAATCCTCTCGGGCTGGTGCCGACCTTAACCTCCCTGCAGAGGGACCTCGACACGGACCGACCCCGACCGTGACGGCCACTGCCCCGACCAAGACCTCGACCAGGACTGCCACCCGCCCCGACATGGGCCCCGACATGCATCATGGTCGGACCTGCACTCAGGCTGGCGCAGACTTCAACCGGCCCCAAACAGGGACCCAGACCCACACGGGGTGGCTGCGACACCATCTGGCCCTGAAGAGGTGCCTCGACAGGAACGGGCACCGTCAGGGACTTCGACACTGACCGACCCCGAAATAGACCGACCCCGACCGTGACGGGCACTGTCCCGACCAAGACCGGCATCGGCCCCGACATGTTCTCGACAGCACCTGTACTCAGGCTGGCGCCGACTTGGATGGGCCACAAACATGGGCTCAGACACACACGGGGTGGCTGCGACACCATCCGGCCCTGAATGGGTCCCTCGACAGGAACGGGTAACATCGGAAACCTCGACACGGGCCGGCCCCGACATAGACCGACCCCGACCGTGACTGGCCATTCCGATCCCCACCTGGACCAGCACTGCCACCGGCCCCGACCTGAGCCCTGACATGCATCTCGAACGCACCACCACTCAGGCTGGCGCCGACTTGAACCGGCCCCAAAGAGTGAGCCAGAACCACACGGGGCGGCTCCGACACCATCCGGCCCTGAAGGGGTCCCTCGGCAGGAACAGGCACCGTCGGGGCCTTCGACACGGGCCCTGCCCCGACCAACAACTCGACCAGGATTGCCACCCGCCCTGACCTGGCCCCGACATGCATCTCGACCGGACCTGCACTCAGGCTGGCGCCGACTTGGACCGGCCCCAAACAGGGGCCCAGAGCCATACTGGGTGACTCCGACACCATCCGGCCCTGAAGCGGTCTCTCGACAGGAACGTGCAATGTCGGGGAGTTCGATAAGGGCCGGTCCCAACCGTGATTGGCAATGCAGAAATCCTCTCGGGCTGGTGCCGACCTAAACCTCCCTGAAAAGGAACCTAGACACGGACCGACCCAGACCGTGACGGGCCCTGTCCCGACCAAGACCTCCACCAGCAACGCCACCGGCACCGAGCTGGGCCCTGACATGCATCTCGACCGGACCTCCACTCAGGCTGGCGCCAACTTGAACCGGCCCCAAACTGGGGCCCAAACCCAAATGGGGTGGCCACGACACCATCCGGCCCTGAAGAGGTCCCTCGACAGGAACGGGTAACGTCGGAGACCTCGACACGGGCCGGCCCCGACATAGACCGACCCCGACCGCGACGGGCCCGGCCCCGACCAAGACCTGCCCCAGCCCCGACATGCATCTCGACCAGAGGCAACATAGATATCCTCTCGGGCTGGTGCCGACCTTAACCTCCCTACAGAGGGACCTCGACACGGACCGACCCCGACCGTGACGGGCCCTGTCCCGACCAAGAGCGGCACTGGCCCCGACATGCTCTCGAGCGGACCTCCAGTCAGGCTGGCGCCAACTTGAACCGGCCCCAAACTGGGGCTCAGACACACACGGGGTGGCTGCGACACCATCCGGCCCTGAAGAGGTCCCTCGACGTGAACGGGCACCGTCGGGGCCTTCGATAATGGGCGGCCCCAATCCTGATTGGCCCGGCCCTGACCATGGCCTCGACCAGGGCCGGCACGGGCTCCGACATGCATTTTGATTGGAGCCAACGTGGAACTCCTCTCGGGCTGGTGCCGACCTTAACCTCCCTGCAGAGGGACCTCGACACGGACTGACCCCGACCTGACGGGCCCTGTCCCGACCAAGACCGGCACTGGCCCCGACATGCTCTCGACCGGACCTGCACTCAGGCTGGCGCCGACTTGAACCGGCCCCAAACAGGGACCCAGAGCCACACGGGGTGACTGCGACACCATCTGGCCCTGAAGAGGTGCCTCGACAGGAACGGGCACCGTCGGGGACTTCGACACTGACCGACCCCCACAGTGACGGGCCCTGTCCCGACCACAACCTCGACCAGGACCGGCACCGGCCACGACATGCATCTCGACCAGAAGAAACGCAGAAGCCCTCTCGGGCTGGCGCTGACCTTAACCTCCCTGCAGAGGGACCTCGACACGGGCCTGCCCCGAGATAGACCGATCCCGACCGTGATGGGCCCTGTCCCGACCAAGACCGGCACTGGCCCCGACATGCATCTCGACCGGACCTGCACTCAGGCTGGCGCCGACTTGGACCGGCCCCAAACAGGGGCCCAGAGCCATACTGGGTGACTCCGACACCATCCGGCCCTGAAGCGGTCTCTCGACAGGAACGTGCAATGTCGGGGAGTTCGATAAGGGCCGGTCCCAACCGTGATTGGCAATGCAGAAATCCTCTCGGGCTGGTGCCGACCTAAACCTCCCTGAAAAGGAACCTAGACACGGACCGACCCAGACCGTGACGGGCCCTGTCCCGACCAAGACCTCCACCAGCAACGCCACCGGCACCGAGCTGGGCCCTGACATGCATCTCGACCGGACCTCCACTCAGGCTGGCGCCAACTTGAACCGGCCCCAAACTGGGGCCCAAACCCAAATGGGGTGGCCACGACACCATCCGGCCCTGAAGAGGTCCCTCGACAGGAACGGGTAACGTCGGAGACCTCGACACGGGCCGGCCCCGACATAGACCGACCCCGACCGCGACGGGCCCGGCCCCGACCAGGACCGGCCCCAGCCCCGACATGCATCTCGACCAGAGGCAACACAGAAATCCTCTCGAGCTGGCGCCGACCCTAACCTCCACATGGACCGATCCCGACCGTGATGGGCCCTGTCCCGACCAAGAGCGGCACTGGCCCCGACATGCTCTCGAGCGGACCTGCACTCAGGCTGGCGCCGACTTGAACCGGCCCCAAAGAGGGGCTCAGAGCCACAAGGGGTGGCTGCGACACCATCCGGCCCTGAAGAGGTCCCTCGACAGGAATGGGTAACGTTGGAGACCTCGACACGGGCCGGCCCCGACATAGACCGACCCCGACCGTGACGGGCCCTGTCCCGACCAAGACCTGCCCCAGCCCCGACATGCATCTCGACCAGAGGCAACATAGAAATCCTCTCGGGCTGGTGCCGACCTTAACCTCCCTACAGAGGGACCTCGACACGGACCGACCCCGACCGTGACGGGCCCTGTCCCGACCAAGACCGGCACTGGCCCCGACATGCTCTCGAGCGGACCTCCAGTCAGGCTGGCGCCAACTTGAACCGGCCCCCAAACTGGGGCTCAGACACACACGGGGTGGCTGCGACACCATCCGGCCCTGAAGAGGTCCCTCGACGGGAACGGGCACCGTCGGGGCCTTCGATAATGGGCGGCCCCAATCCTGATTGGCCCGGCCCTGACCATGGCCTCGACCAGGGCCGGCACGGGCTCCGACATGCATTTTGATTGGAGCCAGCGTGGAACTCCTCTCGGGCTGGTGCCGACCTTAACCTCCCTGCAGAGGGACCTCGACACGGACTGACCCCGACCTGACGGGCCCTGTCCCGACCAAGACCGGCACTGGCCCCGACATGCTCTCGACCGGACCTGCACTCAGGCTGGCGCCGACTTGAACCGGCCCCAAACAGGGACCCAGAGCCACACGGGGTGACTGCGACACCATCTGGCCCTGAAGAGGTGCCTCGACAGGAACGGGCACCGTCGGGGACTTCGACACTGACCGACCCCCACAGTGACGGGCCCTGTCCCGACCACAACCTCGACCAGGACCGGCACCGGCCACGACATGCATCTCGACCAGAAGCAACGCAGAAGCCCTCTCGGGCTGGCGCTGACCTTAACCTCCCTGCAGAGGGACCTCGACACGGGCCTGCCCCGAGATAGACCGATCCCGACCGTGATGGGCCCTGTCCCGACCAAGACCGGCACTGGCCCCGACATGTTCTCGACAGGACCTGTACTCAGGCTGGCGCCGACTTGGACGGGCCACAAACATGGGCTCAGACACACACGGGGTGGCTGCGACACCATCCGGCCCTGAATGGGTCCCTCGACAGGAACGGGCACCGTCGGGGACTTCGACACTGACCGATCCCGAGAGTGACGGGCCCTGTCCCGACCACAACCTCGACCAGGACCGGCACCGGCCACGACATGCATCTCGACCAGAAGCAACGCAGAAGCCCTCTCGGGCTGGCGCTGACCTTAACCTCCCTGCAGAGGACCTCGACTCGGGCCGGCCCCGACATAGACTGACCCCCGACCGTGACTGGCCATGCCCCGATCCCCACCTGGACCAGCACTGCCACCGGCCCCGACCTGAGCCCTGACATGCATCTCGAACGCACCACCACTCAGGCTGGCGCCGACTTGAACCGGCCCCAAAGAGTGAGCCAGAACCACACGCGGCGGCTCCGACACCATCCGGCCCTGAAGAGGTGCTTCGACAGGACCGGGTAACGTCGGAGACCTCGACACGGGCCGGCCCCGACATAGAGAGACCCCGACCGTGACGGGCCCTGTCCAGACCAAGACCGGCACTGGCCCCGACATGCATCTCGAGCGGACCTGCAGTCAGGCTGGCGCCGACTTGAACCGGCCCCAAACAGGGGCTCAGACCCACACTGGCGCCTGCGACACCATCCGGCCCTGAAGAGGTGCTTCGACAGGACTGGGTAACGTCGGAGACCTCGACACGGGCCGGCCCCGACATAGAGAGACCCCGACCGTGACGGGCCCTGTCCCGACCAAGACCTGCCCCGGCCCCGACATGCATCTCGACCAGAGGCAACATAGAAATCCTCTCGGGCTGGTGCCGACCTTAACCTCCCTGCAGAGGGACCTCGACACGGACCGACCCCGACCGTGACGGCCACTGCCCCAACCAAGACCTCGACCAGGACTGCCACCCGCCCCGACATGGGCCCCGACATGCATCATGGTCGGACCTGCACTCAGGCTGGCGCAGACTTCAACCGGCCCCAAACAGGGGCCCAGACCCACACGGGGTGGCTGCGACACCATCTGGCCCTGAAGAGGTGCCTCGACAGGAACGGGCACCGTCGGGGACTTCGACACTGACCGACCCCGAAATAGACCGACCCCGACCGTGACGGGCACTGTCCCGACCAAGACCGGCATCGGCCCCGACATGTTCTCGACAGCACCTGTACTCAGGCTGGCGCCGACTTGGATGGGCCACAAACATGGGCTCAGACACACACGGGGTGGCTGCGACACCATCCGGCCCTGAATGGGTCCCTCGACAGGAACGGGTAACATCGGAAACCTCGACACGGGCCGGCCCCGACATAGACCGACCCCGACCGTGACTGGCCATTCCGATCCCCACCTGGACCAGCACTGCCACCGGCCCCGACCTGAGCCCTGACATGCATCTCGAACGCACCACCACTCAGGCTGGCGCCGACTTGAACCGGCCCCAAAGAGTGAGCCAGAACCACACGGGGCGGCTCCGACACCATCCGGCCCTGAAGGGGTCCCTCGGCAGGAACAGGCACCGTCGGGGCCTTCGACACGGGCCCTGCCCCGACCAACAACTCGACCAGGATTGCCACCCGCCCTGACCTGGCCCCGACATGCATCTCGACCGGACCTGCACTCAGGCTGGCGCCGACTTGGACCGGCCCCAAACAGGGGCCCAGAGCCATACTGGGTGACTCCGACACCATCCGGCCCTGAAGCGGTCTCTCGACAGGAACGTGCAATGTCGGGGAGTTCGATAAGGGCCGGTCCCAACCGTGATTGGCAATGCAGAAATCCTCTCGGGCTGGTGCCGACCTAAACCTCCCTGAAAAGGAACCTAGACACGGACCGACCCAGACCGTGACGGGCCCTGTCCCGACCAAGACCTCCACCAGCAACGCCACCGGCACCGAGCTGGGCCCTGACATGCATCTCGACCGGACCTCCACTCAGGCTGGCGCCAACTTGAACCGGCCCCAAACTGGGGCCCAAACCCAAATGGGGTGGCCACGACACCATCCGGCCCTGAAGAGGTCCCTCGACAGGAACGGGTAACGTCGGAGACCTCGACACGGGCCGGCCCCGACATAGACCGACCCCGACCGCGACGGGCCCGGCCCCGACCAGGACCGGCCCCAGCCCCGACATGCATCTCGACCAGAGGCAACACAGAAATCCTCTCGAGCTGGCGCCGACCCTAACCTCCACATGGACCGATCCCGACCGTGATGGGCCCTGTCCCGACCAAGAGCGGCACTGGCCCCGACATGCTCTCGAGCGGACCTGCACTCAGGCTGGCGCCGACTTGAACCGGCCCCAAAGAGGGGCTCAGAGCCACAAGGGGTGGCTGCGACACCATCCGGCCCTGAAGAGGTCCCTCGACAGGAATGGGTAACGTTGGAGACCTCGACACGGGCCGGCCCCGACATAGACCGACCCCGACCGTGACGGGCCCTGTCCCGACCAAGACCTGCCCCAGCCCCGACATGCATCTCGACCAGAGGCAACATAGAAATCCTCTCGGGCTGGTGCCGACCTTAACCTCCCTACAGAGGGACCTCGACACGGACCGACCCCGACCGTGACGGGCCCTGTCCCGACCAAGACCGGCACTGGCCCCGACATGCTCTCGAGCGGACCTCCAGTCAGGCTGGCGCCAACTTGAACCGGCCCCCAAACTGGGGCTCAGACACACACGGGGTGGCTGCGACACCATCCGGCCCTGAAGAGGTCCCTCGACGGGAACGGGCACCGTCGGGGCCTTCGATAATGGGCGGCCCCAATCCTGATTGGCCCGGCCCTGACCATGGCCTCGACCAGGGCCGGCACGGGCTCCGACATGCATTTTGATTGGAGCCAGCGTGGAACTCCTCTCGGGCTGGTGCCGACCTTAACCTCCCTGCAGAGGGACCTCGACACGGACTGACCCCGACCTGACGGGCCCTGTCCCGACCAAGACCGGCACTGGCCCCGACATGCTCTCGACCGGACCTGCACTCAGGCTGGCGCCGACTTGAACCGGCCCCAAACAGGGACCCAGAGCCACACGGGGTGACTGCGACACCATCTGGCCCTGAAGAGGTGCCTCGACAGGAACGGGCACCGTCGGGGACTTTGACACTGACCGACCCCCACAGTGACGGGCCCTGTCCCGACCACAACCTCGACCAGGACCGGCACCGGCCACGACATGCATCTCGACCAGAAGCAACGCAGAAGCCCTCTCGGGCTGGCGCTGACCTTAACCTCCCTGCAGAGGGACCTCGAGACGGGCCTGCCCCGAGATAGACCGATCCCGACCGTGATGGGCCCTGTCCCGACCAAGACCGGCATCGGCCCCGACATGTTCTCGACAGGACCTGTACTCAGGCTGGCGCCGACTTGGACGGGCCACAAACATGGGCTCAGACACACACGGGGTGGCTGCGACACCATCCGGCCCTGAATGGGTCCCTCAACAGGAACGGGCACCGTCGGGGACTTCGACACTGACCGATCCCGAGAGTGACGGGCCCTGTCCCGACCACAACCTCGACCAGGACCGGCACCGGCCACGACATGCATCTCGACCAGAAGCAACGCAGAAGCCCTCTCGGGCTGGCGCTGACCTTAACCTCCCTGCAGAGGACCTCGACTCGGGCCGGCCCCGACATAGACTGACCCCCGACCGTGACTGGCCATGCCCCGATCCCCACCTGGACCAGCACTGCCACCGGCCCCGACCTGAGCCCTGACATGCATCTCGAACGCACCACCACTCAGGCTGGCGCCGACTTGAACCGGCCCCAAAGAGTGAGCCAGAACCACACGGGGCGGCTGCGACACCATCCGGCCCTGAAGAGGTGCTTCGACAGGACCGGGTAACGTCGGAGACCTCGACACGGGCCGGCCCCGACATAGAGAGACCCCGACCGTGACGGGCCCTGTCCCGACCAAGACCGGCACTGGCCCCGACATGCTCTCGAGCGGACCTGCAGTCAGGCTGGCGCCGACTTGAACCGGCCCCAAACAGGGGCTCAGACCCACACTGGCGCCTGCGACACCATCCGGCCCTGAAGAGGTGCTTCGACAGGACTGGGTAACGTCGGAAACCTCGACACGGGCCGGCCCCGACATAGAGAGACCCCGACCGTGACGGGCCCTGTCCCGACCAAGACCTGCCCCGGCCCCGACATGCATCTCGACCAGAGGCAACATAGAAATCCTCTCGGGCTGGTGCCGACCTTAACCTCCCTGCAGAGGGACCTCGACACGGACCGACCCCGACCGTGACGGCCACTGCCCCAACCAAGACCTCGACCAGGACTGCCACCCGCCCCGACATGGGCCCCGACATGCATCATGGTCGGACCTGCACTCAGGCTGGCGCAGACTTCAACCGGCCCCAAACAGGGGCCCAGACCCACACGGGGTGGCTGCGACACCATCTGGCCCTGAAGAGGTGCCTCGACAGGAACGGGCACCGTCGGGGACTTCGACACTGACCGACCCCGAAATAGACCGACCCCGACCGTGACGGGCACTGTCCCGACCAAGACCGGCATCGGCCCCGACATGTTCTCGACAGCACCTGTACTCAGGCTGGCGCCGACTTGGATGGGCCACAAACATGGGCTCAGACACACACGGGGTGGCTGCGACACCATCCGGCCCTGAATGGGTCCCTCGACAGGAACGGGTAACATCGGAAACCTCGACACGGGCCAGCCCCGACATAGACTGACCCCGACCGTGACTGGCCATTCCCGATCCCCACCTGGACCAGCACTGCCACCGGCCCCGACCTGAGCCCTGACATGCATCTCGAACGCACCACCACTCAGGCTGGCGCCGACTTGAACCGGCCCCAAAGAGTGAGCCAGAACCACACGGGGCGGCTCCGACACCATCCGGCCCTGAAGGGGTCCCTCGGCAGGAACAGGCACCGTCGGGGCCTTCGACACGGGCCCTGCCCCGACCAACAACTCGACCAGGATTGCCACCCGCCCTGACCTGGCCCCGACATGCATCTCGACCGGACCTGCACTCAGGCTGGCGCCGACTTGGACCGGCCCCAAACAGGGGCCCAGAGCCATACTGGGTGACTCCGACACCATCCGGCCCTGAAGCGGTCTCTCGACAGGAACGTGCAACGTCGGGGAGTTCGATAAGGGCCGGTCCCAACCGTGATTGGCAATGCAGAAATCCTCTCGGGCTGGTGCCGACCTAAACCTCCCTGAAAAGGAACCTAGACACGGACCGACCCAGACCGTGACGGGCCCTGTCCCGACCAAGACCTCCACCAGCAACGCCACCGGCACCGAGCTGGGCCCTGACATGCATCTCGACCGGACCTCCACTCAGGCTGGCGCCAACTTGAACCGGCCCCAAACTGGGGCCCAAACCCAAATGGGGTGGCCACGACACCATCCGGCCCTGAAGAGGTCCCTCGACAGGAACGGGTAACGTCGGAGACCTCGACACGGGCCGGCCCCGACATAGACCGACCCCGACCGCGACGGGCCCGGCCCCGACCAGGACCAACCCCAGCCCCGACATGCATCTCGACCAGAGGCAACACAGAAATCCTCTCGAGCTGGCGCCGACCCTAACCTCCACATGGACCGATCCCGACCGTGATGGGCCCTGTCCCGACCAAGAGCGGCACTGGCCCCGACATGCTCTCGAGCGGACCTGCACTCAGGCTGGCGCCGACTTGAACCGGCCCCAAAGAGGGGCTCAGAGCCACAAGGGGTGGCTGCGACACCATCCGGCCCTGAAGAGGTCCCTCGACAGGAATGGGTAACGTTGGAGACCTCGACACGGGCCGGCCCCGACATAGACCGACCCCGACCGTGACGGGCCCTGTCCCGACCAAGACCTGCCCCAGCCCCGACATGCATCTCGACCAGAGGCAACATAGAAATCCTCTCGGGCTGGTGCCGACCTTAACCTCCCTACAGAGGGACCTCGACACGGACCGACCCCGACCGTGACGGGCCCTGTCCCGACCAAGACCGGCACTGGCCCCGACATGCTCTCGAGCGGACCTCCAGTCAGGCTGGCGCCAACTTGAACCGGCCCCCAAACTGGGGCTCAGACACACACGGGGTGGCTGCGACACCATCCGGCCCTGAAGAGGTCCCTCGACGGGAACGGGCACCGTCGGGGCCTTCGATAATGGGCGGCCCCAATCCTGATTGGCCCGGCCCTGACCATGGCCTCGACCAGGGCCGGCACGGGCTCCGACATGCATTTTGATTGGAGCCAGCGTGGAACTCCTCTCGGGCTGGTGCCGACCTTAACCTCCCTGCAGAGGGACCTCGACACGGACTGACCCCGACCTGACGGGCCCTGTCCCGACCAAGACCGGCACTGGCCCCGACATGCTCTCGACCGGACCTGCACTCAGGCTGGCGCCGACTTGAACCGGCCCCAAACAGGGACCCAGAGCCACACGGGGTGACTGCGACACCATCTGGCCCTGAAGAGGTGCCTCGACAGGAACGGGCACCGTCGGGGACTTCGACACTGACCGACCCCCACAGTGACGGGCCCTGTCCCGACCACAACCTCGACCAGGACCGGCACCGGCCACGACATGCATCTCGACCAGAAGCAACGCAGAAGCCCTCTCGGGCTGGCACTGACCTTAACCTCCCTGCAGAGGGACCTCGAGACGGGCCTGCCCCGAGATAGACCGATCCCGACCGTGATGGGCCCTGTCCCGACCAAGACCGGCACTGGCCCCGACATGTTCTCGACAGGACCTGTACTCAGGCTGGCGCCGACTTGGACGGGCCACAAACATGGGCTCAGACACACACGGGGTGGCTGCGACACCATCCGGCCCTGAATGGGTCCCTCGACAGGAACGGGCACCGTCGGGGACTTCGACACTGACCGATCCCGAGAGTGACGGGCCCTGTCCCGACCACAACCTCGACCAGGACCGGCACCGGCCACGACATGCATCTCGACCAGAAGCAACGCAGAAGCCCTCTCGGGCTGGCGCTGACCTTAACCTCCCTGCAGAGGACCTCGACTCGGGCCGGCCCCGACATAGACTGACCCCCGACCGTGACTGGCCATGCCCCGATCCCCACCTGGACCAGCACTGCCACCGGCCCCGACCTGAGCCCTGACATGCATCTCGAACGCACCACCACTCAGGCTGGCGCCGACTTGAACCGGCCCCAAAGAGTGAGCCAGAACCACACGGGGCGGCTCCGACACCATCCGGCCCTGAAGAGGTGCTTCGACAGGACCGGGTAACTTCGGAGACCTCGACACGGGCCGGCCCCGACATAGACCGACCCCGACCGTGACGGGCCCTGTCCCGACCAAGACCTGCCCCAGCCCCGACATGCATCTCGACCAGAGGCAACATAGAAATCCTCTCGGGCTGGTGCCGACCTTAACCTCCCTACAGAGGGACCTCGACACGGACCGACCCCGACCGTGACGGGCCCTGTCCCGACCAAGACCGGCACTGGCCCCGACATGCTCTCGAGCGGACCTCCAGTCAGGCTGGCGCCAACTTGAACCGGCCCCCAAACTGGGGCTCAGACACACACGGGGTGGCTGCGACACCATCCGGCCCTGAAGAGGTCCCTCGACGGGAACGGGCACCGTCGGGGCCTTCGATAATGGGCGGCCCCAATCCTGATTGGCCCGGCCCTGACCATGGCCTCGACCAGGGCCGGCACGGGCTCCGACATGCATTTTGATTGGAGCCAGCGTGGAACTCCTCTCGGGCTGGTGCCGACCTTAACCTCCCTGCAGAGGGACCTCGACACGGACTGACCCCGACCTGACGGGCCCTGTCCCGACCAAGACCGGCACTGGCCCCGACATGCTCTCGACCGGACCTGCACTCAGGCTGGCGCCGACTTGAACCGGCCCCAAACAGGGACCCAGAGCCACACGGGGTGACTGCGACACCATCTGGCCCTGAAGAGGTGCCTCGACAGGAACGGGCACCGTCGGGGACTTCGACACTGACCGACCCCCACAGTGACGGGCCCTGTCCCGACCACAACCTCGACCAGGACCGGCACCGGCCACGACATGCATCTCGACCAGAAGAAACGCAGAAGCCCTCTCGGGCTGGCGCTGACCTTAACCTCCCTGCAGAGGGACCTCGACACGGGCCTGCCCCGAGATAGACCGATCCCGACCGTGATGGGCCCTGTCCCGACCAAGACCGGCATCGGCCCCGACATGTTCTCGACAGGACCTGTACTCAGGCTGGCGCCGACTTGGACGGGCCACAAACATGGGCTCAGACACACACGGGGTGGCTGCGACACCATCCGGCCCTGAATGGGTCCCTCGACAGGAACGGGCACCGTCGGGGACTTCGACACTGACCGATCCCGAGAGTGACGGGCCCTGTCCCGACCACAACCTCGACCAGGACCGGCACCGGCCACGACATGCATCTCGACCAGAAGCAACGCAGAAGCCCTCTCGGGCTGGCGCTGACCTTAACCTCCCTGCAGAGGACCTCGACTCGGGCCGGCCCCGACATAGACTGACCCCCGACCGTGACTGGCCATGCCCCGATCCCCACCTGGACCAGCACTGCCACCGGCCCCGACCTGAGCCCTGACATGCATCTCGAACGCACCACCACTCAGGCTGGCGCCGACTTGAACCGGCCCCAAAGAGTGAGCCAGAACCACACGGGGCGGCTGCGACACCATCCGGCCCTGAAGAGGTGCTTCGACAGGACCGGGTAACGTCGGAGACCTCGACACGGGCCGGCCCCGACATAGAGAGACCCCGACCGTGACGGGCCCTGTCCCGACCAAGACCGGCACTGGCCCCGACATGCTCTCGAGCGGACCTGCAGTCAGGCTGGCGCCGACTTGAACCGGCCCCAAACAGGGGCTCAGACCCACACTGGCGCCTGCGACACCATCCGGCCCTGAAGAGGTGCTTCGACAGGACTGGGTAACGTCGGAAACCTCGACACGGGCCGGCCCCGACATAGAGAGACCCCGACCGTGACGGGCCCTGTCCCGACCAAGACCTGCCCCGGCCCCGACATGCATCTCGACCAGAGGCAACATAGAAATCCTCTCGGGCTGGTGCCGACCTTAACCTCCCTGCAGAGGGACCTCGACACGGACCGACCCCGACCGTGACGGCCACTGCCCCAACCAAGACCTCGACCAGGACTGCCACCCGCCCCGACATGGGCCCCGACATGCATCATGGTCGGACCTGCACTCAGGCTGGCGCAGACTTCAACCGGCCCCAAACAGGGGCCCAGACCCACACGGGGTGGCTGCGACACCATCTGGCCCTGAAGAGGTGCCTCGACAGGAACGGGCACCGTCGGGGACTTCGACACTGACCGACCCCGAAATAGACCGACCCCGACCGTGACGGGCACTGTCCCGACCAAGACCGGCATCGGCCCCGACATGTTCTCGACAGCACCTGTACTCAGGCTGGCGCCGACTTGGATGGGCCACAAACATGGGCTCAGACACACACGGGGTGGCTGCGACACCATCCGGCCCTGAATGGGTCCCTCGACAGGAACGGGTAACATCGGAAACCTCGACACGGGCCAGCCCCGACATAGACTGACCCCGACCGTGACTGGCCATTCCCGATCCCCACCTGGACCAGCACTGCCACCGGCCCCGACCTGAGCCCTGACATGCATCTCGAACGCACCACCACTCAGGCTGGCGCCGACTTGAACCGGCCCCAAAGAGTGAGCCAGAACCACACGGGGCGGCTCCGACACCATCCGGCCCTGAAGGGGTCCCTCGGCAGGAACAGGCACCGTCGGGGCCTTCGACACGGGCCCTGCCCCGACCAACAACTCGACCAGGATTGCCACCCGCCCTGACCTGGCCCCGACATGCATCTCGACCGGACCTGCACTCAGGCTGGCGCCGACTTGGACCGGCCCCAAACAGGGGCCCAGAGCCATACTGGGTGACTCCGACACCATCCGGCCCTGAAGCGGTCTCTCGACAGGAACGTGCAACGTCGGGGAGTTCGATAAGGGCCGGTCCCAACCGTGATTGGCAATGCAGAAATCCTCTCGGGCTGGTGCCGACCTAAACCTCCCTGAAAAGGAACCTAGACACGGACCGACCCAGACCGTGACGGGCCCTGTCCCGACCAAGACCTCCACCAGCAACGCCACCGGCACCGAGCTGGGCCCTGACATGCATCTCGACCGGACCTCCACTCAGGCTGGCGCCAACTTGAACCGGCCCCAAACTGGGGCCCAAACCCAAATGGGGTGGCCACGACACCATCCGGCCCTGAAGAGGTCCCTCGACAGGAACGGGTAACGTCGGAGACCTCGACACGGGCCGGCCCCGACATAGACCGACCCCGACCGCGACGGGCCCGGCCCCGACCAGGACCAACCCCAGCCCCGACATGCATCTCGACCAGAGGCAACACAGAAATCCTCTCGAGCTGGCGCCGACCCTAACCTCCACATGGACCGATCCCGACCGTGATGGGCCCTGTCCCGACCAAGAGCGGCACTGGCCCCGACATGCTCTCGAGCGGACCTGCACTCAGGCTGGCGCCGACTTGAACCGGCCCCAAAGAGGGGCTCAGAGCCACAAGGGGTGGCTGCGACACCATCCGGCCCTGAAGAGGTCCCTCGACAGGAATGGGTAACGTTGGAGACCTCGACACGGGCCGGCCCCGACATAGACCGACCCCGACCGTGACGGGCCCTGTCCCGACCAAGACCTGCCCCAGCCCCGACATGCATCTCGACCAGAGGCAACATAGAAATCCTCTCGGGCTGGTGCCGACCTTAACCTCCCTGCAGAGGGACCTCGACACGGACCGACCCCGACCGTGACGGCCACTGCCCCGACCAAGACCTCGACCAGGACTGCCACCCGCCCCGACATGGGCCCCGACATGCATCATGGTCGGACCTGCACTCAGGCTGGCGCAGACTTCAACCGGCCCCAAACAGGGACCCAGACCCACACGGGGTGGCTGCGACACCATCTGGCCCTGAAGAGGTGCCTCGACAGGAACGGGCACCGTCGGGGACTTCGACACTGACCGACCCCGAAATAGACCGACCCCGACCGTGACGGGCACTGTCCCGACCAAGACCGGCATCGGCCCCGACATGTTCTCGACAGCACCTGTACTCAGGCTGGCGCCGACTTGGATGGGCCACAAACATGGGCTCAGACACACACGGGGTGGCTGCGACACCATCCGGCCCTGAATGGGTCCCTCGACAGGAACGGGTAACATCGGAAACCTCGACACGGGCCGGCCCCGACATAGACCGACCCCGACCGTGACTGGCCATTCCGATCCCCACCTGGACCAGCACTGCCACCGGCCCCGACCTGAGCCCTGACATGCATCTCGAACGCACCACCACTCAGGCTGGCGCCGACTTGAACCGGCCCCAAAGAGTGAGCCAGAACCACACGGGGCGGCTCCGACACCATCCGGCCCTGAAGGGGTCCCTCGGCAGGAACAGGCACCGTCGGGGCCTTCGACACGGGCCCTGCCCCGACCAACAACTCGACCAGGATTGCCACCCGCCCTGACCTGGCCCCGACATGCATCTCGACCGGACCTGCACTCAGGCTGGCGCCGACTTGGACCGGCCCCAAACAGGGGCCCAGAGCCATACTGGGTGACTCCGACACCATCCGGCCCTGAAGCGGTCTCTCGACAGGAACGTGCAATGTCGGGGAGTTCGATAAGGGCCGGTCCCAACCGTGATTGGCAATGCAGAAATCCTCTCGGGCTGGTGCCGACCTAAACCTCCCTGAAAAGGAACCTAGACACGGACCGACCCAGACCGTGACGGGCCCTGTCCCGACCAAGACCTCCACCAGCAACGCCACCGGCACCGAGCTGGGCCCTGACATGCATCTCGACCGGACCTCCACTCAGGCTGGCGCCAACTTGAACCGGCCCCAAACTGGGGCCCAAACCCAAATGGGGTGGCCACGACACCATCCGGCCCTGAAGAGGTCCCTCGACAGGAACGGGTAACGTCGGAGACCTCGACACGGGCCGGCCCCGACATAGACCGACCCCGACCGCGACGGGCCCGGCCCCGACCAGGACCGGCCCCAGCCCCGACATGCATCTCGACCAGAGGCAACACAGAAATCCTCTCGAGCTGGCGCCGACCCTAACCTCCACATGGACCGATCCCGACCGTGATGGGCCCTGTCCCGACCAAGAGCGGCACTGGCCCCGACATGCTCTCGAGCGGACCTGCACTCAGGCTGGCGCCGACTTGAACCGGCCCCAAAGAGGGGCTCAGAGCCACAAGGGGTGGCTGCGACACCATCCGGCCCTGAAGAGGTCCCTCGACAGGAATGGGTAACGTTGGAGACCTCGACACGGGCCGGCCCCGACATAGACCGACCCCGACCGTGACGGGCCCTGTCCCGACCAAGACCTGCCCCAGCCCCGACATGCATCTCGACCAGAGGCAACATAGAAATCCTCTCGGGCTGGTGCCGACCTTAACCTCCCTACAGAGGGACCTCGACACGGACCGACCCCGACCGTGACGGGCCCTGTCCCGACCAAGACCGGCACTGGCCCCGACATGCTCTCGAGCGGACCTCCAGTCAGGCTGGCGCCAACTTGAACCGGCCCCCAAACTGGGGCTCAGACACACACGGGGTGGCTGCGACACCATCCGGCCCTGAAGAGGTCCCTCGACGGGAACGGGCACCGTCGGGGCCTTCGATAATGGGCGGCCCCAATCCTGATTGGCCCGGCCCTGACCATGGCCTCGACCAGGGCCGGCACGGGCTCCGACATGCATTTTGATTGGAGCCAGCGTGGAACTCCTCTCGGGCTGGTGCCGACCTTAACCTCCCTGCAGAGGGACCTCGACACGGACTGACCCCGACCTGACGGGCCCTGTCCCGACCAAGACCGGCACTGGCCCCGACATGCTCTCGACCGGACCTGCACTCAGGCTGGCGCCGACTTGAACCGGCCCCAAACAGGGACCCAGAGCCACACGGGGTGACTGCGACACCATCTGGCCCTGAAGAGGTGCCTCGACAGGAACGGGCACCGTCGGGGACTTCGACACTGACCGACCCCCACAGTGACGGGCCCTGTCCCGACCACAACCTCGACCAGGACCGGCACCGGCCACGACATGCATCTCGACCAGAAGCAACGCAGAAGCCCTCTCGGGCTGGCACTGACCTTAACCTCCCTGCAGAGGGACCTCGAGACGGGCCTGCCCCGAGATAGACCGATCCCGACCGTGATGGGCCCTGTCCCGACCAAGACCGGCACTGGCCCCGACATGTTCTCGACAGGACCTGTACTCAGGCTGGCGCCGACTTGGACGGGCCACAAACATGGGCTCAGACACACACGGGGTGGCTGCGACACCATCCGGCCCTGAATGGGTCCCTCGACAGGAACGGGCACCGTCGGGGACTTCGACACTGACCGATCCCGAGAGTGACGGGCCCTGTCCCGACCACAACCTCGACCAGGACCGGCACCGGCCACGACATGCATCTCGACCAGAAGCAACGCAGAAGCCCTCTCGGGCTGGCGCTGACCTTAACCTCCCTGCAGAGGACCTCGACTCGGGCCGGCCCCGACATAGACTGACCCCCGACCGTGACTGGCCATGCCCCGATCCCCACCTGGACCAGCACTGCCACCGGCCCCGACCTGAGCCCTGACATGCATCTCGAACGCACCACCACTCAGGCTGGCGCCGACTTGAACCGGCCCCAAAGAGTGAGCCAGAACCACACGGGGCGGCTCCGACACCATCCGGCCCTGAAGAGGTGCTTCGACAGGACCGGGTAACTTCGGAGACCTCGACACGGGCCGGCCCCGACATAGACCGACCCCGACCGTGACGGGCCCTGTCCCGACCAAGACCTGCCCCAGCCCCGACATGCATCTCGACCAGAGGCAACATAGAAATCCTCTCGGGCTGGTGCCGACCTTAACCTCCCTACAGAGGGACCTCGACACGGACCGACCCCGACCGTGACGGGCCCTGTCCCGACCAAGACCGGCACTGGCCCCGACATGCTCTCGAGCGGACCTGCACTCAGGCTGGCGCCGACTTGAACCGGCCCCAAACAGGGGCTTAGACCCACACTGGCGCCTGCGACACCATCCGGCCCTGAAGAGGTGCTTCGACAGGACCGGGTAACGTCGGAGACCTCGACACGGGCCGGCCCCGACATAGAGAGACCCCGACCGTGACGGGCCCTGTCCCGACCAAGACCTGCCCCGGCCCCGACATGCATCTCGACCAGAGGCAACATAGAAATCCTCTCGGGCTGGTGCCGACCTTAACCTCCCTGCAGAGGGACCTCGACACGGACCGACCCCGACCGTGACGGCCACTGCCCCGACCAAGACCTCGACCAGGACTGCCACCCGCCCCGACATGGGCCCCGACATGCATCATGGTCGGACCTGCACTCAGGCTGGCGCAGACTTCAACCGGCCCCAAACAGGGGCCCAGACCCACACGGGGTGGCTGCGACACCATCTGGCCCTGAAGAGGTGCCTCGACAGGAACGGGCACCGTCGGGGACTTCGACACTGACCGACCCCGAAATAGACCGACCCCGACCGTGACGGGCACTGTCCCGACCAAGACCGGCATCGGCCCCGACATGTTCTCGACAGCACCTGTACTCAGGCTGGCGCCGACTTGGATGGGCCACAAACATGGGCTCAGACACACACGGGGTGGCTGCGACACCATCCGGCCCTGAATGGGTCCCTCGACAGGAACGGGTAACATCGGAAACCTCGACACGGGCCGGCCCCGACATAGACTGACCCCGACCGTGACTGGCCATTCCCGATCCCCACCTGGACCAGCACTGCCACCGGCCCCGACCTGAGCCCTGACATGCATCTCGAACGCACCACCACTCAGGCTGGCGCCGACTTGAACCGGCCCCAAAGAGTGAGCCAGAACCACACGGGGTGGCTCCGACACCATCCGGCCCTGAAGGGGTGCCTCTACAGGAACGGGCACTGTCGGGGACTTCGACACTGACCGACCCCCACAGTGACGGGCCCTGTCCCGACCACAACCTCGACCAGGACCGGCACCGGCCACGACATGCATCTCGACCAGAAGAAACGCAGAAGCCCTCTCGGGCTGGCGCTGACCTTAACCTCCCTGCAGAGGGACCTCGAGACGGGCCTGCCCCGAGATAGACCGATCCCGACCGTGATGGGCCCTGTCCCGACCAAGACCGGCACTGGCCCCGACATGTTCTCGACAGGACCTGTACTCAGGCTGGCGCCGACTTGGACGGGCCACAAACATGGGCTCAGACACACACGGGGTGGCTGCGACACCATCCGGCCCTGAATGGGTCCCTCGACAGGAACGGGCACCGTCGGGGACTTCGACACTGACCGAGCCCGAGAGTGACGGGCCCTGTCCCGACCACAACCTCGACCAGGACCGGCACCGGCCACGACATGCATCTCGACCAGAAGCAACGCAGAAGCCCTCTCGGGCTGGCGCTGACCTTAACCTCCCTGCAGAGGACCTCGACTCGGGCCGGCCCCGACATAGACTGACCCCCGACCGTGACTGGCCATGCCCCGATCCCCACCTGGACCAGCACTGCCACCGGCCCCGACCTGAGCCCTGACATGCATCTCGAACGCACCACCACTCAGGCTGGCGCCGACTTGAACCGGCCCCAAAGAGTGAGCCAGAACCACACGGGGCGGCTCCGACACCATCCGGCCCTGAAGAGGTGCTTCGACAGGACCGGGTAACTTCGGAGACCTCGACACGGGCCGGCCCCGACATAGACCGACCCCGACCGTGACGGGCCCTGTCCCGACCAAGACCTGCCCCAGCCCCGACATGCATCTCGACCAGAGGCAACATAGAAATCCTCTCGGGCTGGTGCCGACCTTAACCTCCCTGCAGAGGGACCTCGACACGGACCGACCCCGACCGTGACGGGCCCTGTCCCGACCAAGACCGGCACTGGCCCCGACATGCTCTCGAGCGGACCTGCACTCAGGCTGGCGCCGACTTGAACCGGCCCCAAACAGGGGCTTAGACCCACACTGGCGCCTGCGACACCATCCGGCCCTGAAGAGGTGCTTCGACAGGACCGGGTAACGTCGGAGACCTCGACACGGGCCGGCCCCGACATAGAGAGACCCCGACCGTGACGGGCCCTGTCCCGACCAAGACCTGCCCCGGCCCCGACATGCATCTCGACCAGAGGCAACATAGAAATCCTCTCGGGCTGGTGCCGACCTTAACCTCCCTGCAGAGGGACCTCGACACGGACCGACCCCGACCGTGACGGCCACTGCCCCGACCAAGACCTCGACCAGGACTGCCACCCGCCCCGACATGGGCCCCGACATGCATCATGGTCGGACCTGCACTCAGGCTGGCGCAGACTTCAACCGGCCCCAAACAGGGGCCCAGACCCACACGGGGTGGCTGCGACACCATCTGGCCCTGAAGAGGTGCCTCGACAGGAACGGGCACCGTCGGGGACTTCGACACTGACCGACCCCGAAATAGACCGACCCCGACCGTGACGGGCACTGTCCCGACCAAGACCGGCATCGGCCCCGACATGTTCTCGACAGCACCTGTACTCAGGCTGGCGCCGACTTGGATGGGCCACAAACATGGGCTCAGACACACACGGGGTGGCTGCGACACCATCCGGCCCTGAATGGGTCCCTCGACAGGAACGGGTAACATCGGAAACCTCGACACGGGCCGGCCCCGACATAGACTGACCCCGACCGTGACTGGCCATGCCCGATCCCCACCTGGACCAGCACTGCCACCGGCCCCGACCTGAGCCCTGACATGCATCTCGAACGCACCACCACTCAGGCTGGCGCCGACTTGAACCGGCCCCAAAGAGTGAGCCAGAACCACACGGGGTGGCTCCGACACCATCCGGCCCTGAAGGGGTCCCTCGGCAGGAACAGGCACCGTCGGGGCCTTCGACACGGGCCCTGCCCCGACCAACAACTCGACCAGGATTGCCACCCGCCCTGACCTGGCCCCGACATGCATCTCGACCGGACCTGCACTCAGGCTGGCGCCGACTTGGACCGGCCCCAAACAGGGGCCCAGAGCCATACTGGGTGACTCCGACACCATCCGGCCCTGAAGCGGTCTCTCAACAGGAACGTGCAATGTCGGGGAGTTCGATAAGGGCCGGTCCCAACCGTGACTGGCAATGCAGAAATCCTCTCGGGCTGGTGCCGACCTAAACCTCCCTGAAAAGGAACCTAGACACGGACCGACCCAGACCGTGACGGGCCCTGTCCCGACCAAGACCTCCACCAGCAACGCCACCGGCACCGAGCTGGGCCCTGACATGCATCTCGACCGGACCTCCACTCAGGCTGGCGCCAACTTGAACCGGCCCCAAACTGGGGCCCAAACCCAAATGGGGTGGCCACGACACCATCCGGCCCTGAAGAGGTCCCTCGACAGCAACGGGTAACGTCGGAGACCTCGACACGGGCCGGCCCCGACATAGATCGACCCCGACCGCGACGGGCCCGGCCCCGACCAGGACCGGCCCCAGCCCCGACATGCATCTCGACCAGAGGCAACACAGAAATCCTCTCGAGCTGGCGCCGACCCTAACCTCCACATGGACCGATCCCGACCGTGATGGGCCCTGTCCCGACCAAGAGCGGCACTGGCCCCGACATGCTCTCGAGCGGACCTGCACTCAGGCTGGCGCCGACTTGAACCGGCCCCAAAGAGGGGCTCAGAGCCACAAGGGGTGGCTGCGACACCATCCGGCCCTGAAGAGGTCCCTCGACAGGAGTGGGTAACGTTGGAGACCTCGACACGGGCCGGCCCCGACATAGACCGACCCCGACCGTGACGGGCCCTGTCCCGACCAAGACCTGCCCCAGCCCCGACATGCATCTCGACCAGAGGCAACATAGAAATCCTCTCGGGCTGGTGCCGACCTTAACCTCCCTGCAGAGGGACCTCGACACGGACCCACCCCGACCGTGACGGGCCCTGTCCCGACCAAGACCGGCACTGGCCCCGACATGCTCTCGAGCGGACCTGCACTCAGGCTGGCGCCGACTTGAACCGGCCCCAAACAGGGGCTTAGACCCACACTGGCGCCTGCGACACCATCCGGCCCTGAAGAGGTGCTTCGACAGGACCGGGTAACGTCGGAGACCTCGACACGGGCCGGCCCCGACATAGAGAGACCCCGACCGTGACGGGCCCTGTCCCGACCAAGACCTGCCCCGGCACCGACATGCATCTCGACCAGAGGCAACATAGAAATCCTCTCGGGCTGGTGCCGACCTTAACCTCCCTGCAGAGGGACCTCGACACGGACCGACCCCGACCGTGACGGCCACTGCCCCGACCAAGACCTCGACCAGGACTGCCACCCGCCCCGACATGGGCCCCGACATGCATCATGGTCGGACCTGCACTCAGGCTGGCGCAGACTTCAACCGGCCCCAAACAGGGGCCCAGACCCACACGGGGTGGCTGCGACACCATCTGGCCCTGAAGAGGTCCCTCGACAGGAATGGGTAACGTTGGAGACCTCGACACGGGCCGGCCCCGACATAGACCGACCCCGACCGTGACGGGCCCTGTCCCGACCAAGACCTGCCCCAGCCCCGACATGCATCTCGACCAGAGGCAACATAGAAATCCTCTCGGGCTGGTGCCGACCTTAACCTCCCTACAGAGGGACCTCGACACGGACCGACCCCGACCTGACGGGCCCTGTCCCGACCAAGACCGGCACTGGCCCCGACATGCTCTCGAGCGGACCTCCAGTCAGGCTGGCGCCAACTTGAACCGGCCCCAAACTGGGGCTCAGACACACACGGGGTGGCTGCGACACCATCCGGCCCTGAAGAGGTCCCTCGACGGGAACGGGCACCGTCGGGGCCTTCGATAATGGGCGGCCCCAATCCTGATTGGCCCGGCCCTGACCATGGCCTCGACCAGGGCCGGCACGGGCTCCGACATGCATTTTGATTGGAGCCAGCGTGGAACTCCTCTCGGGCTGGTGCCGACCTTAACCTCCCTGCAGAGGGACCTCGACACGGACTGACCCCGACCTGACGGGCCCTGTCCCGACCAAGACCGGCACTGGCCCCGACATGCTCTCGACCGGACCTGCACTCAGGCTGGCGCCGACTTGAACCGGCCCCAAACAGGGACCCAGAGCCACACGGGGTGACTGCGACACCATCTGGCCCTGAAGAGGTGCCTCGACAGGAACGGGCACCGTCGGGGACTTCGACACTGACCGACCCCCACAGTGACGGGCCCTGTCCCGACCACAACCTCGACCAGGACCGGCACCGGCCACGACATGCATCTCGACCAGAGGCAACGCAGAAGCCCTCTCGGGCTGGCGCTGACCTTAACCTCCCTGCAGAGGGACCTCGAGACGGGCCTGCCCCGAGATAGACCGATCCCGACCGTGATGGGCCCTGTCCCGACCAAGACCGGCACTGGCCCCGACATGTTCTCGACAGGACCTGTACTCAGGCTGGCGCCGACTTGGACGGGCCACAAACATGGGCTCAGACACACACGGGGTGGCTGCGACACCATCCGGCCCTGAATGGGTCCCTCGACAGGAACGGGCACCGTCGGGGACTTCGACACTGACCGATCCCGAGAGTGACGGGCCCTGTCCCGACCACAACCTCGACCAGGACCGGCACCGGCCACGACATGCATCTCGACCAGAAGCAACGCAGAAGCCCTCTCGGGCTGGCGCTGACCTTAACCTCCCTGCAGAGGACCTCGACTCGGGCCGGCCCCGACATAGACTGACCCCCGACCGTGACTGGCCATGCCCCGATCCCCACCTGGACCAGCACTGCCACCGGCCCCGACCTGAGCCCTGACATGCATCTCGAACGCACCACCACTCAGGCTGGCGCCGACTTGAACCGGCCCCAAAGAGTGAGCCAGAACCACACGGGGCGGCTGCGACACCATCCGGCCCTGAAGAGGTGCTTCGACAGGACCGGGTAACGTCGGAGACCTCGACACGGGCCGGCCCCGACATAGAGAGACCCCGACCGTGACGGGCCCTGTCCCGACCAAGACCGGCACTGGCCCCGACATGCATCTCGAGCGGACCTGCAGTCAGGCTGGCGCCGACTTGAACCGGCCCCAAACAGGGGCTCAGACCCACACTGGCGCCTGCGACACCATCCGGCCCTGAAGAGGTGCTTCGACAGGACTGGGTAACGTCGGCGACCTCGACACGGGCCGGCCCCGACATAGAGAGACCCCGACCGTGACGGGCCCTGTCCCGACCAAGACCTGCCCCGGCCCCGACATGCATCTCGACCAGAGGCAACATAGAAATCCTCTCGGGCTGGTGCCGACCTTAACCTCCCTGCAGAGGGACCTCGACACGGACCGACCCCGACCGTGACGGCCACTGCCCCAACCAAGACCTCGACCAGGACTGCCACCCGCCCCGACATGGGCCCCGACATGCATCATGGTCGGACCTGCACTCAGGCTGGCGCAGACTTCAACCGGCCCCAAACAGGGGCCCAGACCCACACGGGGTGGCTGCGACACCATCTGGCCCTGAAGAGGTGCCTCGACAGGAACGGGCACCGTCGGGGACTTCGACACTGACCGACCCCGAAATAGACCGACCCCGACCGTGACGGGCACTGTCCCGACCAAGACCGGCATCGGCCCCGACATGTTCTCGACAGCACCTGTACTCAGGCTGGCGCCGACTTGGATGGGCCACAAACATGGGCTCAGACACACACGGGGTGGCTGCGACACCATCCGGCCCTGAATGGGTCCCTCGACAGGAACGGGTAACATCGGAAACCTCGACACGGGCCGGCCCCGACATAGACCGACCCCGACCGTGACTGGCCATTCCGATCCCCACCTGGACCAGCACTGCCACCGGCCCCGACCTGAGCCCTGACATGCATCTCGAACGCACCACCACTCAGGCTGGCGCCGACTTGAACCGGCCCCAAAGAGTGAGCCAGAACCACACGGGGCGGCTCCGACACCATCCGGCCCTGAAGGGGTCCCTCGGCAGGAACAGGCACCGTCGGGGCCTTCGACACGGGCCCTGCCCCGACCAACAACTCGACCAGGATTGCCACCCGCCCTGACCTGGCCCCGACATGCATCTCGACCGGACCTGCACTCAGGCTGGCGCCGACTTGGACCGGCCCCAAACAGGGGCCCAGAGCCATACTGGGTGACTCCGACACCATCCGGCCCTGAAGCGGTCTCTCGACAGGAACGTGCAATGTCGGGGAGTTCGATAAGGGCCGGTCCCAACCGTGATTGGCA
Organism: Dromaius novaehollandiae; assembly: GCF_036370855.1. Taxonomy (NCBI): domain Eukaryota; kingdom Metazoa; phylum Chordata; class Aves; order Casuariiformes; family Dromaiidae; genus Dromaius; species Dromaius novaehollandiae. The sequence continues at coordinate 82,555,133 of NC_088098.1, read as the reverse complement.
ATGCAGAAATCCTCTCGGGCTGGTGCCGACCTAAACCTCCCTGAAAAGGAACCTAGACACGGACCGACCCAGACCGTGACGGGCCCTGTCCCGACCAAGACCTCCACCAGCAACGCCACCGGCACCGAGCTGGGCCCTGACATGCATCTCGACCGGACCTCCACTCAGGCTGGCGCCAACTTGAACCGGCCCCAAACTGGGGCCCAAACCCAAATGGGGTGGCCACGACACCATCCGGCCCTGAAGAGGTCCCTCGACAGGAACGGGTAACGTCGGAGACCTCGACACGGGCCGGCCCCGACATAGACCGACCCCGACCGCGACGGGCCCGGCCCCGACCAGGACCGGCCCCAGCCCCGACATGCATCTCGACCAGAGGCAACACAGAAATCCTCTCGAGCTGGCGCCGACCCTAACCTCCACATGGACCGATCCCGACCGTGATGGGCCCTGTCCCGACCAAGAGCGGCACTGGCCCCGACATGCTCTCGAGCGGACCTGCACTCAGGCTGGCGCCGACTTGAACCGGCCCCAAAGAGGGGCTCAGAGCCACAAGGGGTGGCTGCGACACCATCCGGCCCTGAAGAGGTCCCTCGACAGGAATGGGTAACGTTGGAGACCTCGACACGGGCCGGCCCCGACATAGACCGACCCCGACCGTGACGGGCCCTGTCCCGACCAAGACCTGCCCCAGCCCCGACATGCATCTCGACCAGAGGCAACATAGAAATCCTCTCGGGCTGGTGCCGACCTTAACCTCCCTACAGAGGGACCTCGACACGGACCGACCCCGACCGTGACGGGCCCTGTCCCGACCAAGACCGGCACTGGCCCCGACATGCTCTCGAGCGGACCTCCAGTCAGGCTGGCGCCAACTTGAACCGGCCCCCAAACTGGGGCTCAGACACACACGGGGTGGCTGCGACACCATCCGGCCCTGAAGAGGTCCCTCGACGGGAACGGGCACCGTCGGGGCCTTCGATAATGGGCGGCCCCAATCCTGATTGGCCCGGCCCTGACCATGGCCTCGACCAGGGCCGGCACGGGCTCCGACATGCATTTTGATTGGAGCCAGCGTGGAACTCCTCTCGGGCTGGTGCCGACCTTAACCTCCCTGCAGAGGGACCTCGACACGGACTGACCCCGACCTGACGGGCCCTGTCCCGACCAAGACCGGCACTGGCCCCGACATGCTCTCGACCGGACCTGCACTCAGGCTGGCGCCGACTTGAACCGGCCCCAAACAGGGACCCAGAGCCACACGGGGTGACTGCGACACCATCTGGCCCTGAAGAGGTGCCTCGACAGGAACGGGCACCGTCGGGGACTTCGACACTGACCGACCCCCACAGTGACGGGCCCTGTCCCGACCACAACCTCGACCAGGACCGGCACCGGCCACGACATGCATCTCGACCAGAAGCAACGCAGAAGCCCTCTCGGGCTGGCGCTGACCTTAACCTCCCTGCAGAGGGACCTCGAGACGGGCCTGCCCCGAGATAGACCGATCCCGACCGTGATGGGCCCTGTCCCGACCAAGACCGGCATCGGCCCCGACATGTTCTCGACAGGACCTGTACTCAGGCTGGCGCCGACTTGGACGGGCCACAAACATGGGCTCAGACACACACGGGGTGGCTGCGACACCATCCGGCCCTGAATGGGTCCCTCGACAGGAACGGGCACCGTCGGGGACTTCGACACTGACCGATCCCGAGAGTGACGGGCCCTGTCCCGACCACAACCTCGACCAGGACCGGCACCGGCCACGACATGCATCTCGACCAGAAGCAACGCAGAAGCCCTCTCGGGCTGGCGCTGACCTTAACCTCCCTGCAGAGGACCTCGACTCGGGCCGGCCCCGACATAGACTGACCCCCGACCGTGACTGGCCATGCCCCGATCCCCACCTGGACCAGCACTGCCACCGGCCCCGACCTGAGCCCTGACATGCATCTCGAACGCACCACCACTCAGGCTGGCGCCGACTTGAACCGGCCCCAAAGAGTGAGCCAGAACCACACGGGGCGGCTGCGACACCATCCGGCCCTGAAGAGGTGCTTCGACAGGACCGGGTAACGTCGGAGACCTCGACACGGGCCGGCCCCGACATAGAGAGACCCCGACCGTGACGGGCCCTGTCCCGACCAAGACCGGCACTGGCCCCGACATGCTCTCGAGCGGACCTGCAGTCAGGCTGGCGCCGACTTGAACCGGCCCCAAACAGGGGCTCAGACCCACACTGGCGCCTGCGACACCATCCGGCCCTGAAGAGGTCCCTCGACAGGACCGGGTAACGTCGGAAACCTCGACACGGGCCGGCCCCGACATAGAGAGACCCCGACCGTGACGGGCCCTGTCCCGACCAAGACCTGCCCCGGCCCCGACATGCATCTCGACCAGAGGCAACATAGAAATCCTCTCGGGCTGGTGCCGACCTTAACCTCCCTGCAGAGGGACCTCGACACGGACCGACCCCGACCGTGACGGCCACTGCCCCAACCAAGACCTCGACCAGGACTGCCACCCGCCCCGACATGGGCCCCGACATGCATCATGGTCGGACCTGCACTCAGGCTGGCGCAGACTTCAACCGGCCCCAAACAGGGGCCCAGACCCACACGGGGTGGCTGCGACACCATCTGGCCCTGAAGAGGTGCCTCGACAGGAACGGGCACCGTCGGGGACTTCGACACTGACCGACCCCGAAATAGACCGACCCCGACCGTGACGGGCACTGTCCCGACCAAGACCGGCATCGGCCCCGACATGTTCTCGACAGCACCTGTACTCAGGCTGGCGCCGACTTGGATGGGCCACAAACATGGGCTCAGACACACACGGGGTGGCTGCGACACCATCCGGCCCTGAATGGGTCCCTCGACAGGAACGGGTAACATCGGAAACCTCGACACGGGCCAGCCCCGACATAGACTGACCCCGACCGTGACTGGCCATTCCCGATCCCCACCTGGACCAGCACTGCCACCGGCCCCGACCTGAGCCCTGACATGCATCTCGAACGCACCACCACTCAGGCTGGCGCCGACTTGAACCGGCCCCAAAGAGTGAGCCAGAACCACACGGGGCGGCTCCGACACCATCCGGCCCTGAAGGGGTCCCTCGGCAGGAACAGGCACCGTCGGGGCCTTCGACACGGGCCCTGCCCCGACCAACAACTCGACCAGGATTGCCACCCGCCCTGACCTGGCCCCGACATGCATCTCGACCGGACCTGCACTCAGGCTGGCGCCGACTTGGACCGGCCCCAAACAGGGGCCCAGAGCCATACTGGGTGACTCCGACACCATCCGGCCCTGAAGCGGTCTCTCGACAGGAACGTGCAATGTCGGGGAGTTCGATAAGGGCCGGTCCCAACCGTGATTGGCAATGCAGAAATCCTCTCGGGCTGGTGCCGACCTAAACCTCCCTGAAAAGGAACCTAGACACGGACCGACCCAGACCGTGACGGGCCCTGTCCCGACCAAGACCTCCACCAGCAACGCCACCGGCACCGAGCTGGGCCCTGACATGCATCTCGACCGGACCTCCACTCAGGCTGGTGCCAACTTGAACCGGCCCCAAACTGGGGCCCAAACCCAAATGGGGTGGCCACGACACCATCCGGCCCTGAAGAGGTCCCTCGACAGGAACGGGTAACGTCGGAGACCTCGACACGGGCCGGCCCCGACATAGACCGACCCCGACCGCGACGGGCCCGGCCCCGACCAGGACCAACCCCAGCCCCGACATGCATCTCGACCAGAGGCAACACAGAAATCCTCTCGAGCTGGCGCCGACCCTAACCTCCACATGGACCGATCCCGACCGTGATGGGCCCTGTCCCGACCAAGAGCGGCACTGGCCCCGACATGCTCTCGAGCGGACCTGCACTCAGGCTGGCGCCGACTTGAACCGGCCCCAAAGAGGGGCTCAGAGCCACAAGGGGTGGCTGCGACACCATCCGGCCCTGAAGAGGTCCCTCGACAGGAATGGGTAACGTTGGAGACCTCGACACGGGCCGGCCCCGACATAGACCGACCCCGACCGTGACGGGCCCTGTCCCGACCAAGACCTGCCCCAGCCCCGACATGCATCTCGACCAGAGGCAACATAGAAATCCTCTCGGGCTGGTGCCGACCTTAACCTCCCTGCAGAGGGACCTCGACACGGACCGACCCCGACCGTGACGGCCACTGCCCCGACCAAGACCTCGACCAGGACTGCCACCCGCCCCGACATGGGCCCCGACATGCATCATGGTCGGACCTGCACTCAGGCTGGCGCAGACTTCAACCGGCCCCAAACAGGGACCCAGACCCACACGGGGTGGCTGCGACACCATCTGGCCCTGAAGAGGTGCCTCGACAGGAACGGGCACCGTCGGGGACTTCGACACTGACCGACCCCGAAATAGACCGACCCCGACCGTGACGGGCACTGTCCCGACCAAGACCGGCATCGGCCCCGACATGTTCTCGACAGCACCTGTACTCAGGCTGGCGCCGACTTGGATGGGCCACAAACATGGGCTCAGACACACACGGGGTGGCTGCGACACCATCCGGCCCTGAATGGGTCCCTCGACAGGAACGGGTAACATCGGAAACCTCGACACGGGCCGGCCCCGACATAGACCGACCCCGACCGTGACTGGCCATTCCGATCCCCACCTGGACCAGCACTGCCACCGGCCCCGACCTGAGCCCTGACATGCATCTCGAACGCACCACCACTCAGGCTGGCGCCGACTTGAACCGGCCCCAAAGAGTGAGCCAGAACCACACGGGGCGGCTCCGACACCATCCGGCCCTGAAGGGGTCCCTCGGCAGGAACAGGCACCGTCGGGGCCTTCGACACGGGCCCTGCCCCGACCAACAACTCGACCAGGATTGCCACCCGCCCTGACCTGGCCCCGACATGCATCTCGACCGGACCTGCACTCAGGCTGGCGCCGACTTGGACCGGCCCCAAACAGGGGCCCAGAGCCATACTGGGTGACTCCGACACCATCCGGCCCTGAAGCGGTCTCTCGACAGGAACGTGCAATGTCGGGGAGTTCGATAAGGGCCGGTCCCAACCGTGATTGGCAATGCAGAAATCCTCTCGGGCTGGTGCCGACCTAAACCTCCCTGAAAAGGAACCTAGACACGGACCGACCCAGACCGTGACGGGCCCTGTCCCGACCAAGACCTCCACCAGCAACGCCACCGGCACCGAGCTGGGCCCTGACATGCATCTCGACCGGACCTCCACTCAGGCTGGCGCCAACTTGAACCGGCCCCAAACTGGGGCCCAAACCCAAATGGGGTGGCCACGACACCATCCGGCCCTGAAGAGGTCCCTCGACAGGAACGGGTAACGTCGGAGACCTCGACACGGGCCGGCCCCGACATAGACCGACCCCGACCGCGACGGGCCCGGCCCCGACCAGGACCGGCCCCAGCCCCGACATGCATCTCGACCAGAGGCAACACAGAAATCCTCTCGAGCTGGCGCCGACCCTAACCTCCACATGGACCGATCCCGACCGTGATGGGCCCTGTCCCGACCAAGAGCGGCACTGGCCCCGACATGCTCTCGAGCGGACCTGCACTCAGGCTGGCGCCGACTTGAACCGGCCCCAAAGAGGGGCTCAGAGCCACAAGGGGTGGCTGCGACACCATCCGGCCCTGAAGAGGTCCCTCGACAGGAATGGGTAACGTTGGAGACCTCGACACGGGCCGGCCCCGACATAGACCGACCCCGACCGTGACGGGCCCTGTCCCGACCAAGACCTGCCCCAGCCCCGACATGCATCTCGACCAGAGGCAACATAGAAATCCTCTCGGGCTGGTGCCGACCTTAACCTCCCTACAGAGGGACCTCGACACGGACCGACCCCGACCGTGACGGGCCCTGTCCCGACCAAGACCGGCACTGGCCCCGACATGCTCTCGAGCGGACCTCCAGTCAGGCTGGCGCCAACTTGAACCGGCCCCCAAACTGGGGCTCAGACACACACGGGGTGGCTGCGACACCATCCGGCCCTGAAGAGGTCCCTCGACGGGAACGGGCACCGTCGGGGCCTTCGATAATGGGCGGCCCCAATCCTGATTGGCCCGGCCCTGACCATGGCCTCGACCAGGGCCGGCACGGGCTCCGACATGCATTTTGATTGGAGCCAGCGTGGAACTCCTCTCGGGCTGGTGCCGACCTTAACCTCCCTGCAGAGGGACCTCGACACGGACTGACCCCGACCTGACGGGCCCTGTCCCGACCAAGACCGGCACTGGCCCCGACATGCTCTCGACCGGACCTGCACTCAGGCTGGCGCCGACTTGAACCGGCCCCAAACAGGGACCCAGAGCCACACGGGGTGACTGCGACACCATCTGGCCCTGAAGAGGTGCCTCGACAGGAACGGGCACCGTCGGGGACTTCGACACTGACCGACCCCCACAGTGACGGGCCCTGTCCCGACCACAACCTCGACCAGGACCGGCACCGGCCACGACATGCATCTCGACCAGAAGCAACGCAGAAGCCCTCTCGGGCTGGCACTGACCTTAACCTCCCTGCAGAGGGACCTCGAGACGGGCCTGCCCCGAGATAGACCGATCCCGACCGTGATGGGCCCTGTCCCGACCAAGACCGGCACTGGCCCCGACATGTTCTCGACAGGACCTGTACTCAGGCTGGCGCCGACTTGGACGGGCCACAAACATGGGCTCAGACACACACGGGGTGGCTGCGACACCATCCGGCCCTGAATGGGTCCCTCGACAGGAACGGGCACCGTCGGGGACTTCGACACTGACCGATCCCGAGAGTGACGGGCCCTGTCCCGACCACAACCTCGACCAGGACCGGCACCGGCCACGACATGCATCTCGACCAGAAGCAACGCAGAAGCCCTCTCGGGCTGGCGCTGACCTTAACCTCCCTGCAGAGGACCTCGACTCGGGCCGGCCCCGACATAGACTGACCCCCGACCGTGACTGGCCATGCCCCGATCCCCACCTGGACCAGCACTGCCACCGGCCCCGACCTGAGCCCTGACATGCATCTCGAACGCACCACCACTCAGGCTGGCGCCGACTTGAACCGGCCCCAAAGAGTGAGCCAGAACCACACGGGGCGGCTCCGACACCATCCGGCCCTGAAGAGGTGCTTCGACAGGACCGGGTAACTTCGGAGACCTCGACACGGGCCGGCCCCGACATAGACCGACCCCGACCGTGACGGGCCCTGTCCCGACCAAGACCTGCCCCAGCCCCGACATGCATCTCGACCAGAGGCAACATAGAAATCCTCTCGGGCTGGTGCCGACCTTAACCTCCCTACAGAGGGACCTCGACACGGACCGACCCCGACCGTGACGGGCCCTGTCCCGACCAAGACCGGCACTGGCCCCGACATGCTCTCGAGCGGACCTCCAGTCAGGCTGGCGCCAACTTGAACCGGCCCCCAAACTGGGGCTCAGACACACACGGGGTGGCTGCGACACCATCCGGCCCTGAAGAGGTCCCTCGACGGGAACGGGCACCGTCGGGGCCTTCGATAATGGGCGGCCCCAATCCTGATTGGCCCGGCCCTGACCATGGCCTCGACCAGGGCCGGCACGGGCTCCGACATGCATTTTGATTGGAGCCAGCGTGGAACTCCTCTCGGGCTGGTGCCGACCTTAACCTCCCTGCAGAGGGACCTCGACACGGACTGACCCCGACCTGACGGGCCCTGTCCCGACCAAGACCGGCACTGGCCCCGACATGCTCTCGACCGGACCTGCACTCAGGCTGGCGCCGACTTGAACCGGCCCCAAACAGGGACCCAGAGCCACACGGGGTGACTGCGACACCATCTGGCCCTGAAGAGGTGCCTCGACAGGAACGGGCACCGTCGGGGACTTCGACACTGACCGACCCCCACAGTGACGGGCCCTGTCCCGACCACAACCTCGACCAGGACCGGCACCGGCCACGACATGCATCTCGACCAGAAGCAACGCAGAAGCCCTCTCGGGCTGGCGCTGACCTTAACCTCCCTGCAGAGGGACCTCGAGACGGGCCTGCCCCGAGATAGACCGATCCCGACCGTGATGGGCCCTGTCCCGACCAAGACCGGCATCGGCCCCGACATGTTCTCGACAGGACCTGTACTCAGGCTGGCGCCGACTTGGACGGGCCACAAACATGGGCTCAGACACACACGGGGTGGCTGCGACACCATCCGGCCCTGAATGGGTCCCTCGACAGGAACGGGCACCGTCGGGGACTTCGACACTGACCGATCCCGAGAGTGACGGGCCCTGTCCCGACCACAACCTCGACCAGGACCGGCACCGGCCACGACATGCATCTCGACCAGAAGCAACGCAGAAGCCCTCTCGGGCTGGCGCTGACCTTAACCTCCCTGCAGAGGACCTCGACTCGGGCCGGCCCCGACATAGACTGACCCCCGACCGTGACTGGCCATGCCCCGATCCCCACCTGGACCAGCACTGCCACCGGCCCCGACCTGAGCCCTGACATGCATCTCGAACGCACCACCACTCAGGCTGGCGCCGACTTGAACCGGCCCCAAAGAGTGAGCCAGAACCACACGGGGCGGCTGCGACACCATCCGGCCCTGAAGAGGTGCTTCGACAGGACCGGGTAACGTCGGAGACCTCGACACGGGCCGGCCCCGACATAGAGAGACCCCGACCGTGACGGGCCCTGTCCCGACCAAGACCGGCACTGGCCCCGACATGCTCTCGAGCGGACCTGCAGTCAGGCTGGCGCCGACTTGAACCGGCCCCAAACAGGGGCTCAGACCCACACTGGCGCCTGCGACACCATCCGGCCCTGAAGAGGTGCTTCGACAGGACTGGGTAACGTCGGAAACCTCGACACGGGCCGGCCCCGACATAGAGAGACCCCGACCGTGACGGGCCCTGTCCCGACCAAGACCTGCCCCGGCCCCGACATGCATCTCGACCAGAGGCAACATAGAAATCCTCTCGGGCTGGTGCCGACCTTAACCTCCCTGCAGAGGGACCTCGACACGGACCGACCCCGACCGTGACGGCCACTGCCCCAACCAAGACCTCGACCAGGACTGCCACCCGCCCCGACATGGGCCCCGACATGCATCATGGTCGGACCTGCACTCAGGCTGGCGCAGACTTCAACCGGCCCCAAACAGGGGCCCAGACCCACACGGGGTGGCTGCGACACCATCTGGCCCTGAAGAGGTGCCTCGACAGGAACGGGCACCGTCGGGGACTTCGACACTGACCGACCCCGAAATAGACCGACCCCGACCGTGACGGGCACTGTCCCGACCAAGACCGGCATCGGCCCCGACATGTTCTCGACAGCACCTGTACTCAGGCTGGCGCCGACTTGGATGGGCCACAAACATGGGCTCAGACACACACGGGGTGGCTGCGACACCATCCGGCCCTGAATGGGTCCCTCGACAGGAACGGGTAACATCGGAAACCTCGACACGGGCCAGCCCCGACATAGACTGACCCCGACCGTGACTGGCCATTCCCGATCCCCACCTGGACCAGCACTGCCACCGGCCCCGACCTGAGCCCTGACATGCATCTCGAACGCACCACCACTCAGGCTGGCGCCGACTTGAACCGGCCCCAAAGAGTGAGCCAGAACCACACGGGGCGGCTCCGACACCATCCGGCCCTGAAGGGGTCCCTCGGCAGGAACAGGCACCGTCGGGGCCTTCGACACGGGCCCTGCCCCGACCAACAACTCGACCAGGATTGCCACCCGCCCTGACCTGGCCCCGACATGCATCTCGACCGGACCTGCACTCAGGCTGGCGCCGACTTGGACCGGCCCCAAACAGGGGCCCAGAGCCATACTGGGTGACTCCGACACCATCCGGCCCTGAAGCGGTCTCTCGACAGGAACGTGCAACGTCGGGGAGTTCGATAAGGGCCGGTCCCAACCGTGATTGGCAATGCAGAAATCCTCTCGGGCTGGTGCCGACCTAAACCTCCCTGAAAAGGAACCTAGACACGGACCGACCCAGACCGTGACGGGCCCTGTCCCGACCAAGACCTCCACCAGCAACGCCACCGGCACCGAGCTGGGCCCTGACATGCATCTCGACCGGACCTCCACTCAGGCTGGCGCCAACTTGAACCGGCCCCAAACTGGGGCCCAAACCCAAATGGGGTGGCCACGACACCATCCGGCCCTGAAGAGGTCCCTCGACAGGAACGGGTAACGTCGGAGACCTCGACACGGGCCGGCCCCGACATAGACCGACCCCGACCGCGACGGGCCCGGCCCCGACCAGGACCAACCCCAGCCCCGACATGCATCTCGACCAGAGGCAACACAGAAATCCTCTCGAGCTGGCGCCGACCCTAACCTCCACATGGACCGATCCCGACCGTGATGGGCCCTGTCCCGACCAAGAGCGGCACTGGCCCCGACATGCTCTCGAGCGGACCTGCACTCAGGCTGGCGCCGACTTGAACCGGCCCCAAAGAGGGGCTCAGAGCCACAAGGGGTGGCTGCGACACCATCCGGCCCTGAAGAGGTCCCTCGACAGGAATGGGTAACGTTGGAGACCTCGACACGGGCCGGCCCCGACATAGACCGACCCCGACCGTGACGGGCCCTGTCCCGACCAAGACCTGCCCCAGCCCCGACATGCATCTCGACCAGAGGCAACATAGAAATCCTCTCGGGCTGGTGCCGACCTTAACCTCCCTGCAGAGGGACCTCGACACGGACCGACCCCGACCGTGACGGCCACTGCCCCGACCAAGACCTCGACCAGGACTGCCACCCGCCCCGACATGGGCCCCGACATGCATCATGGTCGGACCTGCACTCAGGCTGGCGCAGACTTCAACCGGCCCCAAACAGGGACCCAGACCCACACGGGGTGGCTGCGACACCATCTGGCCCTGAAGAGGTGCCTCGACAGGAACGGGCACCGTCGGGGACTTCGACACTGACCGACCCCGAAATAGACCGACCCCGACCGTGACGGGCACTGTCCCGACCAAGACCGGCATCGGCCCCGACATGTTCTCGACAGCACCTGTACTCAGGCTGGCGCCGACTTGGATGGGCCACAAACATGGGCTCAGACACACACGGGGTGGCTGCGACACCATCCGGCCCTGAATGGGTCCCTCGACAGGAACGGGTAACATCGGAAACCTCGACACGGGCCGGCCCCGACATAGACCGACCCCGACCGTGACTGGCCATTCCGATCCCCACCTGGACCAGCACTGCCACCGGCCCCGACCTGAGCCCTGACATGCATCTCGAACGCACCACCACTCAGGCTGGCGCCGACTTGAACCGGCCCCAAAGAGTGAGCCAGAACCACACGGGGCGGCTCCGACACCATCCGGCCCTGAAGGGGTCCCTCGGCAGGAACAGGCACCGTCGGGGCCTTCGACACGGGCCCTGCCCCGACCAACAACTCGACCAGGATTGCCACCCGCCCTGACCTGGCCCCGACATGCATCTCGACCGGACCTGCACTCAGGCTGGCGCCGACTTGGACCGGCCCCAAACAGGGGCCCAGAGCCATACTGGGTGACTCCGACACCATCCGGCCCTGAAGCGGTCTCTCGACAGGAACGTGCAATGTCGGGGAGTTCGATAAGGGCCGGTCCCAACCGTGATTGGCAATGCAGAAATCCTCTCGGGCTGGTGCCGACCTAAACCTCCCTGAAAAGGAACCTAGACACGGACCGACCCAGACCGTGACGGGCCCTGTCCCGACCAAGACCTCCACCAGCAACGCCACCGGCACCGAGCTGGGCCCTGACATGCATCTCGACCGGACCTCCACTCAGGCTGGCGCCAACTTGAACCGGCCCCAAACTGGGGCCCAAACCCAAATGGGGTGGCCACGACACCATCCGGCCCTGAAGAGGTCCCTCGACAGGAACGGGTAACGTCGGAGACCTCGACACGGGCCGGCCCCGACATAGACCGACCCCGACCGCGACGGGCCCGGCCCCGACCAGGACCGGCCCCAGCCCCGACATGCATCTCGACCAGAGGCAACACAGAAATCCTCTCGAGCTGGCGCCGACCCTAACCTCCACATGGACCGATCCCGACCGTGATGGGCCCTGTCCCGACCAAGAGCGGCACTGGCCCCGACATGCTCTCGAGCGGACCTGCACTCAGGCTGGCGCCGACTTGAACCGGCCCCAAAGAGGGGCTCAGAGCCACAAGGGGTGGCTGCGACACCATCCGGCCCTGAAGAGGTCCCTCGACAGGAATGGGTAACGTTGGAGACCTCGACACGGGCCGGCCCCGACATAGACCGACCCCGACCGTGACGGGCCCTGTCCCGACCAAGACCTGCCCCAGCCCCGACATGCATCTCGACCAGAGGCAACATAGAAATCCTCTCGGGCTGGTGCCGACCTTAACCTCCCTACAGAGGGACCTCGACACGGACCGACCCCGACCGTGACGGGCCCTGTCCCGACCAAGACCGGCACTGGCCCCGACATGCTCTCGAGCGGACCTCCAGTCAGGCTGGCGCCAACTTGAACCGGCCCCCAAACTGGGGCTCAGACACACACGGGGTGGCTGCGACACCATCCGGCCCTGAAGAGGTCCCTCGACGGGAACGGGCACCGTCGGGGCCTTCGATAATGGGCGGCCCCAATCCTGATTGGCCCGGCCCTGACCATGGCCTCGACCAGGGCCGGCACGGGCTCCGACATGCATTTTGATTGGAGCCAGCGTGGAACTCCTCTCGGGCTGGTGCCGACCTTAACCTCCCTGCAGAGGGACCTCGACACGGACTGACCCCGACCTGACGGGCCCTGTCCCGACCAAGACCGGCACTGGCCCCGACATGCTCTCGACCGGACCTGCACTCAGGCTGGCGCCGACTTGAACCGGCCCCAAACAGGGACCCAGAGCCACACGGGGTGACTGCGACACCATCTGGCCCTGAAGAGGTGCCTCGACAGGAACGGGCACCGTCGGGGACTTCGACACTGACCGACCCCCACAGTGACGGGCCCTGTCCCGACCACAACCTCGACCAGGACCGGCACCGGCCACGACATGCATCTCGACCAGAAGCAACGCAGAAGCCCTCTCGGGCTGGCACTGACCTTAACCTCCCTGCAGAGGGACCTCGAGACGGGCCTGCCCCGAGATAGACCGATCCCGACCGTGATGGGCCCTGTCCCGACCAAGACCGGCACTGGCCCCGACATGTTCTCGACAGGACCTGTACTCAGGCTGGCGCCGACTTGGACGGGCCACAAACATGGGCTCAGACACACACGGGGTGGCTGCGACACCATCCGGCCCTGAATGGGTCCCTCGACAGGAACGGGCACCGTCGGGGACTTCGACACTGACCGATCCCGAGAGTGACGGGCCCTGTCCCGACCACAACCTCGACCAGGACCGGCACCGGCCACGACATGCATCTCGACCAGAAGCAACGCAGAAGCCCTCTCGGGCTGGCGCTGACCTTAACCTCCCTGCAGAGGACCTCGACTCGGGCCGGCCCCGACATAGACTGACCCCCGACCGTGACTGGCCATGCCCCGATCCCCACCTGGACCAGCACTGCCACCGGCCCCGACCTGAGCCCTGACATGCATCTCGAACGCACCACCACTCAGGCTGGCGCCGACTTGAACCGGCCCCAAAGAGTGAGCCAGAACCACACGGGGCGGCTCCGACACCATCCGGCCCTGAAGAGGTGCTTCGACAGGACCGGGTAACTTCGGAGACCTCGACACGGGCCGGCCCCGACATAGACCGACCCCGACCGTGACGGGCCCTGTCCCGACCAAGACCTGCCCCAGCCCCGACATGCATCTCGACCAGAGGCAACATAGAAATCCTCTCGGGCTGGTGCCGACCTTAACCTCCCTACAGAGGGACCTCGACACGGACCGACCCCGACCGTGACGGGCCCTGTCCCGACCAAGACCGGCACTGGCCCCGACATGCTCTCGAGCGGACCTCCAGTCAGGCTGGCGCCGACTTGAACCGGCCCCAAACAGGGGCTTAGACCCACACTGGCGCCTGCGACACCATCCGGCCCTGAAGAGGTGCTTCGACAGGACCGGGTAACGTCGGAGACCTCGACACGGGCCGGCCCCGACATAGAGAGACCCCGACCGTGACGGGCCCTGTCCCGACCAAGACCTGCCCCGGCCCCGACATGCATCTCGACCAGAGGCAACATAGAAATCCTCTCGGGCTGGTGCCGACCTTAACCTCCCTGCAGAGGGACCTCGACACGGACCGACCCCGACCGTGACGGCCACTGCCCCGACCAAGACCTCGACCAGGACTGCCACCCGCCCCGACATGGGCCCCGACATGCATCATGGTCGGACCTGCACTCAGGCTGGCGCAGACTTCAACCGGCCCCAAACAGGGGCCCAGACCCACACGGGGTGGCTGCGACACCATCTGGCCCTGAAGAGGTGCCTCGACAGGAACGGGCACCGTCGGGGACTTCGACACTGACCGACCCCGAAATAGACCGACCCCGACCGTGACGGGCACTGTCCCGACCAAGACCGGCATCGGCCCCGACATGTTCTCGACAGCACCTGTACTCAGGCTGGCGCCGACTTGGATGGGCCACAAACATGGGCTCAGACACACACGGGGTGGCTGCGACACCATCCGGCCCTGAATGGGTCCCTCGACAGGAACGGGTAACATCGGAAACCTCGACACGGGCCGGCCCCGACATAGACTGACCCCGACCGTGACTGGCCATTCCCGATCCCCACCTGGACCAGCACTGCCACCGGCCCCGACCTGAGCCCTGACATGCATCTCGAACGCACCACCACTCAGGCTGGCGCCGACTTGAACCGGCCCCAAAGAGTGAGCCAGAACCACACGGGGTGGCTCCGACACCATCCGGCCCTGAAGGGGTGCCTCTACAGGAACGGGCACCGTCGGGGACTTCGACACTGACCGACCCCCACAGTGACGGGCCCTGTCCCGACCACAACCTCGACCAGGACCGGCACCGGCCACGACATGCATCTCGACCAGAAGAAACGCAGAAGCCCTCTCGGGCTGGCGCTGACCTTAACCTCCCTGCAGAGGGACCTCGAGACGGGCCTGCCCCGAGATAGACCGATCCCGACCGTGATGGGCCCTGTCCCGACCAAGACCGGCACTGGCCCCGACATGTTCTCGACAGGACCTGTACTCAGGCTGGCGCCGACTTGGACGGGCCACAAACATGGGCTCAGACACACACGGGGTGGCTGCGACACCATCCGGCCCTGAATGGGTCCCTCGACAGGAACGGGCACCGTCGGGGACTTCGACACTGACCGAGCCCGAGAGTGACGGGCCCTGTCCCGACCACAACCTCGACCAGGACCGGCACCGGCCACGACATGCATCTCGACCAGAAGCAACGCAGAAGCCCTCTCGGGCTGGCGCTGACCTTAACCTCCCTGCAGAGGACCTCGACTCGGGCCGGCCCCGACATAGACTGACCCCCGACCGTGACTGGCCATGCCCCGATCCCCACCTGGACCAGCACTGCCACCGGCCCCGACCTGAGCCCTGACATGCATCTCGAACGCACCACCACTCAGGCTGGCGCCGACTTGAACCGGCCCCAAAGAGTGAGCCAGAACCACACGGGGCGGCTCCGACACCATCCGGCCCTGAAGAGGTGCTTCGACAGGACCGGGTAACTTCGGAGACCTCGACACGGGCCGGCCCCGACATAGACCGACCCCGACCGTGACGGGCCCTGTCCCGACCAAGACCTGCCCCAGCCCCGACATGCATCTCGACCAGAGGCAACATAGAAATCCTCTCGGGCTGGTGCCGACCTTAACCTCCCTGCAGAGGGACCTCGACACGGACCGACCCCGACCGTGACGGGCCCTGTCCCGACCAAGACCGGCACTGGCCCCGACATGCTCTCGAGCGGACCTGCACTCAGGCTGGCGCCGACTTGAACCGGCCCCAAACAGGGGCTTAGACCCACACTGGCGCCTGCGACACCATCCGGCCCTGAAGAGGTGCTTCGACAGGACCGGGTAACGTCGGAGACCTCGACACGGGCCGGCCCCGACATAGAGAGACCCCGACCGTGACGGGCCCTGTCCCGACCAAGACCTGCCCCGGCCCCGACATGCATCTCGACCAGAGGCAACATAGAAATCCTCTCGGGCTGGTGCCGACCTTAACCTCCCTGCAGAGGGACCTCGACACGGACCGACCCCGACCGTGACGGCCACTGCCCCGACCAAGACCTCGACCAGGACTGCCACCCGCCCCGACATGGGCCCCGACATGCATCATGGTCGGACCTGCACTCAGGCTGGCGCAGACTTCAACCGGCCCCAAACAGGGGCCCAGACCCACACGGGGTGGCTGCGACACCATCTGGCCCTGAAGAGGTGCCTCGACAGGAACGGGCACCGTCGGGGACTTCGACACTGACCGACCCCGAAATAGACCGACCCCGACCGTGACGGGCACTGTCCCGACCAAGACCGGCATCGGCCCCGACATGTTCTCGACAGCACCTGTACTCAGGCTGGCGCCGACTTGGATGGGCCACAAACATGGGCTCAGACACACACGGGGTGGCTGCGACACCATCCGGCCCTGAATGGGTCCCTCGACAGGAACGGGTAACATCGGAAACCTCGACACGGGCCGGCCCCGACATAGACTGACCCCGACCGTGACTGGCCATGCCCGATCCCCACCTGGACCAGCACTGCCACCGGCCCCGACCTGAGCCCTGACATGCATCTCGAACGCACCACCACTCAGGCTGGCGCCGACTTGAACCGGCCCCAAAGAGTGAGCCAGAACCACACGGGGTGGCTCCGACACCATCCGGCCCTGAAGGGGTCCCTCGGCAGGAACAGGCACCGTCGGGGCCTTCGACACGGGCCCTGCCCCGACCAACAACTCGACCAGGATTGCCACCCGCCCTGACCTGGCCCCGACATGCATCTCGACCGGACCTGCACTCAGGCTGGCGCCGACTTGGACCGGCCCCAAACAGGGGCCCAGAGCCATACTGGGTGACTCCGACACCATCCGGCCCTGAAGCGGTCTCTCGACAGGAACGTGCAATGTCGGGGAGTTCGATAAGGGCCGGTCCCAACCGTGACTGGCAATGCAGAAATCCTCTCGGGCTGGTGCCGACCTAAACCTCCCTGAAAAGGAACCTAGACACGGACCGACCCAGACCGTGACGGGCCCTGTCCCGACCAAGACCTCCACCAGCAACGCCACCGGCACCGAGCTGGGCCCTGACATGCATCTCGACCGGACCTCCACTCAGGCTGGCGCCAACTTGAACCGGCCCCAAACTGGGGCCCAAACCCAAATGGGGTGGCCACGACACCATCCGGCCCTGAAGAGGTCCCTCGACAGCAACGGGTAACGTCGGAGACCTCGACACGGGCCGGCCCCGACATAGATCGACCCCGACCGCGACGGGCCCGGCCCCGACCAGGACCGGCCCCAGCCCCGACATGCATCTCGACCAGAGGCAACACAGAAATGCTCTCGAGCTGGCGCCGACCCTAACCTCCACATGGACCGATCCCGACCGTGATGGGCCCTGTCCCGACCAAGAGCGGCACTGGCCCCGACATGCTCTCGAGCGGACCTGCACTCAGGCTGGCGCCGACTTGAACCGGCCCCAAAGAGGGGCTCAGAGCCACAAGGGGTGGCTGCGACACCATCCGGCCCTGAAGAGGTCCCTCGACAGGACCGGGTAACGTTGGAGACCTCGACACGGGCCGGCCCCGACATAGACCGACCCCGACCGTGACGGGCCCTGTCCCGACCAAGACCTGCCCCAGCCCCGACATGCATCTCGACCAGAGGCAACATAGAAATCCTCTCGGGCTGGTGCCGACCTTAACCTCCCTGCAGAGGGACCTCGACACGGACCCACCCCGACCGTGACGGGCCCTGTCCCGACCAAGACCGGCACTGGCCCCGACATGCTCTCGAGCGGACCTGCACTCAGGCTGGCGCCGACTTGAACCGGCCCCAAACAGGGGCTTAGACCCACACTGGCGCCTGCGACACCATCCGGCCCTGAAGAGGTGCTTCGACAGGACCGGGTAACGTCGGAGACCTCGACACGGGCCGGCCCCGACATAGAGAGACCCCGACCGTGACGGGCCCTGTCCCGACCAAGACCTGCCCCGGCACCGACATGCATCTCGACCAGAGGCAACATAGAAATCCTCTCGGGCTGGTGCCGACCTTAACCTCCCTGCAGAGGGACCTCGACACGGACCGACCCCGACCGTGACGGCCACTGCCCCGACCAAGACCTCGACCAGGACTGCCACCCGCCCCGACATGGGCCCCGACATGCATCATGGTCGGACCTGCACTCAGGCTGGCGCAGACTTCAACCGGCCCCAAACAGGGGCCCAGACCCACACGGGGTGGCTGCGACACCATCTGGCCCTGAAGAGGTCCCTCGACAGGAATGGGTAACGTTGGAGACCTCGACACGGGCCGGCCCCGACATAGACCGACCCCGACCGTGACGGGCCCTGTCCCGACCAAGACCTGCCCCAGCCCCGACATGCATCTCGACCAGAGGCAACATAGAAATCCTCTCGGGCTGGTGCCGACCTTAACCTCCCTACAGAGGGACCTCGACACGGACCGACCCCGACCTGACGGGCCCTGTCCCGACCAAGACCGGCACTGGCCCCGACATGCTCTCGAGCGGACCTCCAGTCAGGCTGGCGCCAACTTGAACCGGCCCCAAACTGGGGCTCAGACACACACGGGGTGGCTGCGACACCATCCGGCCCTGAAGAGGTCCCTCGACGGGAACGGGCACCGTCGGGGCCTTCGATAATGGGCGGCCCCAATCCTGATTGGCCCGGCCCTGACCATGGCCTCGACCAGGGCCGGCACGGGCTCCGACATGCATTTTGATTGGAGCCAGCGTGGAACTCCTCTCGGGCTGGTGCCGACCTTAACCTCCCTGCAGAGGGACCTCGACACGGACTGACCCCGACCTGACGGGCCCTGTCCCGACCAAGACCGGCACTGGCCCCGACATGCTCTCGACCGGACCTGCACTCAGGCTGGCGCCGACTTGAACCGGCCCCAAACAGGGACCCAGAGCCACACGGGGTGACTGCGACACCATCTGGCCCTGAAGAGGTGCCTCGACAGGAACGGGCACCGTCGGGGACTTCGACACTGACCGACCCCCACAGTGACGGGCCCTGTCCCGACCACAACCTCGACCAGGACCGGCACCGGCCACGACATGCATCTCGACCAGAGGCAACGCAGAAGCCCTCTCGGGCTGGCGCTGACCTTAACCTCCCTGCAGAGGGACCTCGAGACGGGCCTGCCCCGAGATAGACCGATCCCGACCGTGATGGGCCCTGTCCCGACCAAGACCGGCACTGGCCCCGACATGTTCTCGACAGGACCTGTACTCAGGCTGGCGCCGACTTGGACGGGCCACAAACATGGGCTCAGACACACACGGGGTGGCTGCGACACCATCCGGCCCTGAATGGGTCCCTCGACAGGAACGGGCACCGTCGGGGACTTCGACACTGACCGATCCCGAGAGTGACGGGCCCTGTCCCGACCACAACCTCGACCAGGACCGGCACCGGCCACGACATGCATCTCGACCAGAAGCAACGCAGAAGCCCTCTCGGGCTGGCGCTGACCTTAACCTCCCTGCAGAGGACCTCGACTCGGGCCGGCCCCGACATAGACT
Source organism: Dromaius novaehollandiae (assembly GCF_036370855.1). Lineage (NCBI taxonomy): Eukaryota > Metazoa > Chordata > Aves > Casuariiformes > Dromaiidae > Dromaius > Dromaius novaehollandiae. The sequence continues at coordinate 82,535,387 of NC_088098.1, read as the reverse complement.
GACCCCCGACCGTGACTGGCCATGCCCCGATCCCCACCTGGACCAGCACTGCCACCGGCCCCGACCTGAGCCCTGACATGCATCTCGAACGCACCACCACTCAGGCTGGCGCCGACTTGAACCGGCCCCAAAGAGTGAGCCAGAACCACACGGGGCGGCTCCGACACCATCCGGCCCTGAAGAGGTGCTTCGACAGGACCGGGTAACGTCGGAGACCTCGACACGGGCCGGCCCCGACATAGAGAGACCCCGACCGTGACGGGCCCTGTCCCGACCAAGACCTGCCCCGGCCCCAACATGCATCTTGACCAGAGGCAACATAGAAATCCTCTCGGGCTGGTGCCGACCTTAACCTCCCTGCAGAGGGACCTCGACACGGACCGACCCCGACCGTGACGGCCACTGCCCCGACCAAGACCTCGACCAGGACTGCCACCCGCCCCGACATGGGTCCCGACATGCATCATGGTCGGACCTGCACTCAGGCTGGCGCAGACTTCAACCGGCCCCAAACAGGGGCCCAGACCCACACGGGGTGGCTGCGACACCATCTGGCCCTGAAGAGGTCCCTCGACAGGAACGGGCACCGTCGGGGACTTCGACACTGACCGACCCCCACAGTGACGGGCCCCGTCCCGACCACAACCTCGACCAGGACCGGCACCGGCCACGACATGCATCTCGACCAGAAGCAACGCAGAAGCCCTCTCGGGCTGGCGCTGACCTTAACCTCCCTGCAGAGGGACCTCGACACGGGCCTGCCCCGAGATAGACCGATCCCGACCGTGATGGGCCCTGTCCCGACCAAGACCGGCACTGGCCCCGACATGTTCTCGACAGGACCTGTACTCAGGCTGGCGCCGACTTGGACGGGCCACAAACATGGGCTCAGACACACACGGGGTGGCTGCGACACCATCCGGCCCTGAATGGGTCCCTCGACAGGAACGGGCACCGTCGGGGACTTCGACACTGACCGATCCCGAGAGTGACGGGCCCTGTCCCGACCACAACCTCGACCAGGACCGGCACCGGCCACGACATGCATCTCGACCAGAAGCAACGCAGAAGCCCTCTCGGGCTGGCGCTGACCTTAACCTCCCTGCAGAGGACCTCGACTCGGGCCGGCCCCGACATAGACTGACCCCCGACCGTGACTGGCCATGCCCCGATCCCCACCTGGACCAGCACTGCCACCGGCCCCGACCTGAGCCCTGACATGCATCTCGAACACACCACCACTCAGGCTGGCGCCGACTTGAACCGGCCCCAAAGAGTGAGCCAGAACCACACGGGGCGGCTCCGACACCATCCGGCCCTGAAGAGGTCCCTCGACAGGACCGGGTAACGTCGGAGACCTCGACACGGGCCGGCCCCGACATAGAGAGACCCCGACCGTGACGGGCACTGTCCTGACCAAGACCTGCCCCGGCCCCGACATGCATCTTGACCAGAGGCAACATAGAAATCCTCTCGGGCTGGTGCCGACCTTAACCTCCCTGCAGAGGGACCTCGACACGGACCGACCCCGACCGTGACGGCCACTGCCCCGACCAAGACCTCGACCAGGACTGCCACCCGCCCCGACATGGGCCCCGACATGCATCATGGTCGGACCTGCACTCAGGCTGGCGCAGACTTCAACCGGCCCCAAACAGGGGCCCAGACCCACACGGGGTGGCTGCGACACCATCTGGCCCTGAAGAGGTGCCTCGATAGGAACGGGCACCGTCGGGGACTTCGACACTGACCGACCCCGAAATAGACCGACCCCAACCGTGACGGGCACTGTCCCGACCAAGACCGGCATCGGCCCCGACATGTTCTCGACAGCACCTGTACTCAGGCTGGCGCCGACTTGGATGGGCCACAAACATGGGCTCAGACACACACGGGGTGGCTGCGACACCATCCGGCCCTGAATGGGTCCCTCGACAGGAACGGGTAACATCGGAAACCTCGACACGGGCCGGCCCCGACATAGACTGACCCCGACCGTGACTGGCCATTCCCGATCCCCACCTGGACCAGCACTGCCACCGGCCCCGACCTGAGCCCTGACATGCATCTCGAACACACCACCACTCAGGCTGGCGCCGACTTGAACCGGCCCCAAAGAGTGAGCCAGAACCACACGGGGCGGCTCCGACACCATCCGGCCCTGAAGGGGTCCCTCGGCAGGAACAGGCACCGTCGGGGCCTTCGACACGGGCCCTGCCCCGACCAACAACTTGACCAGGATTGCCACCCGCCCTGACCTGGCCCCGACATGCATCTCGACCGGACCTGCACTCAGGCTGGCGCCGACTTGGACCGGCCCCAAACAGGGGCCCAGAGCCATACTGGGTGACTCCGACACCATCCGGCCCTGAAGCGGTCTCTCGACAGGAACGTGCAATGTCGGGGAGTTCGATAAGGGCCGGTCCCAACCGTGATTGGCAATGCAGAAATCCTCTCGGGCTGGTGCCGACCTAAACCTCCCTGAAAAGGAACCTAGACACGGACCGACCCAGACCGTGACGGGCCCTGTCCCGACCAAGACCTCCACCAGCAACGCCACCGGCACCGAGCTGGGCCCTGACATGCATCTCGACCGGACCTCCACTCAGGCTGGCGCCAACTTGAACCGGCCCCAAACTGGGGCCCAAACCCAAATGGGGTGGCCACGACACCATCCGGCCCTGAAGAGGTCCCTCGACAGGACCGGGTAACGTCGGAGACCTCGACACGGGCCGGCCCCGACATAGACCGACCCCGACCGCGACGGGCCCGGCCCCGACCAGGACCGGCCCCAGCCCCGACATGCATCTCGACCAGAGGCAACACAGAAATCCTCTCGAGCTGGCGCCGACCCTAACCTCCACATGGACCGATCCCGACCGTGATGGGCCCTGTCCCGACCAAGAGCGGCACTGGCCCCGACATGCTCTCGAGCGGACCTGCACTCAGGCTGGCGCCGACTTGAACCGGCCCCAAAGAGGGGCTCAGAGCCACAAGGGGTGGCTGCGACACCATCCGGCCCTGAAGAGGTCCCTCGACAGGACCGGGTAACGTTGGAGACCTCGACACGGGCCGGCCCCGACATAGACCGACCCCGACCGTGACGGGCCCTGTCCCGACCAAGACCTGCCCCAGCCCCGACATGCATCTCGACCAGAGGCAACATAGAAATCCTCTCGGGCTGGTGCCGACCTTAACCTCCCTGCAGAGGGACCTCGACACGGACCCACCCCGACCGTGACGGGCCCTGTCCCGACCAAGACCGGCACTGGCCCCGACATGCTCTCGAGCGGACCTGCACTCAGGCTGGCGCCGACTTGAACCGGCCCCAAACAGGGGCTTAGACCCACACTGGCGCCTGCGACACCATCCGGCCCTGAAGAGGTGCTTCGACAGGACCGGGTAACGTCGGAGACCTCGACACGGGCCGGCCCCGACATAGAGAGACCCCGACCGTGACGGGCCCTGTCCCGACCAAGACCTGCCCCGGCACCGACATGCATCTCGACCAGAGGCAACATAGAAATCCTCTCGGGCTGGTGCCGACCTTAACCTCCCTGCAGAGGGACCTCGACACGGACCGACCCCGACCGTGACGGCCACTGCCCCGACCAAGACCTCGACCAGGACTGCCACCCGCCCCGACATGGGCCCCGACATGCATCATGGTCGGACCTGCACTCAGGCTGGCGCAGACTTCAACCGGCCCCAAACAGGGGCCCAGACCCACACGGGGTGGCTGCGACACCATCTGGCCCTGAAGAGGTCCCTCGACAGGAATGGGTAACGTTGGAGACCTCGACACGGGCCGGCCCCGACATAGACCGACCCCGACCGTGACGGGCCCTGTCCCGACCAAGACCTGCCCCAGCCCCGACATGCATCTCGACCAGAGGCAACATAGAAATCCTCTCGGGCTGGTGCCGACCTTAACCTCCCTACAGAGGGACCTCGACACGGACCGACCCCGACCTGACGGGCCCTGTCCCGACCAAGACCGGCACTGGCCCCGACATGCTCTCGAGCGGACCTCCAGTCAGGCTGGCGCCAACTTGAACCGGCCCCAAACTGGGGCTCAGACACACACGGGGTGGCTGCGACACCATCCGGCCCTGAAGAGGTCCCTCGACGGGAACGGGCACCGTCGGGGCCTTCGATAATGGGCGGCCCCAATCCTGATTGGCCCGGCCCTGACCATGGCCTCGACCAGGGCCGGCACGGGCTCCGACATGCATTTTGATTGGAGCCAGCGTGGAACTCCTCTCGGGCTGGTGCCGACCTTAACCTCCCTGCAGAGGGACCTCGACACGGACTGACCCCGACCTGACGGGCCCTGTCCCGACCAAGACCGGCACTGGCCCCGACATGCTCTCGACCGGACCTGCACTCAGGCTGGCGCCGACTTGAACCGGCCCCAAACAGGGACCCAGAGCCACACGGGGTGACTGCGACACCATCTGGCCCTGAAGAGGTGCCTCGACAGGAACGGGCACCGTCGGGGACTTCGACACTGACCGACCCCCACAGTGACGGGCCCTGTCCCGACCACAACCTCGACCAGGACCGGCACCGGCCACGACATGCATCTCGACCAGAGGCAACGCAGAAGCCCTCTCGGGCTGGCGCTGACCTTAACCTCCCTGCAGAGGGACCTCGAGACGGGCCTGCCCCGAGATAGACCGATCCCGACCGTGATGGGCCCTGTCCCGACCAAGACCGGCACTGGCCCCGACATGTTCTCGACAGGACCTGTACTCAGGCTGGCGCCGACTTGGACGGGCCACAAACATGGGCTCAGACACACACGGGGTGGCTGCGACACCATCCGGCCCTGAATGGGTCCCTCGACAGGAACGGGCACCGTCGGGGACTTCGACACTGACCGATCCCGAGAGTGACGGGCCCTGTCCCGACCACAACCTCGACCAGGACCGGCACCGGCCACGACATGCATCTCGACCAGAAGCAACGCAGAAGCCCTCTCGGGCTGGCGCTGACCTTAACCTCCCTGCAGAGGACCTCGACTCGGGCCGGCCCCGACATAGACTGACCCCCGACCGTGACTGGCCATGCCCCGATCCCCACCTGGACCAGCACTGCCACCGGCCCCGACCTGAGCCCTGACATGCATCTCGAACGCACCACCACTCAGGCTGGCGCCGACTTGAACCGGCCCCAAAGAGTGAGCCAGAACCACACGGGGCGGCTCCGACACCATCCGGCCCTGAAGAGGTGCTTCGACAGGACCGGGTAACGTCGGAGACCTCGACACGGGCCGGCCCCGACATAGAGAGACCCCGACCGTGACGGGCCCTGTCCCGACCAAGACCTGCCCCGGCCCCAACATGCATCTTGACCAGAGGCAACATAGAAATCCTCTCGGGCTGGTGCCGACCTTAACCTCCCTGCAGAGGGACCTCGACACGGACCGACCCCGACCGTGACGGCCACTGCCCCGACCAAGACCTCGACCAGGACTGCCACCCGCCCCGACATGGGTCCCGACATGCATCATGGTCGGACCTGCACTCAGGCTGGCGCAGACTTCAACCGGCCCCAAACAGGGGCCCAGACCCACACGGGGTGGCTGCGACACCATCTGGCCCTGAAGAGGTCCCTCGACAGGAACGGGCACCGTCGGGGACTTCGACACTGACCGACCCCCACAGTGACGGGCCCCGTCCCGACCACAACCTCGACCAGGACCGGCACCGGCCACGACATGCATCTCGACCAGAAGCAACGCAGAAGCCCTCTCGGGCTGGCGCTGACCTTAACCTCCCTGCAGAGGGACCTCGACACGGGCCTGCCCCGAGATAGACCGATCCCGACCGTGATGGGCCCTGTCCCGACCAAGACCGGCACTGGCCCCGACATGTTCTCGACAGGACCTGTACTCAGGCTGGCGCCGACTTGGACGGGCCACAAACATGGGCTCAGACACACACGGGGTGGCTGCGACACCATCCGGCCCTGAATGGGTCCCTCGACAGGAACGGGCACCGTCGGGGACTTCGACACTGACCGATCCCGAGAGTGACGGGCCCTGTCCCGACCACAACCTCGACCAGGACCGGCACCGGCCACGACATGCATCTCGACCAGAAGCAACGCAGAAGCCCTCTCGGGCTGGCGCTGACCTTAACCTCCCTGCAGAGGACCTCGACTCGGGCCGGCCCCGACATAGACTGACCCCCGACCGTGACTGGCCATGCCCCGATCCCCACCTGGACCAGCACTGCCACCGGCCCCGACCTGAGCCCTGACATGCATCTCGAACACACCACCACTCAGGCTGGCGCCGACTTGAACCGGCCCCAAAGAGTGAGCCAGAACCACACGGGGCGGCTCCGACACCATCCGGCCCTGAAGAGGTCCCTCGACAGGACCGGGTAACGTCGGAGACCTCGACACGGGCCGGCCCCGACATAGAGAGACCCCGACCGTGACGGGCACTGTCCTGACCAAGACCTGCCCCGGCCCCGACATGCATCTTGACCAGAGGCAACATAGAAATCCTCTCGGGCTGGTGCCGACCTTAACCTCCCTGCAGAGGGACCTCGACACGGACCGACCCCGACCGTGACGGCCACTGCCCCGACCAAGACCTCGACCAGGACTGCCACCCGCCCCGACATGGGCCCCGACATGCATCATGGTCGGACCTGCACTCAGGCTGGCGCAGACTTCAACCGGCCCCAAACAGGGGCCCAGACCCACACGGGGTGGCTGCGACACCATCTGGCCCTGAAGAGGTGCCTCGATAGGAACGGGCACCGTCGGGGACTTCGACACTGACCGACCCCGAAATAGACCGACCCCAACCGTGACGGGCACTGTCCCGACCAAGACCGGCATCGGCCCCGACATGTTCTCGACAGCACCTGTACTCAGGCTGGCGCCGACTTGGATGGGCCACAAACATGGGCTCAGACACACACGGGGTGGCTGCGACACCATCCGGCCCTGAATGGGTCCCTCGACAGGAACGGGTAACATCGGAAACCTCGACACGGGCCGGCCCCGACATAGACTGACCCCGACCGTGACTGGCCATTCCCGATCCCCACCTGGACCAGCACTGCCACCGGCCCCGACCTGAGCCCTGACATGCATCTCGAACACACCACCACTCAGGCTGGCGCCGACTTGAACCGGCCCCAAAGAGTGAGCCAGAACCACACGGGGCGGCTCCGACACCATCCGGCCCTGAAGGGGTCCCTCGGCAGGAACAGGCACCGTCGGGGCCTTCGACACGGGCCCTGCCCCGACCAACAACTTGACCAGGATTGCCACCCGCCCTGACCTGGCCCCGACATGCATCTCGACCGGACCTGCACTCAGGCTGGCGCCGACTTGGACCGGCCCCAAACAGGGGCCCAGAGCCATACTGGGTGACTCCGACACCATCCGGCCCTGAAGCGGTCTCTCGACAGGAACGTGCAATGTCGGGGAGTTCGATAAGGGCCGGTCCCAACCGTGATTGGCAATGCAGAAATCCTCTCGGGCTGGTGCCGACCTAAACCTCCCTGAAAAGGAACCTAGACACGGACCGACCCAGACCGTGACGGGCCCTGTCCCGACCAAGACCTCCACCAGCAACGCCACCGGCACCGAGCTGGGCCCTGACATGCATCTCGACCGGACCTCCACTCAGGCTGGCGCCAACTTGAACCGGCCCCAAACTGGGGCCCAAACCCAAATGGGGTGGCCACGACACCATCCGGCCCTGAAGAGGTCCCTCGACAGGACCGGGTAACGTCGGAGACCTCGACACGGGCCGGCCCCGACATAGACCGACCCCGACCGCGACGGGCCCGGCCCCGACCAGGACCGGCCCCAGCCCCGACATGCATCTCGACCAGAGGCAACACAGAAATCCTCTCGAGCTGGCGCCGACCCTAACCTCCACATGGACCGATCCCGACCGTGATGGGCCCTGTCCCGACCAAGAGCGGCACTGGCCCCGACATGCTCTCGAGCGGACCTGCACTCAGGCTGGCGCCGACTTGAACCGGCCCCAAAGAGGGGCTCAGAGCCACAAGGGGTGGCTGCGACACCATCCGGCCCTGAAGAGGTCCCTCGACAGGAATGGGTAACGTTGGAGACCTCGACACGGGCCGGCCCCGACATAGAGCGACCCCGACCGTGACGGGCCCTGTCCCGACCAAGACCTGCCCCAGCCCCGACATGCATCTCGACCAGAGGCAACATAGAAATCCTCTCGGGCTGGTGCCGACCTTAACCTCCCTACAGAGGGACCTCGACACGGACCGACCCCGACCGTGACGGGCCCTGTCCCGACCAAGAGCGGCACTGGCCCCGACATGCTCTCGAGTGGACCTCCAGTCAGGCTGGCGCCAACTTGAACCGGCCCCAAACTGGGGCTCAGACACACACGGGGTGGCTGCGACACCATCCGGCCCTGAAGAGGTCCCTCGACGGGAACGGGCACCGTCGGGGCCTTCGATAATGGGCGGCCCCAATCCTGATTGGCCCGGCCCTGACCATGGCCTCGACCAGGGCCGGCACGGGCTCCGACATGCATTTTGATTGGAGCCAGCGTGGAACTCCTCTCGGGCTGGTGCCGACCTTAACCTCCCTGCAGAGGGACCTCGACACGGACTGACCCCGACCTGACGGGCCCTGTCCCGACCAAGACCGGCACTGGCCCCGACATGCTCTCGACCGGACCTGCACTCAGGCTGGCGCCAACTTGAACCGGCCCCAAACAGGGACCCAGAGCCACACGGGGTGACTGCGACAGCATCCGGCCCTGAAGTGGTGCCTCGACAGGAACGGGCACCGACGGGGACTTCGACACTGACCGACCCCCACAGTGACGGGCCCTGTCCCGACCACAACCTCGACCAGGACCGGCACCGGCCACGACATGCATCTCGACCAGAAGCAACGCAGAAGCCCTCTCGGGCTGGCGCTGACCTTAACCTCCCTGCAGAGGACCTCGACTCGGGCCGGCCCCGACATAGACTGACCCCCGACCGTGACTGGCCATGCCCCGATCCCCACCTGGACCAGCACTGCCACCGGCCCCGACCTGAGCCCTGACATGCATCTCGAACGCACCACCACTCAGGCTGGCGCCGACTTGAACCGGCCCCAAAGAGTGAGCCAGAACCACACGGGGCGGCTCCGACACCATCCGGCCCTGAAGAGGTGCTTCGACAGGACCAGGTAACGTCGGAGACCTCGACACGGGCCGGCCCCGACATAGACCGACCCCGACCGTGACGGGCCCTGTCCCGACCAAGACCGGCACTGGCCCCGACATGCTCTCGAGCGGACCTGCAGTCAGGCTGGCGCCGACTTGAACCGGCCCCAAACAGGGGCTCAGACCCACACTGGCGCCTGCGACACCATCCGGCCCTGAAGAGGTGCTTCGACAGGACCGGGTAACGTCGGAGACCTCGACACGGGCCGGCCCCGACATAGAGAGACCCCGACCGTGATGGGCCCTGTCCCGACCAAGACCTGCCCCAGCCCCGACATGCATCTCGACCAGAGGCAACATAGAAATCCTCTCGGGCTGGTGCCGACCTTAACCTCCCTGCAGAGGGACCTCGACACGGACCGACCCCGACCGTGACGGCCACTGCCCCGACCAAGACCTCGACCAGGACTGCCACCCGCCCCGACATGGGCCCCGACATGCATCATGGTCGGACCTGCACTCAGGCTGGCGCAGACTTCAACCGGCCCCAAACAGGGGCCCAGACCCACACGGGGTGGCTGCGACACCATCTGGCCCTGAAGAGGTGCCTCGACAGGAACGGGCACCGTCGGGGACTTCGACACTGACCGACCCCGAAATAGACCGACCCCGACCGTGACGGGCACTGTCCCGACCAAGACCGGCATCGGCCCCGACATGTTCTCGACAGCACCTGTACTCAGGCTGGTGCCGACTTGGATGGGCCACAAACATGGGCTCAGACACACACGGGGTGGCTGCGACACCATCCGGCCCTGAATGGGTCCCTCGACAGGAACGGGCACCGTCGGGGACTTCGACACTGACCGACCCCCACAGTGACGGGCCCTGTCCCGACCACAACCTCGACCAGGACCGGCACCGGCCACGACATGCATCTCGACCAGAAGAAACGCAGAAGCCCTCTCGGGCTGGCGCTGACCTTAACCTCCCTGCAGAGGGACCTCGACACGGGCCTGCCCCGAGATAGACCGATCCCGACCGTGATGGGCCCTGTCCCGACCAAGACCGGCACTGGCCCCGACATGTTCTCGACAGGACCTGTACTCAGGCTGGCGCCGACTTGGACGGGCCACAAACATGGGCTCAGACACACACGGGGTGGCTGCGACACCATCCGGCCCTGAATGGGTCCCTCGACAGGAACGGGCACCGTCGGGGACTTCGACACTGACCGACCCCCACAGTGACGGTCCCTGTCCCGACCACAACCTCGACCAGGACCGGCACCGGCCACGACATGCATCTCGACCAGAAGCAACGCAGAAGCCCTCTCGGGCTGGCGCTGACCTTAACCTCCCTGCAGAGGACCTCGACTCGGGCCGGCCCCGACATAGACTGACCCCCGACCGTGACTGGCCATGCCCCGATCCCCACCTGGACCAGCACTGCCACCGGCCCCGACCTGAGCCCTGACATGCATCTCGAACGCACCACCACTCAGGCTGGCGCCGACTTGAACCGGCCCCAAAGAGTGAGCCAGAACCACACGGGGCGGCTCCGACACCATCCGGCCCTGAAGAGGTGCTTCGACAGGACCGGGTAACGTCGGAGACCTCGACACGGGCCGGCCCCGACATAGAGAGACCCCGACCGTGACGGGCCCTGTCCCGACCAAGACCGGCACTGGCCCCGACATGCTCTCGAGCGGACCTGCACTCAGGCTGGCGCCGACTTGAACCGGCCCCAAACAGGGGCTCAGACCCACACTGGCGGCTGCGACACCATCCGGCCCTGAAGGGGTTCCTCGGCAGGAACATGCACCCTCGGGGCCTTCAACACGGGCCGACCCCGACCGTGACGGGCCCTGTCCCGACCAAGACCTGCCCCAGCCCCGACATGCATCTCGACCAGAGGCAACATAGAAATCCTCTCGGGCTGGTGCCGACCTTAACCTCCCTACAGAGGGACCTCGACACGGACCGACCCCGACCTGACGGGCCCTGTCCCGACCAAGACCAGCACTGGCCCCGACATGCTCTCGAGCGGACCTCCAGTCAGGCTGGCGCCAACTTGAACCGGCCCCAAACTGGGGCTCAGACACACACGGGGTGGCTGCGACACCATCCGGCCCTGAAGAGGTCCCTCGACGGGAACGGGCACCGTCGGGGCCTTCGATAATGGGCGGCCCCAATCCTGATTGGCCCGGCCCTGACCATGGCCTCGACCAGGGCCGGCACGGGCTCCGACATGCATTTTGATTGGAGCCAGCGTGGAACTCCTCTCGGGCTGGTGCCGACCTTAACCTCCCTGCAGAGGGACCTCGACACGGACTGACCCCGACCTGACGGGCCCTGTCCCGACCAAGACCGGCACTGGCCCCGACATGCTCTCGACCGGACCTGCACTCAGGCTGGCGCAGACTTCAACCGGCCCCAAACAGGGACCCAGAGCCACACGGGGTGACTGCGACACCATCCGGCCCTGAAGAGGTGCCTCGACAGGAACGGGCACCGTCGGGGACTTCGACACTGACCGACCCCCACAGTGACGGGCCCTGTCCCGACCACAACCTCGACCAGGACCGGCACCGGCCACGACATGCATCTCGACCAGAGGCAACGCAGAAGCCCTCTCGGGCTGGCGCTGACCTTAACCTCCCTGCAGAGGGACCTCGAGACGGGCCTGCCCCGAGATAGACCGATCCCGACCGTGATGGGCCCTGTCCCGACCAAGACCGGCACTGGCCCCGACATGTTCTCGACAGGACCTGTACTCAGCCTGGCGCCGACTTGGACGGGCCACAAACATGGGCTCAGACACACACGGGGTGGCTGCGACACCATCCGGCCCTGAATGGGTCCCTCGACAGGAACGGGCACCGTCGGGGACTTCGACACTGACCGATCCCGAGAGTGACGGGCCCTGTCCCGACCACAACCTCGACCAGGACCGGCACCGGCCACGACATGCATCTCGACCAGAAGCAACGCAGAAGCCCTCTCGGGCTGGCGCTGACCTTAACCTCCCTGCAGAGGACCTCGACTCGGGCCGGCCCCGACATAGACTGACCCCCGACCGTGACTGGCCATGCCCCGATCCCCACCTGGACCAGCACTGCCACCGGCCCCGACCTGAGCCCTGACATGCATCTCGAACGCACCACCACTCAGGCTGGCGCCGACTTGAACCGGCCCCAAAGAGTGAGCCAGAACCACACGGGGCGGCTCCGACACCATCCGGCCCTGAAGAGGTGCTTCGACAGGACCGGGTAACGTCGGAGACCTCGACACGGGCCGGCCCCGACATAGAGAGACCCCGACCGTGACGGGCCCTGTCCCGACCAAGACCTGCCCCGGCCCCAACATGCATCTTGACCAGAGGCAACATAGAAATCCTCTCGGGCTGGTGCCGACCTTAACCTCCCTGCAGAGGGACCTCGACACGGACCGACCCCGACCGTGACGGCCACTGCCCCGACCAAGACCTCGACCAGGACTGCCACCCGCCCCGACATGGGTCCCGACATGCATCATGGTCGGACCTGCACTCAGGCTGGCGCAGACTTCAACCGGCCCCAAACAGGGGCCCAGACCCACACGGGGTGGCTGCGACACCATCTGGCCCTGAAGAGGTGCCTCGACAGGAACGGGCACCGTCGGGGACTTCGACACTGACCGACCCCCACAGTGACGGGCCCCGTCCCGACCACAACCTCGACCAGGACCGGCACCGGCCACGACATGCATCTCGACCAGAAGCAACGCAGAAGCCCTCTCGGGCTGGCGCTGACCTTAACCTCCCTGCAGAGGGACCTCGACACGGGCCTGCCCCGAGATAGACCGATCCCGACCGTGATGGGCCCTGTCCCGACCAAGACCGGCACTGGCCCCGACATGTTCTCGACAGGACCTGTACTCAGGCTGGCGCCGACTTGGACGGGCCACAAACATGGGCTCAGACACACACGGGGTGGCTGCGACACCATCCGGCCCTGAATGGGTCCCTCGACAGGAACGGGCACCGTCGGGGACTTCGACACTGACCGATCCCGAGAGTGACGGGCCCTGTCCCGACCACAACCTCGACCAGGACCGGCACCGGCCACGACATGCATCTCGACCAGAAGCAACGCAGAAGCCCTCTCGGGCTGGCGCTGACCTTAACCTCCCTGCAGAGGACCTCGACTCGGGCCGGCCCCGACATAGACTGACCCCCGACCGTGACTGGCCATGCCCCGATCCCCACCTGGACCAGCACTGCCACCGGCCCCGACCTGAGCCCTGACATGCATCTCGAACGCACCACCACTCAGGCTGGCGCCGACTTGAACCGGCCCCAAAGAGTGAGCCAGAACCACACGGGGCGGCTCCGACACCATCCGGCCCTGAAGAGGTGCTTCGACAGGACCGGGTAACGTCGGAGACCTCGACACGGGCCGGCCCCGACATAGAGAGACCCCGACCGTGACGGGCCCTGTCCCGACCAAGACCGGCACTGGCCCCGACATGCTCTCGAGCGGACCTGCAGTCAGGCTGGCGCCGACTTGAACCGGCCCCAAACAGGGGCTCAGACCCACACTGGCGCCTGCGACACCATCCGGCCCTGAAGAGGTGCTTCGACAGGACCGGGTAACGTCGGAGACCTCGACACGGGCCGGCCCCGACATAGAGAGACCCCGACCGTGACGGGCCCTGTCCCGACCAAGACCTGCCCCGGCCCCGACATGCATCTCGACCAGAGGCAACATAGAAATCCTCTCGGGCTGGTGCCGACCTTAACCTCCCTGCAGAGGGACCTCGACACGGACCGACCCCGACCGTGACGGCCACTGCCCCGACCAAGACCTCGACCAGGACTGCCACCCGCCCCGACATGGGCCCCGACATGCATCATGGTCGGACCTGCACTCAGGCTGGCGCAGACTTCAACCGGCCCCAAACAGGGGCCCAGACCCACACGGGGTGGCTGCGACACCATCTGGCCCTGAAGAGGTGCCTCGACAGGAACGGGCACCGTCGGGGACTTCGACACTGACCGACCCCGAAATAGACCGACCCCGACCGTGACGGGCACTGTCCCGACCAAGACCGGCATCGGCCCCGACATGTTCTCGACAGCACCTGTACTCAGGCTGGTGCCGACTTGGATGGGCCACAAACATGGGCTCAGACACACACGGGGTGGCTGCGACACCATCCGGCCCTGAATGGGTCCCTCGACAGGAACGGGCACCGTCGGGGACTTCGACACTGACCGACCCCCACAGTGACGGGCCCTGTCCCGACCACAACCTCGACCAGGACCGGCACCGGCCACGACATGCATCTCGACCAGAAGAAACGCAGAAGCCCTCTCGGGCTGGCGCTGACCTTAACCTCCCTGCAGAGGGACCTCGACACGGGCCTGCCCCGAGATAGACCGATCCCGACCGTGATGGGCCCTGTCCCGACCAAGACCGGCACTGGCCCCGACATGTTCTCGACAGGACCTGTACTCAGGCTGGCGCCGACTTGGACGGGCCACAAACATGGGCTCAGACACACACGGGGTGGCTGCGACACCATCCGGCCCTGAATGGGTCCCTCGACAGGAACGGGCACCGTCGGGGACTTCGACACTGACCGACCCCCACAGTGACGGTCCCTGTCCCGACCACAACCTCGACCAGGACCGGCACCGGCCACGACATGCATCTCGACCAGAAGCAACGCAGAAGCCCTCTCGGGCTGGCGCTGACCTTAACCTCCCTGCAGAGGACCTCGACTCGGGCCGGCCCCGACATAGACTGACCCCCGACCGTGACTGGCCATGCCCCGATCCCCACCTGGACCAGCACTGCCACCGGCCCCGACCTGAGCCCTGACATGCATCTCGAACGCACCACCACTCAGGCTGGCGCCGACTTGAACCGGCCCCAAAGAGTGAGCCAGAACCACACGGGGCGGCTCCGACACCATCCGGCCCTGAAGAGGTGCTTCGACAGGACCGGGTAACGTCGGAGACCTCGACACGGGCCGGCCCCGACATAGAGAGACCCCGACCGTGACGGGCCCTGTCCCGACCAAGACCGGCACTGGCCCCGACATGCTCTCGAGCGGACCTGCACTCAGGCTGGCGCCGACTTGAACCGGCCCCAAACAGGGGCTCAGACCCACACTGGCGGCTGCGACACCATCCGGCCCTGAAGGGGTTCCTCGGCAGGAACATGCACCCTCGGGGCCTTCAACACGGGCCGACCCCGACCGTGACGGGCCCTGTCCCGACCAAGACCTGCCCCAGCCCCGACATGCATCTCGACCAGAGGCAACATAGAAATCCTCTCGGGCTGGTGCCGACCTTAACCTCCCTACAGAGGGACCTCGACACGGACCGACCCTGACCTGACGGGCCCTGTCCCGACCAAGACCGGCACTGGCCCCGACATGCTCTCGAGCGGACCTCCAGTCAGGCTGGCGCCAACTTGAACCGGCCCCAAACTGGGGCTCAGACACACACGGGGTGGCTGCGACACCATCCGGCCCTGAAGAGGTCCCTCGACGGGAACGGGCACCGTCGGGGCCTTCGATAATGGGCGGCCCCAATCCTGATTGGCCCGGCCCTGACCATGGCCTCGACCAGGGCCGGCACGGGCTCCGACATGCATTTTGATTGGAGCCAGCGTGGAACTCCTCTCGGGCTGGTGCCGACCTTAACCTCCCTGCAGAGGGACCTCGACACGGACTGACCCCGACCTGACGGGCCCTGTCCCGACCAAGACCGGCACTGGCCCCGACATGCTCTCGACCGGACCTGCACTCAGGCTGGCGCAGACTTCAACCGGCCCCAAACAGGGACCCAGAGCCACACGGGGTGACTGCGACACCATCTGGCCCTGAAGAGGTGCCTCGACAGGAACGGGCACCGTCGGGGACTTCGACACTGACTGACCCCCACAGTGACGGGCCCTGTCCCGACCACAACCTCGACCAGGACCGGCACCGGCCACGACATGCATCTCGACCAGAGGCAACGCAGAAGCCCTCTCGGGCTGGCGCTGACCTTAACCTCCCTGCAGAGGGACCTCGAGACGGGCCTGCCCCGAGATAGACCGATCCCGACCGTGATGGGCCCTGTCCCGACCAAGACCGGCACTGGCCCCGACATGTTCTCGACAGGACCTGTACTCAGGCTGGCGCCGACTTGGACGGGCCACAAACATGGGCTCAGACACACACGGGGTGGCTGCGACACCATCCGGCCCTGAATGGGTCCCTCGACAGGAACGGGTAACATCGGAAACCTCGACACGGGCCGGCCCCGACATAGACTGACCCCGACCGTGACTGGCCATTCCCGATCCCCACCTGGACCAGCACTGCCACCGGCCCCGACCTGAGCCCTGACATGCATCTCGAACACACCACCACTCAGGCTGGCGCCGACTTGAACCGGCCCCAAAGAGTGAGCCAGAACCACACGGGGCGGCTCCGACACCATCCGGCCCTGAAGGGGTCCCTCGGCAGGAACAGGCACCGTCGGGGCCTTCGACACGGGCCCTGCCCCGACCAACAACTCGACCAGGATTGCCACCCGCCCTGACCTGGCCCCGACATGCATCTCGACCGGACCTGCACTCAGGCTGGCGCCGACTTGGACCGGCCCCAAACAGGGGCCCAGAGCCATACTGGGTGACTCCGACACCATCCGGCCCTGAAGCGGTCTCTCGACAGGAACGTGCAATGTCGGGGAGTTCGATAAGGGCCGGTCCCAACCGTGATTGGCAATGCAGAAATCCTCTCGGGCTGGTGCCGACCTAAACCTCCCTGAAAAGGAACCTAGACACGGACCGACCCAGACCGTGACGGGCCCTGTCCCGACCAAGACCTCCACCAGCAACGCCACCGGCACCGAGCTGGGCCCTGACATGCATCTCGACCGGACCTCCACTCAGGCTGGCGCCAACTTGAACCGGCCCCAAACTGGGGCCCAAACCCAAATGGGGTGGCCACGACACCATCCGGCCCTGAAGAGGTCCCTCGACAGGACCGGGTAACGTCGGAGACCTCGACACGGGCCGGCCCCGACATAGACCGACCCCGACCGCGACGGGCCCGGCCCCGACCAGGACCGGCCCCAGCCCCGACATGCATCTCGACCAGAGGCAACACAGAAATCCTCTCGAGCTGGCGCCGACCCTAACCTCCACATGGACCGATCCCGACCGTGATGGGCCCTGTCCCGACCAAGAGCGGCACTGGCCCCGACATGCTCTCGAGCGGACCTGCACTCAGGCTGGCGCCGACTTGAACCGGCCCCAAAGAGGGGCTCAGAGCCACAAGGGGTGGCTGCGACACCATCCGGCCCTGAAGAGGTCCCTCGACAGGAATGGGTAACGTTGGAGACCTCGACACGGGCCGGCCCCGACATAGAGCGACCCCGACCGTGACGGGCCCTGTCCCGACCAAGACCTGCCCCAGCCCCGACATGCATCTCGACCAGAGGCAACATAGAAATCCTCTCGGGCTGGTGCCGACCTTAACCTCCCTACAGAGGGACCTCGACACGGACCGACCCCGACCGTGACGGGCCCTGTCCCGACCAAGAGCGGCACTGGCCCCGACATGCTCTCGAGCGGACCTCCAGTCAGGCTGGCGCCAACTTGAACCGGCCCCAAACTGGGGCTCAGACACACACGGGGTGGCTGCGACACCATCCGGCCCTGAAGAGGTCCCTCGACGGGAACGGGCACCGTCGGGGCCTTCGATAATGGGCGGCCCCAATCCTGATTGGCCCGGCCCTGACCATGGCCTCGACCAGGGCCGGCACGGGCTCCGACATGCATTTTGATTGGAGCCAGCGTGGAACTCCTCTCGGGCTGGTGCCGACCTTAACCTCCCTGCAGAGGGACCTCGACACGGACTGACCCCGACCTGACGGGCCCTGTCCCGACCAAGACCGGCACTGGCCCCGACATGCTCTCGACCGGACCTGCACTCAGGCTGGCGCCAACTTGAACCGGCCCCAAACAGGGACCCAGAGCCACACGGGGTGACTGCGACAGCATCCGGCCCTGAAGTGGTGCCTCGACAGGAACGGGCACCGACGGGGACTTCGACACTGACCGACCCCCACAGTGACGGGCCCTGTCCCGACCACAACCTCGACCAGGACCGGCACCGGCCACGACATGCATCTCGACCAGAAGCAACGCAGAAGCCCTCTCGGGCTGGCGCTGACCTTAACCTCCCTGCAGAGGACCTCGACTCGGGCCGGCCCCGACATAGACTGACCCCCGACCGTGACTGGCCATGCCCCGATCCCCACCTGGACCAGCACTGCCACCGGCCCCGACCTGAGCCCTGACATGCATCTCGAACGCACCACCACTCAGGCTGGCGCCGACTTGAACCGGCCCCAAAGAGTGAGCCAGAACCACACGGGGCGGCTGCGACACCATCCGGCCCTGAAGAGGTGCTTCGACAGGACCGGGTAACGTCGGAGACCTCGACACGGGCCGGCCCCGACATAGACCGACCCCGACCGTGACGGGCCCTGTCCCGACCAAGACCGGCACTGGCCCCGACATGCTCTCGAGCGGACCTGCAGTCAGGCTGGCGCCGACTTGAACCGGCCCCAAACAGGGGCTCAGACCCACACTGGCGCCTGCGACACCATCCGGCCCTGAAGAGGTGCTTCGACAGGACCGGGTAACGTCGGAGACCTCGACACGGGCCGGCCCCGACATAGAGAGACCCCGACCGTGACGGGCCCTGTCCCGACCAAGACCTGCCCCGGCCCCGACATGCATCTCGACCAGAGGCAACATAGAAATCCTCTCGGGCTGGTGCCGACCTTAACCTCCCTGCAGAGGGACCTCGACACGGACCGACCCCGACCGTGACGGCCACTGCCCCGACCAAGACCTCGACCAGGACTGCCACCCGCCCCGACATGGGCCCCGACATGCATCATGGTCGGACCTGCACTCAGGCTGGCGCAGACTTCAACCGGCCCCAAACAGGGGCCCAGACCCACACGGGGTGGCTGCGACACCATCTGGCCCTGAAGAGGTGCCTCGACAGGAACGGGCACCGTCGGGGACTTCGACACTGACCGACCCCGAAATAGACCGACCCCGACCGTGACGGGCACTGTCCCGACCAAGACCGGCATCGGCCCCGACATGTTCTCGACAGCACCTGTACTCAGGCTGGTGCCGACTTGGATGGGCCACAAACATGGGCTCAGACACACACGGGGTGGCTGCGACACCATCCGGCCCTGAATGGGTCCCTCGACAGGAACGGGCACCGTCGGGGACTTCGACACTGACCGACCCCCACAGTGACGGGCCCTGTCCCGACCACAACCTCGACCAGGACCGGCACCGGCCACGACATGCATCTCGACCAGAAGAAACGCAGAAGCCCTCTCGGGCTGGCGCTGACCTTAACCTCCCTGCAGAGGGACCTCGACACGGGCCTGCCCCGAGATAGACCGATCCCGACCGTGATGGGCCCTGTCCCGACCAAGACCGGCACTGGCCCCGACATGTTCTCGACAGGACCTGTACTCAGGCTGGCGCCGACTTGGACGGGCCACAAACATGGGCTCAGACACACACGGGGTGGCTGCGACACCATCCGGCCCTGAATGGGTCCCTCGACAGGAACGGGCACCGTCGGGGACTTCGACACTGACCGATCCCGAGAGTGACGGGCCCTGTCCCGACCACAACCTCGACCAGGACCGGCACCGGCCACGACATGCATCTCGACCAGAAGCAACGCAGAAGCCCTCTCGGGCTGGCGCTGACCTTAACCTCCCTGCAGAGGACCTCGACTCGGGCCGGCCCCGACATAGACTGACCCCCGACCGTGACTGGCCATGCCCCGATCCCCACCTGGACCAGCACTGCCACCGGCCCCGACCTGAGCCCTGACATGCATCTCGAACGCACCACCACTCAGGCTGGCGCCGACTTGAACCGGCCCCAAAGAGTGAGCCAGAACCACACGGGGCGGCTCCGACACCATCCGGCCCTGAAGAGGTGCTTCGACAGGACCGGGTAACGTCGGAGACCTCGACACGGGCCGGCCCCGACATAGAGAGACCCCGACCGTGACGGGCCCTGTCCCGACCAAGACCGGCATCGGCCCCGACATGCTCTCGAGCGGACCTGCACTCAGGCTGGCGCCGACTTGAACCGGCCCCAAACAGGGGCTCAGACCCACACTGGCGGCTGCGACACCATCCGGCCCTGAAGAGGTGCTTCGACAGGACCGGGTAACGTCGGAGACATCGACACGGGCCGGCCCCGACATAGACCGACCCCGACCGTGACGGGCCCTGTCCCGACCAAGACCTGCCCCAGCCCCGACATGCATCTCGACCAGAGGCAACATAGAAATCCTCTCGGGCTGGTGCCGACCTTAACCTCCCTGCAGAGGGACCTCGACACGGACCGACCCCGACCGTGACGGGCCCTGTCCCGACCAAGACCGGCACTGGCCCCGACATGCTCTCGAGCGGACCTGCACTCAGGCTGGCGCCGACTTGAACCGGCCCCAAACAGGGGCTCAGACCCACACTGGCGCCTGCGACACCATCCGGCCCTGAAGAGGTGCTTCGACAGGACCGGGTAACGTCGGAGACCTCGACACGGGCCGGCCCCGACATAGAGAGACCCCGACCGTGACGGGCCCTGTCCCGACCAAGACCTGCCCCGGCCCCGACATGCATCTCGACCAGAGGCAACATAGAAATCCTCTCGGGCTGGTGCCGACCTTAACCTCCCTGCAGAGGGACCTCGACACGGACCGACCCCGACCGTGACGGCCACTGCCCCGACCAAGACTTCGACCAGGACTGCCACCCGCCCCGACATGGGCCCCGACATGCATCATGGTCGGACCTGCACTCAGGCTGGCGCAGACTTCAACCGGCCCCAAACAGGGGCCCAGACCCACACGGGGTGGCTGCGACACCATCTGGCCCTGAAGAGGTGCCTCGACAGGAACGGGCACCGTCGGGGACTTCGACACTGACCGACCCCGAAATAGACCGACCCCGACCGTGACGGGCACTGTCCCGACCAAGACCGGCATCGGCCCCGACATGTTCTCGACAGCACCTGTACTCAGGCTGGCGCCGACTTGGATGGGCCACAAACATGGGCTCAGACACACACGGGGTGGCTGCGACACCATCCGGCCCTGAATGGGTCCCTCGACAGGAACGGGTAACATCGGAAACCTCGACACGGGCCGGCCCCGACATAGACTGACCCCGACCGTGACTGGCCATTCCCGATCCCCACCTGGACCAGCACTGCCACCGGCCCCGACCTGAGCCCTGACATGCATCTCGAACGCACCACCACTCAGGCTGGCGCCGACTTGAACCGGCCCCAAAGAGTGAGCCAGAACCACACGGGGCGGCTCCGACACCATCCGGCCCTGAAGGGGTCCCTCGGCAGGAACAGGCACCGTCGGGGCCTTCGACACGGGCCCTGCCCCGACCAACAACTCGACCAGGATTGCCACCCGCCCTGACCTGGCCCCGACATGCATCTCGACCGGACCTGCACTCAGGCTGGCGCCGACTTGGACCGGCCCCAAACAGGGGCCCAGAGCCATACTGGGTGACTCCGACACCATCCGGCCCTGAAGCGGTCTCTCGACAGGAACGTGCAATGTCGGGGAGTTCGATAAGGGCCGGTCCCAACCGTGACTGGCAATGCAGAAATCCTCTCGGGCTGGTGCCGACCTAAACCTCCCTGAAAAGGAACCTAGACACGGACCGACCCAGACCGTGACGGGCCCTGTCCCGACCAAGACCTCCACCAGCAACGCCACCGGCACCGAGCTGGGCCCTGACATGCATCTCGACCGGACCTCCACTCAGGCTGGCGCCAACTTGAACCGGCCCCAAACTGGGGCCCAAACCCAAATGGGGTGGCCACGACACCATCCGGCCCTGAAGAGGTCCCTCGACAGGAACAGGTAACGTCGGAGACCTCGACACGGGCCGGCCCCGACATAGACCGACCCCGACCGCGACGGGCCCGGCCCCGACCAGGACCGGCCCCAGCCCCGACATGCATCTCGACCAGAGGCAACACAGAAATCCTCTCGAGCTGGCGCCGACCCTAACCTCCACATGGACCGATCCCGACCGTGATGGGCCCTGTCCCGACCAAGAGCGGCACTGGCCCCGACATGCTCTCGAGCGGACCTGCACTCAGGCTGGCGCCGACTTGAACCGGCCCCAAAGAGGGGCTCAGAGCCACAAGGGGTGGCTGTGACACCATCCGGCCCTGAAGAGGTCCCTCGACAGGAATGGGTAACGTTGGAGACCTCGACACGGGCCGGCCCCGACATAGACCGACCCCGACCGTGACGGGCCCTGTCCCGACCAAGACCTGCCCCAGCCCCGACATGCATCTCGACCAGAGGCAACATAGAAATCCTCTCGGGCTGGTGCCGACCTTAACCTCCCTACAGAGGGACCTCGACACGGACCGACCCCGACCTGACGGGCCCTGTCCCGACCAAGACCGGCACTGGCCCCGACATGCTCTCGAGCGGACCTCCAGTCAGGCTGGCGCCAACTTGAACCGGCCCCAAACTGGGGCTCAGACACACACGGGGTGGCTGCGACACCATCCGGCCCTGAAGAGGTCCCTCGACGGGAACGGGCACCGTCGGGGCCTTCGATAATGGGCGGCCCCAATCCTGATTGGCCCGGCCCTGACCATGGCCTCAACCAGGGCTGGCACGGGCTCCGACATGCATTTTGATTGGAGCCAGCGTGGAACTCCTCTCGGGCTGGTGCCGACCTTAACCTCCCTGCAGAGGGACCTCGACACGGACTGACCCCGACCTGACGGGCCCTGTCCCGACCAAGACCGGCACTGGCCCCGACATGCTCTCGACCGGACCTGCACTCAGGCTGGCGCCGACTTGAACCGGCCCCAAACAGGGACCCAGAGCCACACGGGGTGACTGCGACACCATCTGGCCCTGAAGAGGTGCCTCGACAGGAACGGGCACCGTCGGGGACTTCGACACTGACCGACCCCCACAGTGACGGGCCCTGTCCCGACCACAACCTCGACCAGGACCGGCACCGGCCACGACATGCATCTCGACCAGAAGCAACGCAGAAGCCCTCTCGGGCTGGCGCTGACCTTAACCTCCCTGCAGAGGGACCTCGAGACGGGCCTGCCCCGAGATAGACCGATCCCGACCGTGATGGGCCCTGTCCCGACCAAGACCGGCACTGGCCCCGACATGTTCTCGACAGGACCTGTACTCAGGCTGGCGCCGACTTGGACGGGCCACAAACATGGGCTCAGACACACACGGGGTGGCTGCGACACCATCCGGCCCTGAATGGGTCCCTCGACAGGAACGGGCACCGTCGGGGACTTCGACACTGACCGAGCCCGAGAGTGACGGGCCCTGTCCCGACCACAACCTCGACCAGGACCGGCACCGGCCACGACATGCATCTCGACCAGAAGCAACGCAGAAGCCCTCTCGGGCTGGCGCTGACCTTAACCTCCCTGCAGAGGACCTCGACTCGGGCCGGCCCCGACATAGACTGACCCCCGACCGTGACTGGCCATGCCCCGATCCCCACCTGGACCAGCACTGCCACCGGCCCCGACCTGAGCCCTGACATGCATCTCGAACGCACCACCACTCAGGCTGGCGCCGACTTGAACCGGCCCCAAAGAGTGAGCCAGAACCACACGGGGCGGCTCCGACACCATCCGGCCCTGAAGAGGTGCTTCGACAGGACCGGGTAACGTCAGAGACCTCGACACGGGCCGGCCCCGACATAGAGAGACCCCAACCGTGACGGGCCCTGTCCCGACCAAGACCTGCCCCGGCCCCAACATGCATCTCGACCAGAGGCAACATAGAAATCCTCTCGGGCTGGTGCCGACCTTAACCTCCCTGCAGAGGGACCTCGACACGGACCGAGCCCGACCGTGACGGCCACTGCCCCGACCAAGACCTCGACCAGGACTGCCACCCGCCCCGACATGGGTCCCGACATGCATCATGGTCGGACCTGCACTCAGGCTGGCGCAGACTTCAACCGGCCCCAAACAGGGGCCCAGACCCACACGGGGTGGCTGCGACACCATCTGGCCCTGAAGAGGTGCCTCGACAGGAACGGGCACCGTCGGGGACTTCGACACTGACCGACCCCCACAGTGACGGGCCCTGTCCCGACCACAACCTCGACCAGGACCGGCACCGGCCACGACATGCATCTCGACCAGAAGCAACGCAGAAGCCCTGTCGGGCTGGCGCTGACCTTAACCTCCCTGCAGAGGGACCTCGACACGGGCCTGCCCCAAGATAGACCGATCCCGACCGTGATGGGCCCTGTCCCGACCAAGACCGGCACTGGCCCCGACATGTTCTCGACAGGACCTGTACTCAGGCTGGCGCCGACTTGGACGGGCCACAAACATGGGCTCAGACACACACGGGGTGGCTGCGACACCATCCGGCCCTGAATGGGTCCCTCGACAGGAACGGGCACCGTCGGGGACTTCGACACTGACCGAGCCCGAGAGTGACGGGCCCTGTCCCGACCACAACCTCGACCAGGACCGGCACCGGCCACGACATGCATCTCGACCAGAAGCAACGCAGAAGCCCTCTCGGGCTGGCGCTGACCTTAACCTCCCTGCAGAGGACCTCGACTCGGGCCGGCCCCGACATAGACTGACCCCCGACCGTGACTGGCCATGCCCCGATCCCCACCTGGACCAGCACTGCCACCGGCCCCGACCTGAGCCCTGACATGCATCTCGAACGCACCACCACTCAGGCTGGCGCCGACTTGAACCGGCCCCAAAGAGTGAGCCAGAACCACACGGGGCGGCTGCGACACCATCCGGCCCTGAAGAGGTCCCTCGACAGGACCGGGTAACGTCGGAGACCTCGACACGGGCCGGCCCCGACATAGAGAGACCCCGACCGTGACGGGCACTGTCCTGACCAAGACCTGCCCCGGCCCCGACATGCATCTTGACCAGAGGCAACATAGAAATCCTCTCGGGCTGGTGCCGACCTTAACCTCCCTGCAGAGGGACCTCGACACGGACCGACCCCGACCGTGACGGCCACTGCCCCGACCAAGACCTCGACCAGGACTGCCACCCGCCCCGACATGGGCCCCGACATGCATCATGGTCGGACCTGCACTCAGGCTGGCGCAGACTTCAACCGGCCCCAAACAGGGGCCCAGACCCACACGGGGTGGCTGCGACACCATCTGGCCCTGAAGAGGTGCCTCGACAGGAACGGGCACCGTCGGGGACTTCGACACTGACCGACCCCGAAATAGACCGACCCCGACCGTGACGGGCACTGTCCCGACCAAGACCGGCATCGGCCCCGACATGTTCTCGACAGCACCTGTACTCAGGCTGGCGCCGACTTGGATGGGCCACAAACATGGGCTCAGACACACACGGGGTGGCTGCGACACCATCCGGCCCTGAATGGGTCCCTCGACAGGAACGGGTAACATCGGAAACCTCGACACGGGCCGGCCCCGACATAGACTGACCCCGACCGTGACTGGCCATTCCCGATCCCCACCTGGACCAGCACTGCCACCGGCCCCGACCTGAGCCCTGACATGCATCTCGAACGCACCACCACTCAGGCTGGCGCCGACTTGAACCGGCCCCAAAGAGTGAGCCACAACCACACGGGGCGGCTCCGACACCATCCGGCCCTGAAGGGGTCCCTCGGCAGGAACAGGCACCGTCGGGGCCTTCGACACGGGCCCTGCCCCGACCAACAACTCGACCAGGATTGCCACCCGCCCTGACCTGGCCCCGACATGCTCTCGACCGGACCTGCACTCAGGCTGGCGCCGACTTGGACCGGCCCCAAACAGGGGCCCAGAGCCATACTGGGTGACTCCGACACCATCCGGCCCTGAAGCGGTCTCTCGACAGGAACGTGCAATGTCGGGGAGTTCGATAAGGGCCGGTCCCAACCGTGATTGGCAATGCAGAAATCCTCTCGGGCTGGTGCCGACCTAAACCTCCCTGAAAAGGAACCTAGACACGGACCGACCCAGACCGTGACGGGCCCTGTCCCGACCAAGACCTCCACCAGCAACGCCACCGGCACCGAGCTGGGCCCTGACATGCATCTCGACCGGACCTCCACTCAGGCTGGCGCCAACTTGAACCGGCCCCAAACTGGGGCCCAAACCCAAATGGGGTGGCCACGACACCATCCGGCCCTGAAGAGGTCCCTCGACAGGACCGGGTAACGTCGGAGACCTCGACACGGGCCGGCCCCGACATAGACCGACCCCGACCGCGACGGGCCCGGCCCCGACCAGGACCGGCCCCAGCCCCGACATGCATCTCGACCAGAGGCAACACAGAAATCCTCTCGAGCTGGCGCCGACCCTAACCTCCACATGGACCGATCCCGACCGTGATGGGCCCTGTCCCGACCAAGAGCGGCACTGGCCCCGACATGCTCTCGAGCGGACCTGCACTCAGGCTGGCGCCGACTTGAACCGGCCCCAAAGAGGGGCTCAGAGCCACAAGGGGTGGCTGCGACACCATCCGGCCCTGAAGAGGTCCCTCGACAGGAATGGGTAACGTTGGAGACCTCGACACGGGCCGGCCCCGACATAGACCGACCCCGACCGTGACGGGCCCTGTCCCGACCAAGACCTGCCCCAGCCCCGACATGCATCTCGACCAGAGGCAACATAGAAATCCTCTCGGGCTGGTGCCGACCTTAACCTCCCTACAGAGGGACCTCGACACGGACCGACCCCGACCGTGACGGGCCCTGTCCCGACCAAGAGCGGCACTGGCCCCGACATGCTCTCGAGCGGACCTCCAGTCAGGCTGGCGCCAACTTGAACCGGCCCCAAACTGGGGCTCAGACACACACGGGGTGGCTGCGACACCATCCGGCCCTGAAGAGGTCCCTCGACGGGAACGGGCACCGTCGGGGCCTTCGATAATGGGCGGCCCCAATCCTGATTGGCCCGGCCCTGACCATGGCCTCGACCAGGGCCGGCACGGGCTCCGACATGCATTTTGATTGGAGCCAGCGTGGAACTCCTCTCGGGCTGGTGCCGACCTTAACCTCCCTGCAGAGGGACCTCGACACGGACTGACCCCGACCTGACGGGCCCTGTCCCGACCAAGACCGGCACTGGCCCCGACATGCTCTCGACCGGACCTGCACTCAGGCTGGCGCCGACTTGAACCGGCCCCAAACAGGGACCCAGAGCCACACGGGGTGACTGCGACACCATCTGGCCCTGAAGAGGTGCCTCGACAGGAACGGGCACCGTCGGGGACTTCGACACTGACCGACCCCCACAGTGACGGGCCCTGTCCCGACCACAACCTCGACCAGGACCGGCACCGGCCACGACATGCATCTCGACCAGAAGCAACGCAGAAGCCCTCTCGGGCTGGCGCTGACCTTAACCTCCCTGCAGAGGACCTCGACTCGGGCCGGCCCCGACATAGACTGACCCCCGACCGTGACTGGCCATGCCCCGATCCCCACCTGGACCAGCACTGCCACCGGCCCCGACCTGAGCCCTGACATGCATCTCGAACGCACCACCACTCAGGCTGGCGCCGACTTGAACCGGCCCCAAAGAGTGAGCCAGAACCACACGGGGCGGCTCCGACACCATCCGGCCCTGAAGAGGTGCTTCGACAGGACCGGGTAACGTCGGAGACCTCGACACGGGCCGGCCCCGACATAGAGAGACCCCGACCGTGACGGGCCCTGTCCCGACCAAGACCGGCATCGGCCCCGACATGCTCTCGAGCGGACCTGCACTCAGGCTGGCGCCGACTTGAACCGGCCCCAAACAGGGGCTCAGACCCACACTGGCGGCTGCGACACCATCCGGCCCTGAAGAGGTGCTTCGACAGGACCGGGTAACGTCGGAGACATCGACACGGGCCGGCCCCGACATAGACCGACCCCGACCGTGACGGGCCCTGTCCCGACCAAGACCTGCCCCAGCCCCGACATGCATCTCGACCAGAGGCAACATAGAAATCCTCTCGGGCTGGTGCCGACCTTAACCTCCCTGCAGAGGGACCTCGACACGGACCGACCCCGACCGTGACGGGCCCTGTCCCGACCAAGACCGGCACTGGCCCCGACATGCTCTCGAGCGGACCTGCACTCAGGCTGGCGCCGACTTGAACCGGCCCCAAACAGGGGCTCAGACCCACACTGGCGCCTGCGACACCATCCGGCCCTGAAGAGGTGCTTCGACAGGACCGGGTAACGTCGGAGACCTCGACACGGGCCGGCCCCGACATAGAGAGACCCCGACCGTGACGGGCCCTGTCCCGACCAAGACCTGCCCCGGCCCCGACATGCATCTCGACCAGAGGCAACATAGAAATCCTCTCGGGCTGGTGCCGACCTTAACCTCCCTGCAGAGGGACCTCGACACGGACCGACCCCGACCGTGACGGCCACTGCCCCGACCAAGACTTCGACCAGGACTGCCACCCGCCCCGACATGGGCCCCGACATGCATCATGGTCGGACCTGCACTCAGGCTGGCGCAGACTTCAACCGGCCCCAAACAGGGGCCCAGACCCACACGGGGTGGCTGCGACACCATCTGGCCCTGAAGAGGTGCCTCGACAGGAACGGGCACCGTCGGGGACTTCGACACTGACCGACCCCGAAATAGACCGACCCCGACCGTGACGGGCACTGTCCCGACCAAGACCGGCATCGGCCCCGACATGTTCTCGACAGCACCTGTACTCAGGCTGGCGCCGACTTGGATGGGCCACAAACATGGGCTCAGACACACACGGGGTGGCTGCGACACCATCCGGCCCTGAATGGGTCCCTCGACAGGAACGGGTAACATCGGAAACCTCGACACGGGCCGGCCCCGACATAGACTGACCCCGACCGTGACTGGCCATTCCCGATCCCCACCTGGACCAGCACTGCCACCGGCCCCGACCTGAGCCCTGACATGCATCTCGAACGCACCACCACTCAGGCTGGCGCCGACTTGAACCGGCCCCAAAGAGTGAGCCAGAACCACACGGGGCGGCTCCGACACCATCCGGCCCTGAAGGGGTCCCTCGGCAGGAACAGGCACCGTCGGGGCCTTCGACACGGGCCCTGCCCCGACCAACAACTCGACCAGGATTGCCACCCGCCCTGACCTGGCCCCGACATGCATCTCGACCGGACCTGCACTCAGGCTGGCGCCGACTTGGACCGGCCCCAAACAGGGGCCCAGAGCCATACTGGGTGACTCCGACACCATCCGGCCCTGAAGCGGTCTCTCGACAGGAACGTGCAATGTCGGGGAGTTCGATAAGGGCCGGTCCCAACCGTGACTGGCAATGCAGAAATCCTCTCGGGCTGGTGCCGACCTAAACCTCCCTGAAAAGGAACCTAGACACGGACCGACCCAGACCGTGACGGGCCCTGTCCCGACCAAGACCTCCACCAGCAACGCCACCGGCACCGAGCTGGGCCCTGACATGCATCTCGACCGGACCTCCACTCAGGCTGGCGCCAACTTGAACCGGCCCCAAACTGGGGCCCAAACCCAAATGGGGTGGCCACGACACCATCCGGCCCTGAAGAGGTCCCTCGACAGGAACAGGTAACGTCGGAGACCTCGACACGGGCCGGCCCCGACATAGACCGACCCCGACCGCGACGGGCCCGGCCCCGACCAGGACCGGCCCCAGCCCCGACATGCATCTCGACCAGAGGCAACACAGAAATCCTCTCGAGCTGGCGCCGACCCTAACCTCCACATGGACCGATCCCGACCGTGATGGGCCCTGTCCCGACCAAGAGCGGCACTGGCCCCGACATGCTCTCGAGCGGACCTGCACTCAGGCTGGCGCCGACTTGAACCGGCCCCAAAGAGGGGCTCAGAGCCACAAGGGGTGGCTGTGACACCATCCGGCCCTGAAGAGGTCCCTCGACAGGAATGGGTAACGTTGGAGACCTCGACACGGGCCGGCCCCGACATAGACCGACCCCGACCGTGACGGGCCCTGTCCCGACCAAGACCTGCCCCAGCCCCGACATGCATCTCGACCAGAGGCAACATAGAAATCCTCTCGGGCTGGTGCCGACCTTAACCTCCCTACAGAGGGACCTCGACACGGACCGACCCCGACCTGACGGGCCCTGTCCCGACCAAGACCGGCACTGGCCCCGACATGCTCTCGAGCGGACCTCCAGTCAGGCTGGCGCCAACTTGAACCGGCCCCAAACTGGGGCTCAGACACACACGGGGTGGCTGCGACACCATCCGGCCCTGAAGAGGTCCCTCGACGGGAACGGGCACCGTCGGGGCCTTCGATAATGGGCGGCCCCAATCCTGATTGGCCCGGCCCTGACCATGGCCTCAACCAGGGCTGGCACGGGCTCCGACATGCATTTTGATTGGAGCCAGCGTGGAACTCCTCTCGGGCTGGTGCCGACCTTAACCTCCCTGCAGAGGGACCTCGACACGGACTGACCCCGACCTGACGGGCCCTGTCCCGACCAAGACCGGCACTGGCCCCGACATGCTCTCGACCGGACCTGCACTCAGGCTGGCGCCGACTTGAACCGGCCCCAAACAGGGACCCAGAGCCACACGGGGTGACTGCGACACCATCTGGCCCTGAAGAGGTGCCTCGACAGGAACGGGCACCGTCGGGGACTTCGACACTGACCGACCCCCACAGTGACGGGCCCTGTCCCGACCACAACCTCGACCAGGACCGGCACCGGCCACGACATGCATCTCGACCAGAAGCAACGCAGAAGCCCTCTCGGGCTGGCGCTGACCTTAACCTCCCTGCAGAGGGACCTCGAGACGGGCCTGCCCCGAGATAGACCGATCCCGACCGTGATGGGCCCTGTCCCGACCAAGACCGGCACTGGCCCCGACATGTTCTCGACAGGACCTGTACTCAGGCTGGCGCCGACTTGGACGGGCCACAAACATGGGCTCAGACACACACGGGGTGGCTGCGACACCATCCGGCCCTGAATGGGTCCCTCGACAGGAACGGGCACCGTCGGGGACTTCGACACTGACCGATCCCGAGAGTGACGGGCCCTGTCCCGACCACAACCTCGACCAGGACCGGCACCGGCCACGACATGCATCTCGACCAGAAGCAACGCAGAAGCCCTCTCGGGCTGGCGCTGACCTTAACCTCCCTGCAGAGGACCTCGACTCGGGCCGGCCCCGACATAGACTGACCCCCGACCGTGACTGGCCATGCCCCGATCCCCACCTGGACCAGCACTGCCACCGGCCCCGACCTGAGCCCTGACATGCATCTCGAACGCACCACCACTCAGGCTGGCGCCGACTTGAACCGGCCCCAAAGAGTGAGCCAGAACCACACGGGGCGGCTCCGACACCATCCGGCCCTGAAGAGGTGCTTCGACAGGACCGGGTAACGTCAGAGACCTCGACACGGGCCGGCCCCGACATAGAGAGACCCCAACCGTGACGGGCCCTGTCCCGACCAAGACCTGCCCCGGCCCCAACATGCATCTCGACCAGAGGCAACATAGAAATCCTCTCGGGCTGGTGCCGACCTTAACCTCCCTGCAGAGGGACCTCGACACGGACCGAGCCCGACCGTGACGGCCACTGCCCCGACCAAGACCTCGACCAGGACTGCCACCCGCCCCGACATGGGTCCCGACATGCATCATGGTCGGACCTGCACTCAGGCTGGCGCAGACTTCAACCGGCCCCAAACAGGGGCCCAGACCCACACGGGGTGGCTGCGACACCATCTGGCCCTGAAGAGGTGCCTCGACAGGAACGGGCACCGTCGGGGACTTCGACACTGACCGACCCCCACAGTGACGGGCCCTGTCCCGACCACAACCTCGACCAGGACCGGCACCGGCCACGACATGCATCTCGACCAGAAGCAACGCAGAAGCCCTGTCGGGCTGGCGCTGACCTTAACCTCCCTGCAGAGGGACCTCGACACGGGCCTGCCCCAAGATAGACCGATCCCGACCGTGATGGGCCCTGTCCCGACCAAGACCGGCACTGGCCCCGACATGTTCTCGACAGGACCTGTACTCAGGCTGGCGCCGACTTGGACGGGCCACAAACATGGGCTCAGACACACACGGGGTGGCTGCGACACCATCCGGCCCTGAATGGGTCCCTCGACAGGAACGGGCACCGTCGGGGACTTCGACACTGACCGAGCCCGAGAGTGACGGGCCCTGTCCCGACCACAACCTCGACCAGGACCGGCACCGGCCACGACATGCATCTCGACCAGAAGCAACGCAGAAGCCCTCTCGGGCTGGCGCTGACCTTAACCTCCCTGCAGAGGACCTCGACTCGGGCCGGCCCCGACATAGACTGACCCCCGACCGTGACTGGCCATGCCCCGATCCCCACCTGGACCAGCACTGCCACCGGCCCCGACCTGAGCCCTGACATGCATCTCGAACGCACCACCACTCAGGCTGGCGCCGACTTGAACCGGCCCCAAAGAGTGAGCCAGAACCACACGGGGCGGCTGCGACACCATCCGGCCCTGAAGAGGTCCCTCGACAGGACCGGGTAACGTCGGAGACCTCGACACGGGCCGGCCCCGACATAGAGAGACCCCGACCGTGACGGGCACTGTCCTGACCAAGAGCTGCCCCGGCCCCGACATGCATCTTGACCAGAGGCAACATAGAAATCCTCTCGGGCTGGTGCCGACCTTAACCTCCCTGCAGAGGGACCTCGACACGGACCGACCCCGACCGTGACGGCCACTGCCCCGACCAAGACCTCGACCAGGACTGCCACCCGCCCCGACATGGGCCCCGACATGCATCATGGTCGGACCTGCACTCAGGCTGGCGCAGACTTCAACCGGCCCCAAACAGGGGCCCAGACCCACACGGGGTGGCTGCGACACCATCTGGCCCTGAAGAGGTGCCTCGACAGGAACGGGCACCGTCGGGGACTTCGACACTGACCGACCCCGAAATAGACCGACCCCGACCGTGACGGGCACTGTCCCGACCAAGACCGGCATCGGC
Organism: Dromaius novaehollandiae; assembly: GCF_036370855.1. NCBI lineage: Eukaryota > Metazoa > Chordata > Aves > Casuariiformes > Dromaiidae > Dromaius > Dromaius novaehollandiae. The sequence goes on along the minus strand of NC_088098.1, from coordinate 82,502,123 downwards.
CCCGACATGTTCTCGACAGCACCTGTACTCAGGCTGGCGCCGACTTGGATGGGCCACAAACATGGGCTCAGACACACACGGGGTGGCTGCGACACCATCCGGCCCTGAATGGGTCCCTCGACAGGAACGGGTAACATCGGAAACCTCGACACGGGCCGGCCCCGACATAGACTGACCCCGACCGTGACTGGCCATTCCCGATCCCCACCTGGACCAGCACTGCCACCGGCCCCGACCTGAGCCCTGACATGCATCTCGAACGCACCACCACTCAGGCTGGCGCCGACTTGAACCGGCCCCAAAGAGTGAGCCACAACCACACGGGGCGGCTCCGACACCATCCGGCCCTGAAGGGGTCCCTCGGCAGGAACAGGCACCGTCGGGGCCTTCGACACGGGCCCTGCCCCGACCAACAACTCGACCAGGATTGCCACCCGCCCTGACCTGGCCCCGACATGCTCTCGACCGGACCTGCACTCAGGCTGGCGCCGACTTGGACCGGCCCCAAACAGGGGCCCAGAGCCATACTGGGTGACTCCGACACCATCCGGCCCTGAAGCGGTCTCTCGACAGGAACGTGCAATGTCGGGGAGTTCGATAAGGGCCGGTCCCAACCGTGATTGGCAATGCAGAAATCCTCTCGGGCTGGTGCCGACCTAAACCTCCCTGAAAAGGAACCTAGACACGGACCGACCCAGACCGTGACGGGCCCTGTCCCGACCAAGACCTCCACCAGCAACGCCACCGGCACCGAGCTGGGCCCTGACATGCATCTCGACCGGACCTCCACTCAGGCTGGCGCCAACTTGAACCGGCCCCAAACTGGGGCCCAAACCCAAATGGGGTGGCCACGACACCATCCGGCCCTGAAGAGGTCCCTCGACAGGACCGGGTAACGTCGGAGACCTCGACACGGGCCGGCCCCGACATAGACCGACCCCGACCGCGACGGGCCCGGCCCCGACCAGGACCGGCCCCAGCCCCGACATGCATCTCGACCAGAGGCAACACAGAAATCCTCTCGAGCTGGCGCCGACCCTAACCTCCACATGGACCGATCCCGACCGTGATGGGCCCTGTCCCGACCAAGAGCGGCACTGGCCCCGACATGCTCTCGAGCGGACCTGCACTCAGGCTGGCGCCGACTTGAACCGGCCCCAAAGAGGGGCTCAGAGCCACAAGGGGTGGCTGCGACACCATCCGGCCCTGAAGAGGTCCCTCGACAGGAATGGGTAACGTTGGAGACCTCGACACGGGCCGGCCCCGACATAGACCGACCCCGACCGTGACGGGCCCTGTCCCGACCAAGACCTGCCCCAGCCCCGACATGCATCTCGACCAGAGGCAACATAGAAATCCTCTCGGGCTGGTGCCGACCTTAACCTCCCTACAGAGGGACCTCGACACGGACCGACCCCGACCGTGACGGGCCCTGTCCCGACCAAGAGCGGCACTGGCCCCGACATGCTCTCGAGCGGACCTCCAGTCAGGCTGGCGCCAACTTGAACCGGCCCCAAACTGGGGCTCAGACACACACGGGGTGGCTGCGACACCATCCGGCCCTGAAGAGGTCCCTCGACGGGAACGGGCACCGTCGGGGCCTTCGATAATGGGCGGCCCCAATCCTGATTGGCCCGGCCCTGACCATGGCCTCGACCAGGGCCGGCACGGGCTCCGACATGCATTTTGATTGGAGCCAGCGTGGAACTCCTCTCGGGCTGGTGCCGACCTTAACCTCCCTGCAGAGGGACCTCGACACGGACTGACCCCGACCTGACGGGCCCTGTCCCGACCAAGACCGGCACTGGCCCCGACATGCTCTCGACCGGACCTGCACTCAGGCTGGCGCCGACTTGAACCGGCCCCAAACAGGGACCCAGAGCCACACGGGGTGACTGCGACACCATCTGGCCCTGAAGAGGTGCCTCGACAGGAACGGGCACCGACGGGGACTTCGACACTGACCGACCCCCACAGTGACGGGCCCTGTCCCGACCACAACCTCGACCAGGACCGGCACCGGCCACGACATGCATCTCGACCAGAAGCAACGCAGAAGCCCTCTCGGGCTGGCGCTGACCTTAACCTCCCTGCAGAGGGACCTCGAGACGGGCCTGCCCCGAGATAGACCGATCCCGACCGTGATGGGCCCTGTCCCGACCAAGACCGGCACTGGCCCCGACATGTTCTCGACAGGACCTGTACTCAGGCTGGCGCCGACTTGGACGGGCCACAAACATGGGCTCAGACACACACGGGGTGGCTGCGACACCATCCGGCCCTGAATGGGTCCCTCGACAGGAACGGGCACCGTCGGGGACTTCGACACTGACCGATCCCGAGAGTGACGGGCCCTGTCCCGACCACAACCTCGACCAGGACCGGCACCGGCCACGACATGCATCTCGACCAGAAGCAACGCAGAAGCCCTCTCGGGCTGGCGCTGACCTTAACCTCCCTGCAGAGGACCTCGACTCGGGCCGGCCCCGACATAGACTGACCCCCGACCGTGACTGGCCATGCCCCGATCCCCACCTGGACCAGCACTGCCACCGGCCCCGACCTGAGCCCTGACATGCATCTCGAACGCACCACCACTCAGGCTGGCGCCGACTTGAACCGGCCCCAAAGAGTGAGCCAGAACCACACGGGGCGGCTCCGACACCATCCGGCCCTGAAGAGGTGCTTCGACAGGACCGGGTAACTTCGGAGACCTCGACACGGGCCGGCCCCGACATAGACCGACCCCGACCGTGACGGGCCCTGTCCCGACCAAGACCTGCCCCGGCCCCGACATGCATCTTGACCAGAGGCAACATAGAAATCCTCTCGGGCTGGTGCCGACCTTAACCTCCCTGCAGAGGGACCTCGACACGGACCGACCCCGACCGTGACGGGCCCTGTCCCGACCAAGACCGGCACTGGCCCCGACATGCTCTCGAGCGGACCTGCACTCAGGCTGGCGCCGACTTGAACCGGCCCCAAACAGGGGCTCAGACCCACACTGGCGCCTGCGACACCATCCGGCCCTGAAGAGGTGCTTCGACAGGACCGGGTAACGTCGGAGACCTCGACACGGGCCGGCCCCGACATAGAGAGACCCCGACCGTGACGGGCCCTGTCCCGACCAAGACCTGCCCCGGCCCCGACATGCATCTCGACCAGAGGCAACATAGAAATCCTCTCGGGCTGGTGCCGACCTTAACCTCCCTGCAGAGGGACCTCGACACGGACCGAGCCCGACCGTGACGGCCACTGCCCCGACCAAGACCTCGACCAGGACTGCCACCCGCCCCGACATGGGCCCCGACATGCATCATGGTCGGACCTGCACTCAGGCTGGCGCAGACTTCAACCGGCCCCAAACAGGGGCCCAGACCCACACGGGGTGGCTGCGACACCATCTGGCCCTGAAGAGGTGCCTCGACAGGAACGGGCACCGTCGGGGACTTCGACACTGACCGACCCCGAAATAGACCGACCCCGACCGTGACGGGCACTGTCCCGACCAAGACCGGCATCGGCCCCGACATGTTCTCGACAGCACCTGTACTCAGGCTGGCGCCGACTTGGATGGGCCACAAACATGGGCTCAGACACACACGGGGTGGCTGCGACACCATCCGGCCCTGAATGGGTCCCTCGACAGGAACGGGTAACATCGGAAACCTCGACACGGGCCGGCCCCGACATAGACTGACCCCGACCGTGACTGGCCATTCCCGATCCCCACCTGGACCAGCACTGCCACCGGCCCCGACCTGAGCCCTGACATGCATCTCGAACGCACCACCACTCAGGCTGGCGCCGACTTGAACCGGCCCCAAAGAGTGAGCCAGAACCACACGGGGTGGCTCCGACACCATCCGGCCCTGAAGGGGTCCCTCGGCAGGAACAGGCACCGTCGGGGCCTTCGACACGGGCCCTGCCCCGACCAACAACTTGACCAGGATTGCCACCCGCCCTGACCTGGCCCCGACATGCATCTCGACCGGACCTGCACTCAGGCTGGCGCCGACTTGGACCGGCCCCAAACAGGGGCCCAGAGCCATACTGGGTGACTCCGACACCATCCGGCCCTGAAGCGGTCTCTCGACAGGAACGTGCAATGTCGGGGAGTTCGATAAGGGCCGGTCCCAACCGTGATTGGCAATGCAGAAATCCTCTCGGGCTGGTGCCGACCTTAACCTCCCTGAAAAGGAACCTAGACACGGACCGACCCAGACCGTGACGGGCCCTGTCCCGACCAAGACCGGCACTGGCCCCGACATGCTCTCGAGCGGACCTCCAGTCAGGCTGGCGCCAACTTGAACCGGCCCCAAACTGGGGCTCAGACACACACGGGGTGGCTGCGACACCATCCGGCCCTGAAGAGGTCCCTCGACGGGAACGGGCACCGTCGGGGCCTTCGATAATGGGCGGCCCCAATCCTGATTGGCCCGGCCCTGACCATGGCCTCGACCAGGGCTGGCACGGGCTCCGACATGCATTTTGATTGGAGCCAGCGTGGAACTCCTCTCGGGCTGGTGCCGACCTTAACCTCCCTGCAGAGGGACCTCGACACGGACTGACCCCGACCTGACGGGCCCTGTCCCGACCAAGACCGGCACTGGCCCCGACATGCTCTCGACCGGACCTGCACTCAGGCTGGCGCCGACATGAACCGGCCCCAAACAGGGACCCAGAGCCACACGGGGTGACTGCGACACCATCCGGCCCTGAAGAGGTCCCTCGACAGGAACGGGCACCGTCGGGGACTTCGACACTGACCGACCCCCACAGTGACGGGCCCTGTCCCGACCACAACCTCGACCAGGACCGGCACCGGCCACGACATGCATCTCGACCAGAAGCAACGCAGAAGCTCTCTCGGGCTGGCGCTGACCTTAACCTCCCTGCAGAGGGACCTCGACACGGGCCTGCCCCGAGATAGACCGATCCCGACCGTGATGGGCCCTGTCCCGACCAAGACCGGCACTGGCCCCGACATGTTCTCGACAGGACCTGTACTCAGGCTGGCGCCGACTTGGACGGGCCACAAACATGGGCTCAGACACACACGGGGTGGCTGCGACACCATCCGGCCCTGAATGGGTCCCTCGACAGGAACGGGCACCGTCGGGGACTTCGACACTGACCGATCCCGAGAGTGACGGGCCCTGTCCCGACCACAACCTCGACCAGGACCGGCACCGGCCACGACATGCATCTCGACCAGAAGCAACGCAGAAGCCCTCTCGGGCTGGCGCTGACCTTAACCTCCCTGCAGAGGACCTCGACTCGGGCCGGCCCCGACATAGACTGACCCCCGACCGTGACTGGCCATGCCCCGATCCCCACCTGGACCAGCACTGCCACCGGCCCCGACCTGAGCCCTGACATGCATCTCGAACGCACCACCACTCAGGCTGGCGCCGACTTGAACCGGCCCCAAAGAGTGAGCCAGAACCACACGGGGCGGCTCCGACACCATCCGGCCCTGAAGAGGTGCTTCGACAGGACCGGGTAACGTCGGAGACCTCGACACGGGCCGGCCCCGACATAGAGAGACCCCGACCGTGACGGGCCCTGTCCTGACCAAGACCTGCCCCGGCCCCGACATGCATCTTGACCAGAGGCAACATAGAAATCCTCTCGGGCTGGTGCCGACCTTAACCTCCCTGCAGAGGGACCTCGACACGGACCGAGCCCGACCGTGACGGCCACTGCCCCGACCAAGACCTCGACCAGGACTGCCACCCGCCCCGACATGGGCCCCGACATGCATCATGGTCGGACCTGCACTCAGGCTGGCGCAGACTTCAACCGGCCCCAAACAGGGGCCCAGACCCACACGGGGTGGCTGCGACACCATCTGGCCCTGAAGAGGTGCCTCGACAGGAACGGGCACCGTCGGGGACTTCGACACTGACCGACCCCGAAATAGACCGACCCCGACCGTGACGGGCACTGTCCCGACCAAGACCGGCATCGGCCCCGACATGTTCTCGACAGCACCTGTACTCAGGCTGGCGCCGACTTGGATGGGCCACAAACATGGGCTCAGACACACACGGGGTGGCTGCGACACCATCCGGCCCTGAATGGGTCCCTCGACAGGAACGGGTAACATCGGAAACCTCGACACGGGCCGGCCCCGACATAGACTGACCCCGACCGTGACTGGCCATTCCCGATCCCCACCTGGACCAGCACTGCCACCGGCCCCGACCTGAGCCCTGACATGCATCTCGAACGCACCACCACTCAGGCTGGCGCCGACTTGAACCGGCCCCAAAGAGTGAGCCAGAACCACACGGGGTGGCTCCGACACCATCCGGCCCTGAAGGGGTCCCTCGGCAGGAACAGGCACCGTCGGGGCCTTCGACACGGGCCCTGCCCCGACCAACAACTTGACCAGGATTGCCACCCGCCCTGACCTGGCCCCGACATGCATCTCGACCGGACCTGCACTCAGGCTGGCGCCGACTTGGACCGGCCCCAAACAGGGGCCCAGAGCCATACTGGGTGACTCCGACACCATCCGGCCCTGAAGCGGTCTCTCGACAGGAACGTGCAATGTCGGGGAGTTCGATAAGGGCCGGTCCCAACCGTGATTGGCAATGCAGAAATCCTCTCGGGCTGGTGCCGACCTAAACCTCCCTGAAAAGGAACCTAGACACGGACCGACCCAGACCGTGACGGGCCCTGTCCCGACCAAGACCTCCACCAGCAGCGCCACCGGCACCGAGCTGGGCCCTGACATGCATCTCGACCGGACCTCCACTCAGGCTGGCGCCAACTTGAACCGGCCCCAAACTGGGGCCCAAACCCAAATGGGGTGGCCACGACACCATCCGGCCCTGAAGAGGTCCCTCGACAGGAACGGGTAACGTCGGAGACCTCGACATGGGCCGGCCCCGACATAGACCGACCCCGACCGCGACGGGCCCGGCCCCGACCAGGACCGGCCCCAGCCCCGACATGCATCTCGACCAGAGGCAACACAGAAATGCTCTCGAGCTGGCGCCGACCCTAACCTCCACATGGACCGATCCCGACCGTGATGGGCCCTGTCCCGACGAAGAGCGGCACTGGCCCCGACATGCTCTCGAGCGGACCTGCACTCAGGCTGGCGCCGACTTGAACCGGCCCCAAAGAGGGGCTCAGAGCCACAAGGGGTGGCTGCGACACCATCCGGCCCTGAAGAGGTCCCTCGACAGGAATGGGTAACGTTGGAGACCTCGACATGGGCCGGCCCCGACATAGACCGACCAGGACCGTGACGGGCCCTGTCCCGACCAAGACCTGCCCCAGCCCCGACATGCATCTCGACCAGAGGCAACATAGAAATCCTCTCGGGCTGGTGCCGACCTTAACCTCCCTACAGAGGGACCTCGACACGGACCGACCCCGACCGTGACGGGCCCTGTCCCGACCAAGACCGGCACTGGCCCCGACATGCTCTCGAGCGGACCTCCAGTCAGGCTGGCGCCAACTTGAACCGGCCCCAAACTGGGGCTCAGACACACACGGGGTGGCTGCGACACCATCCGGCCCTGAAGAGGTCCCTCGACGGGAACGGGCACCGTCGGGGCCTTCGATAATGGGCGGCCCCAATCCTGATTGGCCCGGCCCTGACCATGGCCTCGACCAGGGCCGGCACGGGCTCCGACATGCATTTTGATTGGAGCCAGCGTGGAACTCCTCTCGGGCTGGTGCCGACCTTAACCTCCCTGCAGAGGGACCTCGACACGGACTGACCCCGACCTGACGGGCCCTGTCCCGACCAAGACCGGCACTGGCCCCGACATGCTCTCGACCGGACCTGCACTCAGGCTGGCGCAGACTTGAACCGGCCCCAAACAGGGACCCAGAGCCACACGGGGTGACTGCGACACCATCCGGCCCTGAAGAGGTCCCTCGACAGGAACGGGCACCGTCGGGGACTTCGACACTGACCGACCCCCACAGTGACGGGCCCTGTCCCGACCACAACCTCGACCAGGACCGGCACCGGCCACGACATGCATCTCGACCAGAAGCAACGCAGAAGCCCTCTCGGGCTGGCGCTGACCTTAACCTCCCTGCAGAGGGACCTCGACACGGGCCTGCCCCGAGATAGACCGATCCCGACCGTGATGGGCCCTGTCCCGACCAAGACCGGCACTGGCCCCGACATGTTCTCGACAGGACCTGTACTCAGGCTGGCGCCGACTTGGACGGGCCACAAACATGGGCTCAGACACACACGGGGTGGCTGCGACACCATCCGGCCCTGAATGGGTCCCTCGACAGGAACGGGCACCGTCGGGGACTTCGACACTGACCGATCCCGAGAGTGACGGGCCCTGTCCCGACCACAACCTCGACCAGGACCGGCACCGGCCACGACATGCATCTCGACCAGAAGCAACGCAGAAGCCCTCTCGGGCTGGCGCTGACCTTAACCTCCCTGCAGAGGACCTCGACTCGGGCCGGCCCCGACATAGACTGACCCCCGACCGTGACTGGCCATGCCCCGATCCCCACCTGGACCAGCACTGCCACCGGCCCCGACCTGAGCCCTGACATGCATCTCGAACGCACCACCACTCAGGCTGGCGCCGACTTGAACCGGCCCCAAAGAGTGAGCCAGAACCACACGGGGCGGCTCCGACACCATCCGGCCCTGAAGAGGTGCTTCGACAGGACCGGGTAACGTCGGAGACCTCGACACGGGCCGGCCCCGACATAGAGAGACCCCGACCGTGACGGGCCCTGTCCCGACCAAGACCGGCACTGGCCCCGACATGCTCTCGAGCGGACCTGCACTGAGGCTGGCGCCGACTTGAACCGGCCCCAAACAGGGGCTCAGACCCACACTGGCGGCTGCGACACCATCCGGCCCTGAAGAGGTGCTTCGACAGGACCGGGTAACGTCGGAGACATCGACACGGGCCGGCCCCGACATAGACCGACCCCGACCGTGACGGGCCCTGTCCCGACCAAGACCTGCCCCGGCCCTGACATGCATCTCGACCAGAGGCAACATAGAAATCCTCTCGGGCTGGTGCCGACCTTAACCTCCCTACAGAGGGACCTCGACACGGACCGACCCCGACCGTGACGGGCCCTGTCCCGACCAAGACCTGCCCCGGCCCCGACATGCATCTTGACCAGAGGCAACATAGAAATCCTCTCGGGCTGGTGCCGACCTTAACCTCCCTGCAGAGGGACCTCGACACGGACCGACCCCGACCGTGACGGGCCCTGTCCCGACCAAGACCGGCATCGGCCCCGACATGCTCTCGACCAGACCTGCACTCAGGCTGGCGCCGACTTGAACCGGCCCCAAACAGGGGCTCAGACCCACACTGGCGCCTGCGTCACCATCCGGCCCTGAAGAGGTGCTTCGACAGGACCGGGTAACGTCGGAGACCTCGACACGGGCCGGCCCCGACATAGAGAGACCCCGACCGTGACGGGCCCTGTCCCGACCAAGACCTGCCCCGGCCCCGACATGCATCTTGACCAGAGGCAACATAGAAATCCTCTCGGGCTGGTGCCGACCTTAACCTCCCTGCAGAGGGACCTCGACACGGACCGACCCCGACCGTGACGGCCACTGCCCCGACCAAGACCTCGACCAGGACTGCCACCCGCCCCGACATGGGCCCCGACATGCATCATGGTCGGACCTGCACTCAGGCTGGCGCAGACTTCAACCGGCCCCAAACAGGGGCCCAGACCCACACGGGGTGGCTGCGACACCATCTGGCCCTGAAGAGGTGCCTCGACAGGAACGGGCACCGTCGGGGACTTCGACACTGACCGACCCCGAAATAGACCGACCCCGACCGTGACGGGCACTGTCCCGACCAAGACCGGCATCGGCCCCGACATGTTCTCGACAGCACCTGTACTCAGGCTGGCGCCGACTTGGATGGGCCACAAACATGGGCTCAGACACACACGGGGTGGCTGCGACACCATCCGGCCCTGAATGGGTCCCTCGACAGGAACGGGTAACATCGGAAACCTCGACACGGGCTGGCCCCGACATAGACTGACCCCGACCGTGACTGGCCATTCCCGATCCCCACCTGGACCAGCACTGCCACCGGCCCCGACCTGAGCCCTGACATGCATCTCGAACGCACCACCACTCAGGCTGGCGCCGACTTGAACCGGCCCCAAAGAGTGAGCCAGAACCACACGGGGCGGCTCCGACACCATCCGGCCCTGAAGGGGTCCCTCGGCAGGAACAGGCACCGTCGGGGCCTTCGACACGGGCCCTGCCCCGACCAACAACTCGACCAGGATTGCCACCCGCCCTGACCTGGCCCCGACATGCATCTCGACCGGACCTGCACTCAGGCTGGCGCCGACTTGGACCGGCCCCAAACAGGGGCCCAGAGCCATACTGGGTGACTCCGACACCATCCGGCCCTGAAGCGGTCTCTCGACAGGAACGTGCAATGTCGGGGAGTTCGATAAGGGCCGGTCCCAACCGTGACTGGCAATGCAGAAATCCTCTCGGGCTGGTGCCGACCTAAACCTCCCTGAAAAGGAACCTAGACACGGACCGACCCAGACCGTGACGGGCCCTGTCCCGACCAAGACCTCCACCAGCAACGCCACCGGCACCGAGCTGGGCCCTGACATGCATCTCGACCGGACCTCCACTCAGGCTGGCGCCAACTTGAACCGGCCCCAAACTGGGGCCCAAACCCAAATGGGGTGGCCACGACACCATCCGGCCCTGAAGAGGTCCCTCGACAGGAACGGGTAACGTCGGAGACCTCGACACGGGCCGGCCCCGACATAGACCGACCCCGACCGCGACGGGCCCGGCCCCGACCAGGACCGGCCCCAGCCCCGACATGCATCTCGACCAGAGGCAACACAGAAATGCTCTCGAGCTGGCGCCGACCCTAACCTCCACATGGACCGATCCCGACCGTGATGGGCCCTGTCCCGACCAAGAGCGGCACTGGCCCCGACATGCTCTCGAGCGGACCTGCACTCAGGCTGGCGCCGACTTGAACCGGCCCCAAAGAGGGGCTCAGAGCCACAAGGGGTGGCTGCGACACCATCTGGCCCTGAAGAGGTCCCTCGACAGGAATGGGTAACGTTGGAGACCTCGACACGGGCCGGCCCCGACATAGACCGACCCCGACCGTGACGGGCCCTGTCCCGACCAAGACCTGCCCCAGCCCCGACATGCATCTCGACCAGAGGCAACATAGAAATCCTCTCGGGCTGGTGCCGACCTTAACCTCCCTACAGAGGGACCTCGACACGGACTGACCCCGACCTGACGGGCCCTGTCCCGACCAAGACCGGCACTGGCCCCGACATGCTCTCGACCGGACCTGCACTCAGGCTGGCGCCGACATGAACCGGCCCCAAACAGGGACCCAGAGCCACACGGGGTGACTGCGACACCATCTGGCCCTGAAGAGGTGCCTCGACAGGAACGGGCACCGTCGGGGACTTCGACACTGACCGACCCCCACAGTGACGGGCCCTGTCCCGACCACAACCTCGACCAGGACCGGCACCGGCCACGACATGCATCTCGACCAGAAGCAACGCAGAAGCCCTCTCGGGCTGGCGCTGACCTTAACCTCCCTGCAGAGGGACCTCGACACGGGCCTGCCCCGAGATAGACCGATCCCGACCGTGATGGGCCCTGTCCCGACCAAGACCGGCACTGGCCCCGACATGTTCTCGACAGGACCTGTACTCAGGCTGGCGCCGACTTGGACGGGCCACAAACATGGGCTCAGACACACACGGGGTGGCTGCGACACCATCTGGCCCTGAATGGGTCCCTCGACAGGAACGGGCACCGTCGGGGACTTCGACACTGACCGATCCCGAGAGTGACGGGCCCTGTCCCGACCACAACCTCGACCAGGACCGGCACCGGCCACGACATGCATCTCGACCAGAAGCAACGCAGAAGCCCTCTCGGGCTGGCGCTGACCTTAACCTCCCTGCAGAGGACCTCGACTCGGGCCGGCCCCGACATAGACTGACCCCCGACCGTGACTGGCCATGCCCCGATCCCCACCTGGACCAGCACTGCCACCGGCCCCGACCTGAGCCCTGACATGCATCTCGAACGCACCACCACTCAGGCTGGCGCCGACTTGAACCGGCCCCAAAGAGTGAGCCAGAACCACACGGGGCGGCTCCGACACCATCCAGCCCTGAAGAGGTGCTTCGACAGGACCGGGTAACGTCGGAGACCTCGACACGGGCCGGCCCCGACATAGAGAGACCCCGACCGTGACGGGCCCTGTCCTGACCAAGACCTGCCCCGGCCCCGACATGCATCTTGACCAGAGGCAACATAGCAATCCTCTCGGGCTGGTGCCGACCTTAACCTCCCTGCAGAGGGACCTCGACACGGACCGACCCCGACCGTGACGGCCACTGCCCCGACCAAGACCTCGACCAGGACTGCCACCCGCCCCGACATGGGCCCCGACATGCATCATGGTCGGACCTGCACTCAGGCTGGCGCAGACTTCAACCGGCCCCAAACAGGGGCTCAGACCCACACGGGGTGGCTGCGACACCATCTGGCCCTGAAGAGGTGCCTCGACAGGAACGGGCACCGTCGGGGACTTCGACACTGACCGACCCCGAAATAGACCGACCCCGACCGTGACGGGCACTGTCCCGACCAAGACCGGCATCGGCCCCGACATGTTCTCGACAGCACCTGTACTCAGGCTGGCGCCGACTTGGATGGGCCACAAACATGGGCTCAGACACACACGGGGTGGCTGCGACACCATCCGGCCCTGAATGGGTCCCTCGACAGGAACGGGTAACATCGGAAACCTCGACACGGGCCGGCCCCGACATAGACTGACCCCGACCGTGACTGGCCATTCCCGATCCCCACCTGGACCAGCACTGCCACCGGCCCCGACCTGAGCCCTGACATGCATCTCGAACGCACCACCACTCAGGCTGGCGCCGACTTGAACCGGCCCCAAAGAGTGAGCCACAACCACACGGGGTGGCTCCGACACCATCCGGCCCTGAAGGGGTCCCTCGGCAGGAACAGGCACCGTCGGGGCCTTCGACACGGGCCCTGCCCCGACCAACAACTTGACCAGGATTGCCACCCGCCCTGACCTGGCCCCGACATGCATCTCGACCGGACCTGCACTCAGGCTGGCGCCGACTTGGACCGGCCCCAAACAGGGGCCCAGAGCCATACTGGGTGACTCCGACACCATCCGGCCCTGAAGCGGTCTCTCGACAGGAACGTGCAATGTCGGGGAGTTCGATAAGGGCCGGTCCCAACCGTGATTGGCAATGCAGAAATCCTCTCGGGCTGGTGCCGACCTTAACCTCCCTGAAAAGGAACCTAGACACGGACCGACCCAGACCGTGACGGGCCCTGTCCCGACCAAGACCTCCACCAGCAGCGCCACCGGCACCGAGCTGGGCCCTGACATGCATCTCGACCGGACCTCCACTCAGGCTGGCGCCAACTTGAACCGGCCCCAAACTGGGGCCCAAACCCAAATGGGGTGGCCACGACACCATCCGGCCCTGAAGAGGTCCCTCGACAGGAATGGGTAACGTTGGAGACCTCGACACGGGCCGGCCCCGACATAGACCGACCCCGACCGTGACGGGCCCTGTCCCGACCAAGACCTGCCCCAGCCCCGACATGCATCTCGACCAGAGGCAACATAGAAATCCTCTCGGGCTGGTGCCGACCTTAACCTCCCTACAGAGGGACCTCGACACGGACCGACCCCGACCGTGACGGGCCCTGTCCCGACCAAGAGCGGCACTGGCCCCGACATGCTCTCGAGCGGACCTCCAGTCAGGCTGGCGCCAACTTGAACCGGCCCCAAACTGGGGCTCAGACACACACGGGGTGGCTGCGACACCATCCGGCCCTGAAGAGGTCCCTCGACGGGAACGGGCACCGTCGGGGCCTTCGATAATGGGCGGCCCCAATCCTGATTGGCCCGGCCCTGACCATGGCCTCGACGAGGGCTGGCACGGGCTCCGACATGCATTTTGATTGGAGCCAGCGTGGAACTCCTCTCGGGCTGGTGCCGACCTTAACCTCCCTGCAGAGGGACCTCGACACGGACTGACCCCGACCTGACGGGCCCTGTCCCGACCAAGACCGGCACTGGCCCCGACATGCTCTCGACCGGACCTGCACTCAGGCTGGCGCCGACATGAACCGGCCCCAAACAGGGACCCAGAGCCACACGGGGTGACTGCGACACCATCCGGCCCTGAAGAGGTGCCTCGACAGGAACGGGCACCGTCGGGGACTTCGACACTGACCGACCCCCACAGTGACGGGCCCTGTCCCGACCACAACCTCGACCAGGACCGGCACCGGCCACGACATGCATCTCGACCAGAAGCAACGCAGAAGCCCTCTCGGGCTGGCGCTGACCTTAACCTCCCTGCAGAGGGACCTCGACACGGGCCTGCCCCGAGATAGACCGATCCCGACCGTGATGGGCCCTGTCCCGACCAAGACCGGCACTGGCCCCGACATGCTCTCGACAGGACCTGTACTCAGGCTGGCGCCGACTTGGACGGGCCACAAACATGGGCTCAGACACACACGGGGTGGCTGCGACACCATCCGGCCCTGAATGGGTCCCTCGACAGGAACGGGCACCGTCGGGGACTTCGACACTGACCGATCCCGAGAGTGACGGGCCCTGTCCCGACCACAACCTCGACCAGGACCGGCACCGGCCACGACATGCATCTCGACCAGAAGCAACGCAGAAGCCCTCTCGGGCTGGCGCTGACCTTAACCTCCCTGCAGAGGACCTCGACTCGGGCCGGCCCCGACATAGACTGACCCCCGACCGTGACTGGCCATGCCCCGATCCCCACCTGGACCAGCACTGCCACCGGCCCCGACCTGAGCCCTGACATGCATCTCGAACGCACCACCACTCAGGCTGGCGCCGACTTGAACCGGCCCCAAAGAGTGAGCCAGAACCACACGGGGCGGCTCCGACACCATCCGGCCCTGAAGAGGTGCTTCGACAGGACCGGGTAACGTCGGAGACCTCGACACGGGCCGGCCCCGACATAGAGAGACCCCGACCGTGACGGGCCCTGTCCTGACCAAGACCTGCCCCGGCCCCGACATGCATCTTGACCAGAGGCAACATAGAAATCCTCTCGGGCTGGTGCCGACCTTAACCTCCCTGCAGAGGGACCTCGACACGGACCGACCCCGACCGTGACGGCCACTGCCCCGACCAAGACCTCGACCAGGACTGCCACCCGCCCCGACATGGGCCCCGACATGCATCATGGTCGGACCTGCACTCAGGCTGGCGCAGACTTCAACCGGCCCCAAACAGGGGCCCAGACCCACACGGGGTGGCTGCGACACCATCTGGCCCTGAAGAGGTGCCTCGACAGGAACGGGCACCGTCGGGGACTTCGACACTGACCGACCCCGAAATAGACCGACCCCGACCGTGACGGGCACTGTCCCGACCAAGACCGGCATCGGCCCCGACATGTTCTCGACAGCACCTGTACTCAGGCTGGCGCCGACTTGGATGGGCCACAAACATGGGCTCAGACACACACGGGGTGGCTGCGACACCATCCGGCCCTGAATGGGTCCCTCGACAGGAACGGGTAACATCGGAAACCTCGACACGGGCCGGCCCCGACATAGACTGACCCCGACCGTGACTGGCCATTCCCGATCCCCACCTGGACCAGCACTGCCACCGGCCCCGACCTGAGCCCTGACATGCATCTCGAACGCACCACCACTCAGGCTGGCGCCGACTTGAACCGGCCCCAAAGAGTGAGCCAGAACCACACGGGGCGGCTCCGACACCATCCGGCCCTGAAGGGGTCCCTCGGCAGGAACAGGCACCGTCGGGGCCTTCGACACGGGCCCTGCCCCGACCAACAACTTGACCAGGATTGCCACCCGCCCTGACCTGGCCCCGACATGCATCTCGACCGGACCTGCACTCAGGCTGGCGCCGACTTGGACCGGCCCCAAACAGGGGCCCAGAGCCATACTGGGTGACTCCGACACCATCCGGCCCTGAAGCGGTCTCTCGACAGGAACGTGCAATGTCGGGGAGTTCGATAAGGGCCGGTCCCAACCGTGATTGGCAATGCAGAAATCCTCTCGGGCTGGTGCCGACCTTAACCTCCCTGAAAAGGAACCTAGACACGGACCGACCCAGACCGTGACGGGCCCTGTCCCGACCAAGACCTCCACCAGCAGCGCCACCGGCACCGAGCTGGGCCCTGACATGCATCTCGACCGGACCTCCACTCAGGCTGGCGCCAACTTGAACCGGCCCCAAACTGGGGCCCAAACCCAAATGGGGTGGCCACGACACCATCCGGCCCTGAAGAGGTCCCTCGACAGGAATGGGTAACGTTGGAGACCTCGACACGGGCCGGCCCCGACATAGACCGACCCCGACCGTGACGGGCCCTGTCCCGACCAAGACCTGCCCCAGCCCCGACATGCATCTCGACCAGAGGCAACATAGAAATCCTCTCGGGCTGGTGCCGACCTTAACCTCCCTACAGAGGGACCTCGACACGGACCGACCCCGACCGTGACGGGCCCTGTCCCGACCAAGAGCGGCACTGGCCCCGACATGCTCTCGAGCGGACCTCCAGTCAGGCTGGCGCCAACTTGAACCGGCCCCAAACTGGGGCTCAGACACACACGGGGTGGCTGCGACACCATCCGGCCCTGAAGAGGTCCCTCGACGGGAACGGGCACCGTCGGGGCCTTCGATAATGGGCGGCCCCAATCCTGATTGGCCCGGCCCTGACCATGGCCTCGACGAGGGCTGGCACGGGCTCCGACATGCATTTTGATTGGAGCCAGCGTGGAACTCCTCTCGGGCTGGTGCCGACCTTAACCTCCCTGCAGAGGGACCTCGACACGGACTGACCCCGACCTGACGGGCCCTGTCCCGACCAAGACCGGCACTGGCCCCGACATGCTCTCGACCGGACCTGCACTCAGGCTGGCGCCGACATGAACCGGCCCCAAACAGGGACCCAGAGCCACACGGGGTGACTGCGACACCATCCGGCCCTGAAGAGGTGCCTCGACAGGAACGGGCACCGTCGGGGACTTCGACACTGACCGACCCCCACAGTGACGGGCCCTGTCCCGACCACAACCTCGACCAGGACCGGCACCGGCCACGACATGCATCTCGACCAGAAGCAACGCAGAAGCCCTCTCGGGCTGGCGCTGACCTTAACCTCCCTGCAGAGGGACCTCGACACGGGCCTGCCCCGAGATAGACCGATCCCGACCGTGATGGGCCCTGTCCCGACCAAGACCGGCACTGGCCCCGACATGCTCTCGACAGGACCTGTACTCAGGCTGGCGCCGACTTGGACGGGCCACAAACATGGGCTCAGACACACACGGGGTGGCTGCGACACCATCCGGCCCTGAATGGGTCCCTCGACAGGAACGGGCACCGTCGGGGACTTCGACACTGACCGATCCCGAGAGTGACGGGCCCTGTCCCGACCACAACCTCGACCAGGACCGGCACCGGCCACGACATGCATCTCGACCAGAAGCAACGCAGAAGCCCTCTCGGGCTGGCGCTGACCTTAACCTCCCTGCAGAGGACCTCGACTCGGGCCGGCCCCGACATAGACTGACCCCCGACCGTGACTGGCCATGCCCCGATCCCCACCTGGACCAGCACTGCCACCGGCCCCGACCTGAGCCCTGACATGCATCTCGAACGCACCACCACTCAGGCTGGCGCCGACTTGAACCGGCCCCAAAGAGTGAGCCAGAACCACACGGGGCGGCTCCGACACCATCCGGCCCTGAAGAGGTGCTTCGACAGGACCGGGTAACGTCGGAGACCTCGACACGGGCCGGCCCCGACATAGAGAGACCCCGACCGTGACGGGCCCTGTCCTGACCAAGACCTGCCCCGGCCCCGACATGCATCTTGACCAGAGGCAACATAGAAATCCTCTCGGGCTGGTGCCGACCTTAACCTCCCTGCAGAGGGACCTCGACACGGACCGACCCCGACCGTGACGGCCACTGCCCCGACCAAGACCTCGACCAGGACTGCCACCCGCCCCGACATGGGCCCCGACATGCATCATGGTCGGACCTGCACTCAGGCTGGCGCAGACTTCAACCGGCCCCAAACAGGGGCCCAGACCCACACGGGGTGGCTGCGACACCATCTGGCCCTGAAGAGGTGCCTCGACAGGAACGGGCACCGTCGGGGACTTCGACACTGACCGACCCCGAAATAGACCGACCCCGACCGTGACGGGCACTGTCCCGACCAAGACCGGCATCGGCCCCGACATGTTCTCGACAGCACCTGTACTCAGGCTGGCGCCGACTTGGATGGGCCACAAACATGGGCTCAGACACACACGGGGTGGCTGCGACACCATCCGGCCCTGAATGGGTCCCTCGACAGGAACGGGTAACATCGGAAACCTCGACACGGGCCGGCCCCGACATAGACTGACCCCGACCGTGACTGGCCATTCCCGATCCCCACCTGGACCAGCACTGCCACCGGCCCCGACCTGAGCCCTGACATGCATCTCGAACGCACCACCACTCAGGCTGGCGCCGACTTGAACCGGCCCCAAAGAGTGAGCCACAACCACACGGGGTGGCTCCGACACCATCCGGCCCTGAAGGGGTCCCTCGGCAGGAACAGGCACCGTCGGGGCCTTCGACACGGGCCCTGCCCCGACCAACAACTTGACCAGGATTGCCACCCGCCCTGACCTGGCCCCGACATGCATCTCGACCGGACCTGCACTCAGGCTGGCGCCGACTTGGACCGGCCCCAAACAGGGGCCCAGAGCCATACTGGGTGACTCCGACACCATCCGGCCCTGAAGCGGTCTCTCGACAGGAACGTGCAATGTCGGGGAGTTCGATAAGGGCCGGTCCCAACCGTGATTGGCAATGCAGAAATCCTCTCGGGCTGGTGCCGACCTTAACCTCCCTGAAAAGGAACCTAGACACGGACCGACCCAGACCGTGACGGGCCCTGTCCCGACCAAGACCTCCACCAGCAGCGCCACCGGCACCGAGCTGGGCCCTGACATGCATCTCGACCGGACCTCCACTCAGGCTGGCGCCAACTTGAACCGGCCCCAAACTGGGGCCCAAACCCAAATGGGGTGGCCACGACACCATCCGGCCCTGAAGAGGTCCCTCGACAGGAATGGGTAACGTTGGAGACCTCGACACGGGCCGGCCCCGACATAGACCGACCCCGACCGTGACGGGCCCTGTCCCGACCAAGACCTGCCCCAGCCCCGACATGCATCTCGACCAGAGGCAACATAGAAATCCTCTCGGGCTGGTGCCGACCTTAACCTCCCTACAGAGGGACCTCGACACGGACCGACCCCGACCGTGACGGGCCCTGTCCCGACCAAGAGCGGCACTGGCCCCGACATGCTCTCGAGCGGACCTCCAGTCAGGCTGGCGCCAACTTGAACCGGCCCCAAACTGGGGCTCAGACACACACGGGGTGGCTGCGACACCATCCGGCCCTGAAGAGGTCCCTCGACGGGAACGGGCACCGTCGGGGCCTTCGATAATGGGCGGCCCCAATCCTGATTGGCCCGGCCCTGACCATGGCCTCGACGAGGGCTGGCACGGGCTCCGACATGCATTTTGATTGGAGCCAGCGTGGAACTCCTCTCGGGCTGGTGCCGACCTTAACCTCCCTGCAGAGGGACCTCGACACGGACTGACCCCGACCTGACGGGCCCTGTCCCGACCAAGACCGGCACTGGCCCCGACATGCTCTCGACCGGACCTGCACTCAGGCTGGCGCCGACATGAACCGGCCCCAAACAGGGACCCAGAGCCACACGGGGTGACTGCGACACCATCCGGCCCTGAAGAGGTGCCTCGACAGGAACGGGCACCGTCGGGGACTTCGACACTGACCGACCCCCACAGTGACGGGCCCTGTCCCGACCACAACCTCGACCAGGACCGGCACCGGCCACGACATGCATCTCGACCAGAAGCAACGCAGAAGCCCTCTCGGGCTGGCGCTGACCTTAACCTCCCTGCAGAGGGACCTCGACACGGGCCTGCCCCGAGATAGACCGATCCCGACCGTGATGGGCCCTGTCCCGACCAAGACCGGCACTGGCCCCGACATGCTCTCGACAGGACCTGTACTCAGGCTGGCGCCGACTTGGACGGGCCACAAACATGGGCTCAGACACACACGGGGTGGCTGCGACACCATCCGGCCCTGAATGGGTCCCTCGACAGGAACGGGCACCGTCGGGGACTTCGACACTGACCGATCCCGAGAGTGACGGGCCCTGTCCCGACCACAACCTCGACCAGGACCGGCACCGGCCACGACATGCATCTCGACCAGAAGCAACGCAGAAGCCCTCTCGGGCTGGCGCTGACCTTAACCTCCCTGCAGAGGACCTCGACTCGGGCCGGCCCCGACATAGACTGACCCCCGACCGTGACTGGCCATGCCCCGATCCCCACCTGGACCAGCACTGCCACCGGCCCCGACCTGAGCCCTGACATGCATCTCGAACGCACCACCACTCAGGCTGGCGCCGACTTGAACCGGCCCCAAAGAGTGAGCCAGAACCACACGGGGCGGCTCCGACACCATCCGGCCCTGAAGAGGTGCTTCGACAGGACCGGGTAACGTCGGAGACCTCGACACGGGCCGGCCCCGACATAGAGAGACCCCGACCGTGACGGGCCCTGTCCTGACCAAGACCTGCCCCGGCCCCGACATGCATCTTGACCAGAGGCAACATAGAAATCCTCTCGGGCTGGTGCCGACCTTAACCTCCCTGCAGAGGGACCTCGACACGGACCGACCCCGACCGTGACGGCCACTGCCCCGACCAAGACCTCGACCAGGACTGCCACCCGCCCCGACATGGGCCCCGACATGCATCATGGTCGGACCTGCACTCAGGCTGGCGCAGACTTCAACCGGCCCCAAACAGGGGCCCAGACCCACACGGGGTGGCTGCGACACCATCTGGCCCTGAAGAGGTGCCTCGACAGGAACGGGCACCGTCGGGGACTTCGACACTGACCGACCCCGAAATAGACCGACCCCGACCGTGACGGGCACTGTCCCGACCAAGACCGGCATCGGCCCCGACATGTTCTCGACAGCACCTGTACTCAGGCTGGCGCCGACTTGGATGGGCCACAAACATGGGCTCAGACACACACGGGGTGGCTGCGACACCATCCGGCCCTGAATGGGTCCCTCGACAGGAACGGGTAACATCGGAAACCTCGACACGGGCCGGCCCCGACATAGACTGACCCCGACCGTGACTGGCCATTCCCGATCCCCACCTGGACCAGCACTGCCACCGGCCCCGACCTGAGCCCTGACATGCATCTCGAACGCACCACCACTCAGGCTGGCGCCGACTTGAACCGGCCCCAAAGAGTGAGCCAGAACCACACGGGGCGGCTCCGACACCATCCGGCCCTGAAGGGGTCCCTCGGCAGGAACAGGCACCGTCGGGGCCTTCGACACGGGCCCTGCCCCGACCAACAACTTGACCAGGATTGCCACCCGCCCTGACCTGGCCCCGACATGCATCTCGACCGGACCTGCACTCAGGCTGGCGCCGACTTGGACCGGCCCCAAACAGGGGCCCAGAGCCATACTGGGTGACTCCGACACCATCCGGCCCTGAAGCGGTCTCTCGACAGGAACGTGCAATGTCGGGGAGTTCGATAAGGGCCGGTCCCAACCGTGATTGGCAATGCAGAAATCCTCTCGGGCTGGTGCCGACCTTAACCTCCCTGAAAAGGAACCTAGACACGGACCGACCCAGACCGTGACGGGCCCTGTCCCGACCAAGACCTCCACCAGCAGCGCCACCGGCACCGAGCTGGGCCCTGACATGCATCTCGACCGGACCTCCACTCAGGCTGGCGCCAACTTGAACCGGCCCCAAACTGGGGCCCAAACCCAAATGGGGTGGCCACGACACCATCCGGCCCTGAAGAGGTCCCTCGACAGGAATGGGTAACGTTGGAGACCTCGACACGGGCCGGCCCCGACATAGACCGACCCCGACCGTGACGGGCCCTGTCCCGACCAAGACCTGCCCCAGCCCCGACATGCATCTCGACCAGAGGCAACATAGAAATCCTCTCGGGCTGGTGCCGACCTTAACCTCCCTACAGAGGGACCTCGACACGGACCGACCCCGACCGTGACGGGCCCTGTCCCGACCAAGAGCGGCACTGGCCCCGACATGCTCTCGAGCGGACCTCCAGTCAGGCTGGCGCCAACTTGAACCGGCCCCAAACTGGGGCTCAGACACACACGGGGTGGCTGCGACACCATCCGGCCCTGAAGAGGTCCCTCGACGGGAACGGGCACCGTCGGGGCCTTCGATAATGGGCGGCCCCAATCCTGATTGGCCCGGCCCTGACCATGGCCTCGACGAGGGCTGGCACGGGCTCCGACATGCATTTTGATTGGAGCCAGCGTGGAACTCCTCTCGGGCTGGTGCCGACCTTAACCTCCCTGCAGAGGGACCTCGACACGGACTGACCCCGACCTGACGGGCCCTGTCCCGACCAAGACCGGCACTGGCCCCGACATGCTCTCGACCGGACCTGCACTCAGGCTGGCGCCGACATGAACCGGCCCCAAACAGGGACCCAGAGCCACACGGGGTGACTGCGACACCATCCGGCCCTGAAGAGGTGCCTCGACAGGAACGGGCACCGTCGGGGACTTCGACACTGACCGACCCCCACAGTGACGGGCCCTGTCCCGACCACAACCTCGACCAGGACCGGCACCGGCCACGACATGCATCTCGACCAGAAGCAACGCAGAAGCCCTCTCGGGCTGGCGCTGACCTTAACCTCCCTGCAGAGGGACCTCGACACGGGCCTGCCCCGAGATAGACCGATCCCGACCGTGATGGGCCCTGTCCCGACCAAGACCGGCACTGGCCCCGACATGCTCTCGACAGGACCTGTACTCAGGCTGGCGCCGACTTGGACGGGCCACAAACATGGGCTCAGACACACACGGGGTGGCTGCGACACCATCCGGCCCTGAATGGGTCCCTCGACAGGAACGGGCACCGTCGGGGACTTCGACACTGACCGATCCCGAGAGTGACGGGCCCTGTCCCGACCACAACCTCGACCAGGACCGGCACCGGCCACGACATGCATCTCGACCAGAAGCAACGCAGAAGCCCTCTCGGGCTGGCGCTGACCTTAACCTCCCTGCAGAGGACCTCGACTCGGGCCGGCCCCGACATAGACTGACCCCCGACCGTGACTGGCCATGCCCCGATCCCCACCTGGACCAGCACTGCCACCGGCCCCGACCTGAGCCCTGACATGCATCTCGAACGCACCACCACTCAGGCTGGCGCCGACTTGAACCGGCCCCAAAGAGTGAGCCAGAACCACACGGGGCGGCTCCGACACCATCCGGCCCTGAAGAGGTGCTTCGACAGGACCGGGTAACGTCGGAGACCTCGACACGGGCCGGCCCCGACATAGAGAGACCCCGACCGTGACGGGCCCTGTCCTGACCAAGACCTGCCCCGGCCCCGACATGCATCTTGACCAGAGGCAACATAGAAATCCTCTCGGGCTGGTGCCGACCTTAACCTCCCTGCAGAGGGACCTCGACACGGACCGACCCCGACCGTGACGGCCACTGCCCCGACCAAGACCTCGACCAGGACTGCCACCCGCCCCGACATGGGCCCCGACATGCATCATGGTCGGACCTGCACTCAGGCTGGCGCAGACTTCAACCGGCCCCAAACAGGGGCCCAGACCCACACGGGGTGGCTGCGACACCATCTGGCCCTGAAGAGGTGCCTCGACAGGAACGGGCACCGTCGGGGACTTCGACACTGACCGACCCCGAAATAGACCGACCCCGACCGTGACGGGCACTGTCCCGACCAAGACCGGCATCGGCCCCGACATGTTCTCGACAGCACCTGTACTCAGGCTGGCGCCGACTTGGATGGGCCACAAACATGGGCTCAGACACACACGGGGTGGCTGCGACACCATCCGGCCCTGAATGGGTCCCTCGACAGGAACGGGTAACATCGGAAACCTCGACACGGGCCGGCCCCGACATAGACTGACCCCGACCGTGACTGGCCATTCCCGATCCCCACCTGGACCAGCACTGCCACCGGCCCCGACCTGAGCCCTGACATGCATCTCGAACGCACCACCACTCAGGCTGGCGCCGACTTGAACCGGCCCCAAAGAGTGAGCCAGAACCACACGGGGTGGCTCCGACACCATCCGGCCCTGAAGGGGTCCCTCGGCAGGAACAGGCACCGTCGGGGCCTTCGACACGGGCCCTGCCCCGACCAACAACTTGACCAGGATTGCCACCCGCCCTGACCTGGCCCCGACATGCATCTCGACCGGACCTGCACTCAGGCTGGCGCCGACTTGGACCGGCCCCAAACAGGGGCCCAGAGCCATACTGGGTGACTCCGACACCATCCGGCCCTGAAGCGGTCTCTCGACAGGAACGTGCAATGTCGGGGAGTTCGATAAGGGCCGGTCCCAACCGTGATTGGCAATGCAGAAATCCTCTCGGGCTGGTGCCGACCTTAACCTCCCTGAAAAGGAACCTAGACACGGACCGACCCAGACCGTGACGGGCCCTGTCCCGACCAAGACCTCCACCAGCAGCGCCACCGGCACCGAGCTGGGCCCTGACATGCATCTCGACCGGACCTCCACTCAGGCTGGCGCCAACTTGAACCGGCCCCAAACTGGGGCCCAAACCCAAATGGGGTGGCCACGACACCATCCGGCCCTGAAGAGGTCCCTCGACAGGAACGGGTAACGTCGGAGACCTCGACACGGGCCGGCCCCGACATAGACCGACCCCGACCGTGACGGGCCCTGTCCCGACCAAGACCTGCCCCAGCCCCGACATGCATCTCGACCAGAGGCAACATAGAAATCCTCTCGGGCTGGTGCCGACCTTAACCTCCCTACAGAGGGACCTCGACACGGACCGACCCCGACCGTGACGGGCCCTGTCCCGACCAAGACCGGCACTGGCCCCGACATGCTCTCGAGCGGACCTCCAGTCAGGCTGGCGCCAACTTGAACCGGCCCCAAACTGGGGCTCAGACACACACGGGGTGGCTGCGACACCATCCGGCCCTGAAGAGGTCCCTCGACGGGAACGGGCACCGTCGGGGCCTTCGATAATGGGCGGCCCCAATCCTGATTGGCCCGGCCCTGACCATGGCCTCGACGAGGGCTGGCACGGGCTCCGACATGCATTTTGATTGGAGCCAGCGTGGAACTCCTCTCGGGCTGGTGCCGACCTTAACCTCCCTGCAGAGGGACCTCGACACGGACTGACCCCGACCTGACGGGCCCTGTCCCGACCAAGACCGGCACTGGCCCCGACATGCTCTCGACCGGACCTGCACTCAGGCTGGCGCCGACATGAACCGGCCCCAAACAGGGACCCAGAGCCACACGGGGTGACTGCGACACCATCCGGCCCTGAAGAGGTGCCTCGACAGGAACGGGCACCGTCGGGGACTTCGACACTGACCGACCCCCACAGTGACGGGCCCTGTCCCGACCACAACCTCGACCAGGACCGGCACCGGCCACGACATGCATCTCGACCAGAAGCAACGCAGAAGCCCTCTCGGGCTGGCGCTGACCTTAACCTCCCTGCAGAGGGACCTCGACACGGGCCTGCCCCGAGATAGACCGATCCCGACCGTGATGGGCCCTGTCCCGACCAAGACCGGCACTGGCCCCGACATGCTCTCGACAGGACCTGTACTCAGGCTGGCGCCGACTTGGACGGGCCACAAACATGGGCTCAGACACACACGGGGTGGCTGCGACACCATCCGGCCCTGAATGGGTCCCTCGACAGGAACGGGCACCGTCGGGGACTTCGACACTGACCGATCCCGAGAGTGACGGGCCCTGTCCCGACCACAACCTCGACCAGGACCGGCACCGGCCACGACATGCATCTCGACCAGAAGCAACGCAGAAGCCCTCTCGGGCTGGCGCTGACCTTAACCTCCCTGCAGAGGACCTCGACTCGGGCCGGCCCCGACATAGACTGACCCCCGACCGTGACTGGCCATGCCCCGATCCCCACCTGGACCAGCACTGCCACCGGCCCCGACCTGAGCCCTGACATGCATCTCGAACGCACCACCACTCAGGCTGGCGCCGACTTGAACCGGCCCCAAAGAGTGAGCCAGAACCACACGGGGCGGCTCCGACACCATCCGGCCCTGAAGAGGTGCTTCGACAGGACCGGGTAACGTCGGAGACCTCGACACGGGCCGGCCCCGACATAGAGAGACCCCGACCGTGACGGGCCCTGTCCCGACCAAGACCGGCACTGGCCCCGACATGCTCTCGAGCGGACCTGCACTCAGGCTGGCGCCGACTTGAACCGGCCCCAAACAGGGGCTCAGACCCACACTGGCGGCTGCGACACCATCCGGCCCTGAAGAGGTGCTTCGACAGGACCGGGTAACGTCGGAGACATCGACACGGGCCGGCCCCGACATAGACCGACCCCGACCGTGACGGGCCCTGTCCCGACCAAGACCTGCCCCGGCCCTGACATGCATCTCGACCAGAGGCAACATAGAAATCCTCTCGGGCTGGTGCCGACCTTAACCTCCCTGCAGAGGGACCTCGACACGGACCGACCCCGACCGTGACGGGCCCTGTCCCGACCAAGACCGGCACTGGCCCCGACATGTTCTCGAGCGGACCTGCACTCAGGCTGGCGCCGACTTGAACCGGCCCCAAACAGGGGCTCAGACCCACACTGGCGCCTGCGACACCATCCGGCCCTGAAGAGGTCCCTCGACAGGACCGGGTAACGTCGGAGACCTCGACACGGGCCGGCCCCGACATAGAGAGACCCCGACCGTGACGGGCCCTGTCCCGACCAAGACCTGCCCCGGCCCCAACATGCATCTCGACCAGAGGCAACATAGAAATCCTCTCGGGCTGGTGCCGACCTTAACCTCCCTGCAGAGGGACCTCGACACGGACCGACCCCGACCGTGACGGCCACTGCCCCGACCAAGACCTCGACCAGGACTGCCACCCGCCCCGACATGGGCCCCGACATGCATCATGGTCGGACCTGCACTCAGGCTGGCGCAGACTTCAACCGGCCCCAAACAGGGGCCCAGACCCACACGGGGTGGCTGCGACACCATCCGGCCCTGAAGAGGTGCCTCGACAGGAACGGGCACCGTCGGGGACTTCGACACTGACCGACCCCGAAATAGACCGACCCCGACCGTGACGGGCACTGTCCCGACCAAGACCGGCATCGGCCCCGACATGTTCTCGACAGCACCTGTACTCAGGCTGGCGCCGACTTGGATGGGCCACAAACATGGGCTCAGACACACACGGGGTGGCTGCGACACCATCCGGCCCTGAATGGGTCCCTCGACAGGAACGGGTAACATCGGAAACCTCGACACGGGCCGGCCCCGACATAGACTGACCCCGACCGTGACTGGCCATTCCCGATCCCCACCTGGACCAGCACTGCCACCGGCCCCGACCTGAGCCCTGACATGCATCTCGAACGCACCACCACTCAGGCTGGCGCCGACTTGAACCGGCCCCAAAGAGTGAGCCAGAACCACACGGGGCGGCTCCGACACCATCCGGCCCTGAAGGGGTCCCTCGGCAGGAACAGGCACCGTCGGGGCCTTCGACACGGGCCCTGCCCCGACCAACAACTCGACCAGGATTGCCACCCGCCCTGACCTGGCCCCGACATGCATCTCGACCGGACCTGCACTCAGGCTGGCGCCGACTTGGACCGGCCCCAAACAGGGGCCCAGAGCCATACTGGGTGACTCCGACACCATCCGGCCCTGAAGCGGTCTCTCGACAGGAACGTGCAATGTCGGGGAGTTCGATAAGGGCCGGTCCCAACCGTGATTGGCAATGCAGAAATCCTCTCGGGCTGGTGCCGACCTAAACCTCCCTGAAAAGGAACCTAGACACGGACCGACCCAGACCGTGACGGGCCCTGTCCCGACCAAGACCTCCACCAGCAACGCCACCGGCACCGAGCTGGGCCCTGACATGCATCTCGACCGGACCTCCACTCAGGCTGGCGCCAACTTGAACCGGCCCCAAACTGGGGCCCAAACCCAAATGGGGGTGGCCACGACACCATCCGGCCCTGAAGAGGTCCCTCGACAGGAACAGGTAACGTCCGAAACCTCGACACGGGCCGGCCCCGACATAGACCGACCCCGACCGCGACGGGCCCGGCCCCGACCAGGACCGGCCCCAGCCCCGACATGCATCTCGACCAGAGGCAACACAGAAATGCTCTCGAGCTGGCGCCGACCCTAACCTCCACATGGACCGATCCCGACCGTGATGGGCCCTGTCCCGACCAAGAGCGGCACTGGCCCCGACATGCTCTCGAGCGGACCTGCACTCAGGCTGGCGCCGACTTGAACCGGCCCCAAAGAGGGGCTCAGAGCCACAAGGGGTGGCTGCGACACCATCCGGCCCTGAAGAGGTCCCTCGACAGGAATGGGTAACGTTGGAGACCTCGACACGGGCCGGCCCCGACATAGACCGACCCCGACCGTGATGGGCCCTGTCCCGACCAAGACCTGCCCCAGCCCCGACATGCATCTCGACCAGAGGCAACATAGCAATCCTCTCGGGCTGGTGCCGACCTTAACCTCCCTACAGAGGGACCTCGACACGGACCGACCCCGACCGTGACGGGCCCTGTCCCGACCAAGACCGGCACTGGCCCCGACATGCTCTCGAGCGGACCTCCAGTCAGGCTGGCGCCAACTTGAACCGGCCCCAAACTGGGGCTCAGACACACACGGGGTGGCTGCGACACCATCCGGCCCTGAAGAGGTCCCTCGACGGGAACGGGCACCGTCGGGGCCTTCGATAATGGGCGGCCCCAATCCTGATTGGCCCGGCCCTGACCATGGCCTCGACCAGGGCCGGCACGGGCTCCGACATGCATTTTGATTGGAGCCAGCGTGGAACTCCTCTCGGGCTGGTGCCGACCTTAACCTCCCTGCAGAGGGACCTCGACACGGACTGACCCCGACCTGACGGGCCCTGTCCCGACCAAGACCGGCACTGGCCCCGACATGCTCTCGACCGGACCTGCACTCAGGCTGGCGCCGACTTGAACCGGCCCCAAACAGGGACCCAGAGCCACACGGGGTGACTGCGACACCATCCGGCCCTGAAGAGGTGCCTCGACAGGAACGGGCACCGTCGGGGACTTCGACACTGACCGACCCCCACAGTGACGGGCCCTGTCCCGACCACAACCTCGACCAGGACCGGCACCGGCCACGACATGCATCTCGACCAGAAGCAACGCAGAAGCCCTCTCGGGCTGGCGCTGACCTTAACCTCCCTGCAGAGGGACCTCGACACGGGCCTGCCCCGAGATAGACCGATCCCGACCGTGATGGGCCCTGTCCCGACCAAGACCGGCACTGGCCCCGACATGTTCTCGACAGGACCTGTACTCAGGCTGGCGCCGACTTGGACGGGCCACAAACATGGGCTCAGACACACACGGGGTGGCTGCGACACCATCCGGCCCTGAATGGGTCCCTCGACAGGAACGGGCACCGTCGGGGACTTCGACACTGACCGATCCCGAGAGTGACGGGCCCTGTCCCGACCACAACCTCGACCAGGACCGGCACCGGCCACGACATGCATCTCGACCAGAAGCAACGCAGAAGCCCTCTCGGGCTGGCGCTGACCTTAACCTCCCTGCAGAGGACCTCGACTCGGGCCGGCCCCGACATAGACTGACCCCCGACCGTGACTGGCCATGCCCCGATCCCCACCTGGACCAGCACTGCCACCGGCCCCGACCTGAGCCCTGACATGCATCTCGAACGCACCACCACTCAGGCTGGCGCCGACTTGAACCGGCCCCAAAGAGTGAGCCAGAACCACACGGGGCGGCTCCGACACCATCCGGCCCTGAAGAGGTGCTTCGACAGGACCGGGTAACGTCGGAGACCTCGACACGGGCCGGCCCCGACATAGAGAGACCCCGACCGTGACGGGCCCTGTCCTGACCAAGACCTGCCCCGGCCCCGACATGCATCTTGACCAGAGGCAACATAGAAATCCTCTCGGGCTGGTGCCGACCTTAACCTCCCTGCAGAGGGACCTCGACACGGACCGACCCCGACCGTGACGGCCACTGCCCCGACCAAGACCTCGACCAGGACTGCCACCCGCCCCGACATGGGCCCCGACATGCATCATGGTCGGACCTGCACTCAGGCTGGCGCAGACTTCAACCGGCCCCAAACAGGGGCCCAGACCCACACGGGGTGGCTGCGACACCATCTGGCCCTGAAGAGGTGCCTCGACAGGAACGGGCACCGTCGGGGACTTCGACACTGACCGACCCCGAAATAGACCGACCCCGACCGTGACGGGCACTGTCCCGACCAAGACCGGCATCGGCCCCGACATGTTCTCGACAGCACCTGTACTCAGGCTGGCGCCGACTTGGATGGGCCACAAACATGGGCTCAGACACACACGGGGTGGCTGCGACACCATCCGGCCCTGAATGGGTCCCTCGACAGGAACGGGTAACATCGGAAACCTCGACACGGGCCGGCCCCGACATAGACTGACCCCGACCGTGACTGGCCATTCCCGATCCCCACCTGGACCAGCACTGCCACCGGCCCCGACCTGAGCCCTGACATGCATCTCGAACGCACCACCACTCAGGCTGGCGCCGACTTGAACCGGCCCCAAAGAGTGAGCCAGAACCACACGGGGCGGCTCCGACACCATCCGGCCCTGAAGGGGTCCCTCGGCAGGAACAGGCACCGTCGGGGCCTTCGACACGGGCCCTGCCCCGACCAACAACTCGACCAGGATTGCCACCCGCCCTGACCTGGCCCCGACATGCATCTCGACCGGACCTGCACTCAGGCTGGCGCCGACTTGGACCGGCCCCAAACAGGGGCCCAGAGCCATACTGGGTGACTCCGACACCATCCGGCCCTGAAGCGGTCTCTCGATAGGAACGTGCAATGTCGGGGAGTTCGATAAGGGCCGGTCCCAACCGTGATTGGCAATGCAGAAATCCTCTCGGGCTGGTGCCGACCTAAACCTCCCTGAAAAGGAACCTAGACACGGACCGACCCAGACCGTGACGGGCCCTGTCCCGACCAAGACCTCCACCAGCAACGCCACCGGCACCGAGCTGGGCCCTGACATGCATCTCGACCGGACCTCCACTCAGGCTGGCGCCAACTTGAACCGGCCCCAAACTGGGGCCCAAACCCAAATGGGGTGGCCACGACACCATCCGGCCCTGAAGAGGTCCCTCGACAGGAACGGGTAACGTCGGAGACCTCGACACGGGCCGGCCCCGACATAGACCGACCCCGACCGCGACGGGCCCGGCCCCGACCAGGACCGGCCCCAGCCCCGACATGCATCTCGACCAGAGGCAACACAGAAATCCTCTCGAGCTGGCGCCGACCCTAACCTCCACATGGACCGATCCCGACCGTGATGGGCCCTGTCCCGACCAAGAGCGGCACTGGCCCCGACATGCTCTCGAGCGGACCTGCACTCAGGCTGGCGCCGACTTGAACCGGCCCCAAAGAGGGGCTCAGAGCCACAAGGGGTGGCTGCGACACCATCCGGCCCTGAAGAGGTCCCTCGACAGGAATGGGTAACGTTGGAGACCTCGACACGGGCCGGCCCCGACATAGACCGACCCCGACCGTGATGGGCCCTGTCCCGACCAAGACCTGCCCCAGCCCCGACATGCATCTCGACCAGAGGCAACATAGAAATCCTCTCGGGCTGGTGCCGACCTTAACCTCCCTGCAGAGGGACCTCGACACGGAGCGACCCCGACTGTGACGGCCAGTGCCCTGACCAAGACCTCGACCAGGACTGCCACCCGCCCCGACATGGGCCCCGACATGCATCATGGTCGGACCTGCACTCAGGCTGGCGCAGACTTCAACCTGCCCCAACAGGGGCCCAGACCCACACGGGGTGGCTCTGACAGCATCTGGCCCTGAAGAGGTCCCTCGACAGGAACGGGCACCGTCGGAGACTTCGATATGGGCCGGCCCCCAACATGCATCTCGACTGGACCCAGTGCGGAACTCTTCTCGGGCTGACCTTAACCTCCCTGCAGAGGGACCTTGACACGAACTGACCCCGACTGTGACGGGCACTGCCCCGACCAACAACTCGACCAGGATTGCCACCCGCCCTGACCTGGGCCCCGACATGCATCTCGACCGGACCGCCACTCAGGCTGGCGCCGACTTCAACCGGCCCCAAACAGCGGCTCAGACCCACACTGGCGGCTGCGATACCATCCGGCCCTGAAGAGGTGCTTCGACAGGACCGGGTAACGTCGGAGACCTCGACACGGGCCGGCCCCGACCGTGAGGGGCCTGTCCCGACCAGAAGCACCGCCACTGGCCCCGACATGCTCTCGAGCGGACCTCCAGTCAGGCTGGCGCCAACTTGAACCGGCCCCAAACTGGGGCTCAGACACACACGGGGTGGCTGCGACACCATCCGGCCCTGAAGAGGTCCCTCGACGGGAACGGGCACCGTCGGGGCCTTCGATAATGGGCGGCCCCAATCCTGATTGGCCCGGCCCTGACCATGGCCTCGACCAGGGCGGGCACGGGCTCCGACATGCATTTTGATTGGAGCCAGCGTGGAAGTCCTCTCGGGCTGGTGCCGACCTTAACCTCCCTACAGAGGGACCTCGACACGGACCGACCCCGACCGTGACGGCCACTGCCCCGACCAAGACCTCGACCAGGACTGCCACCCGCCCCGACATGGGCCCCGACATGCATCATGGTCGGACCTGCACTCAGGCTGGCGCCGACTTGAACCGGCCCCAAACAGGGGCTCAGACACACACGGGGTGGCTGCGACACCATCCGGCCCTGAAGAGGTCCCTCGACAGAATGTGCACCATCGGGGACTTCGACAATGGGCGGCCCCAATCCTGATTGGCCCGGCCCTGACCATTACCTCGACCAGGGCCGGCACGGGCCCCAACATGCATTTTGATTGGAGCCAGCGCGGAACTCCTCTCGGTCTGACGCCCACCTTAACCTCCCTGCAGAAGGACCTCGACACGGACCGACCCCGACCGTGACGGCCACTGCCCCGACCAAGACCTCGACCAGGACTGCCACCCGCCCCGACATGGGCCCCGACATGCATCATGGTCGGACCTACACACAGGCTGGCGCAGACTTCAACCGGCCCCAAACAGGGGCCCAGACCCACACGGGGTGGCTCTGACAGCATCTGGCCCTGAAGAGGTCCCTCGACAGGAACGTGCACCGTCGGAGACCTCGACACGGGCCGGCCCCGACATAGACCGACCCCGACCGTGACGGGCCCTGTCCCGACCAAGACCGGCACTGGCCCCGACATGCTCTCGAGCGGACCTGCACTCAGGCTGGCGCCGACTTGAACTGGCCCCAAACAGGGGCTCAGACACACACTGGCGCCTGCGACACCATCCGGCCCTGAAGAGGTGCCTCGACAGGACCGGGTAACGTTGGAGACCTAGACACGGGCCGGCCCCGAGATAGACCGACCCCGACCGTGACGGGCCCTGTCCCGACCAAGACCTGCCCCGGCCCCGACATGCATCTCGACCAGAGGCAACATAGAAATCCTCTCGGGCTGGTGCCGACCTTAACCTCCCTACAGAGGGACCTCGACACGGACCGACCCCGACCGTGACGGGCCCTGTCCCGACCAAGACCGGCACTGGCCCCGACATGCTCTCGAGCGGACCTGCACTCAGGCTGGCGCCGACTTGAACCGGCCCCAAACTGGGGCCCAGACCCAAATGGGGTGGAAGCGACACCATCCGGTCCTGAAGAGGTCCCTCGACGGGAACGTGCACGGTCGGGGACTTCGATACCGGCCGGCCCCAATCCTGATTGGCCCGGCCCTGACCATGGCCTCGACCAGGGCCGGCACGGGCTCCGACATGCATTTTGATTGGAGCCAGCGTGGAACTCCTCTCGGGCTGGTGCCGACCTTAATCTCCCCCCCAGAAGGACCTCGACACGGACTGAGCCCGACCGTGACGGCCACTGCCCCGACCAAGACCTCGACCAGGACTGCAACCCGCCCCGACATGCATCATGGTCGGAACTGCACTCAGGCTGGCGCCGACTTCAACCGGCCCCAAACTGGGGCCCAGAGCCACACGGGGTGGCTGCGACACCATCCAGGCCTGTAGAGGTCCCTCGGCAGGATCGGGCATCGTCAGGGACCTCGACACGGGCTGGCCGCCTACATGCATCTCGACTGAAGCCAGTGCGGAACTCTTCTCGGGCTGGCTCCCACCTTATCCTCCCTGAAAAGGGGCCTCGACATGGACCGACCCCGACTGTGACGGGCCCTGTCCATACCAAGACCGGCACTGGCCCCGACATGTTCTTGACAGGACCTGTACTCAGGCTGGCGCCGACTTGGACCGGCCACAAAGAGTGGCCCAGAGACACACGGGGTGGCTCCGACACCATCCGTCCCTGAAGACGTCCCTTGACAGGAACGTGCAACGTCGGGTAGTTCCATAAGGGCCGGTCCCAGCCGTGACTGGCAATGCAGAAATCCTCTCGGGCTGGCGCCGACCCTAACCTCCACATGGACCGATCCCGACCGTGATGGGCCCTGTCCCGACCAAGAGCGGCACTGGCCCCGACATGCACCTCGAGCGGACCTGCACTCAGGCTGGCGCCGACTTGAACCGGCCCCAAACAGGGGCTCAGAGCCACACGGGGCGGCTCCGACACCCTCCGGCCCTGAAGGGGTCCCTCGGCTGGAACATGCACCGTTGGGGCCTTCGATACGGGCCGGCCCCGACCGTGACGGGCCCTGCCCCGACCAACAATTCGACCAGGATGGCCACCCGCCCTGACGTGGCCCCGACATGCATCTCGACCGGACCTGCACTCAGGCTGGCGCCGACTTGGACCGGCCCCAAACAGGGGCCCAGAGCCATACTGGGTGACTCCGACACCATCCGGCCCTGAAGTGGTCTCTCGACAGGAACGGGTAACGTCGGGGAGTTCGATAAGGGCCGGTCCCAACCGTGATTGGCAATGCAGAAATCCTCTCGGGCTGGTGCCGACCTTAACCTCCCTGAAAAGGAACCTAGACACGGACCGACCCAGACCGTGACGGGCCCTGTCCCGACCAAGACCTCCACCAGCAACGCCACCGGCACCGAGCTGGGCCCTGACATGCATCTCGACCGGACCTCCACTCAGGCTGGCGCCAACTTGAACCGGCCCCAAACTGGGGCCCAAACCCAAATGGGGTGGCCACGACACCATCCGGCCCTGAAGAGGTCCCTCGACAGGAACGGGTAACGTCGGAGACCTCGACACGGCCGTCCCCGACATAGACTGACCCCGACCGTGACTGGCCATGCCCCGATCCCCACCTCGACCAGCACTGCCACCGGCCCCGACCTGGGCCCTGACATGCATCTCGAACGCACCACCACTCAGGCTGGCGCTGACGTGAACCGGCCCCAAACAGGGGCCCAGAGCCACACGGGGTGGCCACGACACCATCCGACCCTGAAGAGGACCTCTTCAGGGCCGGATGGTGTCGTGGCCACCCCATTTGGGTTTGGGCCCCAGTTTGGGGCCGGTTCAAGTCGGCGCCAGCCTGAGTGGAGGTCCGGTCGAGATGCATGTCAGGGCCCAGGTCGGTGCCGGTGGCGCTGCTGGTGGAGGTCTTGGTCGGGACAGGGCTCGTCACGGTCGGGGTCGGTCCGTGTCGAGGTCCCTCTGCAGGGAGGTTAAGGTCGGCACCAGCCCGAGAGGTTTTCTATTTTGCCTCTGGTCGAGATGCATGTTGGGGCTGGTGCCGGTCTTGGTTGGGACAGGGCCCGTCATGGTCGGGGTTGGTCCATGTGGAGGTTAGGGTCGGCGCCAGCCCGAGAGGATTTCTGTGTTGCCTCTGGTCGAGATGCATGTCGGGGCCGGGGCTGGTGCTGGTCGGGGCCGGGCCAATCACGGTCAGGGTCGGTCTATCTCGGGGCCGGCCCGTGTCGAGGTTTCCGACGTTACCCGTTCCTGTCGAGGGACCTCTTCAGGGCCGGATGGTGTCGCTTCCACCCCATTTGGGTCTGGGCCCCAGTTTGGGGCCGGTTGAAGTTGGCGCCAGCCTGAGTGGAGGTCCGGTCGAGATGCAGAGGCAACATAGAAATCCTCTCGGGCTGGTGCCGACCTTAACCTCCCTGCAGAGGGACCTCGACACGGACCGACCCCGACCGTGACGGCCACTGCCCCGACCAAGACCTCGACCAGGACTGCCACCCGCCCCGACATGGGCCCCGACATGCATCATGGTCGGACCTGCACTCAGGCTGGCGCAGACTTCAACCGGCCCCAAACAGGGGCCCAGACCCACACGGGGTGGCTGCGACACCATCTGGCCCTGAAGAGGTGCCTCGACAGGAACGGGCACCGTCGGGGACTTCGACACTGACCGACCCCGAAATAGACCGACCCCGACCGTGACGGGCACTGTCCCGACCAAGACCGGCATCGGCCCCGACATGTTCTCGACAGGACCTGTACTCAGGCTGGCGCCGACTTGGATGGGCCACAAACATGGGCTCAGACACACACGGGGTGGCTGCGACACCATCCGGCCCTGAATGGGTCCCTCGACAGGAACGGGTAACATCGGAAACCTCGACACGGGCCGGCCCCGACATAGACTGACCCCGACCGTGACTGGCCATTCCCGATCCCCACCTGGACCAGCACTGCCACCGGCCCCGACCTGAGCCCTGACATGCATCTCGAACGCACCACCACTCAGGCTGGCGCCGACTTGAACCGGCCCCAAAGAGTGAGCCAGAACCACACGGGGCGGCTCCGACACCATCCGGCCCTGAAGGGGTCCCTCCGCAGGAACAGGCACCGTCGGGGCCTTCGACACGGGCCTTGCCCCGACCAACAACTCGACCAGGATTGCCACCCGCCCTGACCTGGCCCCGACATGCATCTCGACCGGACCTGCACTCAGGCTGGCGCCGACTTGGACCGGCCCCAAACAGGGGCCCAGAGCCATACTGGGTGACTCCGACACCATCCGGCCCTGAAGCGGTCTCTCGACAGGAACGTGCAATGTCGGGGAGTTCGATAAGGGCCGGTCCCAACCGTGATTGGCAATGCAGAAATCCTCTCGGGCTGGTGCCGACCTAAACCTCCCTGAAAAGGAACCTAGACACGGACCGACCCAGACCGTGACGGGCCCTGTCCCGACCAAGACCTCCACCAGCAACGCCACCGGCACCGAGCTGGGCCCTGACATGCATCTCGACCGGACCTCCACTCAGGCTGGCGCCAACTTGAACCGGCCCCAAACTGGGGCCCAAACCCAAATGGGGTGGCCACGACACCATCCGGCCCTGAAGAGGTCCCTCGACAGGAACGGGTAACGTCGGAGACCTCGACACGGGCCGGCCCCGACATAGACCGACCCCGACCGCGACGGGCCCTGTCCCGACCAAGACCTGCCCCAGCCCCGACATGCATCTCGACCAGAGGCAACATAGAAATCCTCTCGGGCTGGTGCCGACCTTAACCTCCCTGCAGAGGGACCTCGACACGGACCGACCCCGACCGTGACGGGCCCTGTCCCGACCAAGACCGGCACTGGCCCCGACATGCTCTCGAGCGGACCTCCAGTCAGGCTGGCGCCAACTTGAACCGGCCCCAAACTGGGGCTCAGACACACACGGGGTGGCTGCGACACCATCCGGCCCTGAAGAGGTCCCTCGACGGGAACGGGCACCGTCGGGGCCTTCGATAATGGGCGGCCCCAATCCTGATTGGCCCGGCCCTGACCATGGCCTCGACCAGGGCCGGCACGGGCTCCGACATGCATTTTGATTGGAGCCAGCGTGGAAGTCCTCTCGGGCTGGTGCCGACCTTAACCTCCCTGCAGAGGGACCTCGACACGGACTGACCCCGACCTGACGGGCCCTGTCCCGACCAAGACCGGCACTGGCCCCGACATGCTCTCGACCGGACCTGCACTCAGGCTGGCGCCGACTTGAACCGGCCCCAAACAGGGACCCAGAGCCACACGGGGTGACTGCGACACCATCTGGCCCTGAAGAGGTGCCTCGACAGGAACGGGCACCGTCGGGGACTTCGACACTGACCGACCCCCACAGTGACGGGCCCTGTCCCGACCACAACCTCGACCAGGACCGGCACCGGCCACGACATGCATCTCGACCAGAAGAAACGCAGAAGCCCTCTCGGGCTGGCGCTGACCTTAACCTCCCTGCAGAGGGACCTCGACACGGGCCTGCCCCGAGATAGACCGATCCCGACCGTGATGGGCCCTGTCCTGACCAAGACCGGCACTGGCCCCGACATGTTCTCGACAGGACCTGTACTCAGGCTGGCGCCGACTTGGACGGGCCACAAACATGGGCTCAGACACACACGGGGTGGCTGCGACACCATCCGGCCCTGAATGGGTCCCTCGACAGGAACGGGCACCGTCGGGGACTTCGACACTGACCGATCCCGAGAGTGACGGGCCCTGTCCCGACCACAACCTCGACCGGGACCGGCACCGGCCACGACATGCATCTCGACCAGAAGCAACGCAGAAGCCCTCTCGGGCTGGCGCTGACCTTAACCTCCCTGCAGAGGACCTCGACTCGGGCCGGCCCCGACATAGACTGACCCCCGACCGTGACTGGCCATGCCCCGATCCCCACCTGGACCAGCACTGCCACCGGCCCCGACCTGAGCCCTGACATGCATCTCGAACGCACCACCACTCAGGCTGGCGCCGACTTGAACCGGCCCCAAAGAGTGAGCCAGAACCACACGGGGCGGCTCCGACACCATCCGGCCCTGAAGAGGTGCTTCGACAGGACCGGGTAACGTCGGAGACCTCGACACGGGCCGGCCCCGACATAGAGAGACCCCGACCGTGACGGGCCCTGTCCCGACCAAGACCGGCACTGGCCCCGACATGCTCTCGAGCGGACCTGCACTCAGGCTGGCGCCGACTTGAACCGGCCCCAAACAGGGGCTCAGACCCACACTGGCGGCTGCGACACCATCCGGCCCTGAAGAGGTCCCTCGACAGGAACGGGTAACGTCGGAGACATCGACACGGGCCGGCCCCGACATAGACCGACCCCGACCGTGACGGGCCCTGTCCCGACCAAGACCTGCCCCAGCCCCGACATGCATCTCGACCAGAGGCAACATAGAAATCCTCTCGGGCTGGTGCCGACCTTAACCTCCCTGCAGAGGGACCTCGACACGGACCGACCCCGACCGTGACGGGCCCTGTCCCGACCAAGACCGGCACTGGCCCCGACATGCTCTCGAGCGGACCTGCACTCAGGCTGGCGCCGACTTGAACCGGCCCCAAACAGGGGCTCAGACCCACACTGGCGCCTGCGACACCATCCGGCCCTGAAGAGGTCCCTCGACAGGACCGGGTAACGTCGGAGACCTCGACACGGGCCGGCCCCGACATAGAGAGACCCCGACCGTGACGGGCCCTGTCCCGACCAAGACCTGCCCCGGCCCCGACATGCATCTCGACCAGAGGCAACATAGAAATCCTCTCGGGCTGGTGCCGACCTTAACCTCCCTGCAGAGGGACCTCGACACGGACCGACCCCGACCGTGACGGCCACTGCCCCGACCAAGACCTCGACCAGGACTGCCACCCGCCCCGACATGGGCCCCGACATGCATCATGGTCGGACCTGCACTCAGGCTGGCGCAGACTTCAACCGGCCCCAAACAGGGGCCCAGACCCACACGGGGTGGCTGCGACACCATCTGGCCCTGAAGAGGTGCCTCGACAGGAACGGGCACCGTCGGGGACTTCGACACTGACCGACCCCGAAATAGACCGACCCCGACCGTGACGGGCACTGTCCCGACCAAGACCGGCATCGGCCCCGACATGTTCTCGACAGCACCTGTACTCAGGCTGGCGCCGACTTGGATGGGCCACAAACATGGGCTCAGACACACACGGGGTGGCTGCGACACCATCCGGCCCTGAATGGGTCCCTCGACAGGAACGGGTAACATCGGAAACCTCGACACGGGCCGGCCCCGACATAGACTGACCCCGACCGTGACTGGCCATTCCCGATCCCCACCTGGACCAGCACTGCCACCGGCCCCGACCTGAGCCCCGACATGCATCTCGACCGGACCTGCACTCAGGCTGGCGCCGACTTGGACCGGCCCCAAACAGGGGCCCAGAGCCATACTGGGTGACTCCGACACCATCCGGCCCTGAAGCGGTCTCTCGACAGGAACGTGCAATGTCGGGGAGTTCGATAAGGGCCGGTCCCAACCGTGATTGGCAATGCAGAAATCCTCTCGGGCTGGTGCCGACCTAAACCTCCCTGAAAAGGAACCTAGACACGGACCGACCCAGACCGTGACGGGCCCTGTCCCGACCAAGACCTCCACCAGCAACGCCACCGGCACCGAGCTGGGCCCTGACATGCATCTCGACCGGACCTCCACTCAGGCTGGCGCCAACTTGAACCGGCCCCAAACTGGGGCCCAAACCCAAATGGGGTGGCCACGACACCATCCGGCCCTGAAGAGGTCCCTCGACAGGAACGGGTAACGTCGGAGACCTCGACACGGGCCGGCCCCGACATAGACCGACCCCGACCGCGACGGGCCCGGCCCCGACCAGGACCGGCCCCAGCCCCGACATGCATCTCGACCAGAGGCAACACAGAAATCCTCTCGAGCTGGCGCCGACCCTAACCTCCACATGGACCGATCCCGACCGTGATGGGCCCTGTCCCGACCAAGAGAGGCACTGGCCCCGACATGCTCTCGAGCGGACCTGCACTCAGGCTGGCGCCGACTTGAACCGGCCCCAAAGAGGGGCTCAGAGCCACAAGGGGTGGCTGCGACACCATCCGGCCCTGAAGAGGTCCCTCGACAGGAATGGGTAACGTTGGAGACCTCGACACGGGCCGGCCCCGACATAGACCGACCCCGACCGTGATGGGCCCTGTCCCGACCAAGACCTGCCCCAGCCCCGACATGCATCTCGACCAGAGGCAACATAGAAATCCTCTCGGGCTGGTGCCGACCTTAACCTCCCTACAGAGGGACCTCGACACGGACCGACCCCGACCGTGACGGGCCCTGTCCCGACCAAGACCGGCACTGGCCCCGACATGCTCTCGAGCGGACCTCCAGTCAGGCTGGCGCCAACTTGAACCGGCCCCAAACTGGGGCTCAGACACACACGGGGTGGCTGCGACACCATCCGGCCCTGAAGAGGTCCCTCGACGGGAACGGGCACCGTCGGGGCCTTCGATAATGGGCGGCCCCAATCCTGATTGGCCCGGCCCTGACCATGGCCTCGACCAGGGCCGGCACGGGCTCCGACATGCATTTTGATTGGAGCCAGCGTGGAACTCCTCTCGGGCTGGTGCCGACCTTAACCTCCCTGCAGAGGGACCTCGACACGGACTGACCCCGACCTGACGGGCCCTGTCCCGACCAAGACCGGCACTGGCCCCGACATGCTCTCGACCGGACCTGCACTCAGGCTGGCGCCGACTTGAACCGGCCCCAAACAGGGACCCAGAGCCACACGGGGTGACTGCGACACCATCCGGCCCTGAAGAGGTGCCTCGACAGGAACGGGCACCGTCGGGGACTTCGACACTGACCGACCCCCACAGTGACGGGCCCTGTCCCGACCACAACCTCGACCAGGACCGGCACCGGCCACGACATGCATCTCGACCAGAAGCAACGCAGAAGCCCTCTCGGGCTGGCGCTGACCTTAACCTCCCTGCAGAGGGACCTCGACACGGGCCTGCCCCGAGATAGACCGATCCCGACCGTGATGGGCCCTGTCCCGACCAAGACCGGCACTGGCCCCGACATGTTCTCGACAGGACCTGTACTCAGGCTGGCGCCGACTTGGACGGGCCACAAACATGGGCTCAGACACACACGGGGTGGCTGCGACACCATCCGGCCCTGAATGGGTCCCTCGACAGGAACGGGCACCGTCGGGGACTTCGACACTGACCGATCCCGAGAGTGACGGGCCCTGTCCCGACCACAACCTCGACCAGGA
This sequence comes from Dromaius novaehollandiae, assembly GCF_036370855.1. Lineage (NCBI taxonomy): Eukaryota > Metazoa > Chordata > Aves > Casuariiformes > Dromaiidae > Dromaius > Dromaius novaehollandiae. The sequence goes on along the minus strand of NC_088098.1, from coordinate 82,459,834 downwards.
CCGGCACCGGCCACGACATGCATCTCGACCAGAAGCAACGCAGAAGCCCTCTCGGGCTGGCGCTGACCTTAACCTCCCTGCAGAGGACCTCGACTAGGGCCGGCCCCGACATAGACTGACCCCCGACCGTGACTGGCCATGCCCCGATCCCCACCTGGACCAGCACTGCCACCGGCCCCGACCTGAGCCCTGACATGCATCTCGAACGCACCACCACTCAGGCTGGCGCCGACTTGAACCGGCCCCAAAGAGTGAGCCAGAACCACACGGGGCGGCTCCGACACCATCCGGCCCTGAAGAGGTGCTTCGACAGGACCGGGTAACGTCGGAGACCTCGACACGGGCCGGCCCCGACATAGAGAGACCCCGACCGTGACGGGCCCTGTCCCGACCAAGACCGGCACTGGCCCCGACATGCTCTCGAGCGGACCTGCACTCAGGCTGGCGCCGACTTGAACCGGCCCCAAACAGGGGCTCAGACCCACACTGGCGCCTGCGACACCATCCGGCCCTGAAGAGGTGCTTCGACAGGACCGGGTAACGTCGGAGACCTCGACACGGGCCGGCCCCGACATAGAGAGACCCCGACCGTGACGGGCCCTGTCCCGACCAAGACCTGCCCCGGCCCCGACATGCATCTCGACCAGAGGCAACATAGAAATCCTCTCGGGCTGGTGCCGACCTTAACCTCCCTGCAGAGGGACCTCGACACGGACCGACCCCGACCGTGACGGCCACTGCCCCGACCAAGACCTCGACCAGGACTGCCACCCGCCCCGACATGGGCCCCGACATGCATCATGGTCGGACCTGCACTCAGGCTGGCGCAGACTTCAACCGGCCCCAAACAGGGGCCCAGACCCACACGGGGTGGCTGCGACACCATCTGGCCCTGAAGAGGTGCCTCGACAGGAACGGGCACCGTCGGGGACTTCGACACTGACCGACCCCGAAATAGACCGACCCCGACCGTGACGGGCACTGTCCCGACCAAGACCGGCATCGGCCCCGACATGTTCTCGACAGCACCTGTACTCAGGCTGGCGCCGACTTGGATGGGCCACAAACATGGGCTCAGACACACACGGGGTGGCTGCGACACCATCCGGCCCTGAATGGGTCCCTCGACAGGAACGGGTAACATCGGAAACCTCGACACGGGCCGGCCCCGACATAGACTGACCCCGACCGTGACTGGCCATTCCCGATCCCCACCTGGACCAGCACTGCCACCGGCCCCGACCTGAGCCCTGACATGCATCTCGAACGCACCACCACTCAGGCTGGCGCCGACTTGAACCGGCCCCAAAGAGTGAGCCAGAACCACACGGGGCGGCTCCGACACCATCCGGCCCTGAAGGGGTCCCTCGGCAGGAACAGGCACCGTCGGGGCCTTCGACACGGGCCCTGCCCCGACCAACAACTCGACCAGGATTGCCACCCGCCCTGACCTGGCCCCGACATGCATCTCGACCGGACCTGCACTCAGGCTGGCGCCGACTTGGACCGGCCCCAAACAGGGGCCCAGAGCCATACTGGGTGACTCCGACACCATCCGGCCCTGAAGCGGTCTCTCGACAGGAACGTGCAATGTCGGGGAGTTCGATAAGGGCCGGTCCCAACCGTGATTGGCAATGCAGAAATCCTCTCGGGCTGGTGCCGACCTAAACCTCCCTGAAAAGGAACCTAGACACGGACCGACCCAGACCGTGACGGGCCCTGTCCCGACCAAGACCTCCACCAGCAACGCCACCGGCACCGAGCTGGGCCCTGACATGCATCTCGACCTGACCTCCACTCAGGCTGGCGCCAACTTGAACCGGCCCCAAACTGGGGCCCAAACCCAAATGGGGTGGCCACGACACCATCCGGCCCTGAGAGGTCCCTCGACAGGAACGGGTAACGTCGGAGACCTCGACACGGGCCGGCCCCGACATAGACCGACCCCGACTGCGACGGGCCCGGCCCCGACCAGGACCGGCCCCAGCCCCGACATGCATCTCGACCAGAGGCAACACAGAAATGCTCTCGAGCTGGCGCCGACCCTAACCTCCACATGGACCGATCCCGACCGTGATGGGCCCTGTCCCGACCAAGAGCGGCACTGGCCCCGACATGCTCTCGAGCGGACCTGCACTCAGGCTGGCGCCGACTTGAACCGGCCCCAAAGAGGGGCTCAGAGCCACAAGGGGTGGCTGCGACACCATCCGGCCCTGAAGAGGTCCCTCGACAGGAATGGGTAACGTTGGAGACCTCGACACGGGCCGGCCCCGACATAGACCGACCCCGACCGTGACGGGCCCTGTCCCGACCAAGACCTGCCCCAGCCCCGACATGCATCTCGACCAGAGGCAACATAGAAATCCTCTCGGGCTGGTGCCGACCTTAACCTCCCTGCAGAGGGACCTCGACACGGACCGACCCCGACCGTGACGGCCACTGCCCTGACCAAGACCTCGACCAGGACTGCCACCCGCCCCGACATGGGCCCCGACATGCATCATGGTCGGACCTGCACTCAGGCTGGCGCAGACTTCAACCTGCCCCAACAGGGGCCCAGACCCACACGGGGTGGCTCTGACAGCATCTGGCCCTGAAGAGGTCCCTCGACAGGAACGGGCACCGTCGGAGACTTCGATATGGGCCGGCCCCCAACATGCATCTCGACTGGACCCAGTGCGGAACTCTTCTCGGGCTGACCTTAACCTCCCTGCAGAGGGACCTTGACACGGACCGACCCCGACCGTGACGGGCCCTGTCCCGACCAAGACCGGCACTGGCCCCGACATGCTCTCGAGCGGACCTGCACTCAGGCTGGCGCCGACTTGAACTGGCCCCAAACAGGGGCTCAGACACACACTGGCGCCTGCGACACCATCCGGCCCTGAAGAGGTCCCTCGACAGGACCGGGTAACGTTGGAGACCTAGACACGGGCCGGCCCCGAGATAGACCGACCCCGACCGTGACGGGCCCTGTCCCGACCAAGACCTGCCCCGGCCCCGACATGCATCTCGACCAGAGGCAACATAGAAATCCTCTCGGGCTGGTGCCGACCTTAACCTCCCTACAGAGGGACCTCGACACGGACCGACCCCGACCGTGACGGGCCCTGTCCCGACCAAGACCGGCACTGGCCCCGACATGCTCTCGAGCGGACCTGCACTCAGGCTGGCGCCGACTTGAACCGGCCCCAAACTGGGGCCCAGACCCAAATGGGGTGGAAGCGACACCATCCGGCCCTGAAGAGGTCCCTCGACGGGAACGTGCACGGTCGGGGACTTCGATACCGGCCGGCCCCAATCCTGACTGGCCCGGCCCTGACCATGGCCTCGACCAGGGCCGGCACGGGCTCCGACATGCATTTTGATTGGAGCCAGCGTGGAACTCCTCTCGGGCTGGTGCCGACCTTAATCTCCCCCCCAGAAGGACCTCGACACGGACTGAGCCCGACCGTGACGGCCACTGCCCCGACCAAGACCTCGACCAGGACTGCAACCCGCCCCGACATGCATCATGGTCGGAACTGCACTCAGGCTGGCGCCGACTTCAACCGGCCCCAAACTGGGGCCCAGAGCCACACGGGGTGGCTGCGACACCATCCAGGCCTGTAGAGGTCCCTCGGCAGGATCGGGCATCGTCAGGGACCTCGACACGGGCTGGCCGCCTACATGCATCTCGACTGAAGCCAGTGCGGAACTCTTCTCGGGCTGGCTCCCACCTTATCCTCCCTGAAAAGGGGCCTCGACATGGACCGACCCCGACTGTGACGGGCCCTGTCCAGACCAAGACCGGCACTGGCCCCGACATGTTCTTGACAGGACCTGTACTCAGGCTGGCGCCGACTTGGACCGGCCACAAAGAGTGGCCCAGAGACACACGGGGTGGCTCCGACACCATCCGTCCCTGAAGACGTCCCTTGACAGGAACGTGCAACGTCGGGTAGTTCCATAAGGGCCGGTCCCAGCCGTGACTGGCAATGCAGAAATCCTCTCGGGCTGGCGCCGACCCTAACCTCCACATGGACCAACCCCGACCGTGATGGGCCCGGCCCTGACCAAGACGGGCACTGGCCCCGACATGCACCTCGAGCGGACCTGCACTCAGGCTGGCGCCGACTTGAACCGGCCCCAAACAGGGGCTCAGAGCCACACGGGGCGGCTCCGACACCATCCGGCCCTGAAGGGGTCCCTCGGCTGGAACGGGTAACGTCGGAGACCTCGACACGGCCGGCCCCGACATAGACTGACCCCGACCGTGACTGGCCATGCCCCGATCCCCACCTCGACCAGCACTGCCACCGGCCCCGACCTGGGCCCTGACATGCATCTCGAACGCACCACCACTCAGGCTGGCGCTGACGTGAACCGGCCCCAAACAGGGGCCCAGAGCCACACGGGGTGGCCACGACACCATCCGACCCTGAAGAGGACCTCTTCAGGGCCGGATGGTGTCGTGGCCACCCCATTTGGGTTTGGGCCCCAGTTTGGGGCCGGTTCAAGTCGGCGCCAGCCTGAGTGGAGGTCCGGTCGAGATGCATGTCAGGGCCCAGGTCGGTGCCGGTGGCGCTGCTGGTGGAGGTCTTGGTCGGGACAGGGCTCGTCACGGTCGGGGTCGGTCCGTGTCGAGGTCCCTCTGCAGGGAGGTTAAGGTCGGCACCAGCCCGAGAGGTTTTCTATTTTGCCTCTGGTCGAGATGCATGTTGGGGCTGGTGCCGGTCTTGGTTGGGACAGGGCCCGTCATGGTCGGGGTTGGTCCATGTGGAGGTTAGGGTCGGCGCCAGCCCGAGAGGATTTCTGTGTTGCCTCTGGTCGAGATGCATGTCGGGGCCGGGGCTGGTGCTGGTCGGGGCCGGGCCAATCACGGTCAGGGTCGGTCTATCTCGGGGCCGGCCCGTGTCGAGGTTTCCGACGTTACCCGTTCCTGTCGAGGGACCTCTTCAGGGCCGGATGGTGTCGCTTCCACCCCATTTGGGTCTGGGCCCCAGTTTGGGGCCGGTTGAAGTTGGCGCCAGCCTGAGTGGAGGTCCGGTCGAGATGCAGAGGCAACATAGAAATCCTCTCGGGCTGGTGCCGACCTTAACCTCCCTGCAGAGGGACCTCGACACGGACCGACCCCGACCGTGACGGCCACTGCCCCGACCAAGACCTCGACCAGGACTGCCACCCGCCCCGACATGGGCCCCGACATGCATCATGGTCGGACCTGCACTCAGGCTGGCGCAGACTTCAACCGGCCCCAAACAGGGGCCCAGACCCACACGGGGTGGCTGCGACACCATCTGGCCCTGAAGAGGTGCCTCGACAGGAACGGGCACCGTCGGAGACCTCGACACGGGCCGGCCCCGACATAGACCGACCCCGACCGCGACGGGCCCGGCCCCGACCAGGACCGGCCCCAGCCCCGACATGCATCTCGACCAGAGGCAACACAGAAATCCTCTCGAGCTGGCGCCGACCCTAACCTCCACATGGACCGATCCCGACCGTGATGGGCCCTGTCCCGACCAAGAGCGGCACTGGCCCCGACATGCTCTCGAGCGGACCTGCACTCAGGCTGGCGCCGACTTGAACCGGCCCCAAAGAGGGGCTCAGAGCCACAAGGGGTGGCTGCGACACCATCCGGCCCTGAAGAGGTCCCTCGACAGGAATGGGTAACGTTGGAGACCTCGACACGGGCCGGCCCCGACATAGACCGACCCCGACCGTGATGGGCCCTGTCCCGACCAAGACCTGCCCCAGCCCCGACATGCATCTCGACCAGAGGCAACATAGAAATCCTCTCGGGCTGGTGCCGACCTTAACCTCCCTACAGAGGGACCTCGACACGGACCGACCCCGACCGTGACGGGCCCTGTCCCGACCAAGACCGGCACTGGCCCCGACATGCTCTCGAGCGGACCTCCAGTCAGGCTGGCGCCAACTTGAACCGGCCCCAAACTGGGGCTCAGACACACACGGGGTGGCTGCGACACCATCCGGCCCTGAAGAGGTCCCTCGACGGGAACGGGCACCGTCGGGGCCTTCGATAATGGGCGGCCCCAATCCTGATTGGCCCGGCCCTGACCATGGCCTCGACCAGGGCCGGCACGGGCTCCGACATGCATTTTGATTGGAGCCAGCGTGGAAGTCCTCTCGGGCTGGTGCCGACCTTAACCTCCCTGCAGAGGGACCTCGACACGGACTGACCCCGACCTGACGGGCCCTGTCCCGACCAAGACCGGCACTGGCCCCGACATGCTCTCGACCGGACCTGCACTCAGGCTGGCGCCGACTTGAACCGGCCCCAAACAGGGACCCAGAGCCACACGGGGTGACTGCGACACCATCTGGCCCTGAAGAGGTGCCTCGACAGGAACGGGCACCGTCGGGGACTTCGACACTGACCGACCCCCACAGTGACGGGCCCTGTCCCGACCACAACCTCGACCAGGACCGGCACCGGCCACGACATGCATCTCGACCAGAAGCAACGCAGAAGCCCTCTCGGGCTGGCGCTGACCTTAACCTCCCTGCAGAGGGACCTCGACACGGGCCTGCCCCGAGATAGACCGATCCCGACCGTGATGGGCCCTGTCCCGACCAAGACCGGCACTGGCCCCGACATGTTCTCGACAGGACCTGTACTCAGGCTGGCGCCGACTTGGACGGGCCACAAACATGGGCTCAGACACACACGGGGTGGCTGCGACACCATCCGGCCCTGAATGGGTCCCTCGACAGGAACGGGCACCGTCGGGGACTTCGACACTGACCGATCCCGAGAGTGACGGGCCCTGTCCCGACCACAACCTCGACCAGGACCGGCACCGGCCACGACATGCATCTCGACCAGAAGCAACGCAGAAGCCCTCTCGGGCTGGCGCTGACCTTAACCTCCCTGCAGAGGACCTCGACTCGGGCCGGCCCCGACATAGACTGACCCCCGACCGTGACTGGCCATGCCCCGATCCCCACCTGGACCAGCACTGCCACCGGCCCCGACCTGAGCCCTGACATGCATCTCGAACGCACCACCACTCAGGCTGGCGCCGACTTGAACCGGCCCCAAAGAGTGAGCCAGAACCACACGGGGCGGCTCCGACACCATCCGGCCCTGAAGAGGTGCTTCGACAGGACCGGGTAACGTCGGAGACCTCGACACGGGCCGGCCCCGACATAGAGAGACCCCGACCGTGACGGGCCCTGTCCTGACCAAGACCTGCCCCGGCCCCGACATGCATCTTGACCAGAGGCAACATAGAAATCCTCTCGGGCTGGTGCCGACCTTAACCTCCCTGCAGAGGGACCTCGACACGGACCGACCCCGACTGTGACGGCCACTGCCCCGACCAAGACCTCGACCAGGACTGCCACCCGCCCCGACATGGGCCCCGACATGCATCATGGTCGGACCTGCACTCAGGCTGGCGCAGACTTCAACCGGCCCCAAACAGGGGCCCAGACCCACACGGGGTGGCTGCGACACCATCTGGCCCTGAAGAGGTGCCTCGACAGGAACGGGCACCGTCGGGGACTTCGACACTGACCGACCCCGAAATAGACCGACCCCGACCGTGACGGGCACTGTCCCGACCAAGACCGGCATCGGCCCCGACATGTTCTCGACAGCACCTGTACTCAGGCTGGCGCCGACTTGGATGGGCCACAAACATGGGCTCAGACACACACGGGGTGGCTGCGACACCATCCGGCCCTGAATGGGTCCCTCGACAGGAACGGGTAACATCGGAAACCTCGACACGGGCCGGCCCCGACATAGACTGACCCCGACCGTGACTGGCCATTCCCGATCCCCACCTGGACCAGCACTGCCACCGGCCCCGACCTGAGCCCTGACATGCATCTCGAACGCACCACCACTCAGGCTGGCGCCGACTTGAACCGGCCCCAAAGAGTGAGCCAGAACCACACGGGGCGGCTCCGACACCATCCGGCCCTGAAGGGGTCCCTCGGCAGGAACAGGCACCGTCGGGGCCTTCGACACGGGCCCTGCCCCGACCAACAACTCGACCAGGATTGCCACCCGCCCTGACCTGGCCCCGACATGCATCTCGACCGGACCTGCACTCAGGCTGGCGCCGACTTGGACCGGCCCCAAACAGGGGCCCAGAGCCATACTGGGTGACTCCGACACCATCCGGCCCTGAAGCGGTCTCTCGATAGGAACGTGCAATGTCGGGGAGTTCGATAAGGGCCGGTCCCAACCGTGATTGGCAATGCAGAAATCCTCTCGGGCTGGTGCCGACCTAAACCTCCCTGAAAAGGAACCTAGACACGGACCGACCCAGACCGTGACGGGCCCTGTCCCGACCAAGACCTCCACCAGCAACGCCACCGGCACCGAGCTGGGCCCTGACATGCATCTCGACCGGACCTCCACTCAGGCTGGCGCCAACTTGAACCGGCCCCAAACTGGGGCCCAAACCCAAATGGGGTGGCCACGACACCATCCGGCCCTGAAGAGGTCCCTCGACAGGAACGGGTAACGTCGGAGACCTCGACACGGGCCGGCCCCGACATAGACCGACCCCGACCGCGACGGGCCCGGCCCCGACCAGGACCGGCCCCAGCCCCGACATGCATCTCGACCAGAGGCAACACAGAAATCCTCTCGAGCTGGCGCCGACCCTAACCTCCACATGGACCGATCCCGACCGTGATGGGCCCTGTCCCGACCAAGAGCGGCACTGGCCCCGACATGCTCTCGAGCGGACCTGCACTCAGGCTGGCGCCGACTTGAACCGGCCCCAAAGAGGGGCTCAGAGCCACAAGGGGTGGCTGCGACACCATCCGGCCCTGAAGAGGTCCCTCGACAGGAATGGGTAACGTTGGAGACCTCGACACGGGCCGGCCCCGACATAGACCGACCCCGACCGTGATGGGCCCTGTCCCGACCAAGACCTGCCCCAGCCCCGACATGCATCTCGACCAGAGGCAACATAGAAATCCTCTCGGGCTGGTGCCGACCTTAACCTCCCTGCAGAGGGACCTCGACACGGAGCGACCCCGACTGTGACGGCCAGTGCCCTGACCAAGACCTCGACCAGGACTGCCACCCGCCCCGACATGGGCCCCGACATGCATCATGGTCGGACCTGCACTCAGGCTGGCGCAGACTTCAACCTGCCCCAACAGGGGCCCAGACCCACACGGGGTGGCTCTGACAGCATCTGGCCCTGAAGAGGTCCCTCGACAGGAACGGGCACCGTCGGAGACTTCGATATGGGCCGGCCCCCAACATGCATCTCGACTGGACCCAGTGCGGAACTCTTCTCGGGCTGACCTTAACCTCCCTGCAGAGGGACCTTGACACGAACTGACCCCGACTGTGACGGGCACTGCCCCGACCAACAACTCGACCAGGATTGCCACCCGCCCTGACCTGGGCCCCGACATGCATCTCGACCGGACCGCCACTCAGGCTGGCGCCGACTTCAACCGGCCCCAAACAGCGGCTCAGACCCACACTGGCGGCTGCGATACCATCCGGCCCTGAAGAGGTGCTTCGACAGGACCGGGTAACGTCGGAGACCTCGACACGGGCCGGCCCCGACCGTGAGGGGCCTGTCCCGACCAGAAGCACCGCCACTGGCCCCGACATGCTCTCGAGCGGACCTCCAGTCAGGCTGGCGCCAACTTGAACCGGCCCCAAACTGGGGCTCAGACACACACGGGGTGGCTGCGACACCATCCGGCCCTGAAGAGGTCCCTCGACGGGAACGGGCACCGTCGGGGCCTTCGATAATGGGCGGCCCCAATCCTGATTGGCCCGGCCCTGACCATGGCCTCGACCAGGGCGGGCACGGGCTCCGACATGCATTTTGATTGGAGCCAGCGTGGAAGTCCTCTCGGGCTGGTGCCGACCTTAACCTCCCTACAGAGGGACCTCGACACGGACCGACCCCGACCGTGACGGCCACTGCCCCGACCAAGACCTCGACCAGGACTGCCACCCGCCCCGACATGGGCCCCGACATGCATCATGGTCGGACCTGCACTCAGGCTGGCGCCGACTTGAACCGGCCCCAAACAGGGGCTCAGACACACACGGGGTGGCTGCGACACCATCCGGCCCTGAAGAGGTCCCTCGACAGAATGTGCACCATCGGGGACTTCGACAATGGGCGGCCCCAATCCTGATTGGCCCGGCCCTGACCATTACCTCGACCAGGGCCGGCACGGGCCCCAACATGCATTTTGATTGGAGCCAGCGCGGAACTCCTCTCGGTCTGACGCCCACCTTAACCTCCCTGCAGAAGGACCTCGACACGGACCGACCCCGACCGTGACGGCCACTGCCCCGACCAAGACCTCGACCAGGACTGCCACCCGCCCCGACATGGGCCCCGACATGCATCATGGTCGGACCTACACACAGGCTGGCGCAGACTTCAACCGGCCCCAAACAGGGGCCCAGACCCACACGGGGTGGCTCTGACAGCATCTGGCCCTGAAGAGGTCCCTCGACAGGAACGTGCACCGTCGGAGACCTCGACACGGGCCGGCCCCGACATAGACCGACCCCGACCGTGACGGGCCCTGTCCCGACCAAGACCGGCACTGGCCCCGACATGCTCTCGAGCGGACCTGCACTCAGGCTGGCGCCGACTTGAACTGGCCCCAAACAGGGGCTCAGACACACACTGGCGCCTGCGACACCATCCGGCCCTGAAGAGGTGCCTCGACAGGACCGGGTAACGTTGGAGACCTAGACACGGGCCGGCCCCGACATAGACCGACCCCGACCGTGACGGGCCCTGTCCCGACCAAGACCTGCCCCGGCCCCGACATGCATCTCGACCAGAGGCAACATAGAAATCCTCTCGGGCTGGTGCCGACCTTAACCTCCCTACAGAGGGACCTCGACACGGATCGACCCCGACCGTGACGGGCCCTGTCCCGACCAAGACCGGCACTGGCCCCGACATGCTCTCGAGCGGACCTGCACTCAGGCTGGCGCCGACTTGAACCGGCCCCAAACTGGGGCCCAGACCCAAATGGGGTGGAAGCGACACCATCCGGTCCTGAAGAGGTCCCTCGACGGGAACGTGCACGGTCGGGGACTTCGATACCGGCCGGCCCCAATCCTGATTGGCCCGGCCCTGACCATGGCCTCGACCAGGGCCGGCACGGGCTCCGACATGCATTTTGATTGGAGCCAGCGTGGAACTCCTCTCGGGCTGGTGCCGACCTTAATCTCCCCCCCAGAAGGACCTCGACACGGACTGAGCCCGACCGTGACGGCCACTGCCCCGACCAAGACCTCGACCAGGACTGCAACCCGCCCCGACATGCATCATGGTCGGAACTGCACTCAGGCTGGCGCCGACTTCAACCGGCCCCAAACTGGGGCCCAGAGCCACACGGGGTGGCTGCGACACCATCCAGGCCTGTAGAGGTCCCTCGGCAGGATCGGGCATCGTCAGGGACCTCGACACGGGCTGGCCGCCTACATGCATCTCGACTGAAGCCAGTGCGGAACTCTTCTCGGGCTGGCTCCCACCTTATCCTCCCTGAAAAGGGGCCTCGACATGGACCGACCCCGACTGTGACGGGCCCTGTCCAGACCAAGACCGGCACTGGCCCCGACATGTTCTTGACAGGACCTGTACTCAGGCTGGCGCCGACTTGGACCGGCCACAAAGAGTGGCCCAGAGACACACGGGGTGGCTCCGACACCATCCGTCCCTGAAGACGTCCCTTGACAGGAACGTGCAACGTCGGGTAGTTCCATAAGGGCCGGTCCCAGCCGTGACTGGCAATGCAGAAATCCTCTCGGGCTGGCGCCGACCCTAACCTCCACATGGACCGATCCCGACCGTGATGGGCCCTGTCCCGACCAAGAGCGGCACTGGCCCCGACATGCACCTCGAGCGGACCTGCACTCAGGCTGGCGCCGACTTGAACCGGCCCCAAACAGGGGCTCAGAGCCACACGGGGCGGCTCCGACACCCTCCGGCCCTGAAGGGGTCCCTCGGCTGGAACATGCACCGTTGGGGCCTTCGATACGGGCCGGCCCCGACCGTGACGGGCCCTGCCCCGACCAACAATTCGACCAGGATGGCCACCCGCCCTGACGTGGCCCCGACATGCATCTCGACCGGACCTGCACTCAGGCTGGCGCCGACTTGGACCGGCCCCAAACAGGGGCCCAGAGCCATACTGGGTGACTCCGACACCATCCGGCCCTGAAGTGGTCTCTCGACAGGAACGGGTAACGTCGGGGAGTTCGATAAGGGCCGGTCCCAACCGTGATTGGCAATGCAGAAATCCTCTCGGGCTGGTGCCGACCTTAACCTCCCTGAAAAGGAACCTAGACACGGACCGACCCAGACCGTGACGGGCCCTGTCCCGACCAAGACCTCCACCAGCAACGCCACCGGCACCGAGCTGGGCCCTGACATGCATCTCGACCGGACCTCCACTCAGGCTGGCGCCAACTTGAACCGGCCCCAAACTGGGGCCCAAACCCAAATGGGGTGGCCACGACACCATCCGGCCCTGAAGAGGTCCCTCGACAGAAACGGGTAACGTCGGAGACCTCGACACGGCCGTCCCCGACATAGACTGACCCCGACCGTGACTGGCCATGCCCCGATCCCCACCTCGACCAGCACTGCCACCGGCCCCGACCTGGGCCCTGACATGCATCTCGAACGCACCACCACTCAGGCTGGCGCTGACGTGAACCGGCCCCAAACAGGGGCCCAGAGCCACACGGGGTGGCCACGACACCATCCGACCCTGAAGAGGACCTCTTCAGGGCCGGATGGTGTCGTGGCCACCCCATTTGGGTTTGGGCCCCAGTTTGGGGCCGGTTCAAGTCGGCGCCAGCCTGAGTGGAGGTCCGGTCGAGATGCATGTCAGGGCCCAGGTCGGTGCCGGTGGCGCTGCTGGTGGAGGTCTTGGTCGGGACAGGGCTCGTCACGGTCGGGGTCGGTCCGTGTCGAGGTCCCTCTGCAGGGAGGTTAAGGTCGGCACCAGCCCGAGAGGTTTTCTATTTTGCCTCTGGTCGAGATGCATGTTGGGGCTGGTGCCGGTCTTGGTTGGGACAGGGCCCGTCATGGTCGGGGTTGGTCCATGTGGAGGTTAGGGTCGGCGCCAGCCCGAGAGGATTTCTGTGTTGCCTCTGGTCGAGATGCATGTCGGGGCCGGGGCTGGTGCTGGTCGGGGCCGGGCCAATCACGGTCAGGGTCGGTCTATCTCGGGGCCGGCCCGTGTCGAGGTTTCCGACGTTACCCGTTCCTGTCGAGGGACCTCTTCAGGGCCGGATGGTGTCGCTTCCACCCCATTTGGGTCTGGGCCCCAGTTTGGGGCCGGTTGAAGTTGGCGCCAGCCTGAGTGGAGGTCCGGTCGAGATGCAGAGGCAACATAGAAATCCTCTCGGGCTGGTGCCGACCTTAACCTCCCTGCAGAGGGACCTCGACACGGACCGACCCCGACCGTGACGGCCACTGCCCCGACCAAGACCTCGACCAGGACTGCCACCCGCCCCGACATGGGCCCCGACATGCATCATGGTCGGACCTGCACTCAGGCTGGCGCAGACTTCAACCGGCCCCAAACAGGGGCCCAGACCCACACGGGGTGGCTGCGACACCATCTGGCCCTGAAGAGGTGCCTCGACAGGAACGGGCACCGTCGGGGACTTCGACACTGACCGACCCCGAAATAGACCGACCCCGACCGTGACGGGCACTGTCCCGACCAAGACCGGCATCGGCCCCGACATGTTCTCGACAGCACCTGTACTCAGGCTGGCGCCGACTTGGATGGGCCACAAACATGGGCTCAGACACACACGGGGTGGCTGCGACACCATCCGGCCCTGAATGGGTCCCTCGACAGGAACGGGTAACATCGGAAACCTCGACACGGGCCGGCCCCGACATAGACTGACCCCGACCGTGACTGGCCATTCCCGATCCCCACCTGGACCAGCACTGCCACCGGCCCCGACCTGAGCCCTGACATGCATCTCGAACGCACCACCACTCAGGCTGGCGCCGACTTGAACCGGCCCCAAAGAGTGAGCCAGAACCACACGGGGCGGCTCCGACACCATCCGGCCCTGAAGGGGTCCCTCGGCAGGAACAGGCACCGTCGGGGCCTTCGACACGGGCCCTGCCCCGACCAACAACTCGACCAGGATTGCCACCCGCCCTGACCTGGCCCCGACATGCATCTCGACCGGACCTGCACTCAGGCTGGCGCCGACTTGGACCGGCCCCAAACAGGGGCCCAGAGCCATACTGGGTGACTCCGACACCATCCGGCCCTGAAGCGGTCTCTCGACAGGAACGTGCAATGTCGGGGAGTTCGATAAGGGCCGGTCCCAACCGTGATTGGCAATGCAGAAATCCTCTCGGGCTGGTGCCGACCTAAACCTCCCTGAAAAGGAACCTAGACACGGACCGACCCAGACCGTGACGGGCCCTGTCCCGACCAAGACCTCCACCAGCAACGCCACCGGCACCGAGCCGGGCCCTGACATGCATCTCGACCGGACCTCCACTCAGGCTGGCGCCAACTTGAACCGGCCCCAAACTGGGGCCCAAACCCAAATGGGGTGGCCACGACACCATCCGGCCCTGAAGAGGTCCCTCGACAGGAACGGGTAACGTCGGAGACCTCGACACGGGCCGGCCCCGACATAGACCGACCCCGACCGCGACGGGCCCTGTCCCGACCAAGACCTGCCCCAGCCCCGACATGCATCTCGACCAGAGGCAACATAGAAATCCTCTCGGGCTGGTGCCGACCTTAACCTCCCTACAGAGGGACCTCGACACGGACCGACCCCGACCGTGACGGGCCCTGTCCCGACCAAGACCGGCACTGGCCCCGACATGCTCTCGAGCGGACCTCCAGTCAGGCTGGCGCCAACTTGAACCGGCCCCAAACTGGGGCTCAGACACACACGGGGTGGCTGCGACACCATCCGGCCCTGAAGAGGTCCCTCGACGGGAACGGGCACCGTCGGGGCCTTCGATAATGGGCGGCCCCAATCCTGATTGGCCCGGCCCTGACCATGGCCTCGACCAGGGCCGGCACGGGCTCCGACATGCATTTTGATTGGAGCCAGCGTGGAAGTCCTCTCGGGCTGGTGCCGACCTTAACCTCCCTGCAGAGGGACCTCGACACGGACTGACCCCGACCTGACGGGCCCTGTCCCGACCAAGACCGGCACTGGCCCCGACATGCTCTCGACCGGACCTGCACTCAGGCTGGCGCCGACTTGAACCGGCCCCAAACAGGGACCCAGAGCCACACGGGGTGACTGCGACACCATCTGGCCCTGAAGAGGTGCCTCGACAGGAACGGGCACCGTCGGGGACTTCGACACTGACCGACCCCCACAGTGACGGGCCCTGTCCCGACCACAACCTCGACCAGGACCGGCACCGGCCACGACATGCATCTCGACCAGAAGAAACGCAGAAGCCCTCTCGGGCTGGCGCTGACCTTAACCTCCCTGCAGAGGGACCTCGACACGGGCCTGCCCCGAGATAGACCGATCCCGACCGTGATGGGCCCTGTCCTGACCAAGACCGGCACTGGCCCCGACATGTTCTCGACAGGACCTGTACTCAGGCTGGCGCCGACTTGGACGGGCCACAAACATGGGCTCAGACACACACGGGGTGGCTGCGACACCATCCGGCCCTGAATGGGTCCCTCGACAGGAACGGGCACCGTCGGGGACTTCGACACTGACCGATCCCGAGAGTGACGGGCCCTGTCCCGACCACAACCTCGACCGGGACCGGCACCGGCCACGACATGCATCTCGACCAGAAGCAACGCAGAAGCCCTCTCGGGCTGGCGCTGACCTTAACCTCCCTGCAGAGGACCTCGACTCGGGCCGGCCCCGACATAGACTGACCCCCGACCGTGACTGGCCATGCCCCGATCCCCACCTGGACCAGCACTGCCACCGGCCCCGACCTGAGCCCTGACATGCATCTCGAACGCACCACCACTCAGGCTGGCGCCGACTTGAACCGGCCCCAAAGAGTGAGCCAGAACCACACGGGGCGGCTCCGACACCATCCGGCCCTGAAGAGGTGCTTCGACAGGACCGGGTAACGTCGGAGACCTCGACACGGGCCGGCCCCGACATAGAGAGACCCCGACCGTGACGGGCCCTGTCCCGACCAAGACCGGCACTGGCCCCGACATGCTCTCGAGCGGACCTGCACTCAGGCTGGCGCCGACTTGAACCGGCCCCAAAAAGGGGCTCAGACCCACACTGGCGGCTGCGACACCATCCGGCCCTGAAGAGGTCCCTCGACAGGAACGGGTAACGTCGGAGACATCGACACGGGCCGGCCCCGACATAGACCGACCCCGACCGTGACGGGCCCTGTCCCGACCAAGACCTGCCCCAGCCCCGACATGCATCTCGACCAGAGGCAACATAGAAATCCTCTCGGGCTGGTGCCGACCTTAACCTCCCTGCAGAGGGACCTCGACACGGACCGACCCCGACCGTGACGGGCCCTGTCCCGACCAAGACCGGCACTGGCCCCGACATGCTCTCGAGCGGACCTGCACTCAGGCTGGCGCCGACTTGAACCGGCCCCAAACAGGGGCTCAGACCCACACTGGCGCCTGCGACACCATCCGGCCCTGAAGAGGTCCCTCGACAGGACCGGGTAACGTCGGAGACCTCGACACGGGCCGGCCCCGACATAGAGAGACCCCGACCGTGACGGGCCCTGTCCCGACCAAGACCTGCCCCGGCCCCAACATGCATCTCGACCAGAGGCAACATAGAAATCCTCTCGGGCTGGTGCCGACCTTAACCTCCCTGCAGAGGGACCTCGACACGGACCGACCCCGACCGTGACGGCCACTGCCCCGACCAAGACCTCGACCAGGACTGCCACCCGCCCCGACATGGGCCCCGACATGCATCATGGTCGGACCTGCACTCAGGCTGGCGCAGACTTCAACCGGCCCCAAACAGGGGCCCAGACCCACACGGGGTGGCTGCGACACCATCTGGCCCTGAAGAGGTGCCTCGACAGGAACGGGCACCGTCGGGGACTTCGACACTGACCGACCCCGAAATAGACCGACCCCGACCGTGACGGGCACTGTCCCGACCAAGACCGGCATCGGCCCCGACATGTTCTCGACAGCACCTGTACTCAGGCTGGCGCCGACTTGGATGGGCCACAAACATGGGCTCAGACACACACGGGGTGGCTGCGACACCATCCGGCCCTGAATGGGTCCCTCGACAGGAACGGGTAACATCGGAAACCTCGACACGGGCCGGCCCCGACATAGACTGACCCCGACCGTGACTGGCCATTCCCGATCCCCACCTGGACCAGCACTGCCACCGGCCCCGACCTGAGCCCTGACATGCATCTCGAACGCACCACCACTCAGGCTGGCGCCGACTTGAACCGGCCCCAAAGAGTGAGCCAGAACCACACGGGGCGGCTCCGACACCATCCGGCCCTGAAGGGGTCCCTCGGCAGGAACAGGCACCGTCGGGGCCTTCGACACGGGCCCTGCCCCGACCAACAACTCGACCAGGATTGCCACCCGCCCTGACCTGGCCCCGACATGCATCTCGACCGGACCTGCACTCAGGCTGGCGCCGACTTGGACCGGCCCCAAACAGGGGCCCAGAGCCATACTGGGTGACTCCGACACCATCCGGCCCTGAAGCGGTCTCTCGACAGGAACGTGCAATGTCGGGGAGTTCGATAAGGGCCGGTCCCAACCGTGATTGGCAATGCAGAAATCCTCTCGGGCTGGTGCCGACCTAAACCTCCCTGAAAAGGAACCTAGACACGGACCGACCCAGACCGTGACGGGCCCTGTCCCGACCAAGACCTCCACCAGCAACGCCACCGGCACCGAGCTGGGCCCTGACATGCATCTCGACCGGACCTCCACTCAGGCTGGCGCCAACTTGAACCGGCCCCAAACTGGGGCCCAAACCCAAATGGGGTGGCCACGACACCATCCGGCCCTGAAGAGGTCCCTCGACAGGAACGGGTAACGTCGGAGACCTCGACACGGGCCGGCCCCGACATAGACCGACCCCGACCGCGACGGGCCCGGCCCCGACCAGGACCGGCCCCAGCCCCGACATGCATCTCGACCAGAGGCAACACAGAAATCCTCTCGAGCTGGCGCCGACCCTAACCTCCACATGGACCGATCCCGACCGTGATGGGCCCTGTCCCGACCAAGAGAGGCACTGGCCCCGACATGCTCTCGAGCGGACCTGCACTCAGGCTGGCGCCGACTTGAACCGGCCCCAAAGAGGGGCTCAGAGCCACAAGGGGTGGCTGCGACACCATCCGGCCCTGAAGAGGTCCCTCGACAGGAATGGGTAACGTTGGAGACCTCGACACGGGCCGGCCCCGACATAGACCGACCCCGACCGTGATGGGCCCTGTCCCGACCAAGACCTGCCCCAGCCCCGACATGCATCTCGACCAGAGGCAACATAGAAATCCTCTCGGGCTGGTGCCGACCTTAACCTCCCTACAGAGGGACCTCGACACGGACCGACCCCGACCGTGACGGGCCCTGTCCCGACCAAGACCGGCACTGGCCCCGACATGCTCTCGAGCGGACCTCCAGTCAGGCTGGCGCCGACTTGAACCGGCCCCAAACAGGGACCCAGAGCCACACGGGGTGACTGCGACACCATCTGGCCCTGAAGAGGTGCCTCGACAGGAACGGGCACCGTCGGGGACTTCGACACTGACCGACCCCCACAGTGACGGGCCCTGTCCCGACCACAACCTCGACCAGGACCGGCACCGGCCACGACATGCATCTCGACCAGAAGCAACGCAGAAGCCCTCTCGGGCTGGCGCTGACCTTAACCTCCCTGCAGAGGGACCTCGACACGGGCCTGCCCCGAGATAGACCGATCCCGACCGTGATGGGCCCTGTCCCGACCAAGACCGGCACTGGCCCCGACATGTTCTCGACAGGACCTGTACTCAGGCTGGCGCCGACTTGGACGGGCCACAAACATGGGCTCAGACACACACGGGGTGGCTGCGACACCATCCAGCCCTGAATGGGTCCCTCGACAGGAACGGGCACCGTCGGGGACTTCGACACTGACCGATCCCGAGAGTGACGGGCCCTGTCCCGACCACAACCTCGACCAGGACCGGCACCGGCCACGACATGCATCTCGACCAGAAGCAACGCAGAAGCCCTCTCGGGCTGGCGCTGACCTTAACCTCCCTGCAGAGGACCTCGACTAGGGCCGGCCCCGACATAGACTGACCCCCGACCGTGACTGGCCATGCCCCGATCCCCACCTGGACCAGCACTGCCACCGGCCCCGACCTGAGCCCTGACATGCATCTCGAACGCACCACCACTCAGGCTGGCGCCGACTTGAACCGGCCCCAAAGAGTGAGCCAGAACCACACGGGGCGGCTCCGACACCATCCGGCCCTGAAGAGGTGCTTCGACAGGACCGGGTAACGTCGGAGACCTCGACACGGGCCGGCCCCGACATAGAGAGACCCCGACCGTGACGGGCCCTGTCCCGACCAAGACCGGCACTGGCCCCGACATGCTCTCGAGCGGACCTGCACTCAGGCTGGCGCCGACTTGAACCGGCCCCAAACAGGGGCTCAGACCCACACTGGCGCCTGCGACACCATCCGGCCCTGAAGAGGTGCTTCGACAGGACCGGGTAACGTCGGAGACCTCGACACGGGCCGGCCCCGACATAGAGAGACCCCGACCGTGACGGGCCCTGTCCCGACCAAGACCTGCCCCGGCCCCGACATGCATCTCGACCAGAGGCAACATAGAAATCCTCTCGGGCTGGTGCCGACCTTAACCTCCCTGCAGAGGGACCTCGACACGGACCGACCCCGACCGTGACGGCCACTGCCCCGACCAAGACCTCGACCAGGACTGCCACCCGCCCCGACATGGGCCCCGACATGCATCATGGTCGGACCTGCACTCAGGCTGGCGCAGACTTCAACCGGCCCCAAACAGGGGCCCAGACCCACACGGGGTGGCTGCGACACCATCTGGCCCTGAAGAGGTGCCTCGACAGGAACGGGCACCGTCGGGGACTTCGACACTGACCGACCCCGAAATAGACCGACCCCGACCGTGACGGGCACTGTCCCGACCAAGACCGGCATCGGCCCCGACATGTTCTCGACAGCACCTGTACTCAGGCTGGCGCCGACTTGGATGGGCCACAAACATGGGCTCAGACACACACGGGGTGGCTGCGACACCATCCGGCCCTGAATGGGTCCCTCGACAGGAACGGGTAACATCGGAAACCTCGACACGGGCCGGCCCCGACATAGACTGACCCCGACCGTGACTGGCCATTCCCGATCCCCACCTGGACCAGCACTGCCACCGGCCCCGACCTGAGCCCTGACATGCATCTCGAACGCACCACCACTCAGGCTG
Organism: Dromaius novaehollandiae; assembly: GCF_036370855.1. Classification (NCBI taxonomy): domain Eukaryota; kingdom Metazoa; phylum Chordata; class Aves; order Casuariiformes; family Dromaiidae; genus Dromaius; species Dromaius novaehollandiae. Next base: position 82,439,389 of record NC_088098.1, on the reverse strand, counting down.
GCGCCGACTTGAACCGGCCCCAAAGAGTGAGCCAGAACCACACGGGGCGGCTCCGACACCATCCGGCCCTGAAGGGGTCCCTCGGCAGGAACAGGCACCGTCGGGGCCTTCGACACGGGCCCTGCCCCGACCAACAACTCGACCAGGATTGCCACCCGCCCTGACCTGGCCCCGACATGCATCTCGACCGGACCTGCACTCAGGCTGGCGCCGACTTGGACCGGCCCCAAACAGGGGCCCAGAGCCATACTGGGTGACTCCGACACCATCCGGCCCTGAAGCGGTCTCTCGACAGGAACGTGCAATGTCGGGGAGTTCGATAAGGGCCGGTCCCAACCGTGATTGGCAATGCAGAAATCCTCTCGGGCTGGTGCCGACCTAAACCTCCCTGAAAAGGAACCTAGACACGGACCGACCCAGACCGTGACGGGCCCTGTCCCGACCAAGACCTCCACCAGCAACGCCACCGGCACCGAGCTGGGCCCTGACATGCATCTCGACCTGACCTCCACTCAGGCTGGCGCCAACTTGAACCGGCCCCAAACTGGGGCCCAAACCCAAATGGGGTGGCCACGACACCATCCGGCCCTGAGAGGTCCCTCGACAGGAACGGGTAACGTCGGAGACCTCGACACGGGCCGGCCCCGACATAGACCGACCCCGACTGCGACGGGCCCGGCCCCGACCAGGACCGGCCCCAGCCCCGACATGCATCTCGACCAGAGGCAACACAGAAATGCTCTCGAGCTGGCGCCGACCCTAACCTCCACATGGACCGATCCCGACCGTGATGGGCCCTGTCCCGACCAAGAGCGGCACTGGCCCCGACATGCTCTCGAGCGGACCTGCACTCAGGCTGGCGCCGACTTGAACCGGCCCCAAAGAGGGGCTCAGAGCCACAAGGGGTGGCTGCGACACCATCCGGCCCTGAAGAGGTCCCTCGACAGGAATGGGTAACGTTGGAGACCTCGACACGGGCCGGCCCCGACATAGACCGACCCCGACCGTGATGGGCCCTGTCCCGACCAAGACCTGCCCCAGCCCCGACATGCATCTCGACCAGAGGCAACATAGAAATCCTCTCGGGCTGGTGCCGACCTTAACCTCCCTGCAGAGGGACCTCGACACGGACCGACCCCGACCGTGACGGCCACTGCCCTGACCAAGACCTCGACCAGGACTGCCACCCGCCCCGACATGGGCCCCGACATGCATCATGGTCGGACCTGCACTCAGGCTGGCGCAGACTTCAACCTGCCCCAACAGGGGCCCAGACCCACACGGGGTGGCTCTGACAGCATCTGGCCCTGAAGAGGTCCCTCGACAGGAACGGGCACCGTCGGAGACTTCGATATGGGCCGGCCCCCAACATGCATCTCGACTGGACCCAGTGCGGAACTCTTCTCGGGCTGACCTTAACCTCCCTGCAGAGGGACCTTGACACGAACTGACCCCGACTGTGACGGGCACTGCCCCGACCAACAACTCGACCAGGATTGCCACCCGCCCTGACCTGGGCCCCGACATGCATCTCGACCGGACCGCCACTCAGGCTGGCGCCGACTTCAACCGGCCCCAAACAGGGGCTCAGACCCACACTGGCGGCTGCGACACCATCCGGCCCTGAAGAGGTCCCTCGACAGGACCGGGTAACGTCGGAGACCTCGACACGGGACGGCCCCGACATAGAGCGACCCCGACCGTGACGGGCCCTGTCCCGACCAAGACCTGCCCCAGCCCCGACATGCATCTCGACCAGAGGCAACATAGAAATCCTCTCGGGCTGGTGCCGACCTTAACCTCCCTACAGAGGGACCTCGACACGGACCGACCCCGACCGTGACGGGCCCTGTCCCGACCAAGACCGGCACTGGCCCCGACATGCTCTCGAGCGGACCTGCAGTCAGGCTGGCGCCGACTTGAACCGGCCCCAAACAGGGGCTCAGACACACACGGGGTGGCTGCGACACCATCCGGCCCTGAAGAGGTCCCTCGACAGAATGTGCACCATCGGGGACTTCGACAATGGGCGGCCCCAATCCTGATTGGCCCGGCCCTGACCATTACCTCGACCAGGGCCGGCACGGGCCCCAACATGCATTTTGATTGGAGCCAGCGCGGAACTCCTCTCGGTCTGACGCCCACCTTAACCTCCCTGCAGAAGGACCTCGACACGGACCGACCCCGACCGTGACGGCCACTGCCCCGACCAAGACCTCGACCAGGACTGCCACCCGCCCCGACATGGGCCCCGACATGCATCATGGTCGGACCTACACACAGGCTGGCGCAGACTTCAACCGGCCCCAAACAGGGGCCCAGACCCACACGGGGTGGCTCTGACAGCATCTGGCCCTGAAGAGGTCCCTCGACAGGAACGTGCACCGTCGGAGACCTCGACACGGGCCGGCCCCGACATAGACCGACCCCGACCGTGACGGGCCCTGTCCCGACCAAGACCGGCACTGGCCCCGACATGCTCTCGAGCGGACCTGCACTCAGGCTGGCGCCGACTTGAACTGGCCCCAAACAGGGGCTCAGACACACACTGGCGCCTGCGACACCATCCGGCCCTGAAGAGGTCCCTCGACAGGACCGGGTAACATTGGAGACCTAGACACGGGCCGGCCCCGAGATAGACCGACCCCGACCGTGACGGGCCCTGTCCCGACCAAGACCTGCCCCGGCCCCGACATGCATCTCGACCAGAGGCAACATAGAAATCCTCTCGGGCTGGTGCCGACCTTAACCTCCCTACAGAGGGACCTCGACACGGACCGACCCCGACCGTGACGGGCCCTGTCCCGACCAAGACCGGCACTGGCCCCGACATGCTCTCGAGCGGACCTGCACTCAGGCTGGCGCCGACTTGAACCGGCCCCAAACTGGGGCCCAGACCCAAATGGGGTGGAAGCGACACCATCCGGCCCTGAAGAGGTCCCTCGACGGGAACGTGCACGGTCGGGGACTTCGATACCGGCCGGCCCCAATCCTGACTGGCCCGGCCCTGACCATGGCCTCGACCAGGGCCGGCACGGGCTCCGACATGCATTTTGATTGGAGCCAGCGTGGAACTCCTCTCGGGCTGGTGCCGACCTTAATCTCCCCCCCAGAAGGACCTCGACACGGACTGAGCCCGACCGTGACGGCCACTGCCCCGACCAAGACCTCGACCAGGACTGCAACCCGCCCCGACATGCATCATGGTCGGAACTGCACTCAGGCTGGCGCCGACTTCAACCGGCCCCAAACTGGGGCCCAGAGCCACACGGGGTGGCTGCGACACCATCCAGGCCTGTAGAGGTCCCTCGGCAGGATCGGGCATCGTCAGGGACCTCGACACGGGCTGGCCGCCTACATGCATCTCGACTGAAGCCAGTGCGGAACTCTTCTCGGGCTGGCTCCCACCTTATCCTCCCTGAAAAGGGGCCTCGACATGGACCGACCCCGACTGTGACGGGCCCTGTCCAGACCAAGACCGGCACTGGCCCCGACATGTTCTTGACAGGACCTGTACTCAGGCTGGCGCCGACTTGGACCGGCCACAAAGAGTGGCCCAGAGACACACGGGGTGGCTCCGACACCATCCGTCCCTGAAGACGTCCCTTGACAGGAACGTGCAACGTCGGGTAGTTCCATAAGGGCCGGTCCCAGCCGTGACTGGCAATGCAGAAATCCTCTCGGGCTGGCGCCGACCCTAACCTCCACATGGACCAACCCCGACCGTGATGGGCCCGGCCCTGACCAAGACGGGCACTGGCCCCGACATGCACCTCGAGCGGACCTGCACTCAGGCTGGCGCCGACTTGAACCGGCCCCAAACAGGGGCTCAGAGCCACACGGGGCGGCTCCGACACCATCCGGCCCTGAAGGGGTCCCTCGGCTGGAACGGGTAACGTCGGAGACCTCGACACGGCCGGCCCCGACATAGACTGACCCCGACCGTGACTGGCCATGCCCCGATCCCCACCTCGACCAGCACTGCCACCGGCCCCGACCTGGGCCCTGACATGCATCTCGAACGCACCACCACTCAGGCTGGCGCTGACGTGAACCGGCCCCAAACAGGGGCCCAGAGCCACACGGGGTGGCCACGACACCATCCGACCCTGAAGAGGACCTCTTCAGGGCCGGATGGTGTCGTGGCCACCCCATTTGGGTTTGGGCCCCAGTTTGGGGCCGGTTCAAGTCGGCGCCAGCCTGAGTGGAGGTCCGGTCGAGATGCATGTCAGGGCCCAGGTCGGTGCCGGTGGCGCTGCTGGTGGAGGTCTTGGTCGGGACAGGGCTCGTCACGGTCGGGGTCGGTCCGTGTCGAGGTCCCTCTGCAGGGAGGTTAAGGTCGGCACCAGCCCGAGAGGTTTTCTATTTTGCCTCTGGTCGAGATGCATGTTGGGGCTGGTGCCGGTCTTGGTTGGGACAGGGCCCGTCATGGTCGGGGTTGGTCCATGTGGAGGTTAGGGTCGGCGCCAGCCCGAGAGGATTTCTGTGTTGCCTCTGGTCGAGATGCATGTCGGGGCCGGGGCTGGTGCTGGTCGGGGCCGGGCCAATCACGGTCAGGGTCGGTCTATCTCGGGGCCGGCCCGTGTCGAGGTTTCCGACGTTACCCGTTCCTGTCGAGGGACCTCTTCAGGGCCGGATGGTGTCGCTTCCACCCCATTTGGGTCTGGGCCCCAGTTTGGGGCCGGTTGAAGTTGGCGCCAGCCTGAGTGGAGGTCCGGTCGAGATGCAGAGGCAACATAGAAATCCTCTCGGGCTGGTGCCGACCTTAACCTCCCTGCAGAGGGACCTCGACACGGACCGACCCCGACCGTGACGGCCACTGCCCCGACCAAGACCTCGACCAGGACTGCCACCCGCCCCGACATGGGCCCCGACATGCATCATGGTCGGACCTGCACTCAGGCTGGCGCAGACTTCAACCGGCCCCAAACAGGGGCCCAGACCCACACGGGGTGGCTGCGACACCATCTGGCCCTGAAGAGGTGCCTCGACAGGAACGGGCACCGTCGGGGACTTCGACACTGACCGACCCCGAAATAGACCGACCCCGACCGTGACGGGCACTGTCCCGACCAAGACCGGCATCGGCCCCGACATGTTCTCGACAGCACCTGTACTCAGGCTGGCGCCGACTTGGATGGGCCACAAACATGGGCTCAGACACACACGGGGTGGCTGCGACACCATCCGGCCCTGAATGGGTCCCTCGACAGGAACGGGTAACATCGGAAACCTCGACACGGGCCGGCCCCGACATAGACTGACCCCGACCGTGACTGGCCATTCCCGATCCCCACCTGGACCAGCACTGCCACCGGCCCCGACCTGAGCCCTGACATGCATCTCGAACGCACCACCACTCAGGCTGGCGCCGACTTGAACCGGCCCCAAAGAGTGAGCCAGAACCACACGGGGCGGCTCCGACACCATCCGGCCCTGAAGGGGTCCCTCGGCAGGAACAGGCACCGTCGGGGCCTTCGACACGGGCCCTGCCCCGACCAACAACTCGACCAGGATTGCCACCCGCCCTGACCTGGCCCCGACATGCATCTCGACCGGACCTGCACTCAGGCTGGCGCCGACTTGGACCGGCCCCAAACAGGGGCCCAGAGCCATACTGGGTGACTCCGACACCATCCGGCCCTGAAGCGGTCTCTCGACAGGAACGTGCAATGTCGGGGAGTTCGATAAGGGCCGGTCCCAACCGTGATTGGCAATGCAGAAATCCTCTCGGGCTGGTGCCGACCTAAACCTCCCTGAAAAGGAACCTAGACACGGACCGACCCAGACCGTGACGGGCCCTGTCCCGACCAAGACCTCCACCAGCAACGCCACCGGCACCGAGCTGGGCCCTGACATGCATCTCGACCGGACCTCCACTCAGGCTGGCGCCAACTTGAACCGGCCCCAAACTGGGGCCCAAACCCAAATGGGGTGGCCACGACACCATCCGGCCCTGAAGAGGTCCCTCGACAGGAACGGGTAACGTCGGAGACCTCGACACGGGCCGGCCCCGACATAGACCGACCCCGACCGCGACGGGCCCGGCCCCGACCAGGACCGGCCCCAGCCCCGACATGCATCTCGACCAGAGGCAACACAGAAATCCTCTCGAGCTGGCGCCGACCCTAACCTCCACATGGACCGATCCCGACCGTGATGGGCCCTGTCCCGACCAAGAGCGGCACTGGCCCCGACATGCTCTCGAGCGGACCTGCACTCAGGCTGGCGCCGACTTGAACCGGCCCCAAAGAGGGGCTCAGAGCCACAAGGGGTGGCTGCGACACCATCCGGCCCTGAAGAGGTCCCTCGACAGGAATGGGTAACGTTGGAGACCTCGACACGGGCCGGCCCCGACATAGACCGACCCCGACCGTGACGGGCCCTGTCCCGACCAAGACCTGCCCCAGCCCCGACATGCATCTCGACCAGAGGCAACATAGAAATCCTCTCGGGCTGGTGCCGACCTTAACCTCCCTACAGAGGGACCTCGACACGGACCGACCCCGACCGTGACGGGCCCTGTCCCGACCAAGACCGGCACTGGCCCCGACATGCTCTCGAGCGGACCTCCAGTCAGGCTGGCGCCAACTTGAACCGGCCCCCAAACTGGGGCTCAGACACACACGGGGTGGCTGCGACACCATCCGGCCCTGAAGAGGTCCCTCGACGGGAACGGGCACCGTCGGGGCCTTCGATAATGGGCGGCCCCAATCCTGATTGGCCCGGCCCTGACCATGGCCTCGACCAGGGCCGGCACGGGCTCCGACATGCATTTTGATTGGAGCCAGCGTGGAACTCCTCTCGGGCTGGTGCCGACCTTAACCTCCCTGCAGAGGGACCTCGACACGGACTGACCCCGACCTGACGGGCCCTGTCCCGACCAAGACCGGCACTGGCCCCGACATGCTCTCGACCGGACCTGCACTCAGGCTGGCGCCGACTTGAACCGGCCCCAAACAGGGACCCAGAGCCACACGGGGTGACTGCGACACCATCTGGCCCTGAAGAGGTGCCTCGACAGGAACGGGCACCGTCGGGGACTTCGACACTGACCGACCCCCACAGTGACGGGCCCTGTCCCGACCACAACCTCGACCAGGACCGGCACCGGCCACGACATGCATCTCGACCAGAAGCAACGCAGAAGCCCTCTCGGGCTGGCACTGACCTTAACCTCCCTGCAGAGGGACCTCGAGACGGGCCTGCCCCGAGATAGACCGATCCCGACCGTGATGGGCCCTGTCCCGACCAAGACCGGCACTGGCCCCGACATGTTCTCGACAGGACCTGTACTCAGGCTGGCGCCGACTTGGACGGGCCACAAACATGGGCTCAGACACACACGGGGTGGCTGCGACACCATCCGGCCCTGAATGGGTCCCTCGACAGGAACGGGCACCGTCGGGGACTTCGACACTGACCGATCCCGAGAGTGACGGGCCCTGTCCCGACCACAACCTCGACCAGGACCGGCACCGGCCACGACATGCATCTCGACCAGAAGCAACGCAGAAGCCCTCTCGGGCTGGCGCTGACCTTAACCTCCCTGCAGAGGACCTCGACTCGGGCCGGCCCCGACATAGACTGACCCCCGACCGTGACTGGCCATGCCCCGATCCCCACCTGGACCAGCACTGCCACCGGCCCCGACCTGAGCCCTGACATGCATCTCGAACGCACCACCACTCAGGCTGGCGCCGACTTGAACCGGCCCCAAAGAGTGAGCCAGAACCACACGGGGCGGCTCCGACACCATCCGGCCCTGAAGAGGTGCTTCGACAGGACCGGGTAACTTCGGAGACCTCGACACGGGCCGGCCCCGACATAGACCGACCCCGACCGTGACGGGCCCTGTCCCGACCAAGACCTGCCCCAGCCCCGACATGCATCTCGACCAGAGGCAACATAGAAATCCTCTCGGGCTGGTGCCGACCTTAACCTCCCTACAGAGGGACCTCGACACGGACCGACCCCGACCGTGACGGGCCCTGTCCCGACCAAGACCGGCACTGGCCCCGACATGCTCTCGAGCGGACCTCCAGTCAGGCTGGCGCCAACTTGAACCGGCCCCAAACTGGGGCTCAGACACACACGGGGTGGCTGCGACACCATCCGGCCCTGAAGAGGTCCCTCGACGGGAACGGGCACCGTCGGGGCCTTCGATAATGGGCGGCCCCAATCCTGATTGGCCCGGCCCTGACCATGGCCTCGACCAGGGCCGGCACGGGCTCCGACATGCATTTTGATTGGAGCCAGCGTGGAACTCCTCTCGGGCTGGTGCCGACCTTAACCTCCCTGCAGAGGGACCTCGACACGGACTGACCCCGACCTGACGGGCCCTGTCCCGACCAAGACCGGCACTGGCCCCGACATGCTCTCGACCGGACCTGCACTCAGGCTGGCGCCGACTTGAACCGGCCCCAAACAGGGACCCAGAGCCACACGGGGTGACTGCGACACCATCTGGCCCTGAAGAGGTGCCTCGACAGGAACGGGCACCGTCGGGGACTTCGACACTGACCGACCCCCACAGTGACGGGCCCTGTCCCGACCACAACCTCGACCAGGACCGGCACCGGCCACGACATGCATCTCGACCAGAAGAAACGCAGAAGCCCTCTCGGGCTGGCGCTGACCTTAACCTCCCTGCAGAGGGACCTCGACACGGGCCTGCCCCGAGATAGACCGATCCCGACCGTGATGGGCCCTGTCCTGACCAAGACCGGCACTGGCCCCGACATGTTCTCGACAGGACCTGTACTCAGGCTGGCGCCGACTTGGACGGGCCACAAACATGGGCTCAGACACACACGGGGTGGCTGCGACACCATCCGGCCCTGAATGGGTCCCTCGACAGGAACGGGCACCGTCGGGGACTTCGACACTGACCGATCCCGAGAGTGACGGGCCCTGTCCCGACCACAACCTCGACCAGGACCGGCACCGGCCACGACATGCATCTCGACCAGAAGCAACGCAGAAGCCCTCTCGGGCTGGCGCTGACCTTAACCTCCCTGCAGAGGACCTCGACTCGGGCCGGCCCCGACATAGACTGACCCCCGACCGTGACTGGCCATGCCCCGATCCCCACCTGGACCAGCACTGCCACCGGCCCCGACCTGAGCCCTGACATGCATCTCGAACGCACCACCACTCAGGCTGGCGCCGACTTGAACCGGCCCCAAAGAGTGAGCCAGTACCACACGGGGCGGCTCCGACACCATCCGGCCCTGAAGAGGTGCTTCGACAGGACCGGGTAACGTCGGAGACCTCGACACGGGCCGGCCCCGACATAGAGAGACCCCGACCGTGACGGGCCCTGTCCCGACCAAGACCGGCACTGGCCCCGACATGCTCTCGAGCGGACCTGCACTCAGGCTGGCGCCGACTTGAACCGGCCCCAAACAGGGGCTCAGACCCACACTGGTGCCTGCGACACCATCCGGCCCTGAAGAGGTGCTTCGACAGGACCGGGTAACGTCGGAGACCTCGACACGGGCCGGCCCCGACATAGAGAGACCCCGACCGTGACGGGCCCTGTCCCGACCAAGACCTGCCCCGGCCCCGACATGCATCTCGACCAGAGGCAACATAGAAATCCTCTCGGGCTGGTGCCGACCTTAACCTCCCTGCAGAGGGACCTCGACACGGACCGACCCCGACCGTGACGGCCACTGCCCCGACCAAGACCTCGACCAGGACTGCCACCCGCCCCGACATGGGCCCCGACATGCATCATGGTCGGACCTGCACTCAGGCTGGCGCAGACTTCAACCGGCCCCAAACAGGGGCCCAGACCCACACGGGGTGGCTGCGACACCATCTGGCCCTGAAGAGGTGCCTCGACAGGAACGGGCACCGTCGGGGACTTCGACACTGACCGACCCCGAAATAGACCGACCCCGACCGTGACGGGCACTGTCCCGACCAAGACCGGCATCGGCCCCGACATGTTCTCGACAGCACCTGTACTCAGGCTGGCGCCGACTTGGATGGGCCACAAACATGGGCTCAGACACACACGGGGTGGCTGCGACACCATCCGGCCCTGAATGGGTCCCTCGACGGGAACGGGTAACATCGGAAACCTCGACACGGGCCGGCCCCGACATAGACTGACCCCGACCGTGACTGGCCATTCCCGATCCCCACCTGGACCAGCACTGCCACCGGCCCCGACCTGAGCCCTGACATGCATCTCGAACGCACCACCACTCAGGCTGGCGCCGACTTGAACCGGCCCCAAAGAGTGAGCCAGAACCACACGGGGCGGCTCCGACACCATCCGGCCCTGAAGGGGTCCCTCGGCAGGAACAGGCACCGTCGGGGCCTTCGACACGGGCCCTGCCCCGACCAACAACTCGACCAGGATTGCCACCCGCCCTGACCTGGCCCCGACATGCATCTCGACCGGACCTGCACTCAGGCTGGCGCCGACTTGGACCGGCCCCAAACAGGGGCCCAGAGCCATACTGGGTGACTCCGACACCATCCGGCCCTGAAGCGGTCTCTCGACAGGAACGTGCAATGTCGGGGAGTTCGATAAGGGCCGGTCCCAACCGTGATTGGCAATGCAGAAATCCTCTCGGGCTGGTGCCGACCTAAACCTCCCTGAAAAGGAACCTAGACACGGACCGACCCAGACCGTGACGGGCCCTGTCCCGACCAAGACCTCCACCAGCAACGCCACCGGCACCGAGCTGGGCCCTGACATGCATCTCGACCGGACCTCCACTCAGGCTGGCGCCAACTTGAACCGGCCCCAAACTGGGGCCCAAACCCAAATGGGGTGGCCACGACACCATCCGGCCCTGAAGAGGTCCCTCGACAGGAACGGGTAACGTCGGAGACCTCGACACGGGCCGGCCCCGACATAGACCGACCCCGACCGCGACGGGCCCGGCCCCGACCAGGACCGGCCCCAGCCCCGACATGCATCTCGACCAGAGGCAACACAGAAATCCTCTCGAGCTGGCGCCGACCCTAACCTCCACATGGACCGATCCCGACCGTGATGGGCCCTGTCCCGACCAAGAGCGGCACTGGCCCCGACATGCTCTCGAGCGGACCTGCACTCAGGCTGGCGCCGACTTGAACCGGCCCCAAAGAGGGGCTCAGAGCCACAAGGGGTGGCTGCGACACCATCCGGCCCTGAAGAGGTCCCTCGATAGGAATGGGTAACGTTGGAGACCTCGACACGGGCCGGCCCCGACATAGACCGACCCCGACCGTGATGGGCCCTGTCCCGACCAAGACCTGCCCCAGCCCCGACATGCATCTCGACCAGAGGCAACATAGAAATCCTCTCGGGCTGGTGCCGACCTTAACCTCCCTACAGAGGGACCTCGACACGGACCGACCCCGACCGTGACGGGCCCTGTCCCGACCAAGACCGGCACTGGCCCCGACATGCTCTCGAGCGGACCTCCAGTCAGGCTGGCGCCAACTTGAACCGGCCCCAAACTGGGGCTCAGACACACACGGGGTGGCTGCGACACCATCCGGCCCTGAAGAGGTCCCTCGACGGGAACGGGCACCGTCGGGGCCTTCGATAATGGGCGGCCCCAATCCTGATTGGCCCGGCCCTGACCATGGCCTCGACCAGGGCCGGCACGGGCTCCGACATGCATTTTGATTGGAGCCAGCGTGGAACTCCTCTCGGGCTGGTGCCGACCTTAACCTCCCTGCAGAGGGACCTCGACACGGACTGACCCCGACCTGACGGGCCCTGTCCCGACCAAGACCGGCACTGGCCCCGACATGCTCTCGACCGGACCTGCACTCAGGCTGGCGCCGACTTGAACCGGCCCCAAACAGGGACCCAGAGCCACACGGGGTGACTGCGACACCATCTGGCCCTGAAGAGGTGCCTCGACAGGAACGGGCACCGTCGGGGACTTCGACACTGACCGACCCCCACAGTGACGGGCCCTGTCCCGACCACAACCTCGACCAGGACCGGCACCGGCCACGACATGCATCTCGACCAGAAGCAACGCAGAAGCCCTCTCGGGCTGGCGCTGACCTTAACCTCCCTGCAGAGGGACCTCGACACGGGCCTGCCCCGAGATAGACCGATCCCGACCGTGATGGGCCCTGTCCCGACCAAGACCGGCACTGGCCCCGACATGTTCTCGACAGGACCTGTACTCAGGCTGGCGCCGACTTGGACGGGCCACAAACATGGGCTCAGACACACACGGGGTGGCTGCGACACCATCCGGCCCTGAATGGGTCCCTCGACAGGAACGGGCACCGTCGGGGACTTCGACACTGACCGATCCCGAGAGTGACGGGCCCTGTCCCGACCACAACCTCGACCAGGACCGGCACCGGCCACGACATGCATCTCGACCAGAAGCAACGCAGAAGCCCTCTCGGGCTGGCGCTGACCTTAACCTCCCTGCAGAGGACCTCGACTAGGGCCGGCCCCGACATAGACTGACCCCCGACCGTGACTGGCCATGCCCCGATCCCCACCTGGACCAGCACTGCCACCGGCCCCGACCTGAGCCCTGACATGCATCTCGAACGCACCACCACTCAGGCTGGCGCCGACTTGAACCGGCCCCAAAGAGTGAGCCAGAACCACACGGGGCGGCTCCGACACCATCCGGCCCTGAAGAGGTGCTTCGACAGGACCGGGTAACGTCGGAGACCTCGACACGGGCCGGCCCCGACATAGAGAGACCCCGACCGTGACGGGCCCTGTCCCGACCAAGACCGGCACTGGCCCCGACATGCTCTCGAGCGGACCTGCACTCAGGCTGGCGCCGACTTGAACCGGCCCCAAACAGGGGCTCAGACCCACACTGGCGCCTGCGACACCATCCGGCCCTGAAGAGGTGCTTCGACAGGACCGGGTAACGTCGGAGACCTCGACACGGGCCGGCCCCGACATAGAGAGACCCCGACCGTGACGGGCCCTGTCCCGACCAAGACCTGCCCCGGCCCCGACATGCATCTCGACCAGAGGCAACATAGAAATCCTCTCGGGCTGGTGCCGACCTTAACCTCCCTGCAGAGGGACCTCGACACGGACCGACCCCGACCGTGACGGCCACTGCCCCGACCAAGACCTCGACCAGGACTGCCACCCGCCCCGACATGGGCCCCGACATGCATCATGGTCGGACCTGCACTCAGGCTGGCGCAGACTTCAACCGGCCCCAAACAGGGGCCCAGACCCACACGGGGTGGCTGCGACACCATCTGGCCCTGAAGAGGTGCCTCGACAGGAACGGGCACCGTCGGGGACTTCGACACTGACCGACCCCGAAATAGACCGACCCCGACCGTGACGGGCACTGTCCCGACCAAGACCGGCATCGGCCCCGACATGTTCTCGACAGCACCTGTACTCAGGCTGGCGCCGACTTGGATGGGCCACAAACATGGGCTCAGACACACACGGGGTGGCTGCGACACCATCCGGCCCTGAATGGGTCCCTCGACGGGAACGGGTAACATCGGAAACCTCGACACGGGCCGGCCCCGACATAGACTGACCCCGACCGTGACTGGCCATTCCCGATCCCCACCTGGACCAGCACTGCCACCGGCCCCGACCTGAGCCCTGACATGCATCTCGAACGCACCACCACTCAGGCTGGCGCCGACTTGAACCGGCCCCAAAGAGTGAGCCAGAACCACACGGGGCGGCTCCGACACCATCCGGCCCTGAAGGGGTCCCTCGGCAGGAACAGGCACCGTCGGGGCCTTCGACACGGGCCCTGCCCCGACCAACAACTCGACCAGGATTGCCACCCGCCCTGACCTGGCCCCGACATGCATCTCGACCGGACCTGCACTCAGGCTGGCGCCGACTTGGACCGGCCCCAAACAGGGGCCCAGAGCCATACTGGGTGACTCCGACACCATCCGGCCCTGAAGCGGTCTCTCGACAGGAACGTGCAATGTCGGGGAGTTCGATAAGGGCCGGTCCCAACCGTGATTGGCAATGCAGAAATCCTCTCGGGCTGGTGCCGACCTAAACCTCCCTGAAAAGGAACCTAGACACGGACCGACCCAGACCGTGACGGGCCCTGTCCCGACCAAGACCTCCACCAGCAACGCCACCGGCACCGAGCTGGGCCCTGACATGCATCTCGACCGGACCTCCACTCAGGCTGGCGCCAACTTGAACCGGCCCCAAACTGGGGCCCAAACCCAAATGGGGTGGCCACGACACCATCCGGCCCTGAAGAGGTCCCTCGACAGGAACGGGTAACGTCGGAGACCTCGACACGGGCCGGCCCCGACATAGACCGACCCCGACCGCGACGGGCCCGGCCCCGACCAGGACCGGCCCCAGCCCCGACATGCATCTCGACCAGAGGCAACACAGAAATCCTCTCGAGCTGGCGCCGACCCTAACCTCCACATGGACCGATCCCGACCGTGATGGGCCCTGTCCCGACCAAGAGCGGCACTGGCCCCGACATGCTCTCGAGCGGACCTGCACTCAGGCTGGCGCCGACTTGAACCGGCCCCAAAGAGGGGCTCAGAGCCACAAGGGGTGGCTGCGACACCATCCGGCCCTGAAGAGGTCCCTCGATAGGAATGGGTAACGTTGGAGACCTCGACACGGGCCGGCCCCGACATAGACCGACCCCGACCGTGATGGGCCCTGTCCCGACCAAGACCTGCCCCAGCCCCGACATGCATCTCGACCAGAGGCAACATAGAAATCCTCTCGGGCTGGTGCCGACCTTAACCTCCCTACAGAGGGACCTCGACACGGACCGACCCCGACCGTGACGGGCCCTGTCCCGACCAAGACCGGCACTGGCCCCGACATGCTCTCGACCGGACCTCCAGTCAGGCTGGCGCCAACTTGAACCGGCCCCAAACTGGGGCTCAGACACACACGGGGTGGCTGCGACACCATCCGGCCCTGAAGAGGTCCCTCGACGGGAACGGGCACCGTCGGGGCCTTCGATAATGGGCGGCCCCAATCCTGATTGGCCCGGCCCTGACCATGGCCTCGACCAGGGCCGGCACGGGCTCCGACATGCATTTTGATTGGAGCCAGCGTGGAACTCCTCTCGGGCTGGTGCCGACCTTAACCTCCCTGCAGAGGGACCTCGACACGGACTGACCCCGACCTGACGGGCCCTGTCCCGACCAAGACCGGCACTGGCCCCGACATGCTCTCGACCGGACCTGCACTCAGGCTGGCGCCGACTTGAACCGGCCCCAAACAGGGACCCAGAGCCACACGGGGTGACTGCGACACCATCTGGCCCTGAAGAGGTGCCTCGACAGGAACGGGCACCGTCGGGGACTTCGACACTGACCGACCCCCACAGTGACGGGCCCTGTCCCGACCACAACCTCGACCAGGACCGGCACCGGCCACGACATGCATCTCGACCAGAAGCAACGCAGAAGCCCTCTCGGGCTGGCGCTGACCTTAACCTCCCTGCAGAGGGACCTCGACACGGGCCTGCCCCGAGATAGACCGATCCCGACCGTGATGGGCCCTGTCCCGACCAAGACCGGCACTGGCCCCGACATGTTCTCGACAGGACCTGTACTCAGGCTGGCGCCGACTTGGACGGGCCACAAACATGGGCTCAGACACACACGGGGTGGCTGCGACACCATCCGGCCCTGAATGGGTCCCTCGACAGGAACGGGCACCGTCGGGGACTTCGACACTGACCGATCCCGAGAGTGACGGGCCCTGTCCCGACCACAACCTCGACCAGGACCGGCACCGGCCACGACATGCATCTCGACCAGAAGCAACGCAGAAGCCCTCTCGGGCTGGCGCTGACCTTAACCTCCCTGCAGAGGACCTCGACTAGGGCCGGCCCCGACATAGACTGACCCCCGACCGTGACTGGCCATGCCCCGATCCCCACCTGGACCAGCACTGCCACCGGCCCCGACCTGAGCCCTGACATGCATCTCGAACGCACCACCACTCAGGCTGGCGCCGACTTGAACCGGCCCCAAAGAGTGAGCCAGAACCACACGGGGCGGCTCCGACACCATCCGGCCCTGAAGAGGTGCTTCGACAGGACCGGGTAACGTCGGAGACCTCGACACGGGCCGGCCCCGACATAGAGAGACCCCGACCGTGACGGGCCCTGTCCCGACCAAGACCGGCACTGGCCCCGACATGCTCTCGAGCGGACCTGCACTCAGGCTGGCGCCGACTTGAACCGGCCCCAAACAGGGGCTCAGACCCACACTGGCGCCTGCGACACCATCCGGCCCTGAAGAGGTGCTTCGACAGGACCGGGTAACGTCGGAGACCTCGACACGGGCCGGCCCCGACATAGAGAGACCCCGACCGTGACGGGCCCTGTCCCGACCAAGACCTGCCCCGGCCCCGACATGCATCTCGACCAGAGGCAACATAGAAATCCTCTCGGGCTGGTGCCGACCTTAACCTCCCTGCAGAGGGACCTCGACACGGACCGACCCCGACCGTGACGGCCACTGCCCCGACCAAGACCTCGACCAGGACTGCCACCCGCCCCGACATGGGCCCCGACATGCATCATGGTCGGACCTGCACTCAGGCTGGCGCAGACTTCAACCGGCCCCAAACAGGGGCCCAGACCCACACGGGGTGGCTGCGACACCATCTGGCCCTGAAGAGGTGCCTCGACAGGAACGGGCACCGTCGGGGACTTCGACACTGACCGACCCCGAAATAGACCGACCCCGACCGTGACGGGCACTGTCCCGACCAAGACCGGCATCGGCCCCGACATGTTCTCGACAGCACCTGTACTCAGGCTGGCGCCGACTTGGATGGGCCACAAACATGGGCTCAGACACACACGGGGTGGCTGCGACACCATCCGGCCCTGAATGGGTCCCTCGACAGGAACGGGTAACATCGGAAACCTCGACACGGGCCGGCCCCGACATAGACTGACGCCGACCGTGACTGGCCATTCCCGATCCCCACCTGGACCAGCACTGCCACCGGCCCCGACCTGAGCCCTGACATGCATCTCGAACGCACCACCACTCAGGCTGGCGCCGACTTGAACCGGCCCCAAAGAGTGAGCCAGAACCACACGGGGCGGCTCCGACACCATCCGGCCCTGAAGGGGTCCCTCGGCAGGAACAGGCACCGTCGGGGCCTTTGACACGGGCCCTGCCCCGACCAACAACTCGACCAGGATTGCCACCCGCCCTGACCTGGCCCCGACATGCATCTCGACCGGACCTGCACTCAGGCTGGCGCCGACTTGGACCGGCCCCAAACAGGGGCCCAGAGCCATACTGGGTGACTCCGACACCATCCGGCCCTGAAGCGGTCTCTCGACAGGAACGTGCAATGTCGGGGAGTTCGATAAGGGCCGGTCCCAACCGTGATTGGCAATGCAGAAATCCTCTCGGGCTGGTGCCGACCTAAACCTCCCTGAAAAGGAACCTAGACACGGACCGACCCAGACCGTGACGGGCCCTGTCCCGACCAAGACCTCCACCAGCAACGCCACCGGCACCGAGCTGGGCCCTGACATGCATCTCGACCGGACCTCCACTCAGGCTGGCGCCAACTTGAACCGGCCCCAAACTGGGGCCCAAACCCAAATGGGGTGGCCACGACACCATCCGGCCCTGAGAGGTCCCTCGACAGGAACGGGTAACGTCGGAGACCTCGACACGGGCCGGCCCCGACATAGACCGACCCCGACTGCGACGGGCCCGGCCCCGACCAGGACCGGCCCCAGCCCCGACATGCATCTCGACCAGAGGCAACACAGAAATCCTCTCGAGCTGGCGCCGACCCTAACCTCCACATGGACCGATCCCGACCGTGATGGGCCCTGTCCCGACCAAGACCGGCACTGGCCCCGACATGCTCTCGAGCGGACCTGCACTCAGGCTGGCGCCGACTTGAACCGGCCCCAAAGAGGGGCTCAGAGCCACAAGGGGTGGCTGTGACACCATCCGGCCCTGAAGAGGTCCCTCGACAGGAATGGGTAACGTTGGAGACCTCGACACGGGCCGGCCCCGACATAGAGAGACCCCGACCGTGATGGGCCCTGTCCCGACCAAGACCTGCCCCAGCCCCGACATGCATCTCGACCAGAGGCAACATAGAAATCCTCTCGGGCTGGTGCCGACCTTAACCTCCCTGCAGAGGGACCTCGACACGGACCGACCCCGACCGTGACGGCCACTGCCCTGACCAAGACCTCGACCAGGACTGCCACCCGCCCCGACATGGGCCCCGACATGCATCATGGTCGGACCTGCACTCAGGCTGGCGCAGACTTCAACCTGCCCCAACAGGGGCCCAGACCCACACGGGGTGGCTCTGACAGCATCTGGCCCTGAAGAGGTCCCTCGACAGGAACGGGCACCGTCGGAGACTTCGATATGGGCCGGCCCCCAACATGCATCTCGACTGGACCCAGTGCGGAACTCTTCTCGGGCTGACCTTAACCTCCCTGCAGAGGGACCTTGACACGAACTGACCCCGACTGTGACGGGCACTGCCCCGACCAACAACTCGACCAGGATTGCCACCCGCCCTGACCTGGGCCCCGACATGCATCTCGACCGGACCGCCACTCAGGCTGGCGCCGACTTCAACCGGCCCCAAACAGCGGCTCAGACCCACACTGGCGGCTGCGATACCATCCGGCCCTGAAGAGGTGCTTCGACAGGACCGGGTAACGTCGGAGACCTCGACACGGGCCGGCCCCGACCGTGAGGGGCCTGTCCCGAGCAAGACCGCCACTGGCCCCGACATGCTCTCGAGCGGACCTCCAGTCAGGCTGGCGCCGACTTGAACCGGCCCCAAACTGGGGCTCAGACACACACGGGGTGGCTGCGACACCATCCGGCCCTGAAGAGGTCCCTCGACGGGAACGGGCACCGTCAGGGCCTTCGATAATGGGCGGCCCCAATCCTGATTGGCCCGGCCCTGACCATGGCCTCGACCAGGGCCGGCACGGGGTCCGACATGCATTTTGATTGGAGCCAGCGTGGAACTCCTCTCGGGCTGGTGCCGACCTTAACCTCCGTACAGAGGGACCTCGACACGGACCGACCCCGACCGTGACGGCCACTGCCCCGACCAAGACCTCGACCAGGACTGCCACCCGCCCCGACATGGGCCCCGACATGCATCATGGTCGGACCTACACACAGGCTGGCGCAGACTTCAACCTGCCCCAAACAGGGGCCCAGACCCACACGGGGTGGCTCTGACAGCATCTGGCCCTGAAGAGGTGCCTCGACAGGAACGTGCACCGTCGGAGACCTCGACACGGGCCGGCCCCGACATAGACCGACCCCGACCGTGACGGGCCCTGTCCCGACCAAGACCGGCACTGGCCCCGACATGCTCTCGAGCGGACCTGCACTCAGGCTGGCGCCGACTTGAACCGGCCCCAAACAGGGGCTCAGACCCACACTGGCGGCTGCGACACCATCCGGCCCTGAAGAGGTCCCTCGACAGGACCGGGTAACGTCGGAGACCTCGACACGGGACGGCCCCGACATAGAGCGACCCCGACCGTGACGGGCCCTGTCCCGACCAAGACCTGCCCCAGCCCCGACATGCATCTCGACCAGAGGCAACATAGAAATCCTCTCGGGCTGGTGCCGACCTTAACCTCCCTACAGAGGGACCTCGACACGGACCGACCCCGACCGTGACGGGCCCTGTCCCGACCAAGACCGGCACTGGCCCCGACATGCTCTCGAGCGGACCTGCAGTCAGGCTGGCGCCGACTTGAACCGGCCCCAAACAGGGGCTCAGACACACACGGGGTGGCTGCGACACCATCCGGCCCTGAAGAGGTCCCTCGACAGAATGTGCACCATCGGGGACTTCGACAATGGGCGGCCCCAATCCTGATTGGCCCGGCCCTGACCATTACCTCGACCAGGGCCGGCACGGGCCCCAACATGCATTTTGATTGGAGCCAGCGCGGAACTCCTCTCGGTCTGACGCCCACCTTAACCTCCCTGCAGAAGGACCTCGACACGGACCGACCCCGACCGTGACGGCCACTGCCCCGACCAAGACCTCGACCAGGACTGCCACCCGCCCCGACATGGGCCCCGACATGCATCATGGTCGGACCTACACACAGGCTGGCGCAGACTTCAACCGGCCCCAAACAGGGGCCCAGACCCACACGGGGTGGCTCTGACAGCATCTGGCCCTGAAGAGGTCCCTCGACAGGAACGTGCACCGTCGGAGACCTCGACACGGGCCGGCCCCGACATAGACCGACCCCGACCGTGACGGGCCCTGTCCCGACCAAGACCGGCACTGGCCCCGACATGCTCTCGAGCGGACCTGCACTCAGGCTGGCGCCGACTTGAACTGGCCCCAAACAGGGGCTCAGACACACACTGGCGCCTGCGACACCATCCGGCCCTGAAGAGGTGCCTCGACAGGACCGGGTAACGTTGGAGACCTAGACACGGGCCGGCCCCGAGATAGACCGACCCCGACCGTGACGGGCCCTGTCCCGACCAAGACCTGCCCCGGCCCCGACATGCATCTCGACCAGAGGCAACATAGAAATCCTCTCGGGCTGGTGCCGACCTTAACCTCCCTACAGAGGGACCTCGACACGGACCGACCCCGACCGTGACGGGCCCTGTCCCGACCAAGACCGGCACTGGCCCCGACATGCTCTCGAGCGGACCTGCACTCAGGCTGGCGCCGACTTGAACCGGCCCCAAACAGGGGCCCAGACCCAAATGGGGTGGAAGCGACACCATCCGGCCCTGAAGAGGTCCCTCGACGGGAACGTGCACGGTCAGGGACTTCGATACCGGCCGGCCCCAATCCTGACTGGCCCGGCCCTGACCATGGCCTCGACCAGGGCCGGCACGGGCTCCGACATGCATTTTGATTGGAGCCAGCGTGGAACTCCTCTCGGGCTGGTGCCGACCTTAATCTCCCCCCCAGAAGGACCTCGACACGGACTGAGCCCGACCGTGACGGCCACTGCCCCGACCAAGACCTCGACCAGGACTGCAACCCGCCCCGACATGCATCATGGTCGGAACTGCACTCAGGCTGGCGCCGACTTCAACCGGCCCCAAACTGGGGCCCAGAGCCACACGGGGTGGCTGCGACACCATCCAGGCCTGTAGAGGTCCCTCGGCAGGATCGGGCATCGTCAGGGACCTCGACACGGGCTGGCCGCCTACATGCATCTCGACTGAAGCCAGTGCGGAACTCTTCTCGGGCTGGCTCCCACCTTATCCTCCCTGAAAAGGGGCCTCGACATGGACCGACCCCGACTGTGACGGGCCCTGTCCATACCAAGACCGGCACTGGCCCCGACATGTTCTTGACAGGACCTGTACTCAGGCTGGCGCCGACTTGGACCGGCCACAAAGAGTGGCCCAGAGACACACGGGGTGGCTCCGACACCATCCGTCCCTGAAGACGTCCCTTGACAGGAACGTGCAACGTCGGGTAGTTCCATAAGGGCCGGTCCCAGCCGTGACTGGCAATGCAGAAATCCTCTCGGGCTGGCGCCGACCCTAACCTCCACATGGACCAACCCCGACCGTGATGGGCCCGGCCCTGACCAAGACGGGCACTGGCCCCGACATGCACCTCGAGCGGACCTGCACTCAGGCTGGCGCCGACTTGAACCGGCCCCAAACAGGGGCTCAGAGCCACACGGGGCGGCTCCGACACCCTCCGGCCCTGAAGGGGTCCCTCGGCTGGAACATGCACCGTTGGGGCCTTCGATACGGGCCGGCCCCGACCGTGACGGGCCCTGCCCCGACCAACAATTCGACCAGGATGGCCACCCGCCCTGACGTGGCCCCGACATGCATCTCGACCGGACCTGCACTCAGGCTGGCGCCGACTTGGACCGGCCCCAAACAGGGGCCCAGAGCCATACTGGGTGACTCCGACACCATCCGGCCCTGAAGTGGTCTCTCGACAGGAACGGGTAACATCGGGGAGTTCGATAAGGGCCGGTCCCAACCGTGATTGGCAATGCAGAAATCCTCTCGGGCTGGTGCCGACCTTAACCTCCCTGAAAAGGAACCTAGACACGGACCGACCCAGACCGTGACGGGCCCTGTCCCGACCAAGACCTCCACCAGCAACGCCACCGGCACCGAGCTGGGCCCTGACATGCATCTCGACCGGACCTCCACTCAGGCTGGCGCCAACTTGAACCGGCCCCAAACTGGGGCCCAAACCCAAATGGGGTGGCCACGACACCATCCGGCCCTGAAGAGGTCCCTCGACAGGAACGGGTAACGTCGGAGACCTCGACACGGCCGGCCCCGACATAGACTGACCCCGACCGTGACTGGCCATGCCCCGATCCCCACCTCGACCAGCACTGCCACCGGCCCCGACCTGGGCCCTGACATGCATCTCGAACGCACCACCACTCAGGCTGGCGCTGACGTGAACCGGCCCCAAACAGGGGCCCAGAGCCACACGGGGTGGCCACGACACCATCCGACCCTGAAGAGGACCTCTTCAGGGCCGGATGGTGTCGTGGCCACCCCATTTGGGTTTGGGCCCCAGTTTGGGGCCGGTTCAAGTCGGCGCCAGCCTGAGTGGAGGTCCGGTCGAGATGCATGTCAGGGCCCAGGTCGGTGCCGGTGGCGCTGCTGGTGGAGGTCTTGGTCGGGACAGGGCTCGTCACGGTCGGGGTCGGTCCGTGTCGAGGTCCCTCTGCAGGGAGGTTAAGGTCGGCACCAGCCCGAGAGGTTTTCTATTTTGCCTCTGGTCGAGATGCATGTTGGGGCTGGTGCCGGTCTTGGTTGGGACAGGGCCCGTCATGGTCGGGGTTGGTCCATGTGGAGGTTAGGGTCGGCGCCAGCCCGAGAGGATTTCTGTGTTGCCTCTGGTCGAGATGCATGTCGGGGCCGGGGCTGGTGCTGGTCGGGGCCGGGCCAATCACGGTCAGGGTCGGTCTATCTCGGGGCCGGCCCGTGTCGAGGTTTCCGACGTTACCCGTTCCTGTCGAGGGACCTCTTCAGGGCCGGATGGTGTCGCTTCCACCCCATTTGGGTCTGGGCCCCAGTTTGGGGCCGGTTGAAGTTGGCGCCAGCCTGAGTGGAGGTCCGGTCGAGATGCAGAGGCAACATAGAAATCCTCTCGGGCTGGTGCCGACCTTAACCTCCCTGCAGAGGGACCTCGACACGGACCGACCCCGACCGTGACGGCCACTGCCCCGACCAAGACCTCGACCAGGACTGCCACCCGCCCCGACATGGGCCCCGACATGCATCATGGTCGGACCTGCACTCAGGCTGGCGCAGACTTCAACCGGCCCCAAACAGGGGCCCAGACCCACACGGGGTGGCTGCGACACCATCTGGCCCTGAAGAGGTGCCTCGACAGGAACGGGCACCGTCGGGGACTTCGACACTGACCGACCCCGAAATAGACCGACCCCGACCGTGACGGGCACTGTCCCGACCAAGACCGGCATCGGCCCCGACATGTTCTCGACAGCACCTGTACTCAGGCTGGCGCCGACTTGGATGGGCCACAAACATGGGCTCAGACACACACGGGGTGGCTGCGACACCATCCGGCCCTGAATGGGTCCCTCGACGGGAACGGGTAACATCGGAAACCTCGACACGGGCCGGCCCCGACATAGACTGACCCCGACCGTGACTGGCCATTCCCGATCCCCACCTGGACCAGCACTGCCACCGGCCCCGACCTGAGCCCTGACATGCATCTCGAACGCACCACCACTCAGGCTGGCGCCGACTTGAACCGGCCCCAAAGAGTGAGCCAGAACCACACGGGGCGGCTCCGACACCATCCGGCCCTGAAGGGGTCCCTCGGCAGGAACAGGCACCGTCGGGGCCTTCGACACGGGCCCTGCCCCGACCAACAACTCGACCAGGATTGCCACCCGCCCTGACCTGGCCCCGACATGCATCTCGACCGGACCTGCACTCAGGCTGGCGCCGACTTGGACCGGCCCCAAACAGGGGCCCAGAGCCATACTGGGTGACTCCGACACCATCCGGCCCTGAAGCGGTCTCTCGACAGGAACGTGCAATGTCGGGGAGTTCGATAAGGGCCGGTCCCAACCGTGATTGGCAATGCAGAAATCCTCTCGGGCTGGTGCCGACCTAAACCTCCCTGAAAAGGAACCTAGACACGGACCGACCCAGACCGTGACGGGCCCTGTCCCGACCAAGACCTCCACCAGCAACGCCACCGGCACCGAGCTGGGCCCTGACATGCATCTCGACCGGACCTCCACTCAGGCTGGCGCCAACTTGAACCGGCCCCAAACTGGGGCCCAAACCCAAATGGGGTGGCCACAACACCATCCGGCCCTGAAGAGGTCCCTCGACAGGAACGGGTAACGTCGGAGACCTCGACACGGCCGGCCCCGACATAGACTGACCCCGACCGTGACTGGCCATGCCCCGATCCCCACCTCGACCAGCACTGCCACCGGCCCCGACCTGGGCCCTGACATGCATCTCGAACGCACCACCACTCAGGCTGGCGCTGACGTGAACCGGCCCCAAACAGGGGCCCAGAGCCACACGGGGTGGCCACGACACCATCCGACCCTGAAGAGGACCTCTTCAGGGCCGGATGGTGTCGTGGCCACCCCATTTGGGTTTGGGCCCCAGTTTGGGGCCGGTTCAAGTCGGCGCCAGCCTGAGTGCAGGTCCGCTCGAGATGCATGTCAGGGCCCAGGTCGGTGCCGGTGGCGCTGCTGGTGGAGGTCTTGGTCGGGACAGGGCTCGTCACGGTCGGGGTCGGTCCGTGTCGAGGTCCCTCTGCAGGGAGGTTAAGGTCGGCACCAGCCCGAGAGGTTTTCTATTTTGCCTCTGGTCGAGATGCATGTTGGGGCTGGTGCCGGTCTTGGTTGGGACAGGGCCCGTCATGGTCGGGGTTGGTCCATGTGGAGGTTAGGGTCGGCGCCAGCCCGAGAGGATTTCTGTGTTGCCTCTGGTCGAGATGCATGTCGGGGCCGGGGCTGGTGCTGGTCGGGGCCGGGCCAATCACGGTCAGGGTCGGTCTATCTCGGGGCCGCCCCGTGTCGAGGTTTCCGACGTTACCCGTTCCTGTCGAGGGACCTCTTCAGGGCCGGATGGTGTCGCTTCCACCCCATTTGGGTCTGGGCCCCAGTTTGGGGCCGGTTGAAGTTGGCGCCAGCCTGAGTGGAGGTCCGGTCGAGATGCAGAGGCAACATAGAAATCCTCTCGGGCTGGTGCCGACCTTAACCTCCCTGCAGAGGGACCTCGACACGGACCGACCCCGACCGTGACGGCCACTGCCCCGACCAAGACCTCGACCAGGACTGCCACCCGCCCCGACATGGGCCCCGACATGCATCATGGTCGGACCTGCACTCAGGCTGGCGCAGACTTCAACCGGCCCCAAACAGGGGCCCAGACCCACACGGGGTGGCTGCGACACCATCTGGCCCTGAAGAGGTGCCTCGACAGGAACGGGCACCGTCGGGGATTTCGACACTGACCGACCCCGAAATAGACCGACCCCGACCGTGACGGGCACTGTCCCGACCAAGACCGGCATCGGCCCCGACATGTTCTCGACAGCACCTGTACTCAGGCTGGCGCCGACTTGGATGGGCCACAAACATGGGCTCAGACACACACGGGGTGGCTGCGACACCATCCGGCCCTGAATGGGTCCCTCGACGGGAACGGGTAACATCGGAAACCTCGACACGGGCCGGCCCCGACATAGACTGACCCCGACCGTGACTGGCCATTCCCGATCCCCACCTGGACCAGCACTGCCACCGGCCCCGACCTGAGCCCTGACATGCATCTCGAACGCACCACCACTCAGGCTGGCGCCGACTTGAACCGGCCCCAAAGAGTGAGCCAGAACCACACGGGGCGGCTCCGACACCATCCGGCCCTGAAGGGGTCCCTCGGCAGGAACAGGCACCGTCGGGGCCTTCGACACGGGCCCTGCCCCGACCAACAACTCGACCAGGATTGCCACCCGCCCTGACCTGGCCCCGACATGCATCTCGACCGGACCTGCACTCAGGCTGGCGCCGACTTGGACCGGCCCCAAACAGGGGCCCAGAGCCATACTGGGTGACTCCGACACCATCCGGCCCTGAAGCGGTCTCTCGACAGGAACGTGCAATGTCGGGGAGTTCGATAAGGGCCGGTCCCAACCGTGATTGGCAATGCAGAAATCCTCTCGGGCTGGTGCCGACCTAAACCTCCCTGAAAAGGAACCTAGACACGGACCGACCCAGACCGTGACGGGCCCTGTCCCGACCAAGACCTCCACCAGCAGCGCCACCGGCACCGAGCTGGGCCCTGACATGCATCTCGACCGGACCTCCACTCAGGCTGGCGCCGACTTGAACCGGCCCCAAAGAGGGGCTCAGAGCCACAAGGGGTGGCTGCGACACCATCCGGCCCTGAAGAGGTCCCTCGACAGGAATGGGTAACGTTGGAGACCTCGACACGGGCCGGCCCCGACATAGACCGACCCCGACCGTGACGGGCCCTGTCCCGACCAAGACCTGCCCCAGCCCCGACATGCATCTCGACCAGAGGCAACATAGAAATCCTCTCGGGCTGGTGCCGACCTTAACCTCCCTACAGAGGGACCTCGACACGGACCGACCCCGACCGTGACGGGCCCTGTCCCGACCAAGACCGGCACTGGCCCCGACATGCTCTCGAGCGGACCTCCAGTCAGGCTGGCGCCAACTTGAACCGGCCCCAAACTGGGGCTCAGACACACACGGGGTGGCTGCGACACCATCCGGCCCTGAAGAGGTCCCTCGACGGGAACGGGCACCGTCGGGGCCTTCGATAATGGGCGGCCCCAATCCTGATTGGCCCGGCCCTGACCATGGCCTCGACCAGGGCCGGCACGGGCTCCGACATGCATTTTGATTGGAGCCAGCGTGGAACTCCTCTCGGGCTGGTGCCGACCTTAACCTCCCTGCAGAGGGACCTCGACACGGACTGACCCCGACCTGACGGGCCCTGTCCCGACCAAGACCGGCACTGGCCCCGACATGCTCTCGACCGGACCTGCACTCAGGCTGGCGCCGACTTGAACCGGCCCCAAACAGGGACCCAGAGCCACACGGGGTGACTGCGACACCATCTGGCCCTGAAGAGGTGCCTCGACAGGAACGGGCACCTTCGGGGACTTCGACACTGACCGACCCCCACAGTGACGGGCCCTGTCCCGACCACAACCTCGACCAGGACCGGCACCGGCCACGACATGCATCTCGACCAGAAGAAACGCAGAAGCCCTCTCGGGCTGGCGCTGACCTTAACCTCCCTGCAGAGGGACCTCGACACGGGCCTGCCCCGAGATAGACCGATCCCGACCGTGATGGGCCCTGTCCTGACCAAGACCGGCACTGGCCCCGACATGTTCTCGACAGGACCTGTACTCAGGCTGGCGCCGACTTGGACGGGCCACAAACATGGGCTCAGACACACACGGGGTGGCTGCGACACCATCCGGCCCTGAATGGGTCCCTCGACAGGAACGGGCACCGTCGGGGACTTCGACACTGACCGATCCCGAGAGTGACGGGCCCTGTCCCGACCACAACCTCGACCAGGACCGGCACCGGCCACGACATGCATCTCGACCAGAAGCAACGCAGAAGCCCTCTCGGGCTGGCGCTGACCTTAACCTCCCTGCAGAGGACCTCGACTCGGGCCGGCCCCGACATAGACTGACCCCCGACCGTGACTGGCCATGCCCCGATCCCCACCTGGACCAGCACTGCCACCGGCCCCGACCTGAGCCCTGACATGCATCTCGAACGCACCACCACTCAGGCTGGCGCCGACTTGAACCGGCCCCAAAGAGTGAGCCAGTACCACACGGGGCGGCTCCGACACCATCCGGCCCTGAAGAGGTGCTTCGACAGGACCGGGTAACGTCGGAGACCTCGACACGGGCCGGCCCCGACATAGAGAGACCCCGACCGTGACGGGCCCTGTCCCGACCAAGACCGGCACTGGCCCCGACATGCTCTCGAGCGGACCTGCACTCAGGCTGGCGCCGACTTGAACCGGCCCCAAACAGGGGCTCAGACCCACACTGGTGCCTGCGACACCATCCGGCCCTGAAGAGGTGCTTCGACAGGACCGGGTAACGTCGGAGACCTCGACACGGGCCGGCCCCGACATAGAGAGACCCCGACCGTGACGGGCCCTGTCCCGACCAAGACCTGCCCCGGCCCCGACATGCATCTCGACCAGAGGCAACATAGAAATCCTCTCGGGCTGGTGCCGACCTTAACCTCCCTGCAGAGGGACCTCGACACGGACCGACCCCGACCGTGACGGCCACTGCCCCGACCAAGACCTCGACCAGGACTGCCACCCGCCCCGACATGGGCCCCGACATGCATCATGGTCGGACCTGCACTCAGGCTGGCGCCGACTTCAACCGGCCCCAAACAGGGGCCCAGACCCACACGGGGTGGCTGCGACACCATCTGGCCCTGAAGAGGTGCCTCGACAGGAACGGGCACCGTCGGGGACTTCGACACTGACCGACCCCGAAATAGACCGACCCCGACCGTGACGGGCACTGTCCCGACCAAGACCGGCATCGGCCCCGACATGTTCTCGACAGCACCTGTACTCAGGCTGGCGCCGACTTGGATGGGCCACAAACATGGGCTCAGACACACACGGGGTGGCTGCGACACCATCCGGCCCTGAATGGGTCCCTCGACGGGAACGGGTAACATCGGAAACCTCGACACGGGCCGGCCCCGACATAGACTGACCCCGACCGTGACTGGCCATTCCCGATCCCCACCTGGACCAGCACTGCCACCGGCCCCGACCTGAGCCCTGACATGCATCTCGAACGCACCACCACTCAGGCTGGCGCCGACTTGAACCGGCCCCAAAGAGTGAGCCAGAACCACACGGGGCGGCTCCGACACCATCCGGCCCTGAAGGGGTCCCTCGGCAGGAACAGGCACCGTCGGGGCCTTCGACACGGGCCCTGCCCCGACCAACAACTCGACCAGGATTGCCACCCGCCCTGACCTGGCCCCGACATGCATCTCGACCGGACCTGCACTCAGGCTGGCGCCGACTTGGACCGGCCCCAAACAGGGGCCCAGAGCCATACTGGGTGACTCCGACACCATCCGGCCCTGAAGCGGTCTCTCGACAGGAACGTGCAATGTCGGGGAGTTCGATAAGGGCCGGTCCCAACCGTGATTGGCAATGCAGAAATCCTCTCGGGCTGGTGCCGACCTAAACCTCCCTGAAAAGGAACCTAGACACGGACCGACCCAGACCGTGACGGGCCCTGTCCCGACCAAGACCTCCACCAGCAACGCCACCGGCACCGAGCTGGGCCCTGACATGCATCTCGACCGGACCTCCACTCAGGCTGGCGCCAACTTGAACCGGCCCCAAACTGGGGCCCAAACCCAAATGGGGTGGCCACGACACCATCCGGCCCTGAAGAGGTCCCTCGACAGGAACGGGTAACGTCGGAGACCTCGACACGGGCCGGCCCCGACATAGACCGACCCCGACCGCGACGGGCCCGGCCCCGACCAGGACCGGCCCCAGCCCCGACATGCATCTCGACCAGAGGCAACACAGAAATGCTCTCGAGCTGGCGCCGACCCTAACCTCCACATGGACCGATCCCGACCGTGATGGGCCCTGTCCCGACCAAGAGCGGCACTGGCCCCGACATGCTCTCGAGCGGACCTGCACTCAGGCTGGCGCCGACTTGAACCGGCCCCAAAGAGGGGCTCAGAGCCACAAGGGGTGGCTGCGACACCATCCGGCCCTGAAGAGGTCCCTCGACAGGAATGGGTAACGTTGGAGACCTCGACACGGGCCGGCCCCGACATAGACCGACCCCGACCGTGACGGGCCCTGTCCCGACCAAGACCTGCCCCAGCCCCGACATGCATCTCGACCAGAGGCAACATAGAAATCCTCTCGGGCTGGTGCCGACCTTAACCTCCCTACAGAGGGACCTCGACACGGACCGACCCCGACCGTGACGGGCCCTGTCCCGACCAAGACCGGCACTGGCCCCGACATGCTCTCGAGCGGACCTCCAGTCAGGCTGGCGCCAACTTGAACCGGCCCCAAACTGGGGCTCAGACACACACGGGGTGGCTGCGACACCATCCGGCCCTGAAGAGGTCCCTCGACGGGAACGGGCACCGTCGGGGCCTTCGATAATGGGCGGCCCCAATCCTGATTGGCCCGGCCCTGACCATGGCCTCGACCAGGGCCGGCACGGGCTCCGACATGCATTTTGATTGGAGCCAGCGTGGAACTCCTCTCGGGCTGGTGCCGACCTTAACCTCCCTGCAGAGGGACCTCGACACGGACTGACCCCGACCTGACGGGCCCTGTCCCGACCAAGACCGGCACTGGCCCCGACATGCTCTCGACCGGACCTGCACTCAGGCTGGCGCCGACTTGAACCGGCCCCAAACAGGGACCCAGAGCCACACGGGGTGACTGCGACACCATCCGGCCCTGAAGAGGTCCCTCGACAGGAACGGGCACCGTCGGGGACTTCGACACTGACCGACCCCCACAGTGACGGGCCCTGTCCCGACCACAACCTCGACCAGGACCGGCACCGGCCACGACATGCATCTCGACCAGAAGAAACGCAGAAGCCCTCTCGGGCTGGCGCTGACCTTAACCTCCCTGCAGAGGGACCTCGACACGGGCCTGCCCCGAGATAGACCGATCCCGACCGTGATGGGCCCTGTCCCGACCAAGACCGGCACTGGCCCCGACATGTTCTCGACAGGACCTGTACTCAGGCTGGCGCCGACTTGGACGGGCCACAAACATGGGCTCAGACACACACGGGGTGGCTGCGACACCATCCGGCCCTGAATGGGTCCCTCGACAGGAACGGGCACCGTCGGGGACTTCGACACTGACCGAGCCCAAGAGTGACGGGCCCTGTCCCGACCACAACCTCGACCAGGACCGGCACCGGCCACGACATGCATCTCGACCAGAAGCAACGCAGAAGCCCTCTCGGGCTGGCGCTGACCTTAACCTCCCTGCAGAGGACCTCGACTCGGGCCGGCCCCGACATAGACTGACCCCCGACCGTGACTGGCCATGCCCCGATCCCCACCTGGACCAGCACTGCCACCGGCCCCGACCTGAGCCCTGACATGCATCTCGAACGCACCACCACTCAGGCTGGCGCCGACTTGAACCGGCCCCAAAGAGTGAGCCAGAACCACACGGGGCGGCTCCGACACCATCCGGCCCTGAAGAGGTGCTTCGACAGGACCGGGTAACGTCGGAGACCTCGACACGGGCCGGCCCCGACATAGACCGACCCCGACCGTGACGGGCCCTGTCCCGACCAAGACCGGCACTGGCCCCGACATGCTCTCGAGCGGACCTGCACTCAGGCTGGCGCCGACTTGAACCGGCCCCAAACAGGGGCTCAGACCCACACTGGCGCCTGCGACACCATCCGGCCCTGAAGAGGTGCTTCGACAGGACCGGGTAACGTCGGAGACCTCGACACGGGCCGGCCCCGACATAGAGAGACCCCGACCGTGACGGGCCCTGTCCCGACCAAGACCTGCCCCGGCCCCGACATGCATCTCGACCAGAGGCAACATAGAAATCCTCTCGGGCTGGTGCCGACCTTAACCTCCCTGCAGAGGGACCTCGACACGGACCGACCCCGACCGTGACGGCCACTGCCCCGACCAAGACCTCGACCAGGACTGCCACCCGCCCCGACATGGGCCCCGACATGCATCATGGTCGGACCTGCACTCAGGCTGGCGCAGACTTCAACCGGCCCCAAACAGGGGCCCAGACCCACACGGGGTGGCTGCGACACCATCTGGCCCTGAAGAGGTGCCTCGACAGGAACGGGCACCGTCGGGGACTTCGACACTGACCGACCCCGAAATAGACCGACCCCGACCGTGAGGGGCACTGTCCCGACCAAGACCGGCATCGGCCCCGACATGTTCTCGACAGCACCTGTACTCAGGCTGGCGCCGACTTGGATGGGCCACAAACATGGGCTCAGACACACACGGGGTGGCTGCGACACCATCCGGCCCTGAATGGGTCCCTCG
The DNA here is from genome assembly GCF_036370855.1 of Dromaius novaehollandiae. Lineage (NCBI taxonomy): Eukaryota > Metazoa > Chordata > Aves > Casuariiformes > Dromaiidae > Dromaius > Dromaius novaehollandiae. The sequence continues at coordinate 82,407,311 of NC_088098.1, read as the reverse complement.
ACAGGAACGGGTAACATCGGAAACCTCGACACGGGCCGGCCCCGACATAGACTGACCCCGACCGTGACTGGCCATTCCCGATCCCCACCTGGACCAGCACTGCCACCGGCCCCGACCTGAGCCCTGACATGCATCTCGAACGCACCACCACTCAGGCTGGCGCCGACTTGAACCGGCCCCAAAGAGTGAGCCAGAACCACACGGGGCGGCTCCGACACCATCCGGCCCTGAAGGGGTCCCTCGGCAGGAACAGGCACCGTCGGGGCCTTCGACACGGGCCCTGCCCCGACCAACAACTCGACCAGGATTGCCACCCGCCCTGACCTGGCCCCGACATGCATCTCGACCGGACCTGCACTCAGGCTGGCGCCGACTTGGACCGGCCCCAAACAGGGGCCCAGAGCCATACTGGGTGACTCCGACACCATCCGGCCCTGAAGCGGTCTCTCGACAGGAACGTGCAATGTCGGGGAGTTCGATAAGGGCCGGTCCCAACCGTGATTGGCAATGCAGAAATCCTCTCGGGCTGGTGCCGACCTAAACCTCCCTGAAAAGGAACCTAGACACGGACCGACCCAGACCGTGACGGGCCCTGTCCCGACCAAGACCTCCACCAGCAACGCCACCGGCACCGAGCTGGGCCCTGACATGCATCTCGACCGGACCTCCACTCAGGCTGGCGCCAACTTGAACCGGCCCCAAACTGGGGCCCAAACCCAAATGGGGTGGCCACGACACCATCCGGCCCTGAAGAGGTCCCTCGACAGGAACGGGTAACGTCGGAGACCTCGACACGGGCTGGCCCCGACATAGACCGACCCCGACCGCGACGGGCCCGGCCCCGACCAGGACCGGCCCCAGCCCCGACATGCATCTCGACCAGAGGCAACACAGAAATCCTCTCGAGCTGGCGCCGACCCTAACCTCCACATGGACCGATCCCGACCGTGATGGGCCCTGTCCCGACCAAGAGCGGCACTGGCCCGGACATGCTCTCGAGCGGACCTGCACTCAGGCTGGCGCCGACTTGAACCGGCCCCAAAGAGGGGCTCAGAGCCACAAGGGGTGGCTGCGACACCATCCGGCCCTGAAGAGGTCCCTCGACAGGAATGGGTAACGTTGGAGACCTCGACACGGGCCGGCCCCGACATAGACCGACCCCGACCGTGACGGGCCCTGTCCCGACCAAGACCTGCCCCAGCCCCGACATGCATCTCGACCAGAGGCAACATAGAAATCCTCTCGGGCTGGTGCCGACCTTAACCTCCCTACAGAGGGACCTCGACACGGACCGACCCCGACCGTGACGGGCCCTGTCCCGACCAAGACCGGCACTGGCCCCGACATGCTCTCGAGCGGACCTCCAGTCAGGCTGGCGCCAACTTGAACCGGCCCCAAACTGGGGCTCAGACACACACGGGGTGGCTGCGACACCATCCGGCCCTGAAGAGGTCCCTCGACGGGAACGGGCACCGTCGGGGCCTTCGATAATGGGCGGCCCCAATCCTGATTGGCCCAGCCCTGACCATGGCCTCGACCAGGGCCGGCACGGGCTCCGACATGCACTTTGATTGGAGCCAGCGTGGAACTCCTCTCGGGCTGGTGCCGACCTTAACCTCCCTGCAGAGGGACCTCGACACGGACTGACCCCGACCTGACGGGCCCTGTCCCGACCAAGACCGGCACTGGCCCCGACATGCTCTCGACCGGACCTGCACTCAGGCTGGCGCCGACTTGAACCGGCCCCAAACAGGGACCCAGAGCCACACGGGGTGACTGCGACACCATCTGGCCCTGAAGAGGTGCCTCGACAGGAACGGGCACCGTCGGGGACTTCGACACTGACCGACCCCCACAGTGACGGGCCCTGTCCCGACCACAACCTCGACCAGGACCGGCACCGGCCACGACATGCATCTCGACCAGAAGAAACGCAGAAGCCCTCTCGGGCTGGCGCTGACCTTAACCTCCCTGCAGAGGGACCTCGACACGGGCCTGCCCCGAGATAGACCGATCCCGACCGTGATGGGCCCTGTCCCGACCAAGACCGGCACTGGCCCCGACATGTTCTCGACAGGACCTGTACTCAGGCTGGCGCCGACTTGGACGGGCCACAAACATGGGCTCAGACACACACGGGGTGGCTGCGACACCATCCGGCCCTGAATGGGTCCCTCGACAGGAACGGGCACCGTCGGGGACTTCGACACTGACCGATCCCGAGAGTGACGGGCCCTGTCCCGACCACAACCTCGACCAGGACCGGCATCGGCCACGACATGCATCTCGACCAGAAGCAACGCAGAAGCCCTCTCGGGCTGGCGCTGACCTTAACCTCCCTGCAGAGGACCTCGACTAGGGCCGGCCCCGACATAGACTGACCCCCGACCGTGACTGGCCATGCCCCGATCCCCACCTGGACCAGCACTGCCACCGGCCCCGACCTGAGCCCTGACATGCATCTCGAACGCACCACCACTCAGGCTGGCGCCGACTTGAACCGGCCCCAAAGAGTGAGCCAGAACCACACAGGGCGGCTGCGACACCATCCGGCCCTGAAGAGGTGCTTCGACAGGACCGGGTAACGTCGGAGACCTCGACACGGGCCGGCCCCGACATAGAGAGACCCCGACCGTGACGGGCCCTGTCCCGACCAAGACCGGCACTGGCCCCGACATGCTCTCGAGCGGACCTGCACTCAGGCTGGCGCCGACTTGAACCGGCCCCAAACAGGGGCTCAGACCCACACTGGCGGCTGCGACACCATCCGGCCCTGAAGAGGTGCTTCGACAGGACCGGGTAACGTCGGAGACATCGACACGGGCCGGCCCCGACATAGACCGACCCCAACCGTGACGGGCCCTGTCCCGACCAAGACCTGCCCCGGCCCCGACATGCATCTCGACCAGAGGCAACATAGAAATCCTCTCGGGCTGGTGCCGACCTTAACCTCCCTGCAGAGGGACCTCGACACGGACCGACCCCGACCGTGACGGGCCCTGTCCCGACCAAGACCGGCACTGGCCCCGACATGCTCTCGAGCGGACCTGCACTCAGGCTGGCGCCGACTTGAACCGGCCCCAAACAGGGGCTCAGACCCACACTGGCGGCTGCGATACCATCCGGCCCTGAAGAGGTGCTTCGACAGGACCGGGTAACGTCGGAGACCTCGACACGGGCCGGCCCCGACATAGAGAGACCCCGACCGTGACGGGCCCTGTCCCGACCAAGACCTGCCCCGGCCCCGACATGCATCTCGACCAGAGGCAACATAGAAATCCTCTCGGGCTGGTGCCGACCTTAACCTCCCTGCAGAGGGACCTCGACACGGACCGACCCCGACCGTGACGGCCACTGCCCCGACCAAGACCTCGACCAGGACTGCCACCCGCCCCGACATGGGCCCCGACATGCATCATGGTCGGACCTGCACTCAGGCTGGCGCCGACTTCAACCGGCCCCAAACAGGGGCCCAGACCCACACGGGGTGGCTGCGACACCATCTGGCCCTGAAGAGGTGCCTCGACAGGAACGGGCACCGTCGGGGACTTCGACACTGACCGACCCCGAAATAGACCGACCCCGACCGTGACGGGCACTGTCCCGACCAAGACCGGCATCGGCCCCGACATGTTCTCGACAGCACCTGTACTCAGGCTGGCGCCGACTTGGATGGGCCACAAACATGGGCTCAGACACACACGGGGTGGCTGCGACACCATCCGGCCCTGAATGGGTCCCTCGACAGGAACGGGTAACATCGGAAACCTCGACACGGGCCGGCCCCGACATAGACTGACCCCGACCGTGACTGGCCATTCCCGATCCCCACCTGGACCAGCACTGCCACCGGCCCCGACCTGAGCCCTGACATGCATCTCGAACGCACCACCACTCAGGCTGGCGCCGACTTGAACCGGCCCCAAAGAGTGAGCCAGAACCACACGGGGCGGCTCCGACACCATCCGGCCCTGAAGGGGTCCCTCGGCAGGAACAGGCACCGTCGGGGCCTTCGACACGGGCCCTGCCCCGACCAACAACTCGACCAGGATTGCCACCCGCCCTGACCTGGCCCCGACATGCATCTCGACCGGACCTGCACTCAGGCTGGCGCCGACTTGGACCGGCCCCAAACAGGGGCCCAGAGCCATACTGGGTGACTCCGACACCATCCGGCCCTGAAGCGGTCTCTCGACAGGAACGTGCAATGTCGGGGAGTTCGATAAGGGCCGGTCCCAACCGTGATTGGCAATGCAGAAATCCTCTCGGGCTGGTGCCGACCTAAACCTCCCTGAAAAGGAACCTAGACACGGACCGACCCAGACCGTGACGGGCCCTGTCCCGACCAAGACCTCCACCAGCAACGCCACCGGCACCGAGCTGGGCCCTGACATGCATCTCGACCGGACCTCCACTCAGGCTGGCGCCAACTTGAACCGGCCCCAAACTGGGGCCCAAACCCAAATGGGGTGGCCACGACACCATCCGGCCCTGAAGAGGTCCCTCGACAGGAACGGGTAACGTCGGAGACCTCGACACGGGCCGGCCCCGACATAGACCGACCCCGACCGCGACGGGCCCGGCCCCGACCAGGACCGGCCCCAGCCCCGACATGCATCTCGACCAGAGGCAACACAGAAATCCTCTCGAGCTGGCGCCGACCCTAACCTCCACATGGACCGATCCCGACCGTGATGGGCCCTGTCCCGACCAAGAGCGGCACTGGCCCCGACATGCTCTCGAGCGGACCTGCACTCAGGCTGGCGCCGACTTGAACCAGCCCCAAACTGGGGCTCAGAGCCACAAGGGGTGGCTGCGACACCATCCGGCCCTGAAGAGGTCCCTCGACAGGAATGGGTAACGTTGGAGACCTCGACACGGGCCGGCCCCGACATAGACCGACCCCGACCGTGACGGGCCCTGTCCCGACCAAGACCTGCCCCAGCCCCGACATGCATCTCGACCAGAGGCAACATAGAAATCCTCTCGGGCTGGTGCCGACCTTAACCTCCCTACAGAGGGACCTCGACACGGACCGACCCCGACCGTGACGGGCCCTGTCCCGACCAAGACCGGCACTGGCCCCGACATGCTCTCGAGCGGACCTCCAGTCAGGCTGGCGCCAACTTGAACCGGCCCCAAACTGGGGCTCAGACACACACGGGGTGGCTGCGACACCATCCGGCCCTGAAGAGGTCCCTCGACGGGAACGGGCACCGTCGGGGCCTTCGATAATGGGCGGCCCCAATCCTGATTGGCCCGGCCCTGACCATGGCCTCGACCAGGGCCGGCACGGGCTCCGACATGCATTTTGATTGGAGCCAGCGTGGAACTCCTCTCGGGCTGGTGCCGACCTTAACCTCCCTGCAGAGGGACCTCGACACGGACTGACCCCGACCTGACGGGCCCTGTCCCGACCAAGACCGGCACTGGCCCCGACATGCTCTCGACCGGACCTGCACTCAGGCTGGCGCCGACTTGAACCGGCCCCAAACAGGGACCCAGAGCCACACGGGGTGACTGCGACACCATCCGGCCCTGAAGAGGTCCCTCGACAGGAACGGGCACCGTCGGGGACTTCGACACTGACCGACCCCCACAGTGACGGGCCCTGTCCCGACCACAACCTCGACCAGGACCGGCACCGGCCACGACATGCATCTCGACCAGAAGAAACGCAGAAGCCCTCTCGGGCTGGCGCTGACCTTAACCTCCCTGCAGAGGGACCTCGACACGGGCCTGCCCCGAGATAGACCGATCCCGACCGTGATGGGCCCTGTCCCGACCAAGACCGGCACTGGCCCCGACATGTTCTCGACAGGACCTGTACTCAGGCTGGCGCCGACTTGGACGGGCCACAAACATGGGCTCAGACACACACGGGGTGGCTGCGACACCATCCGGCCCTGAATGGGTCCCTCGACAGGAACGGGCACCGTCGGGGACTTCGACACTGACCGAGCCCAAGAGTGACGGGCCCTGTCCCGACCACAACCTCGACCAGGACCGGCACCGGCCACGACATGCATCTCGACCAGAAGCAACGCAGAAGCCCTCTCGGGCTGGCGCTGACCTTAACCTCCCTGCAGAGGACCTCGACTCGGGCCGGCCCCGACATAGACTGACCCCCGACCGTGACTGGCCATGCCCCGATCCCCACCTGGACCAGCACTGCCACCGGCCCCGACCTGAGCCCTGACATGCATCTCGAACGCACCACCACTCAGGCTGGCGCCGACTTGAACCGGCCCCAAAGAGTGAGCCAGAACCACACGGGGCGGCTCCGACACCATCCGGCCCTGAAGAGGTGCTTCGACAGGACCGGGTAACGTCGGAGACCTCGACACGGGCCGGCCCCGACATAGACCGACCCCGACCGTGACGGGCCCTGTCCCGACCAAGACCGGCACTGGCCCCGACATGCTCTCGAGCGGACCTGCACTCAGGCTGGCGCCGACTTGAACCGGCCCCAAACAGGGGCTCAGACCCACACTGGCGCCTGCGACACCATCCGGCCCTGAAGAGGTGCTTCGACAGGACCGGGTAACGTCGGAGACCTCGACACGGGCCGGCCCCGACATAGAGAGACCCCGACCGTGACGGGCCCTGTCCCGACCAAGACCTGCCCCGGCCCCGACATGCATCTCGACCAGAGGCAACATAGAAATCCTCTCGGGCTGGTGCCGACCTTAACCTCCCTGCAGAGGGACCTCGACACGGACCGACCCCGACCGTGACGGCCACTGCCCCGACCAAGACCTCGACCAGGACTGCCACCCGCCCCGACATGGGCCCCGACATGCATCATGGTCGGACCTGCACTCAGGCTGGCGCAGACTTCAACCGGCCCCAAACAGGGACCCAGACCCACACGGGGTGGCTGCGACACCATCTGGCCCTGAAGAGGTGCCTCGACAGGAACGGGCACCGTCGGGGACTTCGACACTGACCGACCCCGAAATAGACCGACCCCGACCGTGACGGGCACTGTCCCGACCAAGACCGGCATCGGCCCCGACATGTTCTCGACAGCACCTGTACTCAGGCTGGCGCCGACTTGGATGGGCCACAAACATGGGCTCAGACACACACGGGGTGGCTGCGACACCATCCGGCCCTGAATGGGTCCCTCGACAGGAACGGGTAACATCGGAAACCTCGACACGGGCCGGCCCCGACATAGACTGACCCCGACCGTGACTGGCCATTCCCGATCCCCACCTGGACCAGCACTGCCACCGGCCCCGACCTGAGCCCTGACATGCATCTCGAACGCACCACCACTCAGGCTGGCGCCGACTTGAACCGGCCCCAAAGAGTGAGCCAGAACCACACGGGGCGGCTCCGACACCATCCGGCCCTGAAGGGGTCCCTCGGCAGGAACAGGCACCGTCGGGGCCTTCGACACGGGCCCTGCCCCGACCAACAACTCGACCAGGATTGCCACCCGCCCTGACCTGGCCCCGACATGCATCTCGACCGGACCTGCACTCAGGCTGGCGCCGACTTGGACCGGCCCCAAACAGGGGCCCAGAGCCATACTGGGTGACTCCGACACCATCCGGCCCTGAAGCGGTCTCTCGACAGGAACGTGCAATGTCGGGGAGTTCGATAAGGGCCGGTCCCAACCGTGATTGGCAATGCAGAAATCCTCTCGGGCTGGTGCCGACCTAAACCTCCCTGAAAAGGAACCTAGACACGGACCGACCCAGACCGTGACGGGCCCTGTCCCGACCAAGACCTCCACCAGCAACGCCACCGGCACCGAGCTGGGCCCTGACATGCATCTCGACCGGACCTCCACTCAGGCTGGCGCCAACTTGAACCGGCCCCAAACTGGGGCCCAAACCCAAATGGGGTGGCCACGACACCATCCGGCCCTGAAGAGGTCCCTCGACAGGAACGGGTAACGTCGGAGACCTCAACACGGGCCGGCCCCGACATAGACCGACCCCGACCGCGACGGGCCCGGCCCCGACCAGGACCGGCCCCAGCCCCGACATGCATCTCGACCAGAGGCAACACAGAAATCCTCTCGAGCTGGCGCCGACCCTAACCTCCACATGGACCGATCCCGACCGTGATGGGCCCTGTCCCGACCAAGAGCGGCACTGGCCCCGACATGCTCTCGAGCGGACCTGCACTCAGGCTGGCGCCGACTTGAACCGGCCCCAAACTGGGGCTCAGAGCCACAAGGGGTGGCTGCGACACCATCCGGCCCTGAAGAGGTCCCTCGACAGGAATGGGTAACGTTGGAGACCTCGACACGGGCCGGCCCCGACATAGACCGACCCCGACCGTGACGGGCCCTGTCCCGACCAAGACCTGCCCCAGCCCCGACATGCATCTCGACCAGAGGCAACATAGAAATCCTCTCGGGCTGGTGCCGACCTTAACCTCCCTACAGAGGGACCTCGACACGGACCGACCCCGACCGTGACGGGCCCTGTCCCGACCAAGACCGGCACTGGCCCCGACATGCTCTCGAGCGGACCTCCAGTCAGGCTGGCGCCAACTTGAACCGGCCCCAAACTGGGGCTCAGACACACACGGGGTGGCTGCGACACCATCCGGCCCTGAAGAGGTCCCTCGACGGGAACGGGCACCGTCGGGGCCTTCGATAATGGGCGGCCCCAATCCTGATTGGCCCGGCCCTGACCATGGCCTCGACCAGGGCCGGCACGGGCTCCGACATGCATTTTGATTGGAGCCAGCGTGGAACTCCTCTCGGGCTGGTGCCGACCTTAACCTCCCTGCAGAGGGACCTCGACACGGACTGACCCCGACCTGACGCGCCCTGTCCCGACCAAGACCGGCACTGGCCCCGACATGCTCTCGACCGGACCTGCACTCAGGCTGGCGCCGACTTGAACCGGCCCCAAACAGGGACCCAGAGCCACACGGGGTGACTGCGACACCATCCGGCCCTGAAGAGGTCCCTCGACAGGAACGGGCACCGTCGGGGACTTCGACACTGACCGACCCCCACAGTGACGGGCCCTGTCCCGACCACAACCTCGACCAGGACCGGCACCGGCCACGACATGCATCTCGACCAGAAGAAACGCAGAAGCCCTCTCGGGCTGGCGCTGACCTTAACCTCCCTGCAGAGGGACCTCGACACGGGCCTGCCCCGAGATAGACCGATCCCGACCGTGATGGGCCCTGTCCCGACCAAGACCGGCACTGGCCCCGACATGTTCTCGACAGGACCTGTACTCAGGCTGGCGCCGACTTGGACGGGCCACAAACATGGGCTCAGACACACACGGGGTGGCTGCGACACCATCCGGCCCTGAATGGGTCCCTCGACAGGAACGGGCACCGTCGGGGACTTCGACACTGACCGATCCCGAGAGTGACGGGCCCTGTCCCGACCACAACCTCGACCAGGACCGGCACCGGCCACGACATGCATCTCGACCAGAAGCAACGCAGAAGCCCTCTCGGGCTGGCGCTGACCTTAACCTCCCTGCAGAGGACCTCGACTCGGGCCGGCCCCGACATAGACTGACCCCCGACCGTGACTGGCCATGCCCCGATCCCCACCTGGACCAGCACTGCCACCGGCCCCGACCTGAGCCCTGACATGCATCTCGAACGCACCACCACTCAGGCTGGCGCCGACTTGAACCGGCCCCAAAGAGTGAGCCAGAACCACACGGGGCGGCTCCGACACCATCCGGCCCTGAAGAGGTGCTTCGACAGGACCGGGTAACGTCGGAGACCTCGACACGGGCCGGCCCCGACATAGACCGACCCCGACCGTGACGGGCCCTGTCCCGACCAAGAGCGGCACTGGCCCCGACATGCTCTCGAGCGGACCTGCACTCAGGCTGGCGCCGACTTGAACCGGCCCCAAACAGGGGCTCAGACCCACACTGGCGCCTGCGACACCATCCGGCCCTGAAGAGGTGCTTCGACAGGACCGGGTAACGTCGGAGACCTCGACACGGGCCGGCCCCGACATAGACCCCGACCGTGACGGGCCCTGTCCCGACCAAGACCTGCCCCGGCCCCGACATGCATCTCGACCAGAGGCAACATAGAAATCCTCTCGGGCTGGTGCTGACCTTAACCTCCCTGCAGAGGGACCTCGACACGGACCGACCCCGACCGTGACGGCCACTGCCCCGACCAAGACCTCGACCAGGACTGCCACCCGCCCCGACATGGGCCCCGACATGCATCATGGTCGGACCTGCACTCAGGCTGGCGCAGACTTCAACCGGCCCCAAACAGGGGCCCAGACCCACACGGGGTGGCTGCGACACCATCTGGCCCTGAAGAGGTGCCTCGACAGGAACGGGCACCGTCGGGGACTTCGACACTGACCGACCCCGAAATAGACCGACCCCGACCGTGACGGGCACTGTCCCGACCAAGACCGGCATCGGCCCCGACATGTTCTCGACAGCACCTGTACTCAGGCTGGCGCCGACTTGGATGGGCCACAAACATGGGCTCAGACACACACGGGGTGGCTGCGACACCATCCGGCCCTGAATGGGTCCCTCGACAGGAACGGGTAACATCGGAAACCTCGACACGGGCCGGCCCCGACATAGACTGACCCCGACCGTGACTGGCCATTCCCGATCCCCACCTGGACCAGCACTGCCACCGGCCCCGACCTGAGCCCTGACATGCATCTCGAACGCACCACCACTCAGGCTGGCGCCGACTTGAACCGGCCCCAAAGAGTGAGCCAGAACCACACGGGGCGGCTCCGACACCATCCGGCCCTGAAGGGGTCCCTCGGCAGGAACAGGCACCGTCGGGGCCTTCGACACGGGCCCTGCCCCGACCAACAACTCGACCAGGATTGCCACCCGCCCTGACCTGGCCCCGACATGCATCTCGACCGGACCTGCACTCAGGCTGGCGCCGACTTGGACCGGCCCCAAACAGGGGCCCAGAGCCATACTGGGTGACTCCGACACCATCCGGCCCTGAAGCGGTCTCTCGACAGGAACGTGCAATGTCGGGGAGTTCGATAAGGGCCGGTCCCAACCGTGATTGGCAATGCAGAAATCCTCTCGGGCTGGTGCCGACCTAAACCTCCCTGAAAAGGAACCTAGACACGGACCGACCCAGACCGTGACGGGCCCTGTCCCGACCAAGACCTCCACCAGCAGCGCCACCGGCACCGAGCTGGGCCCTGACATGCATCTCGACCGGACCTCCACTCAGGCTGGCGCCAACTTGAACCGGCCCCAAACTGGGGCCCAAACCCAAATGGGGTGGCCACGACACCATCCGGCCCTGAAGAGGTCCCTCGACAGGAACGGGTAACGTCGGAGACCTCGACACGGGCCGGCCCCGACATAGACCGACCCCGACCGCGACGGGCCCGGCCCCGACCAGGACCAGCCCCAGCCCCGACATGCATCTCGACCAGAGGCAACATAGAAATCCTCTCGGGCTGGTGCCGACCTTAACCTCCCTACAGAGGGACCTCGACACGGACCGACCCCGACCGTGACGGGCCCTGTCCCGACCAAGACCGGCACTGGCCCCGACATGCTCTCGAGCGGACCTCCAGTCAGGCTGGCGCCAACTTGAACCGGCCCCAAACTGGGGCTCAGACACACACGGGGTGGCTGCGACACCATCCGGCCCTGAAGAGGTCCCTCGACGGGAACGGGCACCGTCGGGGCCTTCGATAATGGGCGGCCCCAATCCTGATTGGCCCGGCCCTGACCATGGCCTCGACCAGGGCCGGCACGGGCTCCGACATGCATTTTGATTGGAGCCAGCGTGGAACTCCTCTCGGGCTGGTGCCGACCTTAACCTCCCTGCAGAGGGACCTCGACACGGACTGACCCCGACCTGACGGGCCCTGTCCCGACCAAGACCGGCACTGGCCCCGACATGCTCTCGACCGGACCTGCACTCAGGCTGGCGCCGACTTGAACCGGCCCCAAACAGGGACCCAGAGCCACACGGGGTGACTGCGACACCATCTGGCCCTGAAGAGGTGCCTCGACAGGAACGGGCACCGTCGGGGACTTCGACACTGACCGACCCCCACAGTGACGGGCCCTGTCCCGACCACAACCTCGACCAGGACCGGCACCGGCCACGACATGCATCTCGACCAGAAGAAACGCAGAAGCCCTCTCGGGCTGGCGCTGACCTTAACCTCCCTGCAGAGGGACCTTGACACGGGCCTGCCCCGAGATAGACCGATCCCGACCGTGATGGGCCCTGTCCCGACCAAGACCGGCACTGGCCCCGACATGTTCTCGACAGGACCTGTACTCAGGCTGGCGCCGACTTGGACGGGCCACAAACATGGGCTCAGACACACACGGGGTGGCTGCGACACCATCCGGCCCTGAATGGGTCCCTCGACAGGAATGGGCACCGTCGGGGACTTCGACACTGACCGATCCCGAGAGTGACGGGCCCTGTCCCGACCACAACCTCGACCAGGACCGGCACCGGCCACGACATGCATCTCGACCAGAAGCAACGCAGAAGCCCTCTCGGGCTGGCGCTGACCTTAACCTCCCTGCAGAGGACCTCGACTCGGGCCGGCCCCGACATAGACTGACCCCCGACCGTGACTGGCCATGCCCCGATCCCCACCTGGACCAGCACTGCCACCGGCCCCGACCTGAGCCCTGACATGCATCTCGAACGCACCACCACTCAGGCTGGCGCCGACTTGAACCGGCCCCAAAGAGTGAGCCAGAACCACACGGGGCGGCTCCGACACCATCCGGCCCTGAAGAGGTGCTTCGACAGGACCGGGTAACGTCGGAGACCTCGACACGGGCCGGCCCCGACATAGACCGACCCCGACCGTGACGGGCCCTGTCCCGACCAAGACCGGCACTGGCCCCGACATGCTCTCGAGCGGACCTGCACTCAGGCTGGCGCCGACTTGAACCGGCCCCAAACAGGGGCTCAGACCCACACTGGCGGCTGCGACACCATCCGGCCCTGAAGAGGTGCTTCGACAGGACCGGGTAACGTCGGAGACCTCGACACGGGCCGGCCCCGACATAGAGAGACCCCGACCGTGACGGGCCCTGTCCCGACCAAGACCGGCACTGGCCCCGACATGCTCTCGAGCGGACCTGCACTCAGGCTGGCGCCGACTTGAACCGGCCCCAAACAGGGGCTCAGAGCCACAAGGGGTGGCTGCGACACCATCCGGCCCTGAAGAGGTCCCTCGACAGGAATGGGTAACGTTGGAGACCTCGACACGGGCCGGCCCCGACATAGACCGACCCCGACCGTGACGGGCCCTGTCCCGACCAAGACCTGCCCCAGCCCCGACATGCATCTCGACCAGAGGCAACATAGAAATCCTCTCGGGCTGGTGCCGACCTTAACCTCCCTACAGAGGGACCTCGACACGGACCGACCCCGACCGTGACGGGCCCTGTCCCGACCAAGACCGGCACTGGCCCCGACATGCTCTCGAGCGGACCTCCAGTCAGGCTGGCGCCAACTTGAACCGGCCCCAAACTGGGGCTCAGACACACACGGGGTGGCTGCGACACCATCCGGCCCTGAAGAGGTCCCTCGACGGGAACGGGCACCGTCGGGGCCTTCGATAATGGGCGGCCCCAATCCTGATTGGCCCGGCCCTGACCATGGCCTCGACCAGGGCCGGCACGGGCTCCGACATGCATTTTGATTGGAGCCAGCGTGGAACTCCTCTCGGGCTGGTGCCGACCTTAACCTCCCTGCAGAGGGACCTCGACACGGACTGACCCCGACCTGACGGGCCCTGTCCCGACCAAGACCGGCACTGGCCCCGACATGCTCTCGACCGGACCTGCACTCAGGCTGGCGCCGACTTGAACCGGCCCCAAACAGGGACCCAGAGCCACACGGGGTGACTGCGACACCATCTGGCCCTGAAGAGGTGCCTCGACAGGAACGGGCACCGTCGGGGACTTCGACACTGACCGACCCCCACAGTGACGGGCCCTGTCCCGACCACAACCTCGACCAGGACCGGCACCGGCCACGACATGCATCTCGACCAGAAGAAACGCAGAAGCCCTCTCGGGCTGGCGCTGACCTTAACCTCCCTGCAGAGGGACCTTGACACGGGCCTGCCCCGAGATAGACCGATCCCGACCGTGATGGGCCCTGTCCCGACCAAGACCGGCACTGGCCCCGACATGTTCTCGACAGGACCTGTACTCAGGCTGGCGCCGACTTGGACGGGCCACAAACATGGGCTCAGACACACACGGGGTGGCTGCGACACCATCCGGCCCTGAATGGGTCCCTCGACAGGAACGGGCACCGTCGGGGACTTCGACACTGACCGATCCCGAGAGTGACGGGCCCTGTCCCGACCACAACCTCGACCAGGACCGGCACCGGCCACGACATGCATCTCGACCAGAAGCAACGCAGAAGCCCTCTCGGGCTGGCGCTGACCTTAACCTCCCTGCAGAGGACCTCGACTCGGGCCGGCCCCGACATAGACTGACCCCCGACCGTGACTGGCCATGCCCCGATCCCCACCTGGACCAGCACTGCCACCGGCCCCGACCTGAGCCCTGACATGCATCTCGAACGCACCACCACTCAGGCTGGCGCCGACTTGAACCGGCCCCAAAGAGTGAGCCAGAACCACACGGGGCGGCTGCGACACCATCCGGCCCTGAAGAGGTGCTTCGACAGGACCGGGTAACGTCGGAGACCTCGACACGGGCCGGCCCCGACATAGAGAGACCCCGACCGTGACGGGCCCTGTCCCGACCAAGACCGGCACTGGCCCCGACATGCTCTCGAGCGGACCTGCACTCAGGCTGGCGCCGACTTGAACCGGCCCCAAACAGGGGCTCAGACCCACACTGGTGGCTGCGACACCATCCGGCCCTGAAGAGGTGCTTCGACAGGACCGGGTAACGTCGGAGACATCGACACGGGCCGGCCCCGACATAGACCGACCCCGACCGTGACGGGCCCTGTCCCGACCAAGACCTGCCCCAGCCCCGACATGCATCTCGACCAGAGGCAACATAGAAATCCTCTCGGGCTGGTGCCGACCTTAACCTCCCTACAGAGGGACCTCGACACGGACCGACCCCGACCGTGACGGGCCCTGTCCCGACCAAGACCGGCACTGGCCCCGACATGCTCTCGAGCGGACCTGCAGTCAGGCTGGCGCCGACTTGAACCGGCCCCAAACAGGGGCTCAGACACACACGGGGTGGCTGCGACACCATCCGGCCCTGAAGAGGTCCCTCGACAGAATGTGCACCATCGGGGACTTCGACAATGGGCGGCCCCAATCCTGATTGGCCCGGCCCTGACCATGACCTCGACCAGGGCCGGCACGGGCCCCAACATGCATTTTGATTGGAGCCAGCGCGGAACTCCTCTCGGTCTGACGCCCACCTTAACCTCCCTGCAGAAGGACCTCGACACGGACCGACCCCGACCGTGACGGCCACTGCCCCGACCAAGACCTCGACCAGGACTGCCACCCGCCCCGACATGGGCCCCGACATGCATCATGGTCGGACCTACACACAGGCTGGCGCAGACTTCAACCGGCCCCAAACAGGGGCCCAGACCCACACGGGGTGGCTCTGACAGCATCTGGCCCTGAAGAGGTCCCTCGACAGGAACGTGCACCGTCGGAGACCTCGACACGGGCCGGCCCCGACATAGACCGACCCCGACCGTGACGGGCCCTGTCCCGACCAAGACCGGCACTGGCCCCGACATGCTCTCGAGCGGACCTGCACTCAGGCTGGCGCCGACTTGAACTGGCCCCAAACAGGGGCTCAGACACACACTGGCGCCTGCGACACCATCCGGCCCTGAAGAGGTGCCTGGACAGGACCGGGTAACGTCGGAGACCTAGACACGGGCCGGCCCCGAGATAGACCGACCCCAACCGTGACGGGCCCTGTCCCGACCAAGACCTGCCCCGGCCCCGACATGCATCTCGACCAGAGGCAACATAGAAATCCTCTCGGGCTGGTGCCGACCTTAACCTCCCTGCAGAGGGACCTCGACACGGACCGACCCCGACCGTGACGGGCCCTGTCCCGACCAAGACCGGCACTGGCCCCGACATGCTCTCGAGCGGACCTGCACTCAGGCTGGCGCCGACTTGAACCGGCCCCAAACAGGGGCTCAGACCCACACTGGCGGCTGCGATACCATCCGGCCCTGAAGAGGTGCTTCGACAGGACCGGGTAACGTCGGAGACCTCGACACGGGCCGGCCCCGACATAGAGAGACCCCGACCGTGACGGGCCCTGTCCCGACCAAGACCTGCCCCGGCCCCGACATGCATCTCGACCAGAGGCAACATAGAAATCCTCTCGGGCTGGTGCCGACCTTAACCTCCCTGCAGAGGGACCTCGACACGGACCGACCCCGACCGTGACGGCCACTGCCCCGACCAAGACCTCGACCAGGACTGCCACCCGCCCCGACATGGGCCCCGACATGCATCATGGTCGGACCTGCACTCAGGCTGGCGCCGACTTCAACCGGCCCCAAACAGGGGCCCAGACCCACACGGGGTGGCTGCGACACCATCTGGCCCTGAAGAGGTGCCTCGACAGGAACGGGCACCGTCGGGGACTTCGACACTGACCGACCCCGAAATAGACCGACCCCGACCGTGACGGGCACTGTCCCGACCAAGACCGGCATCGGCCCCGACATGTTCTCGACAGCACCTGTACTCAGGCTGGCGCCGACTTGGATGGGCCACAAACATGGGCTCAGACACACACGGGGTGGCTGCGACACCATCCGGCCCTGAATGGGTCCCTCGACAGGAACGGGTAACATCGGAAACCTCGACACGGGCCGGCCCCGACATAGACTGACCCCGACCGTGACTGGCCATTCCCGATCCCCACCTGGACCAGCACTGCCACCGGCCCCGACCTGAGCCCTGACATGCATCTCGAACGCACCACCACTCAGGCTGGCGCCGACTTGAACCGGCCCCAAAGAGTGAGCCAGAACCACACGGGGCGGCTCCGACACCATCCGGCCCTGAAGGGGTCCCTCGGCAGGAACAGGCACCGTCGGGGCCTTCGACACGGGCCCTGCCCCGACCAACAACTCGACCAGGATTGCCACCCGCCCTGACCTGGCCCCGACATGCATCTCGACCGGACCTGCACTCAGGCTGGCGCCGACTTGGACCGGCCCCAAACAGGGGCCCAGAGCCATACTGGGTGACTCCGACACCATCCGGCCCTGAAGCGGTCTCTCGACAGGAACGTGCAATGTCGGGGAGTTCGATAAGGGCCGGTCCCAACCGTGATTGGCAATGCAGAAATCCTCTCGGGCTGGTGCCGACCTAAACCTCCCTGAAAAGGAACCTAGACACGGACCGACCCAGACCGTGACGGGCCCTGTCCCGACCAAGACCTCCACCAGCAACGCCACCGGCACCGAGCTGGGCCCTGACATGCATCTCGACCGGACCTCCACTCAGGCTGGCGCCAACTTGAACCGGCCCCAAACTGGGGCCCAAACCCAAATGGGGTGGCCACGACACCATCCGGCCCTGAAGAGGTCCCTCGACAGGAACGGGTAACGTCGGAGACCTCGACACGGGCCGGCCCCGACATAGACCGACCCCGACCGCGACGGGCCCGGCCCCGACCAGGACCGGCCCCAGCCCCGACATGCATCTCGACCAGAGGCAACACAGAAATCCTCTCGAGCTGGCGCCGACCCTAACCTCCACATGGACCGATCCCGACCGTGATGGGCCCTGTCCCGACCAAGAGCGGCACTGGCCCCGACATGCTCTCGAGCGGACCTGCACTCAGGCTGGCGCCGACTTGAACCAGCCCCAAACTGGGGCTCAGAGCCACAAGGGGTGGCTGCGACACCATCCGGCCCTGAAGAGGTCCCTCGACAGGAATGGGTAACGTTGGAGACCTCGACACGGGCCGGCCCCGACATAGACCGACCCCGACCGTGACGGGCCCTGTCCCGACCAAGACCTGCCCCAGCCCCGACATGCATCTCGACCAGAGGCAACATAGAAATCCTCTCGGGCTGGTGCCGACCTTAACCTCCCTACAGAGGGACCTCGACACGGACCGACCCCGACCGTGACGGGCCCTGTCCCGACCAAGACCGGCACTGGCCCCGACATGCTCTCGAGCGGACCTCCAGTCAGGCTGGCGCCAACTTGAACCGGCCCCAAACTGGGGCTCAGACACACACGGGGTGGCTGCGACACCATCCGGCCCTGAAGAGGTCCCTCGACGGGAACGGGCACCGTCGGGGCCTTCGATAATGGGCGGCCCCAATCCTGATTGGCCCGGCCCTGACCATGGCCTCGACCAGGGCCGGCACGGGCTCCGACATGCATTTTGATTGGAGCCAGCGTGGAACTCCTCTCGGGCTGGTGCCGACCTTAACCTCCCTGCAGAGGGACCTCGACACGGACTGACCCCGACCTGACGGGCCCTGTCCCGACCAAGACCGGCACTGGCCCCGACATGCTCTCGACCGGACCTGCACTCAGGCTGGCGCCGACTTGAACCGGCCCCAAACAGGGACCCAGAGCCACACGGGGTGACTGCGACACCATCCGGCCCTGAAGAGGTCCCTCGACAGGAACGGGCACCGTCGGGGACTTCGACACTGACCGACCCCCACAGTGACGGGCCCTGTCCCGACCACAACCTCGACCAGGACCGGCACCGGCCACGACATGCATCTCGACCAGAAGAAACGCAGAAGCCCTCTCGGGCTGGCGCTGACCTTAACCTCCCTGCAGAGGGACCTCGACACGGGCCTGCCCCGAGATAGACCGATCCCGACCGTGATGGGCCCTGTCCCGACCAAGACCGGCACTGGCCCCGACATGTTCTCGACAGGACCTGTACTCAGGCTGGCGCCGACTTGGACGGGCCACAAACATGGGCTCAGACACACACGGGGTGGCTGCGACACCATCCGGCCCTGAATGGGTCCCTCGACAGGAACGGGCACCGTCGGGGACTTCGACACTGACCGAGCCCAAGAGTGACGGGCCCTGTCCCGACCACAACCTCGACCAGGACCGGCACCGGCCACGACATGCATCTCGACCAGAAGCAACGCAGAAGCCCTCTCGGGCTGGCGCTGACCTTAACCTCCCTGCAGAGGACCTCGACTCGGGCCGGCCCCGACATAGACTGACCCCCGACCGTGACTGGCCATGCCCCGATCCCCACCTGGACCAGCACTGCCACCGGCCCCGACCTGAGCCCTGACATGCATCTCGAACGCACCACCACTCAGGCTGGCGCCGACTTGAACCGGCCCCAAAGAGTGAGCCAGAACCACACGGGGCGGCTCCGACACCATCCGGCCCTGAAGAGGTGCTTCGACAGGACCGGGTAACGTCGGAGACCTCGACACGGGCCGGCCCCGACATAGACCGACCCCGACCGTGACGGGCCCTGTCCCGACCAAGACCGGCACTGGCCCCGACATGCTCTCGAGCGGACCTGCACTCAGGCTGGCGCCGACTTGAACCGGCCCCAAACAGGGGCTCAGACCCACACTGGCGCCTGCGACACCATCCGGCCCTGAAGAGGTGCTTCGACAGGACCGGGTAACGTCGGAGACCTCGACACGGGCCGGCCCCGACATAGAGAGACCCCGACCGTGACGGGCCCTGTCCCGACCAAGACCTGCCCCGGCCCCGACATGCATCTCGACCAGAGGCAACATAGAAATCCTCTCGGGCTGGTGCTGACCTTAACCTCCCTGCAGAGGGACCTCGACACGGACCGACCCCGACCGTGACGGCCACTGCCCCGACCAAGACCTCGACCAGGACTGCCACCCGCCCCGACATGGGCCCCGACATGCATCATGGTCGGACCTGCACTCAGGCTGGCGCAGACTTCAACCGGCCCCAAACAGGGGCCCAGACCCACACGGGGTGGCTGCGACACCATCTGGCCCTGAAGAGGTGCCTCGACAGGAACGGGCACCGTCGGGGACTTCGACACTGACCGACCCCGAAATAGACCGACCCCGACCGTGACGGGCACTGTCCCGACCAAGACCGGCATCGGCCCCGACATGTTCTCGACAGCACCTGTACTCAGGCTGGCGCCGACTTGGATGGGCCACAAACATGGGCTCAGACACACACGGGGTGGCTGCGACACCATCCGGCCCTGAATGGGTCCCTCGACAGGAACGGGTAACATCGGAAACCTCGACACGGGCCGGCCCCGACATAGACTGACCCCGACCGTGACTGGCCATTCCCGATCCCCACCTGGACCAGCACTGCCACCGGCCCCGACCTGAGCCCTGACATGCATCTCGAACGCACCACCACTCAGGCTGGCGCCGACTTGAACCGGCCCCAAAGAGTGAGCCAGAACCACACGGGGCGGCTCCGACACCATCCGGCCCTGAAGGGGTCCCTCGGCAGGAACAGGCACCGTCGGGGCCTTCGACACGGGCCCTGCCCCGACCAACAACTCGACCAGGATTGCCACCCGCCCTGACCTGGCCCCGACATGCATCTCGACCGGACCTGCACTCAGGCTGGCGCCGACTTGGACCGGCCCCAAACAGGGGCCCAGAGCCATACTGGGTGACTCCGACACCATCCGGCCCTGAAGCGGTCTCTCGACAGGAACGTGCAATGTCGGGGAGTTCGATAAGGGCCGGTCCCAACCGTGATTGGCAATGCAGAAATCCTCTCGGGCTGGTGCCGACCTAAACCTCCCTGAAAAGGAACCTAGACACGGACCGACCCAGACCGTGACGGGCCCTGTCCCGACCAAGACCTCCACCAGCAGCGCCACCGGCACCGAGCTGGGCCCTGACATGCATCTCGACCGGACCTCCACTCAGGCTGGCGCCAACTTGAACCGGCCCCAAACTGGGGCCCAAACCCAAATGGGGTGGCCACGACACCATCCGGCCCTGAAGAGGTCCCTCGACAGGAACGGGTAACGTCGGAGACCTCGACACGGGCCGGCCCCGACATAGACCGACCCCGACCGCAACGGGCCCGGCCCCGACCAGGACCAGCCCCAGCCCCGACATGCATCTCGACCAGAGGCAACACAGAAATCCTCTCGAGCTGGCGCCGACCCTAACCTCCACATGGACCGATCCCGACCGTGATGGGCCCTGTCCCGACCAAGAGCGGCACTGGCCCCGACATGCTCTCGAGCGGACCTGCACTCAGGCTGGCGCCGACTTGAACCGGCCCCAAAGAGGGGCTCAGAGCCACAAGGGGTGGCTGCGACACCATCCGGCCCTGAAGAGGTCCCTCGACAGGAATGGGTAACGTTGGAGACCTCGACACGGGCCGGCCCCGACATAGACCGACCCCGACCGTGACGGGCCCTGTCCCGACCAAGACCTGCCCCAGCCCCGACATGCATCTCGACCAGAGGCAACATAGAAATCCTCTCGGGCTGGTGCCGACCTTAACCTCCCTACAGAGGGACCTCGACACGGACCGACCCCGACCGTGACGGGCCCTGTCCCGACCAAGACCGGCACTGGCCCCGACATGCTCTCGAGCGGACCTCCAGTCAGGCTGGCGCCAACTTGAACCGGCCCCAAACTGGGGCTCAGACACACACGGGGTGGCTGCGACACCATCCGGCCCTGAAGAGGTCCCTCGACGGGAACGGGCACCGTCGGGGCCTTCGATAATGGGCGGCCCCAATCCTGATTGGCCCGGCCCTGACCATGGCCTCGACCAGGGCCGGCACGGGCTCCGACATGCATTTTGATTGGAGCCAGCGTGGAACTCCTCTCGGGCTGGTGCCGACCTTAACCTCCCTGCAGAGGGACCTCGACACGGACTGACCCCGACCTGACGGGCCCTGTCCCGACCAAGACCGGCACTGGCCCTGACATGCTCTCGACCGGACCTGCACTCAGGCTGGCGCCGACTTGAACCGGCCCCAAACAGGGACCCAGAGCCACACGGGGTGACTGCGACACCATCTGGCCCTGAAGAGGTGCCTCGACAGGAACGGGCACCGTCGGGGACTTCGACACTGACCGACCCCCACAGTGACGGGCCCTGTCCCGACCACAACCTCGACCAGGACCGGCACCGGCCACGACATGCATCTCGACCAGAAGAAACGCAGAAGCCCTCTCGGGCTGGCGCTGACCTTAACCTCCCTGCAGAGGGACCTCGACACGGGCCTGCCCCGAGATAGACCGATCCCGACCGTGATGGGCCCTGTCCCGACCAAGACCGGCACTGGCCCCGACATGTTCTCGACAGGACCTGTACTCAGGCTGGCGCCGACTTGGACGGGCCACAAACATGGGCTCAGACACACACGGGGTGGCTGCGACACCATCCGGCCCTGAATGGGTCCCTCGACAGGAACGGGCACCGTCGGGGACTTCGACACTGACCGATCCCGAGAGTGACGGGCCCTGTCCCGACCACAACCTCGACCAGGACCGGCATCGGCCACGACATGCATCTCGACCAGAAGCAACGCAGAAGCCCTCTCGGGCTGGCGCTGACCTTAACCTCCCTGCAGAGGACCTCGACTAGGGCCGGCCCCGACATAGACTGACCCCCGACCGTGACTGGCCATGCCCCGATCCCCACCTGGACCAGCACTGCCACCGGCCCCGACCTGAGCCCTGACATGCATCTCGAACGCACCACCACTCAGGCTGGCGCCGACTTGAACCGGCCCCAAAGAGTGAGCCAGAACCACACAGGGCGGCTGCGACACCATCCGGCCCTGAAGAGGTGCTTCGACAGGACCGGGTAACGTCGGAGACCTCGACACGGGCCGGCCCCGACATAGAGAGACCCCGACCGTGACGGGCCCTGTCCCGACCAAGACCGGCACTGGCCCCGACATGCTCTCGAGCGGACCTGCACTCAGGCTGGCGCCGACTTGAACCGGCCCCAAACAGGGGCTCAGACCCACACTGGCGGCTGCGACACCATCCGGCCCTGAAGAGGTGCTTCGACAGGACCGGGTAACGTCGGAGACATCGACACGGGCCGGCCCCGACATAGACCGACCCCGACCGTGACGGGCCCTGTCCCGACCAAGACCTGCCCCGGCCCCGACATGCATCTCGACCAGAGGCAACATAGAAATCCTCTCGGGCTGGTGCCGACCTTAACCTCCCTGCAGAGGGACCTCGACACGGACCGACCCCGACCGTGACGGGCCCTGTCCCGACCAAGACCGGCACTGGCCCCGACATGCTCTCGAGCGGACCTGCACTCAGGCTGGCGCCGACTTGAACCGGCCCCAAACAGGGGCTCAGACCCACACTGGCGCCTGCGACACCATCCGGCCCTGAAGAGGTGCTTCGACAGGACCGGGTAACGTCGGAGACCTCGACACGGGCCGGCCCCGACATAGAGAGACCCCGACCGTGACGGGCCCTGTCCCGACCAAGACCTGCCCCGGCCCCGACATGCATCTCGACCAGAGGCAACATAGAAATCCTCTCGGGCTGGTGCCGACCTTAACCTCCCTGCAGAGGGACCTCGACACGGACCGACCCCGACCGTGACGGCCACTGCCCCGACCAAGACCTCGACCAGGACTGCCACCCGCCCCGACATGGGCCCCGACATGCATCATGGTCGGACCTGCACTCAGGCTGGCGCAGACTTCAACCGGCCCCAAACAGGGGCCCAGACCCACACGGGGTGGCTGCGACACCATCTGGCCCTGAAGAGGTGCCTCGACAGGAACGGGCACCGTCGGGGACTTCGACACTGACCGACCCCGAAATAGACCGACCCCGACCGTGAGGGGCACTGTCCCGACCAAGACCGGCATCGGCCCCGACATGTTCTCGACAGCACCTGTACTCAGGCTGGCGCCGACTTGGATGGGCCACAAACATGGGCTCAGACACACACGGGGTGGCTGCGACACCATCCGGCCCTGAATGGGTCCCTCGACAGGAACGGGTAACATCGGAAACCTCGACACGGGCCGGCCCCGACATAGACTGACCCCGACCGTGACTGGCCATTCCCGATCCCCACCTGGACCAGCACTGCCACCGGCCCCGACCTGAGCCCTGACATGCATCTCGAACGCACCACCACTCAGGCTGGCGCCGACTTGAACCGGCCCCAAAGAGTGAGCCAGAACCACACGGGGCGGCTCCGACACCATCCGGCCCTGAAGGGGTCCCTCGGCAGGAACAGGCACCGTCGGGGCCTTCGACACGGGCCCTGCCCCGACCAACAACTCGACCAGGATTGCCACCCGCCCTGACCTGGCCCCGACATGCATCTCGACCGGACCTGCACTCAGGCTGGCGCCGACTTGGACCGGCCCCAAACAGGGGCCCAGAGCCATACTGGGTGACTCCGACACCATCCGGCCCTGAAGCGGTCTCTCGACAGGAACGTGCAATGTCGGGGAGTTCGATAAGGGCCGGTCCCAACCGTGATTGGCAATGCAGAAATCCTCTCGGGCTGGTGCCGACCTTAACCTCCCTGAAAAGGAACCTAGACACGGACCGACCCAGACCGTGACGGGCCCTGTCCCGACCAAGACCTCCACCAGCAACGCCACCGGCACCGAGCTGGGCCCTGACATGCATCTCGACCGGACCTCCACTCAGGCTGGCGCCAACTTGAACCGGCCCCAAACTGGGGCCCAAACCCAAATGGGGTGGCCACGACACCATCCGGCCCTGAAGAGGTCCCTCGACAGGAACGGGTAACGTCGGAGACCTCAACACGGGCCGGCCCCGACATAGACCGACCCCGACCGCGACGGGCCCGGCCCCGACCAGGACCGGCCCCAGCCCCGACATGCATCTCGACCAGAGGCAACACAGAAATCCTCTCGAGCTGGCGCCGACCCTAACCTCCACATGGACCGATCCCGACCGTGATGGGCCCTGTCCCGACCAAGAGCGGCACTGGCCCCGACATGCTCTCGAGCGGACCTGCACTCAGGCTGGCGCCGACTTGAACCGGCCCCAAACTGGGGCTCAGAGCCACAAGGGGTGGCTGCGACACCATCCGGCCCTGAAGAGGTCCCTCGACAGGAATGGGTAACGTTGGAGACCTCGACACGGGCCGGCCCCGACATAGACCGACCCCGACCGTGACGGGCCCTGTCCCGACCAAGACCTGCCCCAGCCCCGACATGCATCTCGACCAGAGGCAACATAGAAATCCTCTCGGGCTGGTGCCGACCTTAACCTCCCTACAGAGGGACCTCGACACGGACCGACCCCGACCGTGACGGGCCCTGTCCCGACCAAGACCGGCACTGGCCCCGACATGCTCTCGAGCGGACCTCCAGTCAGGCTGGCGCCAACTTGAACCGGCCCCAAACTGGGGCTCAGACACACACGGGGTGGCTGCGACACCATCCGGCCCTGAAGAGGTCCCTCGACGGGAACGGGCACCGTCGGGGCCTTCGATAATGGGCGGCCCCAATCCTGATTGGCCCGGCCCTGACCATGGCCTCGACCAGGGCCGGCACGGGCTCCGACATGCATTTTGATTGGAGCCAGCGTGGAACTCCTCTCGGGCTGGTGCCGACCTTAACCTCCCTGCAGAGGGACCTCGACACGGACTGACCCCGACCTGACGGGCCCTGTCCCGACCAAGACCGGCACTGGCCCCGACATGCTCTCGACCGGACCTGCACTCAGGCTGGCGCCGACTTGAACCGGCCCCAAACAGGGACCCAGAGCCACACGGGGTGACTGCGACACCATCCGGCCCTGAAGAGGTCCCTCGACAGGAACGGGCACCGTCGGGGACTTCGACACTGACCGACCCCCACAGTGACGGGCCCTGTCCCGACCACAACCTCGACCAGGACCGGCACCGGCCACGACATGCATCTCGACCAGAAGAAACGCAGAAGCCCTCTCAGGCTGGCGCTGACCTTAACCTCCCTGCAGAGGGACCTCGACACGGGCCTGCCCCGAGATAGACCGATCCCGACCGTGATGGGCCCTGTCCCGACCAAGACCGGCACTGGCCCCGACATGTTCTCGACAGGACCTGTACTCAGGCTGGCGCCGACTTGGACGGGCCACAAACATGGGCTCAGACACACACGGGGTGGCTGCGACACCATCCGGCCCTGAATGGGTCCCTCGACAGGAACGGGCACCGTCGGGGACTTCGACACTGACCGATCCCGAGAGTGACGGGCCCTGTCCCGACCACAACCTCGACCAGGACCGGCACCGGCCACGACATGCATCTCGACCAGAAGCAACGCAGAAGCCCTCTCGGGCTGGCGCTGACCTTAACCTCCCTGCAGAGGACCTCGACTCGGGCCGGCCCCGACATAGACTGACCCCCGACCGTGACTGGCCATGCCCCGATCCCCACCTGGACCAGCACTGCCACCGGCCCCGACCTGAGCCCTGACATGCATCTCGAACGCACCACCACTCAGGCTGGCGCCGACTTGAACCGGCCCCAAAGAGTGAGCCAGAACCACACGGGGCGGCTGCGACACCATCCGGCCCTGAAGAGGTGCTTCGACAGGACCGGGTAACGTCGGAGACCTCGACACGGGCCGGCCCCGACATAGACCGACCCCGACCGTGACGGGCCCTGTCCCGACCAAGAGCGGCACTGGCCCCGACATGCTCTCGAGCGGACCTGCACTCAGGCTGGCGCCGACTTGAACCGGCCCCAAACAGGGGCTCAGACCCACACTGGCGCCTGCGACACCATCCGGCCCTGAAGAGGTGCTTCGACAGGACCGGGTAACGTCGGAGACCTCGACACGGGCCGGCCCCGACATAGACCCCGACCGTGACGGGCCCTGTCCCGACCAAGACCTGCCCCGGCCCCGACATGCATCTCGACCAGAGGCAACATAGAAATCCTCTCGGGCTGGTGCTGACCTTAACCTCCCTGCAGAGGGACCTCGACACGGACCGACCCCGACCGTGACGGCCACTGCCCCGACCAAGACCTCGACCAGGACTGCCACCCGCCCCGACATGGGCCCCGACATGCATCATGGTCGGACCTGCACTCAGGCTGGCGCAGACTTCAACCGGCCCCAAACAGGGGCCCAGACCCACACGGGGTGGCTGCGACACCATCTGGCCCTGAAGAGGTGCCTCGACAGGAACGGGCACCGTCGGGGACTTCGACACTGACCGACCCCGAAATAGACCGACCCCGACCGTGACGGGCACTGTCCCGACCAAGACCGGCATCGGCCCCGACATGTTCTCGACAGCACCTGTACTCAGGCTGGCGCCGACTTGGATGGGCCACAAACATGGGCTCAGACACACACGGGGTGGCTGCGACACCATCCGGCCCTGAATGGGTCCCTCGACAGGAACGGGTAACATCGGAAACCTCGACACGGGCCGGCCCCGACATAGACTGACCCCGACCGTGACTGGCCATTCCCGATCCCCACCTGGACCAGCACTGCCACCGGCCCCGACCTGAGCCCTGACATGCATCTCGAACGCACCACCACTCAGGCTGGCGCCGACTTGAACCGGCCCCAAAGAGTGAGCCAGAACCACACGGGGCGGCTCCGACACCATCCGGCCCTGAAGGGGTCCCTCGGCAGGAACAGGCACCGTCGGGGCCTTCGACACGGGCCCTGCCCCGACCAACAACTCGACCAGGATTGCCACCCGCCCTGACCTGGCCCCGACATGCATCTCGACCGGACCTGCACTCAGGCTGGCGCCGACTTGGACCGGCCCCAAACAGGGGCCCAGAGCCATACTGGGTGACTCCGACACCATCCGGCCCTGAAGCGGTCTCTCGACAGGAACGTGCAATGTCGGGGAGTTCGATAAGGGCCGGTCCCAACCGTGATTGGCAATGCAGAAATCCTCTCGGGCTGGTGCCGACCTAAACCTCCCTGAAAAGGAACCTAGACACGGACCGACCCAGACCGTGACGGGCCCTGTCCCGACCAAGACCTCCACCAGCAGCGCCACCGGCACCGAGCTGGGCCCTGACATGCATCTCGACCGGACCTCCACTCAGGCTGGCGCCAACTTGAACCGGCCCCAAACTGGGGCCCAAACCCAAATGGGGTGGCCACGACACCATCCGGCCCTGAAGAGGTCCCTCGACAGGAACGGGTAACGTCGGAGACCTCGACACGGGCCGGCCCCGACATAGACCGACCCCGACCGCGACGGGCCCGGCCCCGACCAGGACCAGCCCCAGCCCCGACATGCATCTCGACCAGAGGCAACATAGAAATCCTCTCGGGCTGGTGCCGACCTTAACCTCCCTACAGAGGGACCTCGACACGGACCGACCCCGACCGTGACGGGCCCTGTCCCGACCAAGACCGGCACTGGCCCCGACATGCTCTCGAGCGGACCTCCAGTCAGGCTGGCGCCAACTTGAACCGGCCCCAAACTGGGGCTCAGACACACACGGGGTGGCTGCGACACCATCCGGCCCTGAAGAGGTGCCTCGACGGGAACGGGCACCGTCGGGGCCTTCGATAATGGGCGGCCCCAATCCTGATTGGCCCGGCCCTGACCATGGCCTCGACCAGGGCCGGCACGGGCTCCGACATGCATTTTGATTGGAGCCAGCGTGGAACTCCTCTCGGGCTGGTGCCGACCTTAACCTCCCTGCAGAGGGACCTCGACACGGACTGACCCCGACCTGACGGGCCCTGTCCCGACCAAGACCGGCACTGGCCCCGACATGCTCTCGACCGGACCTGCACTCAGGCTGGCGCCGACTTGAACCGGCCCCAAACAGGGACCCAGAGCCACACGGGGTGACTGCGACACCATCTGGCCCTGAAGAGGTGCCTCGACAGGAACGGGCACCGTCGGGGACTTCGACACTGACCGACCCCCACAGTGACGGGCCCTGTCCCGACCACAACCTCGACCAGGACCGGCACCGGCCACGACATGCATCTCGACCAGAAGAAACGCAGAAGCCCTCTCGGGCTGGCGCTGACCTTAACCTCCCTGCAGAGGGACCTTGACACGGGCCTGCCCCGAGATAGACCGATCCCGACCGTGATGGGCCCTGTCCCGACCAAGACCGGCACTGGCCCCGACATGTTCTCGACAGGACCTGTACTCAGGCTGGCGCCGACTTGGACGGGCCACAAACATGGGCTCAGACACACACGGGGTGGCTGCGACACCATCCGGCCCTGAATGGGTCCCTCGACAGGAATGGGCACCGTCGGGGACTTCGACACTGACCGATCCCGAGAGTGACGGGCCCTGTCCCGACCACAACCTCGACCAGGACCGGCACCGGCCACGACATGCATCTCGACCAGAAGCAACGCAGAAGCCCTCTCGGGCTGGCGCTGACCTTAACCTCCCTGCAGAGGACCTCGACTCGGGCCGGCCCCGACATAGACTGACCCCCGACCGTGACTGGCCATGCCCCGATCCCCACCTGGACCAGCACTGCCACCGGCCCCGACCTGAGCCCTGACATGCATCTCGAACGCACCACCACTCAGGCTGGCGCCGACTTGAACCGGCCGCAAAGAGTGAGCCAGAACCACACGGGGCGGCTCCGACACCATCCGGCCCTGAAGAGGTGCTTCGACAGGACCGGGTAACGTCGGAGACCTCGACACGGGCCGGCCCCGACATAGACCGACCCCGACCGTGACGGGCCCTGTCCCGACCAAGACCGGCACTGGCCCCGACATGCTCTCGAGCGGACCTGCACTCAGGCTGGCGCCGACTTGAACCGGCCCCAAACAGGGGCTCAGACCCACACTGGCGGCTGCGACACCATCCGGCCCTGAAGAGGTGCTTCGACAGGACCGGGTAACGTCGGAGACCTCGACACGGGCCGGCCCCGACATAGAGAGACCCCGACCGTGACGGGCCCTGTCCCGACCAAGACCGGCACTGGCCCCGACATGCTCTCGAGCGGACCTGCACTCAGGCTGGCGCCGACTTGAACCGGCCCCAAACAGGGGCTCAGAGCCACAAGGGGTGGCTGCGACACCATCCGGCCCTGAAGAGGTCCCTCGACAGGAATGGGTAACGTTGGAGACCTCGACACGGGCCGGCCCCGACATAGACCGACCCCGACCGTGACGGGCCCTGTCCCGACCAAGACCTGCCCCAGCCCCGACATGCATCTCGACCAGAGGCAACATAGAAATCCTCTCGGGCTGGTGCCGACCTTAACCTCCCTACAGAGGGACCTCGACACGGACCGACCCCGACCGTGACGGGCCCTGTCCCGACCAAGACCGGCACTGGCCCCGACATGCTCTCGAGCGGACCTCCAGTCAGGCTGGCGCCAACTTGAACCGGCCCCAAACTGGGGCTCAGACACACACGGGGTGGCTGCGACACCATCCGGCCCTGAAGAGGTCCCTCGACGGGAACGGGCACCGTCGGGGCCTTCGATAATGGGCGGCCCCAATCCTGATTGGCCCGGCCCTGACCATGGCCTCGACCAGGGCCGGCACGGGCTCCGACATGCATTTTGATTGGAGCCAGCGTGGAACTCCTCTCGGGCTGGTGCCGACCTTAACCTCCCTGCAGAGGGACCTCGACACGGACTGACCCCGACCTGACGGGCCCTGTCCCGACCAAGACCGGCACTGGCCCCGACATGCTCTCGACCGGACCTGCACTCAGGCTGGCGCCGACTTGAACCGGCCCCAAACAGGGACCCAGAGCCACACGGGGTGACTGCGACACCATCTGGCCCTGAAGAGGTGCCTCGACAGGAACGGGCACCGTCGGGGACTTCGACACTGACCGACCCCCACAGTGACGGGCCCTGTCCCGACCACAACCTCGACCAGGACCGGCACCGGCCACGACATGCATCTCGACCAGAAGAAACGCAGAAGCCCTCTCGGGCTGGCGCTGACCTTAACCTCCCTGCAGAGGGACCTTGACACGGGCCTGCCCCGAGATAGACCGATCCCGACCGTGATGGGCCCTGTCCCGACCAAGACCGGCACTGGCCCCGACATGTTCTCGACAGGACCTGTACTCAGGCTGGCGCCGACTTGGACGGGCCACAAACATGGGCTCAGACACACACGGGGTGGCTGCGACACCATCCGGCCCTGAATGGGTCCCTCGACAGGAACGGGCACCGTCGGGGACTTCGACACTGACCGAGCCCAAGAGTGACGGGCCCTGTCCCGACCACAACCTCGACCAGGACCGGCACCGGCCACGACATGCATCTCGACCAGAAGCAACGCAGAAGCCCTCTCGGGCTGGCGCTGACCTTAACCTCCCTGCAGAGGACCTCGACTCGGGCCGGCCCCGACATAGACTGACCCCCGACCGTGACTGGCCATGCCCCGATCCCCACCTGGACCAGCACTGCCACCGGCCCCGACCTGAGCCCTGACATGCATCTCGAACGCACCACCACTCAGGCTGGCGCCGACTTGAACCGGCCCCAAAGAGTGAGCCAGAACCACACGGGGCGGCTGCGACACCATCCGGCCCTGAAGAGGTGCTTCGACAGGACCGGGTAACGTCGGAGACCTCGACACGGGCCGGCCCCGACATAGAGAGACCCCGACCGTGACGGGCCCTGTCCCGACCAAGACCGGCACTGGCCCCGACATGCTCTCGAGCGGACCTGCACTCAGGCTGGCGCCGACTTGAACCGGCCCCAAACAGGGGCTCAGACCCACACTGGCGGCTGCGACACCATCCGGCCCTGAAGAGGTGCTTCGACAGGACCGGGTAACGTCGGAGACATCGACACGGGCCGGCCCCGACATAGACCGACCCCGACCGTGACGGGCCCTGTCCCGACCAAGACCTGCCCCAGCCCCGACATGCATCTCGACCAGAGGCAACATAGAAATCCTCTCGGGCTGGTGCCGACCTTAACCTCCCTACAGAGGGACCTCGACACGGACCGACCCCGACCGTGACGGGCCCTGTCCCGACCAAGACCGGCACTGGCCCCGACATGCTCTCGAGCGGACCTGCAGTCAGGCTGGCGCCGACTTGAACCGGCCCCAAACAGGGGCTCAGACACACACGGGGTGGCTGCGACACCATCCGGCCCTGAAGAGGTCCCTCGACAGAATGTGCACCATCGGGGACTTCGACAATGGGCGGCCCCAATCCTGATTGGCCCGGCCCTGACCATGACCTCGACCAGGGCCGGCACGGGCCCCAACATGCATTTTGATTGGAGCCAGCGCGGAACTCCTCTCGGTCTGACGCCCACCTTAACCTCCCTGCAGAAGGACCTCGACACGGACCGACCCCGACCGTGACGGCCACTGCCCCGACCAAGACCTCGACCAGGACTGCCACCCGCCCCGACATGGGCCCCGACATGCATCATGGTCGGACCTACACACAGGCTGGCGCAGACTTCAACCGGCCCCAAACAGGGGCCCAGACCCACACGGGGTGGCTCTGACAGCATCTGGCCCTGAAGAGGTCCCTCGACAGGAACGTGCACCGTCGGAGACCTCGACACGGGCCGGCCCCGACATAGACCGACCCCGACCGTGACGGGCCCTGTCCCGACCAAGACCGGCACTGGCCCCGACATGCTCTCGAGCGGACCTGCACTCAGGCTGGCGCCGACTTGAACTGGCCCCAAACAGGGGCTCAGACACACACTGGCGCCTGCGACACCATCCGGCCCTGAAGAGGTGCCTGGACAGGACCGGGTAACGTCGGAGACCTAGACACGGGCCGGCCCCGAGATAGACCGATCCCGACCGTGACGGGCCCTGTCCCGACCAAAACCGGCACTGGCCCCGACATGCTCTCGAGCGGACCTGCACTCAGGCTGGTGCCGACTTGAACCGGCCCCAAACAGGGGCTCAGACCCACACTGGCGGCTGCGACACCATCCGGCCCTGAAGAGGTCCCTCGACAGGACCGGGTAACGTCGGAGACATCGACACGGGCCGGCCCCGACATAGACCGACCCCGACCGTGACGGGCCCTGTCCCGACCAAGACCTGCCCCGGCCCCGACATGCATCTCGACCAGAGGCAACATAGAAATCCTCTCGGGCTGGTGCCGACCTTAACCTCCCTACAGAGGGACCTCGACACGGACCGACCCCGACCGTGACGGGCCCTGTCCCGACCAAGACCGGCACTGGCCCCGACATGCTCTCGAGCGGACCTGCACTCAGGCTGGCGCCGACTTGAACCGGCCCCAAACTGGGGCCCAGACCCAAATGGGGTGGAAGCGACACCATCCGGCCCTGAAGAGGTCCCTCGACGGGAACGTGCACGGTCGGGGACTTCGATACCGGCCGGCCCCAATCCTGATTGGCCCGGCCCTGACCATGGCCTCGACCAGGGCCGGCACGGGCTCCGACATGCATTTTGATTGGAGCCAGCGTGGAACTCCTCTCGGGCTGGTGCCGACCTTAATCTCCCCCCCAGAAGGACCTCGACACGGACTGAGCCCGACCGTGACGGCCACTGCCCCGACCAAGACCTCGACCAGGACTGCAACCCGCCCCGACATGCATCATGGTCGGAACTGCACTCAGGCTGGCGCCGACTTCAACCGGCCCCAAACTGGGGCCCAGAGCCACACGGGGTGGCTGCGACACCATCCAGGCCTGTAGAGGTCCCTCGGCAGGATCGGGCATCGTCAGGGACCTCGACACGGGCTGGCCGCCTACATGCATCTCGACTGAAGCCAGTGCGGAACTCTTCTCGGGCTGGCTCCCACCTTATCCTCCCTGAAAAGGGGCCTCGACATGGACCGACCCCGACTGTGACGGGCCCTGTCCAGACCAAGACCGGCACTGGCCCCGACATGTTCTTGACAGGACCTGTACTCAGGCTGGCGCCGACTTGGACCGGCCACAAAGAGTGGCCCAGAGACACACGGGGTGGCTCCGACACCATCCGTCCCTGAAGACGTCCCTTGACAGGAACGTGCAACGTCGGGTAGTTCCATAAGGGCCGGTCCCAGCCGTGACTGGCAATGCAGAAATCCTCTCGGGCTGGCGCCGACCCTAACCTCCACATGGACCAACCCCGACCGTGATGGGCCCGGCCCTGACCAAGACGGGCACTGGCCCCGACATGCACCTCGACCGGACCTGCACTCAGGCTGGCGCCGACTTGAACCGGCCCCAAACAGGGGCTCAGAGCCACACGGGGCGGCTCCGACACCCTCCGGCCCTGAAGGGGTCCCTCGGCTGGAACATGCACCGTTGGGGCCTTCGATACGGGCCGGCCCCGACCGTGACGGGCCCTGCCCCGACCAACAATTCGACCAGGATGGCCACCCGCCCTGACCTGGCCCCGACATGCATCTCGACCGGACCTGCACTCAGGCTGGCGCCGACTTGGACCGGCCCCAAACAGGGGCCCAGAGCCATACTGGGTGACTCCGACACCATCCGGCCCTGAAGTGGTCTCTCGACAGGAACGGGTAACGTCGGGGAGTTCGATAAGGGCCGGTCCCAACCGTGATTGGCAATGCAGAAATCCTCTCGGGCTGGTGCCGACCTAAACCTCCCTGAAAAGGAACCTAGACACGGACCGACCCAGACCGTGACGGGCCCTGTCCCGACCAAGACCTCCACCAGCAACGCCACCGGCACCGAGCTGGGCCCTGACATGCATCTCGACCGGACCTCCACTCAGGCTGGCGCCAACTTGAACCGGCCCCAAACTGGGGCCCAAACCCAAATGGGGTGGCCACGACACCATCCGGCCCTGAAGAGGTCCCTCGACAGGAACGGGTAACGTCGGAGACCTCGACACGGCCGTCCCCGACATAGACTGACCCCGACCGTGACTGGCCATGCCCCGATCCCCACCTCGACCAGCACTGCCACCGGCCCCGACCTGGGCCCTGACATGCATCTCGAACGCACCACCACTCAGGCTGGCGCTGACGTGAACCGGCCCCAAACAGGGGCCCAGAGCCACACGGGGTGGCCACGACACCATCCGACCCTGAAGAGGACCTCTTCAGGGCCGGATGGTGTCGTGGCCACCCCATTTGGGTTTGGGCCCCAGTTTGGGGCCGGTTCAAGTCGGCGCCAGCCTGAGTGGAGGTCCGGTCGAGATGCATGTCAGGGCCCAGGTCGGTGCCGGTGGCGCTGCTGGTGGAGGTCTTGGTCGGGACAGGGCTCGTCACGGTCGGGGTCGGTCCGTGTCGAGGTCCCTCTGCAGGGAGGTTAAGGTCGGCACCAGCCCGAGAGGTTTTCTATTTTGCCTCTGGTCGAGATGCATGTTGGGGCTGGTGCCGGTCTTGGTTGGGACAGGGCCCGTCATGGTCGGGGTTGGTCCATGTGGAGGTTAGGGTCGGCGCCAGCCCGAGAGGATTTCTGTGTTGCCTCTGGTCGAGATGCATGTCGGGGCCGGGGCTGGTGCTGGTCGGGGCCGGGCCAATCACGGTCAGGGTCGGTCTATCTCGGGGCCGGCCCGTGTCGAGGTTTCTGACGTTACCCGTTCCTGTCGAGGGACCTCTTCAGGGCCCGATGGTGTCGCTTCCACCCCATTTGGGTCTGGGACCCAGTTTGGGGCCGGTTGAAGTTGGCGCCAGCCTGAGTGGAGGTCCGGTCGAGATGCAGAGGCAACATAGAAATCCTCTCGGGCTGGTGCCGACCTTAACCTCCCTGCAGAGGGACCTCGACACGGACCGACCCCGACCGTGACGGCCACTGCCCCGACCAAGACCTCGACCAGGACTGCCACCCGCCCCGACATGGGCCCCGACATGCATCATGGTCGGACCTGCACTCAGGCTGGCGCAGACTTCAACCGGCCCCAAACAGGGGCCCAGACCCACACGGGGTGGCTGCGACACCATCTGGCCCTGAAGAGGTGCCTCGACAGGAACGGGCACCGTCGGGGACTTCGACACTGACCGACCCCGAAATAGACCGACCCCGACCGTGACGGGCACTGTCCCGACCAAGACCGGCATCGGCCCTGACATGTTCTCGACAGCACCTGTACTCAGGCTGGCGCCGACTTGGATGGGCCACAAACATGGGCTCAGACACACACGGGGTGGCTGCGACACCATCCGGCCCTGAATGGGTCCCTCGACGGGAACGGGTAACATCGGAAACCTCGACACGGGCCGGCCCCGACATAGACTGACCCCGACCGTGACTGGCCATTCCCGATCCCCACCTGGACCAGCACTGCCACCGGCCCCGACCTGAGCCCTGACATGCATCTCGAACGCACCACCACTCAGGCTGGCGCCGACTTGAACCGGCCCCAAAGAGTGAGCCAGAACCACACGGGGCGGCTCCGACACCATCCGGCCCTGAAGGGGTCCCTCGGCAGGAACAGGCACCGTCGGGGCCTTCGACACGGGCCCTGCCCCGACCAACAACTCGACCAGGATTGCCACCCACCCTGACCTGGCCCCGACATGCATCTCGACCGGACCTGCACTCAGGCTGGCGCCGACTTGGACCGGCCCCAAACAGGGGCCCAGAGCCATACTGGGTGACTCCGACACCATCCGGCCCTGAAGCGGTCTCTCGACAGGAACGTGCAATGTCGGGGAGTTCGATAAGGGCCGGTCCCAACCGTGATTGGCAATGCAGAAATCCTCTCGGGCTGGTGCCGACCTTAACCTCCCTGAAAAGGAACCTAGACACGGACCGACCCAGACCGTGACGGGCCCTGTCCCGACCAAGACCTCCACCAGCAGCGCCACCGGCACCGAGCTGGGCCCTGACATGCATCTCGACCGGACCTCCACTCAGGCTGGCGCCAACTTGAACCGGCCCCAAACTGGGGCCCAAACCCAAATGGGGTGGCCACGACACCATCCGGCCCTGAAGAGGTCCCTCGACAGGAACGGGTAACGTCGGAGACCTCGACACGGGCCGGCCCCGACATAGACCGACCCCGACCGCGACGGGCCCGGCCCCGACCAGGACCGGCCCCAGCCCCGACATGCATCTCGACCAGAGGCAACACAGAAATCCTCTCGAGCTGGCGCCGACCCTAACCTCCACATGGACCGATCCCGACCGTGATGGGCCCTGTCCCGACCAAGAGCGGCACTGGCCCCGACATGCTCTCGAGCGGACCTGCACTCAGGCTGGCGCCGACTTGAACCGGCCCCAAAGAGGGGCTCAGAGCCACAAGGGGTGGCTGCGACACCATCCGGCCCTGAAGAGGTCCCTCGACAGGAATGGGTAACGTTGGAGACCTCGACACGGGCCGGCCCCGACATAGACCGACCCCGACCGTGACGGGCCCTGTCCCGACCAAGACCTGCCCCAGCCCCGACATGCATCTCGACCAGAGGCAACATAGAAATCCTCTCGGGCTGGTGCCGACCTTAACCTCCCTACAGAGGGACCTCGACACGGACCGACCCCGACCGTGACGGGCCCTGTCCCGACCAAGACCGGCACTGGCCCCGACATGCTCTCGAGCGGACCTCCAGTCAGGCTGGCGCCAACTTGAACCGGCCCCAAACTGGGGCTCAGACACACACGGGGTGGCTGCGACACCATCCGGCCCTGAAGAGGTCCCTCGACGGGAACGGGCACCGTCGGGGCCTTCGATAATGGGCGGCCCCAATCCTGATTGGCCCGGCCCTGACCATGGCCTCGACCAGGGCCGGCACGGGCTCCGACATGCATTTTGATTGGAGCCAGCGTGGAACTCCTCTCGGGCTGGTGCCGACCTTAACCTCCCTGCAGAGGGACCTCGACACGGACTGACCCCGACCTGACGGGCCCTGTCCCGACCAAGACCGGCACTGGCCCCGACATGCTCTCGAGCGGACCTGCAGTCAGGCTGGCGCCGACTTGAACCGGCCCCAAACTGGGGCCCAGACCCAAATGGGGTGACTGCGACACCATCTGGCCCTGAAGAGGTGCCTCGACAGGAACGGGCACCGTCGGGGACTTCGACACTGACTGACCCCCACAGTGACGGGCCCTGTCCCGACCACAACCTCGACCAGGACCGGCACCGGCCACGACATGCATCTCGACCAGAAGAAACGCAGAAGCCCTCTCGGGCTGGCGCTGACCTTAACCTCCCTGCAGAGGGACCTCGACACGGGCCTGCCCCGAGATAGACCGATCCCGACCGTGATGGGCCCTGTCCCGACCAAGACCGGCACTGGCCCCGACATGTTCTCGACAGGACCTGTACTCAGGCTGGCGCCGACTTGGACGGGCCACAAACATGGGCTCAGACACACACGGGGTGGCTGCGACACCATCCGGCCCTGAATGGGTCCCTCGACAGGAACGGGCACCGTCGGGGACTTCGACACTGACCGAGCCCAAGAGTGACGGGCCCTGTCCCGACCACAACCTCGACCAGGACCGGCACCGGCCACGACATGCATCTCGACCAGAAGAAACGCAGAAGCCCTCTCGGGCTGGCGCTGACCTTAACCTCCCTGCAGAGGACCTCGACTCGGGCTGGCCCCGACATAGACTGACCCCCGACCGTGACTGGCCATGCCCCGATCCCCACCTGGACCAGCACTGCCACCGGCCCCGACCTGAGCCCTGACATGCATCTCGAACGCACCACCACTCAGGCTGGCGCCGACTTGAACCGGCCCCAAAGAGTGAGCCAGAACCACACGGGGCGGCTGCGACACCATCCGGCCCTGAAGAGGTGCTTCGACAGGACCGGGTAACGTCGGAGACCTCGACACGGGCCGGCCCCGACATAGAGAGACCCCGACCGTGACGGGCCCTGTCCCGACCAAGACCGGCACTGGCCCCGACATGCTCTCGAGCGGACCTGCACTCAGGCTGGCGCCGACTTGAACCGGCCCCAAACAGGGGCTCAGACCCACACTGGCGCCTGCGACACCATCCGGCCCTGAAGAGGTGCTTCGACAGGACCGGGTAACGTCGGAGACCTCGACACGGGCCGGCCCCGACATAGAGAGACCCCGACCGTGACGGGCCCTGTCCCGACCAAGACCTGCCCCGGCCCCGACATGCATCTCGACCAGAGGCAACATAGAAATCCTCTCGGGCTGGTGCCGACCTTAACCTCCCTGCAGAGGGACCTCGACACGGACCGAGCCCGACCGTGACGGCCACTGCCCCGACCAAGACCTCGACCAGGACTGCCACCCGCCCCGACATGGGCCCCGACATGCATCATGGTCGGACCTGCACTCAGGCTGGCGCAGACTTCAACCGGCCCCAAACAGGGGCCCAGACCCACACGGGGTGGCTGCGACACCATCTGGCCCTGAAGAAGTGCCTCGACAGGAACGGGCACCGTCGGGGACTTCGACACTGACCGACCCCGAAATAGACCGACCCCGACCGTGAGGGGCACTGTCCCGACCAAGACCGGCATCGGCCCCGACATGTTCTCGACAGCACCTGTACTCAGGCTGGCGCCGACTTGGATGGGCCACAAACATGGGCTCAGACACACACGGGGTGGCTGCGACACCATCCGGCCCTGAATGGGTCCCTCGACAGGAACGGGTAACATCGGAAACCTCGACACGGGCCGGCCCCGACATAGACTGACCCCGACCGTGACTGGCCATTCCCGATCCCCACCTGGACCAGCACTGCCACCGGCCCCGACCTGAGCCCTGACATGCATCTCGAACGCACCACCACTCAGGCTGGCGCCGACTTGAACCGGCCCCAAAGAGTGAGCCAGAACCACACGGGGCGGCTCCGACACCATCCGGCCCTGAAGGGGTCCCTCGGCAGGAACAGGCACCGTCGGGGCCTTCGACACGGGCCCTGCCCCGACCAACAACTCGACCAGGATTGCCACCCGCCCTGACCTGGCCCCGACATGCATCTCGACCGGACCTGCACTCAGGCTGGCGCCGACTTGGACCGGCCCCAAACAGGGGCCCAGAGCCATACTGGGTGACTCCGACACCATCCGGCCCTGAAGCGGTCTCTCGACAGGAACGTGCAATGTCGGGGAGTTCGATAAGGGCCGGTCCCAACCGTGATTGGCAATGCAGAAATCCTCTCGGGCTGGTGCCGACCTTAACCTCCCTGAAAAGGAACCTAGACACGGACCGACCCAGACCGTGACGGGCCCTGTCCCGACCAAGACCTCCACCAGCAGCGCCACCGGCACCGAGCTGGGCCCTGACATGCATCTCGACCGGACCTCCACTCAGGCTGGCGCCAACTTGAACCGGCCCCAAACTGGGGCCCAAACCCAAATGGGGTGGCCACGACACCATCCGGCCCTGAAGAGGTCCCTCGACAGGAACGGGTAACGTCGGAGACCTCGACACGGGCCGGCCCCGACATAGACCGACCCCGACCGCGACGGGCCCGGCCCCGACCAGGACCGGCCCCAGCCCCGACATGCATCTCGACCAGAGGCAACACAGAAATCCTCTCGAGCTGGCGCCGACCCTAACCTCCACATGGACCGATCCCGACCGTGATGGG
This sequence comes from Dromaius novaehollandiae, assembly GCF_036370855.1. Lineage (NCBI taxonomy): Eukaryota > Metazoa > Chordata > Aves > Casuariiformes > Dromaiidae > Dromaius > Dromaius novaehollandiae. The sequence goes on along the minus strand of NC_088098.1, from coordinate 82,366,990 downwards.
CCCTGTCCCGACCAAGAGCGGCACTGGCCCCGACATGCTCTCGAGCGGACCTGCACTCAGGCTGGCGCCGACTTGAACCGGCCCCAAAGAGGGGCTCAGAGCCACAAGGGGTGGCTGCGACACCATCCGGCCCTGAAGAGGTCCCTCGACAGGAATGGGTAACGTTGGAGACCTCGACACGGGCCGGCCCCGACATAGAGCGACCCCGACCGTGACGGGCCCTGTCCCGACCAAGACCTGCCCCAGCCCCGACATGCATCTCGACCAGAGGCAACATAGAAATCCTCTCGGGCTGGTGCCGACCTTAACCTCCCTACAGAGGGACCTCGACACGGACCGACCCCGACCGTGACGAGCCCTGTCCCGACCAAGACCGGCACTGGCCCCGACATGCTCTCGAGCGGACCTCCAGTCAGGCTGGCGCCAACTTGAACCGGCCCCAAACTGGGGCTCAGACACACACGGGGTGGCTGCGACACCATCCGGCCCTGAAGAGGTCCCTCGACGGGAACGGGCACCGTCGGGGCCTTCGATAATGGGCGGCCCCAATCCTGATTGGCCCGGCCCTGACCATGGCCTCGACCAGGGCCGGCACGGGCTCCGACATGCATTTTGATTGGAGCCAGCGTGGAACTCCTCTCGGGCTGGTGCCGACCTTAACCTCCCTGCAGAGGGACCTCGACACGGACTGACCCCGACCTGACGGGCCCTGTCCCGACCAAGACCGGCACTGGCCCCGACATGCTCTCGACCGGACCTGCACTCAGGCTGGCGCCGACTTGAACCGGCCCCAAACAGGGACCCAGAGCCACACGGGGTGACTGCGACACCATCTGGCCCTGAAGAGGTGCCTCGACAGGAACGGGCACCGTCGGGGACTTCGACACTGACCGACCCCCACAGTGACGGGCCCTGTCCCGACCACAACCTCGACCAGGACCGGCACCGGCCAGGACATGCATCTCGACCAGAAGAAACGCAGAAGCCCTCTCGGGCTGGCGCTGACCTTAACCTCCCTGCAGAGGGACCTCGACACGGGCCTGCCCCGAGATAGACCGATCCCGACCGTAACGGGCCCTGTCCCGACCAAGACCTGCCCCAGCCCCGACATGCATCTCGACCAGAGGCAACATAGAAATCCTCTCTGGCTGGTGCCGACCTTAACCTCCCTGCAGAGGGACCTCGACACGGACCGACCCCGACTGTGACGGCCAGTGCCCTGACCAAGACGTCGACCAGGACTGCCACCCGCCCCGACATGGGCCCCGACATGCATCATGGTCGGACCTCCACTCAGGCTGGCGCAGACTTCAACCTGCCCCAACAGGGGCCCAGACCCACACGGGGTGGCTCTGACAGCATCTGGCCCTGAAGAGGTCCCTCGACAGGAACGTGCACCGTCGGAGACTTCGATATGGGCCGGCCCCCAACGTGCATCTCGACTGGACCCAGTGCGGAACTCCTCTCGGGCTGACCTTAACCTCCCTGCAGAGGGACCTTGACACGAACTGACCCCGACTGTGACGGGCACTGCCCCGAACAACAACTCGACCAGGATTGCCACCCGCCCTGACCTGGGCCCCGACATGCATCTCGACCGGACCTGCACTCAGGCTGGCGCCGACTTGAACCGGCCCCAAACAGCGGCTCAGACCCACACTGGCGGCTGCGACACCATCCGGCCCTGAAGAGGTCCCTCGACAGGAACGGGTAACGTCGGAGACCTCGACACGGGCCGGCCCCGACATAGACCGACCCCGACCGTGACGGGCCCTATCCCGACCAAGACCGGCACTGGCCCCGACATGCTCTCGAGCGGACCTGCACTCAGGCTGGCGCTGACATGAACTGGCCCCAAACAGGGGCTCAGACCCACACTGGCGCCTGCGACACCATCCGGCCCTGAAGAGGTGCCTCGACAGGACCGGGTAACGTCGGAGTCCTCGACACGGGCCGGCCCCGAGATAGACCGATCCCGACCGTGACGGGCCCTGTCCCGACCAAGACCGGCACTGGCCCCGACATGCTCTCGAGCGGACCTGCACTCAGGCTGGCGCCGACTTGAACCGGCCCCAAACAGGGGCTCAGACCCACACTGGCGGCTGCGACACCATCCGGCCCTGAAGAGGTCCCTCGACAGGACCGGGTAACGTCGGAGACATCGACACGGGCCGGCCCCGACATAGACCGACCCCGACCGTGACGGGCCCTGTCCCGACCAAGACCTGCCCCAGCCCCGACATGCATCTCGACCAGAGGCAACATAGAAATCCTCTCGGACTGGTGCCGACCTTAACCTCCCTGCAGAGGGACCTCGACACGGACCGACCCCGACCGTGACGGGCCCTGTCCCGACCAAGACCGGCACTGGCCCCGACATGCTCTCGACCGGACCTGCACTCAGGCTGGCGCCGACTTGAACCGGCCCCAAACAGCGGCTCAGACCCACACTGGCGGCTGCGACACCATCCGGCCCTGAAGAGGTCCCTCGACAGGAACGGGTAACGTCGGAGACCTCGACACGGGCCGGCCCCGAGATAGACCGACCCCGACCGTGACGGGCCCTATCCCGACCAAGACCGGCACTGGCCCCGACATGCTCTCGAGCGGACCTGCACTCAGGCTGGCGCTGACATGAACTGGCCCCAAACAGGGGCTCAGACCCACACTGGCGCCTGCGACACCATCCGGCCCTGAAGAGGTGCCTCGACAGGACCGGGTAACGTCGGAGTCCTCGACACGGGCCGGCCCCGAGATAGACCGATCCCGACCGTGACGGGCCCTGTCCCGACCAAGACCGGCACTGGCCCCGACATGCTCTCGAGCGGACCTGCACTCAGGCTGGCGCCGACTTGAACCGGCCCCAAACAGGGGCTCAGACCCACACTGGCGGCTGCGACACCATCCGGCCCTGAAGAGGTCCCTCGACAGGACCGGGTAACGTCGGAGACATCGACACGGGCCGGCCCCGACATAGACCGACCCCGACCGTGACGGGCCCTGTCCCGACCAAGACCTGCCCCAGCCCCGACATGCATCTCGACCAGAGGCAACATAGAAATCCTCTCGGACTGGTGCCGACCTTAACCTCCCTGCAGAGGGACCTCGACACGGACCGACCCCGACCGTGACGGGCCCTGTCCCGACCAAGACCGGCACTGGCCCCGACATGCTCTCGAGCGGACCTGCACTCAGGCTGGCACCGACTTGAACCGGCCCCAAACTGGGGCCCAGACCCAAATGGGGTGGCTGCGACACCATCCGGCCCTGAAGAGGTCCCTCGACGGGAACGGGCACGGTCGGGGACTTCGATACCGGCCGGCCCCAATCCTGATTTTCCCGGCCCTGACCATGGCCTCGACCAGGGCCGGCACGGGCTCCGACATGCATTTTGATTGGAGCCAGCGTGGAACTCCTCTCGGGCTGGTGCCGACCTTAATCTCCCCCCCAGAAGGACCTCGACACGGACTGAGCCCGACCGTGACGGCCACTGCCCCGACCAAGACCTCGACCAGGACTGCAACCCGCCCCGACATGCATCATGGTCGGAACTGCACTCAGGCTGGCGCCGACTTCAACCGGCCCCAAACTGGGGCCCAGAGCCACACGGGGTGGCTGCGACACCATCCAGGCCTGTAGAGGTCCCTCGGCAGGATCGGGCATCGTCAGGGACCTCGACACGGGCTGGCCGCCTACATGCATCTCGACTGGAGCCAGTGCGGAACTCTTCTCGGGCTGGCTCCCACCTTATCCTCCCTGAAAAGGGGCCTCGACATGGACCGACCCCGACTGTGACGGGCCCTGTCCAGACCAAGACCGGAACTGGCCCCGACATGTTCTTGACAGGACCTGTACTCAGGCTGGCGCCGACTTGGACCGGCCACAAAGAGTGGCCCAGAGACACACGGGGTGGCTCCGACACCATCCGTCCCTGAAGACGTCCCTCGACAGGAACGTGCAACGTCGGGTAGTTCCATAAGGGCCGGTCCCAGCCGTGACTGGCAATGCAGAAATCCTCTCGGGCTGGCGCCGACCCTAACCTCCACATGGACCAACCCCGACCGTGATGGGCCCGGCCCTGACCAAGACGGGCACTGGCCCCGACATGCACCTCGACCGGACCTGCACTCAGGCTGGCGCCGACTTGAACCGGCCCCAAACAGGGGCTCAGAGCCACACGGGGCGGCTCCGACACCCTCCGGCCCTGAAGGGGTCCCTCGGCTGGAACATGCACCGTTGGGGCCTTCGATACGGGCCGGCCCCGACCGTGACGGGCCCTGCCCCGACCAACAATTCGACCAGGATGGCCACCCGCCCTGACGTGGCCCCGACATGCATCTCGACCGGACCTGCACTCAGGCTGGCGCCGACTTGGACCGGCCCCAAACAGGGGCCCAGAGCCATACTGGGTGACTCCGACACCATCCGGCCCTGAAGTGGTCTCTCGACAGGAACGGGTAACGTCGGGGAGTTCGATAAGGGCCGGTCCCAACCGTGATTGGCAATGCAGAAATCCTCTCGGGCTGGTGCCGACCTAAACCTCCCTGAAAAGGAACCTAGACACGGACCGACCCAGACCGTGACGGGCCCTGTCCCGACCAAGACCTCCACCAGCAACGCCACCGGCACCGAGCTGGGCCCTGACATGCATCTCGACCGGACCTCCACTCAGGCTGGCGCCGACTTGAACCGGCCCCAAACTGGGGCCCAAACCCAAATGGGGTGGCCACGACACCATCCGGCCCTGAAGAGGTCCCTCGACAGGAACGGGTAACGTCGGAGACCTCGACACGGCCGGCCCCGACATAGACTGACCCCGACCGTGACTGGCCATGCCCCGATCCCCACCTCGACCAGCACTGCCACCGGCCCCGACCTGGGCCCTGACATGCATCTCGAACGCACCACCACTCAGGCTGGTGCTGACGTGAACCGGCTCCAAGCAGGGGCCCAGAGCGACACGGGGTGGCCACGACACCATCCGACCCTGAAGAGGACCTCTTCAGGGCCGGATGGTGTCGCTTCCACCCCATTTGGTCAGGGCCGGGCCAATCAGGATTGGGGCCGGCCAGTATCGAAGTCCCCGACCGTGCATGTTCCTGTCGAGGGACCTCTTCAGGGCTGGATGGTGTCGCAGGCACCCCGTGTGGCTCTGGGCACCTGTTTGGGGCCGGTTCAAGTCGGCTCCAGCCTGAGTGCAGGTCCGGTCGAGGTGCATGTCGTGGCCCAGGTCGGGGCCGGTGGCGGTCTTGGTCGGGGCAGTGCCCATCACGGTCGGGGTCGGTCCATGTCTAGGTTCCTTTTAAGGGAGGTTTAAGTCGGCACCAGCCCGAGAGGATTTCTGCATTGCCAATCACGGTTGGGACCGGCCCTTATCGAACTCCCCGACGTTGCACGTTCCTGTCGAGGGACCTCTTCAGGGCCGCATGGTGTCGGAGTCACCCCGTGTGGCTCTGGGCCACTCTTTGTGGCCGGTCCAAGTCGGCGCCAGCCTGAGTACAGGTGCTGTCGAGAACATGTCGGGGCCAGTGCCAGTCTTGGTGGGGACAGGGCCCATCACGGTCGGGATCGATCTATCTCGGGGCAGGCCCGTGTCGAGGTCCCTCTGCAGGGAGGTTAAGGTCAGCGCCAGCCCGAGAGGGCTTCTGCGTTGCTTCTGGTCGTGATGCATGTCGTGGCCGGTGCCGGTCCTGGTCGAGGTTGTGGTCGGGACAGGGCCCGTCACTGTGGGGGTCGGTCAGTGTCGAAGTCCCCGACGGTGCCCGTTCCTGTCGAGGCACCTCTTCAGGGCCAGATGGTGTCGCAGTCACCCCGTGTGGTTCTGGGCCCCTGTTTGGGGCCGGTTGAAGTCAGCGCCAGCCTGAGTGCAGGTCCGGTCGAGAGCATGTCGGGGCCGATGCCGGTCTTGGTCGGGGCAGTGCCCGTCACGGTCGGGGTCGGTCTATTTCGGGGCTGGCCCGTGTCGAGGTCTCCGACTTTACCCGTTCCTGTCGAGGGACCTCTTCAGGGCCGGATGGTTTTGGAGCCGCCAGTGTGGGTCTGAGCCGCTGTTTGGGGCCGGTTCAAGTCGGCGCCAGCCTGAGTGCAGGTCCGGTCGAGATGCATGTCGGGGCCCAGGTCAGGGCGGGTGGCAATCCTGGTCGAGTTGTTGGTCAGGGCAGTGCCCGTCACAGTCGGGGTCGGTCCGTGTCAAGGTCCTTCTGCAGGGAGGTTAAGGTCAGCCCGAGAGGAGTTCCGCACTGGGTCCAGTCGAGATGCATGTTGGGGGCCGGCCCATATCGAAGTCTCCGACGGTGCACTTTCCTGTCGAGGGACCTCTTCAGGGCCAGATGCTGTCAGAGCCACCCCGTGTGGGTCTGGGCCCCTGTTTGGGGCAGGTTGAAGTCTGCGCCAGTCTGAGTGCAGGTCCGACCATGATGCATGTCGGGGCCCATGTCGGGGCGGGTGGCAGTCCTGGTCGAGGTCTTGGTCGGGGCAGTGGCCGTCACGGTCGGGCTCGGTCCGTGTCGAGGTCCCTCTGCAGGGAGGTTAAGGTCGGCGCCAGCCCGAGAGGAGTTCCGCGATGGCTCCAATCAAAATGCATGTCGGGGCCAGTGCCGGCCCTGGTCGAGGTCATGGTCAGGGCCGGGCCAATCAGGATTGGGGCCGGCCGGTATCGAAGTCCCCGACGGTGCATGTTCCTGTCGAGGGACCTCTTCAGGGCTGGATGGTGTCGCAGTCACCCTGTCTGGCTCTGGGCCCCTGTTTGGGGCCGGTCCAAGTCGGCTCCAGCCTGAGTGCAGGTCCGGTCGAGGTGCATGTCGTGGCCCAGGTCGGGGCCGGTGGCGGTCTTGGTCGGGACAGGTCCCATCACGGTGGGGGTTGGTCCATGTGGAGGTTAGGGTCGGCACCAGCCCGAGAGGATTTCTGTGTTGCCTGTGGTCGAGATGCATGTCGGGGCCGGGGCCCATCACGGTCGGGGCCGGGCCAATCACGGTCAGTGTCGGTCTATCTCGGGGCCGGCCCGTGTCGAGGTTTCCGACGTTACCCATTCCTGTCGAGGGACCTCTTCAGGGCCGGATGGTGTCGGAGCCGCCCCGTGTGGGTCTGAGCCCCTGTTTGGGGCCGGTTCAAGTCGGCGCCAGCCTGAGTGCAGGTCCGGTCGATATGCATGTCAGGGGCCAAGTCCGGGCCGGTGGCAGTGCTGGTCGAGGTGGGATCAGGGCAGGGCCCATCACCGTCGGGGGGGTCGTTCTGTGTCGAGGTTCCTTTTCAGGAGTTTAACGTCGGCACCAGCGCGAGAGGAGTTCCGCGTCGCGTCTGTGTGGCGGACCAATGAATTAATCTTTTTGCCTTAAACATTTCTTGGTGCATGGGGTGCCGGCCGGCCATAACACCGAGCAAGCCATCTGTCCCTGGCAGAAACAGGACTGGGCTGCTGTAACCCCCGAGATGGTCTTCCTGCAACCACCCACCACACACCAAGCCTGCACTGAACCAGATCACAATCGGGCAGAGACTTTGGGATCTGGACTGTATATTATTGTCCGTTTTTAGTGCAGCTTCTATAAGACTTGCTTAACATGAGTGGCTGAATTTGCTGGAGGCTTGGCCAGACTCCCTATTTTAGTGAGAAAAGGGCCCCAGAGCTGGTGCAGGCGGGAATGATAAGGGAATTACCAGCAATTTGCATCTGAAACAGTGCTAATTGCTGGAGTTACCAACTCTTTGTCAGGACCTTGAGAGACAATAGCAGAACCCAAGGAATGGAGACACACCCGTGGAAGGAACTGCAGCAGAAAACAGCCTGCCTAGGAACGACGATGAGATGCAATAAGGAGCAGGAGACCCAGACCCAGAAAATTACTATTGGTCCAAACTACCATGTGAGGGGTGGAGAGCTTAGACTGGAAGGTATAATTGTCCAGGGATTTCTTTGTTCGGGGTACCTCTTCAGAGCTACCCAACTCGAGCCATGTGAAGAGGACCCACCTACCACCAGACGGGAGCCCCCCTCCACCGCTGAGACTCCCAAAGGAAGAGGACCAATGGGATGACGCTGGATCCACGGGTGGTGATATCTTTTTTCTCTCTCTTCTCTTTCTCTCCTCTCTTTTCCCCTCTCCTTTGTTGAATCAGTAGGAAATGTGTGGCATGGGACTTGTCTAGCTAGTTGGTTATCCTATTTAACCACATGCCTTATCTTTGTGTTAATAAATCTTAAAATTGGTTGGCTGGCATCGTTTCACCTTAATTCAGTCCAAGCGCATCACGAACTTGGTCGTTTAGTCCCAAGGGGAGGGAGGTCATCCTGAAAGACTCCCTCTGGGCCGCAACACTCCGGTTGAGATGCATGTCGGGGCCAGTGGCGGTGCTGGTCGAGTTGTTGGTCGGGGCCAGGCCAGTCACGGTCAGGGTCGGACCGTGTCGAGGTCCCTTTTCAGGGAGGTTAAGGTCGGTGCCAGCCTGAGAGGAGTTCCGCTTTGGGATGTATGTTGGGGCCCATGTCGGGGCCAGTCCTGGTCGATTTCTGGTTTGGGGCTCGTCCCCTGCATGGTTGAGGTTTTTGTTTTGGGGCCAGTCCCAGTGCCTGTGGAGGTTGGGTCCCGACCCGGTGGAGTTGCGGGATGAGGCCGGTCGAGTTCCAGGTCAGCTTTGGGCCCATCTGTGTCGAGGTCGGTGCCGGACTTGATCGGGGTCGCGTTCGAGGCCGGTGCAGGTCCCGGTTGAGGGCCTTGTTTGGGGTTGGTCAATGTCGGGGATGGCCCATGTCGAGGGCTGCGTCGAGCTGCCTGTTTGGGGAGGTTAAGGTCGGCACCAGACGGAGAGGAGTTCCGCGTTGGGTCCAGTCGAGATGCAAGTCGAGGCCAGTGGCGGTCTTGGTCGGGGCAGGGCCAGTCACGGTCGGGGTCGGTCTATGTCGGGGCCGGCCCATGTCGAGGTCCCCAACGGTGCCTGTTCCTGCCGAGGGACCTCTTCAGGGCCGCATTGTGTTGGAGCCGCCCCGTTTGGGTCTGGGCCCCTGTTTGGGGCCAGCTGAAGTCAGCGCCAGCCTGAGTGGAGGTCCGGTCGAGATGCATGTTGGGGCCAGTGCCGGTCATGGTCTGGGCAGTGCCCGTCACAGTCGGGGTCGGTCCGTGTCGAGGTCCCTTTTCAGGGAGGATAAGGTGAGAGCCAGCCCGAGAAGAGTTCCGCGCTGGCTCCAATCAAAATGCATGTTGGGGCCAGTGACGGTCCTGGTTGAGGTCATGGTCAGGGCCGGGCCAATCAGGATTGGGGCCGGCCGGTATCGAAATCCCCGACGGTGCACGTTCCTGTCGAGGGACCTCTTCAGGTCCGGATGGTGTCGCAGCCACCCCGTGTGTGTCTGAGCCCCTGTTTGGGGCCGGTTCAAGTCAGCGCCAGCCTGAGTACAGGTCCTGTCGAGAACATGTCGGGGCCAGTGCCAGTCTTGGTGGGGACAGGGCCCATCACGGTCGGGATCGGTCTATCTCGGGGCAGGCCCGTGTCGAGGTCCCTCTGCAGGGAGGTTAAGGTCAGCGCCAGCCCGAGAGGGCTTCTGCGTTGCTTCTGGTCGAGATGCATGTCGTGGCCGGTGCCGGTCCTGGTCGAGGTTGTGGTCGGGACAGGGCCCGTCACTGTCGGGGTCGGTCAGTGTCGAAGTCCCCGTCGGTGCACGTTCCTGTCGAGGGACCTCTTCAGGGCCAGATGGTGTCGCAGTCACCCCGTGTGGCTCTGGGTCCCTGTTTGGGGCCGGTTCAAGTCGGCGCCAGCCTGAGTGCAGGTCTGGTCGAGAGCATGTCGGGGCCGATGCCGGTCTTGGTCGGGACAGTGCCCGTCACGGTCGGGGTCGGTCTATTTCGGGGCCGGCCCGTGTCGAGGTCTCCGACTTTACCCGTTCCTGTCGAGGGACCTCTTCAGGGCTGGATGGTGTCGGAGCCGCCAGTGTGGGTCTGAGCCGCTGTTTGGGGCCGGTTCAAGTCGGCGCCAGCCTGAGTGCAGGTCCGGTCGAGGTGCATGTTGGGGCCCAGATCGGGGCCGGTGGCGGTCTTGGTCGGGGCAGTGCCCATCATGGTCGGGGTCGGTCCATGTCTAGGTTCCTTTTAAGGGAGGTTTAAGTCGGCACCAGCCCGAGAGGATTTCTGCATTGCCAATCACGGTTGGGACCGGCCCTTATCGAACTCCCCGACGTTGCACGTTCCTGTCGAGGGACCTCTTCAGGGCCGCATGGTGTCGGAGTCACCCCGTGTGGCTCTGGGCCACTCTTTGTGGCCGGTCCAAGTCGGCGCCAGCGTGAGTACAGGTCCTGTCGAGAACATGTCGGGGCCAGTGCCAGTCTTGGTGGGGACAGGGCCCATCACGGTCGGGATCGATCTATCTCGGGGCAGGCCCGTGTCGAGGTCCCTCTGCAGGGAGGTTAAGGTCAGCGCCAGCCCGAGAGCGCTTCTGCGTTGCTTCTGGTCGAGATGCATGTCGTGGCCGTTGCCGGTCCTGGTCGAGGTTGTGGTCGGGACAGTGCCCGTCACGGTCGGGGTCGGTCTATTTCGGGGCCGGCCCGTGTCGAGGTCTCTGACTTTACCCGTTCCTGTCGAGGGACGTCTTCAGGGCCGGATGGTGTCGCAGCCGCCAGTGTGGGTCTGAGCCGCTGTTTGGGGCCGGTTGAAGTCGGCGCCAGCCTGAGTGGAGGTCCGGTCGAGATGCATGTCGGGGCCCAGGTCAGGGCGGGTGGCAATGCTGGTCGAGTTGTTGGTCGGGGCAGTGCCCGTCACAGTCGGGGTCGGTCCGTGTCAAGGTCCTTCTGCAGGGAGGTTAAGGTCAGCCCGAGAGGAGTTCCGCACTGGGTCCAGTCGAGATGCATGTTGGGGGCCGGCCCATATCGAAGTCTCCGACGGTGCACGTTCCTGTCGAGGGACCTCTTCAGGGCCAGATGCTGTCAGAGCCACCCCGTGTGGGTCTGGGCCCCTGTTTGGGGCCGGTTCAAGTCGGCGCCAGCCTGAGTGCAGTCCGGTGGAGGTGCATGTCGGGGCCAGTGCCCGTCTTGGTCGGGACAGGGCCCATCACGGTCGGGGTTGGTCTATGTGGAGGTTAGGGTCGGCACCAGCCCGAGAGGATTTCTGTGTTGCCTGTGGTCGAGATGCATGTCGGGGCCGGGGCCCATCACGGTCGGGGCCCGGCCAATCACGGTCAGGGTCGGTCTATCTCGGGGCCGGCCCGTGTCGAGGTTTCCGACGTTACCCGTTCCTGTCGAGGGACCTCTTCAGGGCCGGATGGTGTCGGAGCCGCCCCGTGTGGGTCTGAGCCCCTGTTTGGGGCCGGTTCAAGTCGGCGCCAGCCTGAGTGCAGGTCCGGTCGATATGCATGTCAGGGGCCAAGTCCGGGCCGGTGGCAGTGCTGGTCGAGGTGGGATCAGGGCAGGGCCCATCACCGTCGGGGGGGTCGTTCTGTGTCGAGGTTCCTTTTCAGGAGTTTAACGTCGGCACCAGCGCGAGAGGAGTTCCGCGTCGCGTCTGTGTGGCGGACCAATGAATTAATCTTTTTGCCTTAAACATTTCTTGGTGCATGGGGTGCCGGCCGGCCATAACACCGAGCAAGCCATCTGTCCCTGGCAGAAACAGGACTGGGCTGCTGTAACCCCCGAGATGGTCTTCCTGCAACCACCCACCACACACCAAGCCTGCACTGAACCAGATCACAATCGGGCAGAGACTTTGGGATCTGGACTGTATATTATTGTCCGTTTTTAGTGCAGCTTCTATAAGACTTGCTTAACATGAGTGGCTGAATTTGCTGGAGGCTTGGCCAGACTCCCTATTTTAGTGAGAAAAGGGCCCCAGAGCTGGTGCAGGCGGGAATGATAAGGGAATTACCAGCAATTTGCATCTGAAACAGTGCTAATTGCTGGAGTTACCAACTCTTTGTCAGGACCTTGAGAGACAATAGCAGAACCCAAGGAATGGAGACACACCCGTGGAAGGAACTGCAGCAGAAAACAGCCTGCCTAGGAACGACGATGAGATGCAATAAGGAGCAGGAGACCCAGACCCAGAAAATTACTATTGGTCCAAACTACCATGTGAGGGGTGGAGAGCTTAGACTGGAAGGTATAATTGTCCAGGGATTTCTTTGTTCGGGGTACCTCTTCAGAGCTACCCAACTCGAGCCATGTGAAGAGGACCCACCTACCACCAGACGGGAGCCCCCCTCCACCGCTGAGACTCCCAAAGGAAGAGGACCAATGGGATGACGCTGGATCCACGGGTGGTGATATCTTTTTTCTCTCTCTTCTCTTTCTCTCCTCTCTTTTCCCCTCTCCTTTGTTGAATCAGTAGGAAATGTGTGGCATGGGACCGGATGGTGTCGGAGCCGCCCCGTGTGGCTCTGGCTCACTGTTTGGGGCCGGCTCAAGTCGGCGCCAGCCTGAGTGCAGGTCCGGTGGAGGTGCATGTCGGGGCCAGTGCCCGTCTTGGTCGGGACAGGGCCCATCACGGTCGGGGTTGGTCCATGTGGAGGTCCCTCCACAGGGAGGTTAAGGTCGGCGCCAGCCCGAGAGGATTTCTGTGTTGCCTCTGGTCGAGATGCATGTCGGGGCCGGGGCCGGACCTGGTCGGGGCCGGGCCAATCACGGTCAGGGTCGGTCTATCTCGGGCCCGGCGTTTGCCGAGGTCTCCGACGGCAGCTGGTCCTGCCGAGGGACTTCTTCAGGGCTGGATGGTGTCACAGCCACCCCCGTATGTGTCTGAGCCCCTGTTTGGGGCCGGTTCAAGTCGGTGCCAGCCTGAGTGCGGGTCCGATCAAGATGCATGTCGGGGCCGGTGCCGGTCGTGTTTGAGGTCTTGGTCGGGACAGGGCCCGTCACGGTCGGGGTTGGTCCGTGTCGAGGTCCCTCTGCAGGGAGGCTAAGGTCGGCGCCAGCCCGAGAGGATTTCTGTGTTGCCTCTGGTCGAGATGCATGTCCTGGCCGGTGCCGGTCCTGGTCGAGGTTGTGGTCGGGACAGGGCCCGTCACTGTGGGGGTCGGTCAGTGTCGAAGTCCCCGACGGTGCCCGTTCCTGCCGAGGGACCTCTTCAGGGCCAGATGGTGTCGCAGTCACCCCGTGTGTTTCTGGGCCCCTGTTTGGGGCCGGTTCAAGTCGGCGCCAGCCTGAGTGCAGGTCCGGTGGAGGTGCATGTCGGGGCCAGTGCCGGTCTTGGTTGGGACAGGGCCCATCATGGTCGGGGTTGGTCCATGTGGAGGTTAGGGTCGGCGCCAGCCCGAGAGGATTTCTGTGTTGCCTGTGGTCGAGATGCATGTCGGGGCCGGGGCTGGTGCTGGTCGGGGCCGGGCCAATCACGGTCAGGGTCGGTCTATCTCGGGGCCGGCCCGTGTCGAGGTCTCCGACGTTACCCGTTCCTGTCGAGGGACCTCTTCAGGGCCGGATGGTGTCGGAGCCGCCCCGTGTGGCTCTGGCTCACTGTTTGGGGCCGGTTCAAGTCGGCGCCAGCCTGAGTGCAGGTCCGCTCGAGGTGCATGTCGGGGCCAGTGCCCGTCTTGGTCGGGACAGGGCCCATCACGGTCGGGGTTGGTCCATGTGGAGGTCCCTCCGCAGGGAGGTTAAGGTCGGCGCCAGCCCGAGAGGATTTCTGTGTTGCCTGTGGTCGAGATGCATGTCGGGGCCGGGGCCGGTCCTGGTCGGGGCAGGGCCAATCACGGTCAGGCTCGGTCTATTTCGGGGCCGGCCCGTGTCGAGGTCTCCGACGGCAGCTGGTCCTGCCGAGGGACCTCTTCAGGGCCGGATGGTGTCGCAGCCACCCCGTTTGGGTCTGGGCCCCTGTTTGGTGCCGGCTGAAGTCGGCGCCAGCCTGAGTGCAGATCCGGTCCAGATGCATGTTGGGGCCAGTGCCGGTCTTGGTCTGGACAGGGCCCGTCATGGTCGGGGTCGGTCCGTGTCGAGGTCACTCTGCAGGGAGGTTAAGGTCGGCGCCAGCCCGAGAGGATTTCTGTGTTGCCTCTGGTCGAGATGCATGTCGGGGCCGGGGCCGGTCCTGGTCGGGGCAGGGCCAATCACCGTCAGGCTCGGTCTATCTCGGGGCCGGCGCTTGTCGAGGTCTCCGACGGCAGCTGGTCCTGCCGAGGGACCTCTTCAGGGCCGGATGGTGTCGCAGCCACCCAGTGTGGCTCTGGGCCCCTGTTTGGGGCCGGTTCAAGTTGGCGCCAGCCTGAGTGCAGGTCCGGTCGAGATACATGTCGGGGCCAGTGCCGGTCTTGGTCTGGACAGGGCCCGTCATGGTCGGGGTCGGTCCGTGTCGAGGTCCCCTTTCAGGGAGGATAAGGTGAGAGCCAGCCCGAGAAGAGTTCCGCACTGGCTCCAGTCGAGATGCATGTAGGCGGCCAGCCCGTGTCGAGGTCCCTGACGGTGCCCGATCCTGCCGAGGGACCTCTACAGGCCTGGATGGTGTCGCAGCCACCCCGTGTGGCTCTGGGCCCCTGTTTGGGGCCGGTTGAAGTCGGCGCCAGCCTGAGTGGAGGTACGCTCGAGATGCATGTCAGGGCCCAGGTCGGGGCCGGTGGCAGTGCTGGTCGAGGTGGGGATCGGGGCATGGCGAGTCACGGTCGGGGTCGGTCTATGTCGGGGCCGGCCCGTGTCGAGGTCTCCGACGTTACCCGTTCCTGTCGAGGGACCTCTTCAGGGCCGGATGGTGTCGCTTCCACCCCATTTGGGTTTGGGCCCCAGTTTGGGGCCGGTTCAAGTTGGCGTCAGCCTGAGTGGAGGTCCGCTCGAGAGCATGTCGGGGCCAGTGGCAGTCTTGGTCGGGACAGGGCCCGTCACAGTCGGGGTCGGTCCGTGTCGAGGTCCCTCTGCATGGAGGTTAAGGTCAGCGCCAGCCCGAGAGCGCTTCTGCGTTGCTTCTGGTCGAGATGCATGTCGTGGGCGGTGCCGGTCCTGGTCGAGGTTGTGGTCGGGACAGTGCCCGTCACGGTCGGGGTCGGTCTATTTCGGGGCCGGCCCGCGTCGAGGTCTCCGACTTTACCCGTTCCTGTCGAGGGACCTCTTCAGGGCCGGATGGTGTCGCAGCCGCCAGTGTGGGTCTGAGCCGCTGTTTGGGGCCGGTTGAAGTCGGCGCCAGCCTGAGTGCAGGTCCGACCATGATGCATGTCCGGGCCCAGGTCAGGGCGGGTGGCAATGCTGGTCGTGTTGTTGGTCGGGGCAGTGCCCGTCACAGTCGGGGTCAGTTCGTGTCAAGGTCCCTCTGCAGGGAGGTTAAGGTCAGCCCGAGAGGAGTTCCGCACTGGGTCCAGTCGAGATGCATGTTGGGGGCCGGCCCATATCGAAGTCTCCGACGGTGCACGTTCCTGTCGAGGGACCTCTTCAGGGCCAGATGCTGTCAGAGCCACCCCGTGTGGGTCTGGGCCCCTGTTTGGGGCAGGTTAAAGTCTGCGCCAGCCTGAGTGCAGGTCCGACCATGATGCATGTCGGGGCCCATGTCGGGGCGGGTGGCAGTCCTGGTCGAGGTCTTGGTCGGGGCAGTGGCCGTCACGGTCGGGCTCGGTCCGTGTCGAGGTCCCTCTGCAGGGAGGTTAAGGTCGGCGCCAGCCCGAGAGGAGTTCCGCGATGGCTCCTATCAAAATGCATGTCGGGGCCAGTGCCGGCCCTGGTCGAGGTCATGGTCAGGGCCGGGCCAATCAGGATTGGGGCCGGCCGGTATCGAAATCCCCGACGGTGCACGTTCCCGTCGAGGGACCTCTTCAGGGCTGGATGGTGTCGCAGCCACCCCGTGTGTGTCTGAGCCCCTGTTTGGGGCCGGTTCAAGTCGGCTCCAGCCTGAGTGGAGGTCCGGTCGAGGTGCATGTCGGGGCCAGTGCCCGTCTTGGTCGGGACAGGTCCCATCACGGTGGGGGTTGGTCCATGTGGAGGTTAGGGTCGGCACCAGCCCGAGAGGATTTCTGTGTTGCCTGTGGTCGAGATGCATGTCGGGGCCGGGGCCCATCACGGTCGGGGCCGGGCCAATCACGGTCAGTGTCGGTCTATCTCGGGGCCGGCCCGTGTCGAGGTTTCCGACGTTACCCATTCCTGTCGAGGGACCTCTTCAGGGCCGGATGGTGTCGGAGCCGCCCCGTGTGGGTCTGAGCCGCTGTTTGGGGCCGGTTGAAGTCGGCGCCAGCCTGAGTGCAGGTCCGGTCGATATGCATGTCAGGGGCCAAGTCCGGGCCGGTGGCAGTGCTGGTCGAGGTGGGATCAGGGCAGGGCCCATCACCGTTGGGGGGGTCGTTCTGTGTCGAGGTTCCTTTTCAGGAGTTTAACGTCGGCACCAGCGCGAGAGGAGTTCCGCGTCGCGTCTGTGTGGCGGACCAATGAATTAATCTTTTTGCCTTAAACATTTCTTGGTGCATGGGGTGCCGGCCGGCCATAACACCGAGCAAGCCATCTGTCCCTGGCAGAAACAGGACTGGGCTGCTGTAACCCCCGAGATGGTCTTCCTGCAACCACCCACCACACACCAAGCCTGCACTGAACCAGATCACAATCGGGCAGAGACTTTGGGATCTGGACTGTATATTATTGTCCGTTTTTAGTGCAGCTTCTATAAGACTTGCTTAACATGAGTGGCTGAATTTGCTGGAGGCTTGGCCAGACTCCCTATTTTAGTGAGAAAAGGGCCCCAGAGCTGGTGCAGGCGGGAATGATAAGGGAATTACCAGCAATTTGCATCTGAAACAGTGCTAATTGCTGGAGTTACCAACTCTTTGTCAGGACCTTGAGAGACAATAGCAGAACTCAAGGAATGGAGACACACCCGTGGAAGGAACTGCAGCAGAAAACAGCCTGCCTAGGAACGACGATGAGATGCAATAAGGAGCAGGAGACCCAGACCCAGAAAATTACTATTGGTCCAAACTACCATGTGAGGGGTGGAGAGCTTAGACTGGAAGGTATAATTGTCCAGGGATTTCTTTGTTCGGGGTACCTCTCCAGAGCTACCCAACTCGAGCCATGTGAAGAGGACCCACCTACCACCAGACGGGAGCCCCCCTCCACCGCTGAGACTCCCAAAGGAAGAGGACCAATGGGATGACGCTGGATCCACGGGTGGTGATATCTTTTTTCTCTCTCTTCTCTTTCTCTCCTCTCTTTTCCCCTCTCCTTTGTTGAATCAGTAGGAAATGTGTGGCATGGGACCGGATGGTGTCGGAGCCGCCCCGTGTGGCTCTGGCTCACTGTTTGGGGCCGGCTCAAGTCGGCGCCAGCCTGAGTGCAGGTCCGCTCGAGGTGCATGTCGGGGCCAGTGCCCGTCTTGGTCGGGACAGGGCCCATCACGGTCGGGGTTGGTCCATGTGGAGGTCCCTCCGCAGGGAGGTTAAGGTCGGTGCCAGCCCGAGAGGATTTCTGTGTTGCCTCTGGTCGAGATGCATGTCGGGGCCGGGGCCGGACCTGGTCGGGGCCGGGCCAATCACGGTCAGGGTCGGTCTATCTCGGGCCCGGCGTTTGCCGATGTCTCCGACGGCAGCTGGTCCTGCCGAGGGACTTCTTCAGGGCTGGATGGTGTCGCAGCCACCCCCGTGTGTGTCTGAGCCCCTTTTTGGGGCCGGTTCAAGTCGGTGCTAGCCTGAGTGGAGGTCCGGTCGAGATGCATGTCAGGGCCCAGCTCGGTGCCGGTGGCGCTGCTGGTGGAGGTCTTGGTCGGGACAGGGCTCGTCACGGTCGGGGTCGGTCCGTGTCGAGGTCCCTCTGCAGGGAGGTTAAGGTCGGCACCAGCCCGAGAGGATTTCTATGTTGCCTCTGGTCGAGATGCATGTCGGGGCTGGTGCAGGTCTTGGTCGGGACAGGGCCCGTCACGGTCGGGGCCGGCCCGTGTCGAAGGCCCCGACGGTGCATGTTCCTGCCGAGGGACCCCTTCAGGGCCGGATGGTGTCGGAGCCGCCCCGTGTGGCTCTGGCTCACTGTTTGGGGCCGGTTCAAGTCGGCGCCAGCCTGAGTGCAGGTCCGCTCGAGAGCATGTCGGGGCCAGTGCCCGTCTTGGTCGGGACAGGGCCCATCACGGTCGGGGTTGGTCCATGTGGAGGTCCCTCTGCAGGGAGGTTAAGGTCGGCGCCAGCCCGAGAGGATTTCTGTGTTGCCTCTGGTCGAGATGCATGTCGGGGCCGGGGCTGGTGCTGGTCGGGGCAGGGCCAATCACGGTCAGGGTCGGTCTATCTCGGGCCCGGCGCTTGCCGAGGTCTCCGACGGCAGCTGGTCCTGTCGAGGGACCTCTTCAGGGCCGGATGGTGTCGCGGCCACCCCATTTGGGTCTGGGCCCCTGTTTGGGGCCGGTCCAAGTCGGCGCCAGCCTGAGTGGAGGTCCGGTCGAGATGCATGTCAGGGCCCAGCTCGGTGCCGGTGGCGCTGCTGGTGGAGGTCTTGGTCGGGACAGGGCCCGTCACGGTCGGGGTCGGTCCGTGTCGAGGTCCCTCTGCAGGGAGGTTAAGGTCGGCGCCAGCCCGAGAGGAGTTCCGCGCTGGCTCCAATAAAAATGCATGTCAGGGCCAGTGACGGTCCTGGTCGAGGTTGTGGTCAGGGCCGGGCCAATCAGGATTGGGGCCGGCCGGTATCGAAGTCCCCGACCGTGCATGTTCCTGTCGAGGGACCTCTTCAGGTCCGGATGGTGTCGCAGCCACCCCGTGTGGCTCTGGGCCCCTGTTTGGGGCCAGTTCAAGTCAGCGCCAGCCTGAGTGCAGGTCCGGTCGAGGTGCATGTCGGGGCCCAGGTCGGGGCCGGTGGCGGTCTTGGTCGGGACAGGGCCCGTCACGGTCGGGGTTGGTCCGTGTCGAGGTCCCTCTGCAGGGAGGTTAAGGTCAGCGCCAGCCCGAGAGGGTTTCTGCGTTGCTTCTGGTCGAGATGTATGTCGGGGCCGGTGCCGGTCCTGGTCGAGGTTATGGTCGGGACAGGGCCCGTCACTGTGGGGGTCGGTCAGTGTCGAAGTCCCCGACGGTGCCCGTTCCTGTCGAGGCACCTCTTCAGGGCCAGATGGTGTCGCAGTCACCCCGTGTGGCTCTGGGCCCCTGTTTGGGGCCGGTTCAAGTCGGCGCCAGCCTGAGTGCAGGTCCGGTCGATATGCATGTCAGGGCTCAGGTCGGGGCCGGTGGCAGTGCTGGTCCAGGTGGGGATCGGGGCATGGCCAGTCACGGTCGGGGTCGGTCTATGTTGGGGCAGGGCCCGTGTCGAGGTCTCCGACGTTATCCGGTCCTGTCGAGGGACCTCTTCAGGGCCGGATGGTGTCGGAGCCGCCCCGTGTGGCTCTGACTCACTGTTTGGGGCCGGTTCAAGTCGGCGCCAGCCTGACTGCAGGTCCGCTCGAGGTGCATGTCGGGGCCAGTGCCCGTCTTGGTCGGGACAGGGCCCATCACGGTCGGGGTTGGTCCATGTGGAGGTCCCTCTGCAGGGAGGTTAAGGTCGGCGCCAGCCCGAGAGGATTTCTGTGTTGCCTCTGGTCGAGATGCATGTCGGGGCCGGGGCCGGTCCTGGTCGGGGGAGGGCCAATCACGGTCAGGCTCGGTCTATTTCGGGGCCGGCGCTTGTCGAGGTCTCCGACGGCAGCTGGTCCTGCCGAGGGACCTCTTCAGGGCCGGATGGTGTCGCAGCCACCCCATTAGGGTCTGGGCCCCTGTTTGGGGCCGGCTGAAGTCGGCGCCAGCCTGAGTGCAGGTCCGGTAGAGATGCATGTCGGGGCCAGTGCCGGTCTTGGTCTGGACAGGGCCCGTCATGGTCGGGGTCGGTCCGTGTCGAGGTCCCTTTTCAGGGAGGATAAGGTGAGAGCCAGCCCGAGAAGAGTTCCGCACTGGCCCCAGTCGAGATGCATGTAGGCGGCCAGCCCGTGTCGAGGTCCCTGACGATGCCCGATCCTGCCGAGGGACCTCTACAGGCCTGGATGGTGTCGCAGCCACCCCGTGTGGCTCTGGGCCCCTGTTTGGGGCCGGTTGAAGTCGGCGCCAGCCTGAGTGGAGGTACGTTCGAGATGCATGTCAGGGCCCAGGTCGGGGCTGGTGGCAGTGCTGGTCGAGGTGGGGATCGGGGCATGGCGAGTCACGGTCGGGGTCGGTCTATGTCGGGGCCGGCCCGTGTCGAGGTCTCCAACGTTACCCTTTCCTGTCGAGGGACCTCTTCAGGGCCGGATGCTGTCGCAGCCACCCCATTTGGGTCTGGGCCCCTGTTTGGGGCCGGTTGAAGTTGGCGCCAGCCTGAGTGGAGGTCCGGTCGAGATGCATGTCAGGGCCCAGCTCGGTGCCGGTGGCGCTGCTGGTGGAGGTCTTGGTCGGGACAGGGCCCGTCACGGTCGGGGTCGGTCCGTGTCGAGGTCCCTCCGCAGGGAGGTTAAGGTCGGCGCCAGCCCGAGAGGAGTTCCGCGCTGGCTCCAATCAAAATGCATGTTGGGGCCAATGACGGTCCTGGTCGAGGTCATGGTCAGGGCCGGGCCAGTCAGGATTGGGGCCGGCCGGTATCGAAATGCCCCACCGTGCACGTTCCTGTCGAGGGACCTCTTCAGGTCCGGATGGTGTCGGAGTCACCCCGTGTGTGTCTGAGCCGCTGTTTGGGGCCGGTTCAAGTCAGCGCCAGCCTGAGTACAGGTGCTGTCGAGAACATGTCGGGGCCAGTGCCGGTCTTGGTGGGGACAGGGCCCATCACGGTCAGGATCGGTCTATCTCGGGGCAGGCCCGTGTCGAGGTCCCTCTGCAGGGACGTTAAGGTCAGCGCCAGCCCGAGAGGGCTTCTGCGTTGCTTCTGGTCGAGATGCATGTCGTGGCCGGTGCCGGTCCTGGTCGAGGTTGTGGTCGGGACAGGGCCCGTCACTGTGGGAGTCGGTCAGTGTCGAAGTCCCCGACGGTGCCCGTTCCTGTCGAGGCACCTCTTCAGGGCCGGATGGTGTCGCAGTCACCCCGTGTGGTTCTGGGCCCCTGTTTGGGGCCGGTTGAAGTCGGCGCCAGCCTGAGTGCAGGTCCGGTCGAGAGCATGTCGGGGCCGATGCCGGTCTTGGTCGGGACAGTGCCCGTCACGGTCGGGGTCGGTCTATTTCGGGGCCGGCCCGTGTCGAGGTCTCCGACGTCACCCGTTCCTGTCGAGGGACCTCTTCAGGGCTGGATGGTGTTGGAGCCGCCAGTGTGGGTCTGAGCCGCTGTTTGGGGCCGGTTGAAGTCGGCGCCAGCCTGAGTTGAGGTCCGGTCGAGATGCATGTCGGGGCCCAGGTCAGGGCGGGTGGCAATCCTGGTCGAGTTGTTGGTCGGGGCAGTGCCCGTCACAGTCGGGGTCGGTCCGTGTCAAGGTCCTTCTGCAGGGAGGTTAAGGTCAGCCCGAGAGGAGTTCCGCACTGGGTCCAGTCGAGATGCATGTTGGGGGCCGGCCCATATCGAAGTCTCCGACGGTGCACGTTCCTGTCGAGGGACCTCTTCAGGGCCAGATGCTGTCAGAGGCACTCCGTGTGGGTCTGGGCCCCTGTTTGGGGCAGGTTGAAGTCTGCGCCAGCCTGAGTGCAGGTCCGACCATGATGCATGTCGGGGCCCATGTCGGGGCGGGTGGCAGTCCTGGTCGAGGTCTTGGTCGGGGCAGTGGCCGTCACGGTCGGGGTCGGTCCGTGTCGAGGTCCCTCTGCAGGGAGGTTAAGGTCGGCGCCAGCCCGAGAGGAGTTCCGCGATGGCTCCAATCAAAATGCATGTCGGGGCCAGTGCCGGCCCTGGTCGAGGTCATGGTCAGGGCCGGGCCAATCAGGATTGGGGCCGGCCGGTATCGAAGTCCCCGACCGTGCATGTTCCTGTCGAGGGACCTCTTCAGGGCCGGATGGTGTCGCAGTCACCCCGTGTGGCTCTGGGCCCCTGTTTGGGGCCAGTTCAAGTCGGCGCCAGCCTGAGTGCAGGTCCGGTCGAGGTGCATGTTGGGGCCCAGGTCGGGGCCGGTGGCGGTCTTGGTCGGGGCAGTGCCCATCACGGTCGGGGTCGGTCCATGTCTAGGTTCCTTTTAAGGGAGGTTTAAGTCGGCACCAGCCCGAGAGGATTTCTGCATTGCCAATCACGGTTGGGACCGGCCCTTATCGAACTCCCCGACGTTGCACGTTCCTGTCGAGGGACCTCTTCAGGGCCGCATGGTGTCGGAGTCACCCCGTGTGGCTCTGGGCCTCTCTTTGTGGCCCGTCCAAGTCGGCGCCAGCGTGAGTACAGGTGCTGTCAAGAACATGTCGGGGCCAGTGCCAGTCTTGGTGGGGACAGGGCCCATCACGGTCGGGATCGATCTATCTTGGGGCAGGCCCGTGTCGAGGTCCCTCTGCAGGGAGGTTAAGGTCAGCGCCAGCCCGAGAGGACTTCTGCGTTGCTTCTGGTCGGGATGCATGTCGTGGCCGGTGCCGGTCCTGGTCGAGGTTATGGTCGGGACAGGGCCCGTCACTGTGGGGGTCGGTCAGTGTCGAAGTCCCCGACGGTGCCCGTTCCTGTCGAGGCACCTCTTCAGGGCCAGATGGTGTCGCAGTCACCCCGTGTGGCTCTGGGCCCCTGTTTGGGGCCGGTTCAAGTCGGCGCCAGCCTGAGTGCAGTCCGGTGGAGGTGCATGTCGGGGCCAGTGCCCGTCTTGGTCGGGACAGGTCCCATCACGGTGGGGGTTGGTCCATGTGGAGGTTAGGGTCGGCACCAGCCCGAGAGGATTTCTGTGTTGCGAGGAGCATCGAAGCCTGTCCGATTCCACACCTATCGATAGACATCGATATCCATCGGCATCGAGAATATCGCTGCCGAAGGATATCGATGCCTATCGATAGGCAGCGGGAGCTGCCGATCTCGAGAGGCATGCAGGGCTTCCGGGCTGTGGGCCGTGTTGCTCTTGGCAGGCCCCGAGGCCTATGGACATTGACCGTTTTCGGGATGGAGGGCCTTTCTGGAGCACTGATTTCCATAGGCATCGCACGGGAAGGACACGCAGAGAGGGCGAGCCCTCTGGCTCTGCCTCAGAAGCTGTCGATGTCGACAGCTCCGTAGCCGGGGGAGGCCTTCAGAGTGAGAGACACGTGCCTAACTCTCCATGCCTAGTGATAGCCGTCCATCTCCACAGGCATTCTTGCTGTTGGCACGGGGCCCATCCTATTCTCGTCAGGCATCCAAGGAGTCTCGCCATCGATACCGCTCGACAGCCAGGGGCATCAAAGCCTGTCCAATTCCACACCTATCGATAGGCATCGATATCCATCGGCATCGAGAATATCGCTGTCGAAGGATATCGATGCCTATCGATAGGCAGCGGGAGCTGCCGATCTCGAGAGGCATGCAGGGCTTCCAGGCTGTGGGCCGTGTTGTTCTTGGCAGGCCCCGAGGCCTATGGACATTGACCGTTTTCGGGATGGAGGGCCCTTTTGGAGCACTGATTTCCATAGGCATCGCACGGGAACGACACGCAGAGAGGGCGAATCCTCTGGCTCTGCCTCAGAAGCTGTCGATGTCGACAGCTCCGTAGCCGGGGGAGGCCTTCAGAGTGAGAGACACATGACTAACTCTCAATGCCTAGCGATAGCTGTCCATCTCCACAGGCATTCTGGCTGTTTTCACAGGGCCCATCCTATTCTCGTCAGGCATCCAAGGAGTCTCGCCATCGATACCTCTCGATAGCGAGGAGCATCGAAGCCTGTCCGATTCCACACCTATCGATAGACATCGATATCCATCGGCATCGAGAATATCGCTGCCGAAGGATATCGATGCCTATCGATAGGCAGCGGGAGCTGCCGATCTCGAGAGGCATGCAGGGCTTCCGGGCTGTGGGCCGTGTTGCTCTTGGCAGGCCCCGAGGCCTATGGACATTGACCGATATCGGGATGGAGGGCCCTTTTGGAGCACTGATTTCCATAGGCATCGCACGGGAAGGACACGCAGAGAGGGCGAGCCCTCTGGCTCTGCCTCAGAAGCTGTCGATGTCGACAGCTCCGTAGCCGGGGGAGGCCTTCAGAGTGAGAGACACGTGCCTAACTCTCCATGCCTAGCGATAGCTGTCCATCTCCACAGGCATTCTTGCTGTTGGCACGGGGCCCATCCTATTCTCGTCAGGCATCCAAGGAGTCTCGCCATCGATACCTCTCAATAGCGAGGGGCATCAAAGCCTGTACGATTCCACACCTATCGTTAGCCATCGATATCCATCGGCATCGAGAATATCGCTGCCGAAGGATATCGATGCCTATCGATAGGCAGCGGGAGCTGCCGATCTCGAGAGGCATGCAGGGCTTCCGGGCTGTGGGCCGTGTTGCTCTTGGCAGGCCCCGAGGCCTATGGACATTGACCGTTTTCGGGATGGAGGGCCCTTTTGGAGCACTGATTTCCATAGGCATCGCACGGGAAGGACACGCAGAGAGGGCGAGCCCTCTGGCTCTGCCTCAGAAGCTGTCGATGTCGACAGCTCCGTAGCCGGGGGAGGCCTTCAGAGTGAGAGACACATGACTAACTCTCGATGCCTAGCGATAGCTGTCCATCTCCACAGGCATTCTGGCTGTTTTCACAGGGCCCATCCTATTCTCATGAGGCATCCAAGGAGTCTCGCCATCGTTACCTCTCGATAGCGAGGGGCATCGAAGCCTGTCCGATTCCACACCTATCGATAGGCATCGATATCCATCGGCATCGAGAATATCGCTGCCGAAGGATATCGATGCCTATCGATAGGCAGCGGGAGCTGCCGATCTCGAGAGGCATGCAGGGCTTCCGGGGTGTGGGCCGTGTTGCTCTTGGCAGGCCCCGAGGCCTATGGACATTGACTGTTTTCAGGATGGAGGGCCCTTTTGGAGCTCTGATTTCCATAGGCATCGCACGGGAACGACACGCAGAGAGGGCGAGCCCTCTGGCTCTGCCTCAGAAGCTGTCGATGTCGACAGCTCCGTAGCCGGGGGAGGCCTTCAGAGTGAGAGACACATGCCTAACTCTCGATGCCTAGCGATAGCTGTCCATCTCCACAGGCATTCTGGCTGTTTTCACAGGGCCCATCCTATTCTCATGAGGCATCCAAGGAGTCTCGCCATCGTTACCTCTCGATAGCGAGGAGCATCGAAGGCTGTCCGATTCCACACCTATCGATAGACATCGATATCCATCGGCATGGAGAATATCGCTGCCGAAGGATATCGATGCCTATCGATTGGCAGCGGGAGCTGCCGATCTCGAGAGGCATGCAGGGCTTCCGGGGTGTGGGCCGTGTTGCTCTTGGCAGGCCCCGAGGCCTATGGACATTGACCGTTTTCGGGATGGAGGGCCCTTTTGGAGCACTGATTTCCATAGGCATCGCACGGGAACGACACGCAGAGAGGGCGAGCCCTCTGGCTCTGCCTCAGAAGCTGTCGATGTCGACAGCTCCGTAGCCGGGGGAGGCCTTCAGAGTGAGAGACACATGACTCACTCTCGATGCCTAGTGATAGCTGTCCATCTCCACAGGCATTCTGGCTGTTTTCACAGGGCCCATCCTATTCTCGTCAGGCATCCAAGGAGTCTCGCCATCGATACCTCCCGATAGCGAGGAGCATCGAGTCCTGTCCAATTCCACACCTATCGATAGGCATCGATATCCATCGGCATCGAGAATATCGCTGCCGAAGGATATCGATGCCTATCGATAGGCAGCGGGAGCTGCCGATCTCGAGAGGCATGCAGGGCTTCTGGGCTGTGGGCCGTGTTGCTCTTGGCAGGCCCCGAGGCCTATGGACATTGACTGTTTTTGGGATGGAGGGCCCTTTTGGAGCACTGATTTCCATAGGCATCGCATGGGAAGGACACGCAGAGAGGGCGAGCCCTCTGGCTCTGCCTCAGAAGCTGTCGATGTCGACAGCTCCGTAGCCGGGGGAGGCCTTCAGAGTGAGAGACACGTGCCTAACTCTCCATGCCTAGTGATAGCCGTCCATCTCCACAGGCATTCTTGCTGTTGGCACGGGGCCCATCCTATTCTCGTCAGGCATCCAAGGAGTCTCGCCATCGATACCGCTCGACAGCCAGGGGCATCGAAGCCTGTCCAATTCCACACCTATCGTTAGCCATCGATATCCATCGGCATCGAGAATATCGCTGTCGAAGGATATCGATGCCTATCGATAGGCAGCGGGAGCTGCCGATCTCGAGAGGCATGCAGGGCTTCCAGGCTGTGGGCCGTGTTGCTCTTGGCAGGCCCCGAGGCCTATGGACATTGACCGTTTTCGGGATGGAGGGCCCTTTTGGAGCACTGATTTCCATAGGCATCGCACGGGAACGACACGCAGAGAGGGCGAATCCTCTGGCTCTGCCTCAGAAGCTGTCGATGTCGACAGCTCCGTAGCCGGGGGAGGCCTTCAGAGTGAGAGACACATGACTAACTCTCAATGCCTAGCGATAGCTGTCCATCTCCACAGGCATTCTGGCTGTTTTCACAGGGCCCATCCTATTCTCGTCAGGCATCCAAGGAGTCTCGCCATCGATACCTCCCGATAGCGAGGAGCATCGAAGCCTGTCCGATTCCACACCTATCGATAGACATCGATATCCATCGGCATCGAGAATATCGCTGCCGAAGGATATCGATGCCTATCGATAGGCAGCGGGAGCTGCCGATCTCGAGAGGCATGCAGGGCTTCCGGGCTGTGGGCCGTGTTGCTCTTGGCAGGCCCCGAGGCCTATGGACATTGACCGTTTTCGGGATGGAGGGCCCTTTTGGAGCACTGATTTCCATAGGCATCGCACGGGAAGGACACGCAGAGAGGGCGAGCGCTCTGGCTCTGCCTCAGAAGCTGTCGATGTCGACAGCTCCGTAGCCGGGGGAGGCCTTCAGAGTGAGAGACACGTGCCTAACTCTCCATGCCTAGCGATAGCTGTCCATCTCCACAGGCATTCTTGCTGTTGGCACGGGGCCCATCCTATTCTCGTCAGGCATCCAAGGAGTCTCGCCATCGATACCTCTCAATAGCGAGGGGCATCAAAGCCTGTACGATTCCACACCTATCGTTAGCCATCGATATCCATCGGCATCGAGAATATCGCTGCCGAAGGATATCGATGCCTATCAATAGGCAGCGGGAGCTGCCGATCTCGAGAGGCATGCAGGGCTTCCGGGCTGTGGGCCGTGTTGCTCTTGGCAGGCCCCGAGGCCTATGGACATTGACCGTTTTCGGGATGGAGGGCCCTTTTGGAGCACTGATTTCCATAGGCATCGCACGGGAAGGACACGCAGAGAGGGCGAGCCCTCTGGCTCTGCCTCAGAAGCTGTCGATGTCGACAGCTCCGTAGCCGGGGGAGGCGTTCAGAGTGAGAGACACATGACTCACTCTCGATGCCTAGTGATAGCTGTCCATCTCCACAGGCATTCTTGCTGTTGGCACGGGGCCCATCCTATTCTCGTCAGACATCCAAGGAGGCTCGCCATCGATACCGCTCGACAGCCAGGGGCATGAAAGCCTGTCCAATTCCACACCTATCGATAGACATCGATATCCATTGGCATGGAGAATATCGCTGCCGAAGGATATCGATGCCTATCGATAGGCAGCGGGAGCTGCCGATCTCGAGAGGCATGCAGGGCTTCTGGGCTGTGGGCCGTGTTGCTCTTGGCAGGCCCCGAGGCCTATGGACATTGACCGTTTTCGGGATGGAGGGCCCTTTTGGAGCACTGATTTCCATAGGCATCGCACGGGAATGACACGCAGAGAGGGCGAGCCCTCTGGCTCTGCCTCAGAAGCTGTCGATGTCGACAGCTCCGTAGCCGGGGGAGGCCTTCAGAGTGAGAGACACGTGCCTAACTCTCAATGACTAGTGATAGCTGTCCATCTCCACAGGCATTCTGGCTGTTTTCACAGGGCCCATCCTATTCTCGTCAGGCATCCAAGGAGTCTCGCCATCGTTACCTCTCGATAGCGTGGATCATCGAATCCTGTCCGATTCCACACCTATCGATAGGCATCGATATCCATCGGCATCGAGAATATCGCTGCCGAAGGATATCGATGCCTATCGATAGGCAGCGGGAGCTGCCGATCTCGAGAGGCATGCAGGGCTTCCGGGCTGTGGGGCGTGTTGCTCTTGGCAGGCCCCGAGGCCTATGGACATTGACCGTTTTCGGGATGGAGGGCCCTTTTGGAGCACTGATTTCCATAGGCATCGCACGGGAACGACACGCAGAGAGGGCGAGCCCTCTGGCTCTGCCTCAGAAGCTGTCGATGTCGACAGCTCCGTAGCCGGGGGAGGCCTTCAGAGTGAGAGACACATGCCTAACTCTCGATGCCTAGCGATAGCTGTCCATCTCCACAGGCATTCTGGCTGTTTTCACAGGGCCCATCCTATTCTCGTCAGGCATCCAAGGAGGCTCGCCATCGATACCTCTCGATAGCGAGGGGCATCAAAGCCTGTCCGATTCCACACCTATCGATAGACATCGATATCCATCGGCATGGAGAATATCGCTGCCGAAGGATATCGATGCCTATCAATAGGCAGCGGGAGCTGCCGATCTCGAGAGGCATGCAGGGCTTCCGGGCTGTGGGGCGTGTTGCTCTTGGCAGGCCCCGAGGCCTATGGACATTGACCGTTTTCGGGATGGAGGGCCCTTTTGGAGCACTGATTTCCATAGGCATCGCACGGGAAGGACACGCAGAGAGGGTGAGCCCTCTGGCTCTGCCTCAGAAGCTGTCGATGTCGACAGCTCCGTAGCCGGGGGAGGCCTTCAGAGTGAGAGACACATGACTAACTCTCGATGCCTAGCGATAGCTGTCCATCTCCACAGGCATTCTGGCTGTTTTCACAGGGCCCATCCTATTCTCGTCAGGCATCCAAGGAGTCTCGCCATCGATACCTCTCGATAGCGAGGAGCATCGAAGCCTGTCCGATTCCACACCTATCGATAGACATCGATATCCATCGGCATCGAGAATATCGCTGCCGAAGGATATCGATGCCTATCGATAGGCAGCGGGAGCTGCCGATCTCGAGAGGCATGCAGGGCTTCCGGGGTGTGGGCCGTGTTGCTCTTGGCAGGCCCCGAGGCCTATGGACATTGACCGTTTTCGGGATGGAGGGCCTTTCTGGAGCTCTGATTTCCATAGGCATCGCACGGGAAGGACACGCAGAGAGGGCGAGCGCTCTGGCTCTGCCTCAGAAGCTGTCGATGTCGACAGCTCCGTAGCCGGGGGAGGCCTTCAGAGTGAGAGACACATGCCTAACTCTCGATGCCTAGTGATAGCTGTCCATCTCCACAGGCATTCTGGCTGTTTTCACAGGGCCCATCCTATTCTCGTCAGGCATCCAAGGAGTCTCGCCATCGATACCTCCCGATAGCGAGGAGCATCGAGTCCTGTCCAATTCCACACCTATCGATAGGCATCGATATCCATCGGCATCGAGAATATCGCTGCCGAAGGATATCGATGCCTATCGATAGGCAGCGGGAGCTGCCGATCTCGAGAGGCATGCAGGGCTTCTGGGGTGTGGGCCGTGTTGCTCTTGGCAGGCCCCGAGGCCTATGGACATTGACCGTTTTCGGGATGGAGGGCCCTTTTGGAGCACTGATTTCCATAGGCATCGCACGGGAACGACACGCAGAGAGGGCGAGCCCTCTGGCTCTGCCTCAGAAGCTGTCGATGTCGACAGCTCCGTAGCCGGGGGAGGCCTTCAGAGTGAGAGACACGTGCCTAACTCTCCATGCCTAGTGATAGCCGTCCATCTCCACAGGCATTCTTGCTGTTGGCACGGGGCCCATCCTATTCTCGTCAGGCATCCAAGGAGTCTCGCCATCGATACCTCTCGATAGCGAGAGGCATCAAAGCCTGTACGATTCCACACCTATCGTTAGCCATCGATATCCATCGGCATCGAGAATATCGCTGCCGAAGGATATCGATGCCTATCAATAGGCAGCGGGAGCTGCCGATCTCGAGAGGCATGCAGGGCTTCTGGGCTGTGGGCCGTGTTGCTCTTGGCAGGCCCTGAGGCCTATGGACATTGACTGTTTTCGGGATGGAGGGCCTTTCTGGAGCTCTGATTTCCATAGGCATCGCATGGGAAGGACACGCAGATAGGGCGAGCCCTCTGGCTCTGCCTCAGAAGCTGTCGATGTCGACAGCTCCGTAGCCGGGGGAGGCCTTCAGAGTGAGAGACACATGACTCACTGTCGATGCCTAGCGATAGCTGTCCATCTCCACAGGCATTCTGGCTGTTTTCACAGGGCCCATCCTATTCTCGTCAGGCATCCAAGGAGTCTCGCCATCGATACCTCCCGATAGCGAGGAGCATCGAGTCCTGTCCAATTCCACACCTATCGATAGGCATCGATATCCATCGGCATCGAGAATATCGCTGTCGAAGGATATCGATGCCTATCGATAGGCAGTGGGAGCTGCCGATCTCGAGAGGCATGCAGGGCTTCCAGGCTGTGGGCCGTGTTGCTCTTGGCAGGCCCCGAGGCCTATGGACATTGACCGTTTTCGGGATGGAGGGCCCTTTTGGAGCACTGATTTCCATAGGCATCGCACGGGAACGACACGCAGAGAGGGCGAATCCTCTGGCTCTGCCTCAGAAGCTGTCGATGTCGACAGCTCCGTAGCCGGGGGAGGCCTTCAGAGTGAGAGACACATGACTAACTCTCAATGCCTAGCGATAGCTGTCCATCTCCACAGGCATTCTGGCTGTTTTCACAGGGCCCATCCTATTCTCGTCAGGCATCCAAGGAGTCTCGCCATCGATACCTCCCGATAGCGAGGAGCATCGAAGCCTGTCCGATTCCACACCTATCGATAGACATCGATATCCATCGGCATGGAGAATATCGCTGCCGAAGGATATCGATGCCTATCGATAGGCAGCGGGAGCTGCCGATCTCGAGAGGCATGCAGGGCTTCCGGGCTGTGGGCCGTGTTGCTCTTGGCAGGCCCCGAGGCCTATGGACATTGACCGTTTTCGGGATGGAGGGCCCTTTTGGAGCACTGATTTCCATAGGCATCGCACGGGAAGGACACGCAGAGAGGGCGAGCGCTCTGGCTCTGCCTCAGAAGCTGTCGATGTCGACAGCTCCGTAGCCGGGGGAGGCCTTCAGAGTGAGAGACACGTGCCTAACTCTCCATGCCTAGTGATAGCTGTCCATCTCCACAGGCATTCTTGCTTTTGGCACGGGGCCCATCCTATTCTCGTCAGGCATCCAAGGAGTCTCGCCATCGATACCTCTCAATAGCGAGAGGCATCAAAGCCTGTACGATTCCACACCTATCGTTAGCCATCGATATCCATCGGCATCGAGAATATCGCTGCCGAAGGATATCGATGCCTATCAATAGGCAGCGGGAGCTGCCGATCTCGAGAGGCATGCAGGGCTTCTGGGCTGTGGGCCGTGTTGCTCTTGGCAGGCCCTGAGGCCTATGGACATTGACTGTTTTCGGGATGGAGGGCCTTTCTGGAGCTCTGATTTCCATAGGCATCGCATGGGAAGGACACGCAGATAGGGCGAGCCCTCTGGCTCTGCCTCAGAAGCTGTCGATGTCGACAGCTCCGTAGCCGGGGGAGGCCTTCAGAGTGAGAGACACATGACTCACTGTCGATGCCTAGCGATAGCTGTCCATCTCCACAGGCATTCTGGCTGTTTTCACAGGGCCCATCCTATTCTCGTCAGGCATCCAAGGAGTCTCGCCATCGATACCTCCCGATAGCGAGGAGCATCGAGTCCTGTCCAATTCCACACCTATCGATAGGCATCGATATCCATCGGCATCGAGAATATCGCTGTCGAAGGATATCGATGCCTATCGATAGGCAGTGGGAGCTGCCGATCTCGAGAGGCATGCAGGGCTTCCAGGCTGTGGGCCGTGTTGCTCTTGGCAGGCCCCGAGGCCTATGGACATTGACCGTTTTCGGGATGGAGGGCCCTTTTGGAGCACTGATTTCCATAGGCATCGCACGGGAACGACACGCAGAGAGGGCGAATCCTCTGGCTCTGCCTCAGAAGCTGTCGATGTCGACAGCTCCGTAGCCGGGGGAGGCCTTCAGAGTGAGAGACACATGACTAACTCTCAATGCCTAGCGATAGCTGTCCATCTCCACAGGCATTCTGGCTGTTTTCACAGGGCCCATCCTATTCTCGTCAGGCATCCAAGGAGTCTCGCCATCGATACCTCCCGATAGCGAGGAGCATCGAAGCCTGTCCGATTCCACACCTATCGATAGACATCGATATCCATCGGCATGGAGAATATCGCTGCCGAAGGATATCGATGCCTATCGATAGGCAGCGGGAGCTGCCGATCTCGAGAGGCATGCAGGGCTTCCGGGCTGTGGGCCGTGTTGCTCTTGGCAGGCCCCGAGGCCTATGGACATTGACCGTTTTCGGGATGGAGGGCCCTTTTGGAGCACTGATTTCCATAGGCATCGCACGGGAAGGACACGCAGAGAGGGCGAGCGCTCTGGCTCTGCCTCAGAAGCTGTCGATGTCGACAGCTCCGTAGCCGGGGGAGGCCTTCAGAGTGAGAGACACGTGCCTAACTCTCCATGCCTAGTGATAGCTGTCCATCTCCACAGGCATTCTTGCTTTTGGCACGGGGCCCATCCTATTCTCGTCAGGCATCCAAGGAGTCTCGCCATCGATACCTCTCAATAGCGAGGGGCATCAAAGCCTGTACGATTCCACACCTATCGTTAGCCATCGATATCCATCGGCATCGAGAATATCGCTGCCGAAGGATATCGATGCCTATCAATAGGCAGCGGGAGCTGCCGATCTCGAGAGGCATGCAGGGCTTCCGGGCTGTGGGCCGTGTTGCTCTTGGCAGGCCCCGAGGCCTATGGACATTGACCGTTTTCGGGATGGAGGGCCCTTTTGGAGCACTGATTTCCATAGGCATCGCACGGGAATGACACGCAGAGAGGGCGAGCCCTCTGGCTCTGCCTCAGAAGCTGTCGATGTCGACAGCTCCGTAGCCGGGGGAGGCCTTCAGAGTGAGAGACACATGCCTAACTCTCGATGCCTAGCGATAGCTGTCCATCTCCACAGGCATTCTGGCTGTTTTCACAGGGCCCATCCTATTCTCATGAGGCATCCAAGGAGTCTCGCCATCGTTACCTCTCGATAGCGAGGAGCATCGAAGCCTGTCCGATTCCACACCTATCGATAGACATCGATATCCATCGGCATGGAGAATATCGCTGCCGAAGGATATCGATGCCTATCGATAGGCAGCGGGAGCTGCCGATCTCGAGAGGCATGCAGGGCTTCCGGGCTGTGGGCCGTGTTGCTCTTGGCAGGCCTCGAGGCCTATGGACATTGACCGTTTTCAGGATGGAGGGCCCTTTTGGAGCACTGATTTCCATAGGCATCGCACGGGAAGGACACGCAGAGAGGGCGAGCCCTCTGGCTCTGCCTCAGAAGCTGTCGATGTCGACAGCTCCGTAGCCGGGGGAGGCCTTCAGAGTGAGAGACACATGACTCACTGTCGATGCCTTGTGATAGCTGTCCATCTCCACAGGCATTCTTGCTGTTGGCAGGGGGCCCATCCTATTCTCGTCAGACATCCAAGGAGGCTCGCCATCGATACCGCTCGACAGCCAGGGGCATGAAAGCCTGTCCAATTCCACACCTATCGATAGACATCGATATCCATTGGCATCGAGAATATCGCTGCGGAAGGCTATCGATGCCTATCGATAGGCAGTGGGAGCTGCCGATCTCGAGAGGCATGCAGGGCTTCTGGGGTGTGGGCCGTGTTGCTCTTGGCAGGCCCCGAGGCCTATGGACATTGACCGTTATTGGGATGGAGGGCCCTTTTGGAGCACTGATTTCCATAGGCATCGCACGGGAATGACACGCAGAGAGGGCGAGCCCTCTGGCTCTGCCTCAGAAGCTGTCGATGTCGACAGCTCCGTAGCCGGGGGAGGCCTTCAGAGTGAGAGACACGTGCCTAACTCTCAATGACTAGTGATAGCTGTCCATCTCCACAGGCATTCTGGCTGTTTTCACAGGGCCCATCCTATTCTCATGAGGCATCCAAGGAGTCTCGACATCGTTACCTCTCGATAGCGTGGATCATCGAATCCTGTCCGATTCCACACCTATCGATAGGCATCGATATCCATCGGCATCGAGAATATCGCTGCCGAAGGATATCGATGCCTATCGATAGGCAGCGGGAGCTGCCGATCTCGAGAGGCATGCAGGGCTTCCGGGCTGTGGGCCGTGTTGCTCTTGGCAGGCCCCGAGGCCTATGGACATTGACCGTTTTCGGGATGGAGGGCCCTTTTGGAGCACTGATTTCCATAGGCATCGCACGGGAACGACACGCAGAGAGGGCGAGCCCTCTGGCTCTGCCTCAGAAGCTGTCGATGTCGACAGCTCCGTAGCCGGGGGAGGCCTTCAGAGTGAGAGACACATGCCTAACTCTCGATGCCTAGCGATAGCTGTCCATCTCCACAGGCATTCTGGCTGTTTTCACAGGGCCCATCCTATTCTCGTCAGGCATCCAAGGAGTCTCGCCATCGATACCTCTCGATAGCGAGGGGCATCGAAGCCTGTCAGATTCCACACCTATCGATAGACTTCGATATCCATCGGCATGGAGAATATCGCTGCCGAAGGATATCGATGCCTATCGATAGGCAGCGGGAGCTGCCGATCTCGAGAGGCATGCAGGGCTTCCGGGGTGTGGGCCGTGTTGCTCTTGGCAGGCCCCGAGGCCTATGGACATTGACCGTTTTCGGGATGGAGGGCCCTTTTGGAGCACTGATTTCCATAGGCATCGCATGGGAAAGACACGCAGAGAGGGTGAGCCCTCTGGCTCTGCCTCAGAAGCTGTCGATGTCGACAGCTCCGTAGCCGGGGGAGGCCTTCAGAGTGAGAGACACATGACTAACTCTCGATGCCTAGCGATAGCTGTCCATCTCCACAGGCATTCTGGCTGTTTTCACAGGGCCCATCCTATTCTCGTCAGGCATCCAAGGAGTCTCGCCATCGATACCTCTCGACAGCGAGGAGCATCGAAGCCTGTCCGATTCCACACCTATCGATAGACATCGATATCCATCGGCATGGAGAATATCGCTGCCGAAGGATATCGATGCCTATCGATAGGCAGCGGGAGCTGCCGATCTCGAGAGGCATGCAGGGCTTCCGGGCTGTGGGCCGTGTTGCTCTTGGCAGGCCCCGAGGCCTATGGACATTGACCGTTTTCGGGATGGAGGGCCTTTCTGGAGCTCTGATTTCCATAGGCATCGCATGGGAAGGACACGCAGAGAGGGCGAGCCCTCTGGCTCTGCCTCAGAAGCTGTCGATGTCGACAGCTCCGTAGCCGGGGGAGGCCTTCAGAGTGAGAGACACATGACTCACTGTCGATGCCTAGTGATAGCTGTCCATCTCCACAGGCATTCTGGCTGTTTTCACAGGGCCCATCCTATTCTCGTCAGGCATCCAAGGAGTCTCGCCATCGATACTGCTCGACAGCCAGGGGCATCGAGTCCTGTCCAATTCCACACCTATCGATAGGCATCGATATCCATCGGCATCGAGAATATCGCTGTCGAAGGATATCGATGCCTATCGATAGGCAGCGGGAGCTGCCGATCTCGAGAGGCATGCAGGGCTTCCAGGCTGTGGGCCGTGTTGCTCTTGGCAGGCCCCGAGGCCTATGGACATTGACCGTTTTCAGGATGGAGGGCCCTTTTGGAGCACTGATTTCCATAGGCATCGCACGGGAACGACACGCAGAGAGGGCGAATCCTCTGGCTCTGCCTCAGAAGCTGTCGATGTCGACAGCTCCGTAGCCGGGGGAGGCCTTCAGAGTGAGAGACACATGACTAACTCTCAATGCCTAGCGATAGCTGTCCATCTCCACAGGCATTCTGGCTGTTTTCACAGGGCCCATCCTATTCTCGTCAGGCATCCAAGGAGTCTCGCCATCGATACCTCCCGATAGCGAGGAGCATCGAAGCCTGTCCGATTCCACACCTATCGATAGCCATCGATATCCATCGGCATGGAGAATATCGCTGCCGAAGGATATCGATGCCTATCGATAGGCAGCGGGAGCTGCCGATCTCGAGAGGCATGCAGGGCTTCCGGGGTGTGGGCCGTGTTGCTCTTGGCAGGCCCCAAGGCCTATGGACATTGACCGTTTTCGGGATGGAGGGCCCTTTTGGAGCACTGATTTCCATAGGCATCGCACGGGAAGGACACGCAGAGAGGGCGAGCGCTCTGGCTCTGCCTCAGAAGCTGTCGATGTCGACAGCTCCGTAGCCGGGGGAGGCCTTCAGAGTGAGAGACACGTGCCTAACTCTCCATGCCTAGCGATAGCTGTCCATCTCCACAGGCATTCTTGCTGTTGGCACGGGGCCCATCCTATTCTCGTCAGGCATCCAAGGAGTCTCGCCATCGATACCTCTGAATAGCGAGGGGCATCAAAGCCTGTACGATTCCACACCTATCGTTAGCCATCGATATCCATCGGCATCGAGAATATCGCTGCCGAAGGATATCGATGCCTATCGATAGGCAGCGGGAGCTGCCGATCTCGAGAGGCATGCAGGGCTTCTGGGCTGTGGGCCGTGTTGCTCTTGGCAGGCTCTGAGGCCTATGGACATTGACTGTTTTCGGGATGGAGGGCCTTTCTGGAGCTCTGATTTCCATAGGCACAGCACGGGAAGGACACGCAGAGAGGGCGAGCCCTCTGGCTCTGCCTCAGAAGCTGTCGATGTCGACAGCTCCGTAGCCGGGGGACGCCTTCAGAGTGAGAGACACATGACTAACTCTCGATGCCTAGCAATAGCTGTCCATCTCCACAGGCATTCTGGCTGTTTTCACAGGGCCCATCCTATTCTCGTCAGGCATCCAAGGAGTCTCGCCATCGATACCGCTCGACAGCCAGGGGCATCGAGTCCTGTCCAAATCCACACCTATCGATAGGCATCGATATCCATCGGCATCGAGAATATCGCTGCCGAAGGATATCGATGCCTATCGATAGGCAGCGGGAGCTGCCGATCTCGAGAGGCATGCAGGGCTTCTGGGCTGTGGGCCGTGTTGCTCTTGGCAGGCCCCGAGGCCTATGGACATTGACCGTTTTCGGGATGGAGGGCCCTTTTGGAGCACTGATTTCCATAGGCATCGCACGGGAACGACACGCAGAGAGGGCGAATCCTCTGGCTCTGCCTCAGAAGCTGTCGATGTCGACAGCTCCGTAGCCGGGGGAGGCCTTCAGAGTGAGAGACACATGACTAACTCTCAATGCCTAGTGATAGCTGTCCATCTCCACAGGCATTCTGGCTGTTTTCACAGGGCCCATCCTATTCTCGTCAGGCATCCAAGGAGTCTCGCCATCGATACCTCCCGATAGCGAGGAGCATCGAAGGCTGTCCGATTCCACACCTATCGATAGACATCGATATCCATCGGCATGGAGAATATCGCTGCCGAAGGATATCGATGCCTATCGATAGGCAGCGGGAGCTGCCGATCTCGAGAGGCATGCAGGGCTTCCGGGCTGTGGGCCGTGTTGCTCTTGGCAGGCCCCGAGGCCTATGGACATTGACCGTTTTCGGGATGGAGGGCCCTTTTGGAGCACTGATTTCCATAGGCATCGCACGGGATGGACACGCAGAGAGGGCGAATCCTCTGGCTCTGCCTCAGAAGCTGTCGATGTCGACAGCTCCGTAGCCGGGGGACGCCTTCAGAGTGAGAGACACATGACTAACTCTCAATGCCTAGCGATAGCTGTCCATCTCCACAGGCATTCTGGCTGTTCTGACAGGGCCCATCCTATTCTCATGAGGCATCCAAGGAGTCTCGCCATCGATACCTCCCGATAGCGAGGAGCATCGAAGGCTGTCCGATTCCACACCTATCGATAGACATCGATATCCATCGGCATCGAGAATATCGCTGCCGAAGGATATCGATGCCTATCGATAGGCAGCGGGAGCTGCCGATCTCGAGAGGCATGCAGGGCTTCCAGGCTGTGGGCCGTGTTGCTCTTGGCAGGCCCCGAGGCCTATGGACATTGACCGTTTTCGGGATGGAGGGCCCTTTTGGAGCACTGATTTCCATAGGCATCGCACGGGAACGACACGCAGAGAGGGCGAATCCTCTGGCTCTGCCTCAGAAGCTGTCGATGTCGACAGCTCCGTAGCCGGGGGAGGCCTTCAGAGTGAGAGACACATGACTAACTCTCAATGCCTAGCGATAGCTGTCCATCTCCACAGGCATTCTGGCTGTTTTCACAGGGCCCATCCTATTCTCGTCAGGCATCCAAGGAGTCTCGCCATCGATACCTCCCGATAGCGAGGAGCATCGAAGCCTGTCCGATTCCACACCTATCGATAGACATCGATATCCATCGGCATGGAGAATATCGCTGCCGAAGGATATCGATGCCTATCGATAGGCAGCGGGAGCTGCCGATCTCGAGAGGCATGCAGGGCTTCCAGGCTGTGGGCCGTGTTGCTCTTGGCAGGCCCCGAGGCCTATGGACATTGACCGTTTTCGGGATGGAGGGCCCTTTTGGAGCACTGATTTCCATAGGCATCGCACGGGAAGGACACGCAGAGAGGGCGAGCGCTCTGGCTCTGCCTCAGAAGCTGTCGATGTCGACAGCTCCGTAGCCGGGGGAGGCCTTCAGAGTGAGAGACACGTGCCTAACTCTTGATGCCTAGCGATAGCTGTCCATCTCCACAGGCATTCTTGCTGTTGGCACGGGGCCCATCCTATTCTCGTCAGGCATCCAAGGAGTCTCGCCATCGATACCTCTCGATAGCGAGGGGCATCAAAGCCTGTACGATTCCACACCTATCGTTAGCCATCGATATCCATCGGCATCGAGAATATCGCTGCCGAAGGATATCGATGCCTATCAATAGGCAGCGGGAGCTGCCAATCTCGAGAGGCATGCAGGGCTTCTGGGCTGTGGGCCGTGTTGCTCTTGGCAGGCTCTGAGGCCTATGGACATTGACTGTTTTCGGGATGGAGGGCCTTTCTGGAGCTCTGATTTCCATAGGCATCGCATGGGAAGGACACGCAGAGAGGGCGAGCCCTCTGGCTCTGCCTCAGAAGCTGTCGATGTCGACAGCTCCGTAGCCGGGGGACGCCTTCAGAGTGAGAGACACATGACTAACTCTCGATGCCTAGCGATAGCTGTCCATCTCCACAGGCATTCTGGCTGTTGGCACGGGGCCCATCCTATTCTCGTCAGGCATCCAAGGAGTCTCGCCATCGATACCGCTCGACAGCCAGGGGCATCGAGTCCTGTCCAAATCCACACCTATCGATAGGCATCGATATCCATCGGCATCGAGAATATCGCTGCCGAAGGATATCGATGCCTATCGATAGGCAGCGGGAGCTGCCGATCTCGAGAGGCATGCAGGGCTTCTGGGCTGTGGGCCGTGTTGCTCTTGGCAGGCCCCGAGGCCTATGGACATTGACCGTTTTCGGGATGGAGGGCCCTTTTGGAGCACTGATTTCCATAGGCATCGCACGGGAACGACACGCAGAGAGGGCGAATCCTCTGGCTCTGCCTCAGAAGCTGTCGATGTCGACAGCTCCGTAGCCGGGGGAGGCCTTCAGAGTGAGAGACACATGACTAACTCTCAATGCCTAGTGATAGCTGTCCATCTCCACAGGCATTCTGGCTGTTTTCACAGGGCCCATCCTATTCTCGTCAGGCATCCAAGGAGTCTCGCCATCGATACCTCCCGATAGCGAGGAGCATCGAAGGCTGTCCGATTCCACACCTATCGATAGACATCGATATCCATCGGCATCGAGAATATCGCTGCCGAAGGATATCGATGCCTATCGATAGGCAGCGGGAGCTGCCGATCTCGAGAGGCATGCAGGGCTTCCGGGGTGTGGGCCGTGTTGCTCTTGGCAGGCCCCGAGGCCTATGGACATTGACCGTTATCGGGATATAGGGCCCTTTCTGCAGCTCGGATTTCCATAGGCATCGCACGGGAACGACACGCAGAGAGGGCGAGCCCTCTGGCTCTGCCTCAGAAGCTGTCGATGTCGACAGCTCCGTAGCCGGGGGAGGCCTTCAGAGTGAGAGACACATGCCTAACTGCTCGATGCCTAGTGATAGCTGTCCATCTCCACAGGCATTCTTGCTGTTTTCACAGGGCCCATCCTATTCTCGTCAGGCATCCAAGCAGTCTCGCCATCGTTACTGCTCGATAGCGAGGAGCATCGAAGGCTGTCCAATTCCACACCTATCGATAGACATCGATATCCATCGGCATCGAGAATATCGCTGCCGAAGGATATTGATGCCTATCGATAGGCAGCGGGAGCTGCCGATCTCGAGAGGCATGCAGGGCTTCCGGGGTGTGGGCCGTGTTGCTCTTGGCAGGCCCCGAGGCCTATGGACATTGACCGTTATCGGGATGGAGGGCCCTTTTGGAGCACTGATTTCCATAGGCATTGCACGGGAACGACACGCAGAGAGGGCGAGCCCTCTGGCTCTGCCTCAGAAGCTGTCGATGTCGACAGCTCCGTAGCCGGGGGAGGCCTTCAGAGTGAGAGACACGTGCCTAACTCTTGATGCCTAGTGATAGCTGTCCATCTCCACAGGCATTCTGGCTGTTTTCACAGGGCCCATCCTATTCTCATGAGTCATCCAAGGAGTCTCGCCATCGATACCTCTTGATAGCGAGGAGCATCGAAGCCTGTCTGATTCCACACCTATCGATAGACATCGATATCCATCGGCATCGAGAATATCGCTGCCGAAGGATATCGATGCCTATCGATAGGCAGCGGGAGCTGCCGATCTCGAGAGGCATGCAGGGCTTCCGGGGTGTGGGCCATGTTGCTCTTGGCAGGCCCCGAGGCCTATGGACATTGACCGTTATTGGGATGGAGGGCCCTTTCTGCAGCTCTGATTTCCATAGGCATCGCACGGGAACGACACGCAGAGAGGGCGAGCCCTCTGGCTCTGCCTCAGAAGCTGTCGATGTCGACAGCTCCGTAGCCGGGGGAGGCCTTCAGAGTGAGAGACACGTGCCTAACTCTCGATGCCTAGTGATAGCTGTCCATCTCCATGGGCATTCTGGCTGTTGGCACGGGGCCCATCCTATTCTCGTCAGGCATCCAAGGAGTCTCGCCATCGA
Source organism: Dromaius novaehollandiae (assembly GCF_036370855.1). Lineage (NCBI taxonomy): Eukaryota > Metazoa > Chordata > Aves > Casuariiformes > Dromaiidae > Dromaius > Dromaius novaehollandiae. Next base: position 82,325,968 of record NC_088098.1, on the reverse strand, counting down.
TACCTCTTCATAGCGAGGGGCATCGAAGCCTGTCTGATTCCACACCTATCGATAGACTTCGATATCCATCGGCATCGAGAATATCGCTGCCGAAGGATATCGATGCCTATCGATAGGCAGCGGGAGCTGCCGATCTCGAGAGGCATGCAGGGCTTCCGGGGTGTGGGCCATGTTGCTCTTGGCAGGCCCCGAGGCCTATGGACATTGACCGTTATTGGGATGGAGGGCCCTTTCTGCAGCTCTGATTTCCATAGGCATCGCACGGGAACGACACGCAGAGAGGGCGAGCCCTCTGGCTCTGCCTCAGAAGCTGTCGATGTCGACAGCTCCGTAGCCGGGGGAGGCCTTCAGAGTGAGAGACACGTGCCTAACTCTCCATGCCTAGTGATAGCTGTCCATCTCCACGGGCATTCTTGCTGTTGGCACGGGGCCCATCCTATTCTCGTCAGGCATCCAAGGAGTCTCGCCATCGATACCTCTTGATAGCGAGGGGCATCGAAGCCTGTCTGATTCCACACCTATCGATAGACTTCGATATCCATCGGCATGGAGAATATCGCTGCCGAAGGATATCGATGCCTATCGATAGGCAGCGGGAGCTGCCGATCTCGAGAGGCATGCAGGGCTTCCGGGCTGTGGGCCGTGTTCCTCTTGGCAGGCCCAGAGGCCTATGGACATTGACCGTTTTTGGGATGGAGGGCCCTTTCTGCAGCTCTGATTTCCATAGGCATCGCACGGGAACGACACGCAGAGAGGGCGAGCCCTCTGGCTCTGCCTCAGAAGCTGTCGATGTCGACAGCTCCGTAGCCGGGGGAGGCCTTCAGAGTGAGAGACACGTGCCTAACTCTCGATGCCTAGCGATAGCTGTCCATCTCCACAGGCATTCTGGCTGTTTTCACAGGGCCAATCCTATTCTCGTCAGGCATCCAAGGAGTCTCGCCATCGATACCGCTCGATAGCGAGGAGCATCGAAGCCTGTCCGATTCCACACCTATCGATAGCCATCGATATCCATCGGCATCGAGAATATCGCTGCCGAAGGATATCGATGCCTATCGATAGGCAGCGGGAGCTGCCGATCTCGAGAGGCATGCAGGGCTTCCGGGCTGTGGGCCGTGTTGCTCTTGGCAGGCCCCGAGGCCTATGGACATTGACCGTTATCGGGATGGAGGGCCCTTTCTGCAGCTCTGATTTCCATAGGCATCGCACGGGAACGACACGCAGAGAGGGCGAGCCCTCTGGCTCTGCCTCAGAAGCTGTCGATGTCGACAGCTCCGTAGCCGGGGGAGGCCTTCAGAGTGAGAGACACATGACTAACTCTCAATGCCTAGTGATAGCTGTCCATCTCCACAGGCATTCTGGCTGTTTTCACAGGGCCCATCCTATTCTCGTCAGGCATCCAAGGAGTCTCGCCATCGATACCTCCCGATAGCGAGGAGCATCGAAGGCTGTCCGATTCCACACCTATCGATAGACATCGATATCCATCGGCATCGAGAATATCGCTGCCGAAGGATATCGATGCCTATCGATAGGCAGCGGGAGCTGCCGATCTCGAGAGGCATGCAGGGCTTCCGGGGTGTGGGCCGTGTTGCTCTTGGCAGGCCCCGAGGCCTATGGACATTGACCGTTATCGGGATATAGGGCCCTTTCTGCAGCTCGGATTTCCATAGGCATCGCACGGGAACGACACGCAGAGAGGGCGAGCCCTCTGGCTCTGCCTCAGAAGCTGTCGATGTCGACAGCTCCGTAGCCGGGGGAGGCCTTCAGAGTGAGAGACACATGCCTAACTGCTCGATGCCTAGTGATAGCTGTCCATCTCCACAGGCATTCTTGCTGTTTTCACAGGGCCCATCCTATTCTCGTCAGGCATCCAAGCAGTCTCGCCATCGTTACTGCTCGATAGCGAGGAGCATCGAAGGCTGTCCAATTCCACACCTATCGATAGACATCGATATCCATCGGCATCGAGAATATCGCTGCCGAAGGATATTGATGCCTATCGATAGGCAGCGGGAGCTGCCGATCTCGAGAGGCATGCAGGGCTTCCGGGGTGTGGGCCGTGTTGCTCTTGGCAGGCCCCGAGGCCTATGGACATTGACCGTTATCGGGATGGAGGGCCCTTTTGGAGCACTGATTTCCATAGGCATTGCACGGGAACGACACGCAGAGAGGGCGAGCCCTCTGGCTCTGCCTCAGAAGCTGTCGATGTCGACAGCTCCGTAGCCGGGGGAGGCCTTCAGAGTGAGAGACACGTGCCTAACTCTTGATGCCTAGTGATAGCTGTCCATCTCCACAGGCATTCTGGCTGTTTTCACAGGGCCCATCCTATTCTCATGAGTCATCCAAGGAGTCTCGCCATCGATACCTCTTGATAGCGAGGAGCATCGAAGCCTGTCTGATTCCACACCTATCGATAGACATCGATATCCATCGGCATCGAGAATATCGCTGCCGAAGGATATCGATGCCTATCGATAGGCAGCGGGAGCTGCCGATCTCGAGAGGCATGCAGGGCTTCCGGGGTGTGGGCCATGTTGCTCTTGGCAGGCCCCGAGGCCTATGGACATTGACCGTTATTGGGATGGAGGGCCCTTTCTGCAGCTCTGATTTCCATAGGCATCGCACGGGAACGACACGCAGAGAGGGCGAGCCCTCTGGCTCTGCCTCAGAAGCTGTCGATGTCGACAGCTCCGTAGCCGGGGGAGGCCTTCAGAGTGAGAGACACGTGCCTAACTCTCGATGCCTAGTGATAGCTGTCCATCTCCATGGGCATTCTGGCTGTTGGCACGGGGCCCATCCTATTCTCGTCAGGCATCCAAGGAGTCTCGCCATCGATACCTCTTCATAGCGAGGGGCATCGAAGCCTGTCTGATTCCACACCTATCGATAGACTTCGATATCCATCGGCATCGAGAATATCGCTGCCGAAGGATATCGATGCCTATCGATAGGCAGCGGGAGCTGCCGATCTCGAGAGGCATGCAGGGCTTCCGGGGTGTGGGCCATGTTGCTCTTGGCAGGCCCCGAGGCCTATGGACATTGACCGTTTTCAGGATGGAGGGCCCTTTCTGCAGCTCTGATTTCCATAGGCATCGCACGGGAACGACACGCAGAGAGGGCGAGCCCTCTGGCTCTGCCTCAGAAGCTGTCGATGTCGACAGCTCCGTAGCCGGGGGAGGCCTTCAGAGTGAGAGACACGTGCCTAACTCTCCATGCCTAGTGATAGCTGTCCATCTCCACGGGCATTCTTGCTGTTGGCACGGGGCCCATCCTATTCTCGTCAGGCATCCAAGGAGTCTCGCCATCGATACCTCTTGATAGCGAGGGGCATCGAAGCCTGTCTGATTCCACACCTATCGATAGACTTCGATATCCATCGGCATGGAGAATATCGCTGCCGAAGGATATCGATGCCTATCGATAGGCAGCGGGAGCTGCCGATCTCGAGAGGCATGCAGGGCTTCCGGGGTGTGGGCCGTGTTCCTCTTGGCAGGCCCAGAGGCCTATGGACATTGACCGTTTTTGGGATGGAGGGCCCTTTCTGCAGCTCTGATTTCCATAGGCATCGCACGGGAACGACACGCAGAGAGGGCGAGCCCTCTGGCTCTGCCTCAGAAGCTGTCGATGTCGACAGCTCCGTAGCCGGGGGAGGCCTTCAGAGTGAGAGACACGTGCCTAACTCTCGATGCCTAGCGATAGCTGTCCATCTCCACAGGCATTCTGGCTGTTTTCACAGGGCCAATCCTATTCTCGTCAGGCATCCAAGGAGTCTCGCCATCGATACCGCTCGATAGCGAGGAGCATCGAAGCCTGTCCGATTCCACACCTATCGATAGCCATCGATATCCATCGGCATCGAGAATATCGCTGCCGAAGGATATCGATGCCTATCGATAGGCAGCGGGAGCTGCCGATCTCGAGAGGCATGCAGGGCTTCCGGGCTGTGGGCCGTGTTGCTCTTGGCAGGCCCCGAGGCCTATGGACATTGACCGTTATCGGGATGGAGGGCCCTTTCTGCAGCTCTGATTTCCATAGGCATCGCACGGGAACGACACGCAGAGAGGGCGAGCCCTCTGGCTCTGCCTCAGAAGCTGTCGATGTCGACAGCTCCGTAGCCGGGGGAGGCCTTCAGAGTGAGAGACACGTGCCTAACTCTCGATGCCTAGTGATAGCTGTCCATCTCCACGGGCATTCTTGCTGTTGGCACGGGGCCCATCCTATTCTCGTCAGGCATCCAAGGAGTCTCGCCATCGATACCTCTTGATAGCGAGGAGCATCGAAGCCTGTCTGATTCCACACCTATCGATAGACATCGATATCCATCGGCATCGAGAATATCGCTGCCGAAGGATATCGATGCCTATCGATAGGCAGCGGGAGCTGCCGATCTCGAGAGGCATGCAGGGCTTCCGGGGTGTGGGCCGTGTTGCTCTTGGCAGGCCCCGAGGCCTATGGACATTGACCGTTATCGGGATGGAGGGCCTTTCTGGAGCTCTGATTTCCATAGGCATCGCACGGGAACGACACGCAGAGAGGGCGAGCCCTCTGGCTCTGCCTCAGAAGCTGTCGATGTCGACAGCTCCGTAGCCGGGGGAGGCCTTCAGAGTGAGAGACACATGCCTAACTCTCGATGCCTAGTGATAGCTGTCCATCTCCACAGGCATTCTTGCTGTTGGCACGGGGCCCATCCTATTCTCGTCAGGCATCCAAGCAGTCTCGCCATCGTTACTGCTCGATAGCGAGGAGCATCGAAGGCTGTCCAATTCCACACCTATCGATAGACATCGATATCCATCGGCATCGAGAATATCACTGCCGAAGGATATCGATGCCTATCGATAGGCAGCGGGAGCTGCCCATCTCAAGAGGCATGCAGGGCTTCCGGGGTGTGGGCCGTGTTGCTCTTGGCAGGCCCCGAGGCCTATGGACATTGACCGTTACTGGGATGGAGGGCCATTCTGGAGCACTCATATCCATAGGCATCGCACGGGAACGACACGCAGAGAGGGCGAGCCCTCTGGCTCTGCCTCAGAAGCTGTCGATGTCGACAGCTCCGTAGCCGGGGGAGGCCTTCAGAGTGAGAGACACGTGCCTAACTCTCGATGCCTAGTGATAGCTGTCCATCTCCACAGGCATTCTGGCTGTTTTCACAGGGCCCATCCTATTCTCGTGAGGCATCCAAGCAGTCTCGCCATCGATACCTCCCGATAGCGAGGAGCATCGAAGGCTGTCCAATTCCACACCTGTCGATAGACATCGATATCCATCGGCATCGAGAATATCGCTGCCGAAGGATATTGATGCCTATCGATAGGCAGCGGGAGCTGCCGATCTTGAGAGGCATGCAGGGCTTCCGGGCTGTGGGCCGTGTTGCTCTTGGCAGGCCCCGAGGCCTATGGACATTGACCGTTATCGGGATGGAGGGCCATTCTGGAGCTCTGATTTCCATAGGCATCGCACGGGAACGACACGCAGAGAGGGCGAGCCCTCTGGCTCTGCCTCAGAAGCTGTCGATGTCGACAGCTCCGTAGCCGGGGGAGGCCTTCAGAGTGAGAGACACGTGCCTAACTCTCGATGCCTAGTGATAGCTGTCCATCTCCATGGGCATTCTTGCTGTTGGCACGGGGCCCATCCTATTCTCGTCAGGCATCCAAGGAGTCTCGCCATCGATACCTTTCGATAGCGAGGGGCATCAAAGCCTGTCCGATTCCACACCTATCGATAGACATCGATATCCATCGGCATGGAGAATATCGCTGCCGAAGGATATCGATGCCTATCGATAGGCAGCGGGAGCTGCCGATCTCGAGAGGCATGCAGGGCTTCCGGGCTGTGGGCCGTGTTGCTCTTGGCAGGCCCCGAGGCCTATGGACATTGACTGTTATCGGGATGGAGGGCCTTTCTGGAGCTCTGATTTCCATAGGCATCGCACGGGAACGACACGCAGAGAGGGCGAGCCCTCTGGCTCTGCCTCAGAAGCTGTCGATGTCGACAGCTCCGTAGCCGGGGGAGGCCTTCAGAGTGAGAGACACATGCCTAACTCTCGATGCCTAGCGATAGCTGTCCATCTCCACAGGCATTCTTGCTGTTGGCACGGGGCCCATCCTATTCTCGTCAGGCATCCAAGCAGTCTCGCCATCATTACTGCTCGATAGCGAGGAGCATCGAAGCCTGTCTGATTCCACACCTATCGATAGACATCGATATCCATCGGCATCGAGAATATCGCTGCGGAAGGATATCGATGCCTATCGATAGGCAGCGGGAGCTGCCGATCTCGAGAGGCATGCAGGGCTTCCGGGGTGTGGGCCATGTTGCTCTTGGCAGGCCCCGAGGCCTATGGACATTGACCGTTTTCGGGATGGAGGGCCCTTTCTGGAGCACTGATTTCCATAGGCATCGCACGGGAACGACACGCAGAGAGGGCGAGCCCTCTGGCTCTGCCTCAGAAGCTGTCGATGTCGACAGCTCCGTAGCCGGGGGAGGCCTTCAGAGTGACAGACACGTGCCTAACTCTCGATGCCTAGTGATAGCTGTCCATCTCCATGGGCATTCTTGCTGTTGGCACGGGGCCCATCCTATTCTCGTCAGGCATCCAAGGAGTCTCGCCATCGATACCTCTTCATGGCGAGGGGCATCGAAGCCTGTCTGATTCCACACCTATCGATAGACTTCGATATCCATCGGCATCGAGAATATCGCTGCCGAAGGATATCGATGCCTATCGATAGGCAGCGGGAGCTGCCGATCTCGAGAGGCATGCAGGGCTTCCGGGGTGTGGGCCATGTTGCTCTTGGCAGGCCCCGAGGCCTATGGACATTGACCGTTTTCGGGATGGAGGGCCCTTTCTGCAGCTCTGATTTCCATAGGCATCACACGGGAACGACACGCAGAGAGGGCGAGCCCTCTGGCTCTGCCTCAGAAGCTGTCGATGTCGACAGCTCCGTAGCCGGGGGAGGCCTTCAGAGTGAGAGACACGTGCCTAACTCTCGATGCCTAGTGATAGCTGTCCATCTCCACGGGCATTCTTGCTGTTGGCACGGGGCCCATCCTATTCTCGTCAGGCATCCAAGGAGTCTCGCCATCGATACCTCTCGACAGCGAGGAGCATCGAAGCCTGTCTGATTCCACACCTATCGATAGACTTCGATATCCATCGGCATCGAGAATATCGCTGCCGAAGGATATCGATGCCTATCGATAGGCAGCGGGAGCTGCCGATCTCGAGAGGCATGCAGGGCTTCCGGGGTGTGCGCCATGTTGCTCTTGGCAGGCCCAGAGGCCTATGGACATTGACCGTTTTTGGGATGGAGGGCCCTTTCTGCAGCTCTGATTTCCATAGGCATCGCACGGGAACGACACGCAGAGAGGGCGAGCCCTCTGGCTCTGCCTCAGAAGCTGTCGATGTCGACAGCTCCGTAGCCGGGGGAGGCCTTCAGAGTGAGAGACACGTGCCTAACTCTCGATGCCTAGTGATAGCTGTCCATCTCCACAGGCATTCTGGCTGTTTTCACAGGGCCCATCCTATTCTCGTGAGGCATCCAAGGAGGCTCGCCATCGATACCTCTCGATAGCGAGGAGCATCGAAGGCTGTCCGATTCCACACCTATCGATAGACATCGATATCCATCGGCATGGAGAATATCGCTGCCGAAGGATATCGATGCCTATCGATAGGCAGCGGGAGCTGCCGATCTCGAGAGGCATGCAGGGCTTCTGGGCTGTGGGCCATGTTGCTCTTGGCAGGCCCAGAGGCCTACGGACATTGACCGTTTTCGGGATGGAGGGCCCTTTCTGGAGCTCTGATTTCCATAGGCATCGCACGGGAACGACACGCAGAGAGGGCGAGCCCTCTGGCTCTGCCTCAGAAGCTGTCGATGTCGACAGCTCCGTAGCCGGGGGAGGCCTTCAGAGTGAGAGACACGTGCCTAACTCTCCATGCCTAGTGATAGCTGTCCATCTCCACAGGCATTCTGGTTGTTGGCACGGGGCCCATCCTATTCTCGTCAGGCATCCAAGGAGTCTCGCCCTCGATACCTCTTGATAGCGAGGAGCATCGAAGCCTGTCTGATTCCACACCTATCGATAGACATCGATATCCATCGGCATCGAGAATATCGCTGCCGAAGGATATCGATGCCTATCGATAGGCAGCGGGAGCTGCCGATCTTGAGAGGCATGCAGGGCTTCTGGGCTGTGGGCCGTGTTGCTCTTGGCAGGCCCCGAGGCCTATGGACATTGACCGTTATCGGGATGGAGGGCCCTTTCTGCAGCTCTGATTTCCATAGGCATCGCACGGGAACGACACGCAGAGAGGGCGAGCCCTCTGGCTCTGCCTCAGAAGCTGTCGATGTCGACAGCTCCGTAGCCGGGGGAGGCCTTCAGAGTGAGAGACACGTGCCTAACTCTCGATGCCTAGTGATAGCTGTCCATCTCCACAGGCATTCTGGCTGTTTTCACAGGGCCCATCCTATTCTCGTGAGGCATCCAAGCAGTCTCGCCATCGTTACCTCCCGATAGCGAGGAGCATCGAAGGCTGTCCAATTCCACACCTATCGATAGACATCGACATCCATCGGCATGGAGAATATCGCTGCCGAAGGATATCGATGCCTATCGATAGGCAGCGGGAGCTGCCGATCTCGAGAGGCATGCAGGGCTTCCGGGCTGTGGGCCCTGTTGCTCTTGGCAGGCCCCGAGGCCTATGGACATTGACCGTTATCGGGATGGAGGGCCTTTCTGGAGCTCTGATATCCATAGGCATCGCACGGGAACGACACGCAGAGAGGGCGAGCCCTCTGGCTCTGCCTCAGAAGCTGTCGATTGGACAAAGATTGGACAGAGACTTTGGGACCTGGACTGCAAACTGCTGCTGCTTAACACAACTTTTATAAAACTTGCTTAGCCGCACTCCCTAGTTCAATGAGAAAGGGCCCCAGAGCTGGTGCAGACTGGAAAGATAAGGGAGTTACAAGCAGTTTGCATTCCTATGCTTCACACTCCGGGAGGGAGGATGTCAAGGCTTTGAAATAAGGCCTGCTTGGGCGCCAGGACCCTGGGAAACAAAGCCTCCCCTCCCTGCTGAAACAGTGTTAATTAGGGGGGGTCTGGATTATATCCTCCTCGTCAGGACCTTGGAAGATAACACCTACTGTCACTGCTGGGGCAGTGCTAATTGCTGGAACAACGCCTGTTTGTCAGGGCCCTGAGAAAGAAGGGCAGAACCCGAGGAATCAACACATTTGTCAGCAGAAACCGCAACAGTAAAGATAAGGGAGAAAAGCAGCCTGCCTGGGAACAACGATGAGACCCAATAGGGAGCAGGAGACCCCAGACCCAAAAATTACTATTGGTCTGAACTACCGCGTGAGGGGTGGGAAACTTAATTTGAAAAAAGCTATAATTGCCCAGGGATTTCTTTGTTCAGGGTCCCTCTTCGGAGGCACCCAACTCGAGCTGTAACTACTGCACGCGTGTCATTACAATTTATTTATTTAATTTGCCTTGATTTGGCTCCAAACTTTTCAGCGGGAACCTAGGGTCGGACCCTGCTCTGGTTGTAATTACTGCACGCGCATCGCTAAAATTTACACCCAGGGTGAAGAGGACCAACGGCACGCCGCTGGATCCACGGGTGGTGATATCTCTTTCTCTCCCCCCCTTTTCTCTCTCCCTCTTTCTGTCTCTCTCTCCTCCCCTTTGCCTTTCCCCACCTTTATTCCCCACTCTGTGGAAAATAAAGTTAAAAGGTTGTACGATATTTGACCGGTTTTAGCGTCTTAATCTCGTCCTTGCGATCGTAATGAAACCCTCACGATATTGGATCGGGACACGAGCCCTCTGGGTCTGCCTCAGAAGCTGTCGATGTCGACAGCTCCGTAGCCGGGGGAAGCCTTCAGAGTGAGAGACACGTGCCTAACTCTTGATGCCTAGTGCTAGCTGTCCATCCCCACAGGCATTCTGGCTGTTTTCACAGGGCCCATCCTATTCTCGTCAGGCATCCAAGGAGTCTCGCCATCGATACCTCTCGATAGCGAGGGGCATCGAAGCCTGTCCGATTCCACACCTATCGATAGACATCGACATCCATCGGCATGGAGAATATCGCTGCCGAAGGATATCGATGCCTATCGATAGGCAGCGGGAGCTGCCGATCAATAGAGGCATGCAGGGCTTCCGGGCTGTGGGCCGTGTTGCTCTTGGCAGGCCCCGAGGCCTATGGACATTGACCGTTATTGGGATGGAGGGCCCTTTTGGAGCTCTGATTTCCATAGGCATCGCACGGGAACGACACGCAGAGAGGGCGAGCCCTCTGGCTCTGCCTCAGAAGCTGTCGATGTCGACAGCTCCGTAGCCGGGGGAGGCCTTCAGAGTGAGAGACACGTGCCTAACTCTCGATGCCTAGTGATAGCTGTCCATCTCCACAGGCATTCTGGCTGTTTTCACAGGGCCCATCCTATTCTCGTGAGGCATCCAAGCAGTCTCGCCATCGATACCTCCCGATAGCGAGGGGCATCAAAGCCTGTCCGATTCCACAACTATCGATAGACATCGATATCCATCGGCATGGAGAATATCGCTGCCGAAGGATATCGATGCCTATCGATAGGCAGCGGGAGCTGCCGATCTCGAGAGGCATGCAGGGCTTCCGGGCTGTGGGCCGTGTTGCTCTTGGCAGGCCCCGAGGCCTATGGACATTGACCGTTACTGGGATGGAGGGCCTTTCTGGAGCTCTGATTTCCATAGGCATCGCACGGGAACGACACGCAGAGAGGGCGAGCCCTCTGGCTCTGCCTCAGAAGCTGTCGATGTCGACAGCTCCGTAGCCGGGGGATGCCTTCAGAGTGAGAGACACGTGCCTAACTCTCCATGCCTAGTGATAGCTGTCCATCTCCACGGGCATTCTTGCTGTTGGCACGGGGCCCATCCTATTCTCGTCAGGCATCCAAGCAGTCTCGCCATCGTTACTGCTCGATAGCGAGGAGCATCGAAGGCTGTTCAATTCCACACCTATCGATAGACATCGATATCCATCGGCATCGAGAATATCGTTGCCGAAGGATATTGATGCCTATCGATAGGCAGCGGGAGCTGCCCATCTCAAGAGGCATGCAGGGCTTCCGGGGTGTGGGCCGTGTTGCTCTTGGCAGGCCCCGAGGCCTATGGACATTGACCGTTTTTGGGTTGGAGGGCCCTTTTGGAGCACTCATATCCATAGGCATTGCACGGGAACGACACGCAGAGAGGGCGAGCCCTCTGGCTCTGCCTCAGAAGCTGTCGATGTCGACAGCTCCGTAGCCGGGGGAGGCCTTCAGAGTGAGAGACACGTGCCTAACTCTCGATGCCTAGCGATAGCTGTCCATCTCCACAGGCATTCTGGCTGTTTTCACAGGGCCCATCCTATTCTCATGAGGCATCCAAGGAGTCTCGCCATCGATACCTCTCGATAGCGAGGAGCATCGAAGCCTGTCTGATTCCACACCTATAGATAGACATCGATATCCATCGGCATCGAGAATATCGCTGCGAAAGAATATCGATGCCTATCGATAGGCAGCGGGAGCTGCCGATCTCGAGAGGCATGCAGGGCTTCCGGGCTGTGGGCCGTGTTGCTCTTGGCAGGCCCCGAGGCCTATGGACATTGACCGTTATCGGGATATAGGGCCCTTTCTGCAGCTCTGATTTCCATAGGCATCGCACGGGAACGACACGCAGAGAGGGCGAGCCCTCTGGCTCTGCCTCAGAAGCTGTCGATGTCGACAGCTCCGTAGCCGGGGGATGCCTTCAGAGTGAGAGACACGTGCCTAACTCTCGATGCCTAGTGATAGCTGTCCATCTCCACAGGCATTCTGGCTGTTTTCACAGGGCCCATCCTATTCTCGTGAGGCATCCAAGCAGTCTCGCCATCGTTACCTCCCGATAGCGAGGAGCATCGAAGGCTGTCCAATTCCACACCTGTCGATAGACATCGATATCCATCGGCATCGAGAATATCGCTGCCGAAGGATATCGATGCCTATCGATAGGCAGCGGGAGCTGCCGATCTTGAGAGGCATGCAGGGCTTCCGGGCTGTGGGCCGTGTTGCTCTTGGCAGGCCCCGAGGCCTATGGACATTGACCGTTATCGGGATGAGGGGCCATTCTGGAGCTCTGATTTCCATAGGCATCGCACGGGAACGACACGCAGAGAGGGCGAGCCCTCTGGCTCTGCCTCAGAAGCTGTCGATGTCGACAGCTCCGTAGCCGGGGGAGGCCTTCAGAGTGAGAGACACGTGCCTAACTCTCGATGCCTAGTGATAGCTGTCCATCTCCATGGGCATTCTTGCTGTTGGCACGGGGCCCATCCTATTCTCGTCAGGCATCCAAGGAGTCTCGCCATCGATACCTCCCCATAGCGAGGAGCATCGAAGCCTGTCTGATTCCACACCTATCGATAGACATCGATATCCATCGGCATCGAGAATATCGCTGCCGAAGGATATCGATGCCTATCGATAGGCAGCGGGAGCTGCCGATCTCGAGAGGCATGCAGGGCTTCCGGGCTGTGGGCCGTGTTGCTCTTGGCAGGCCCCGAGGCCTATGGACATTTACCGTTATCGGGATATAGGGCCCTTTCTGCAGCTCTGATTTCCATAGGCATCGCACGGGAACGACACGCAGAGAGGGCGAGCCCTCTGGCTCTGCCTCAGAAGCTGTCGATGTCGACAGCTCCGTAGCCGGGGGAGGCCTTCAGAGTGAGAGACACGTGCCTAACTCTCGATGCCTAGTGATAGCTGTCCATCTCCACAGGCATTCTGGCTGTTTTCACAGGGCCCATCCTATTCTCGTCAGGCATCCAAGGAGGCTCGCCATCGATACCTTTCGATAGCGAGGGGCATCAAAGCCTGTCCGATTCCACAACTATCGATAGACATCGATATCCATCGGCATGGAGAATATCGCTGCCGAAGGATATCGATGCCTATCGATAGGCAGCGGGAGCTGCCGATCTCGAGAGGCATGCAGGGCTTCCGGGGTGTGGGCCGTGTTGCTCTTGGCAGGCCCCGAGGCCTATGGACATTGACCGTTACTGGGATGGAGGGCCTTTCTGGAGCTCTGATTTCCATAGGCATCGCACGGGAACGACACGCAGAGAGGGCGAGCCCTCTGGCTCTGCCTCAGAAGCTGTCGATGTCGACAGCTCCGTAGCCGGGGGAGGCCTTCAGAGTGAGAGACACGTGCCTAACTCTCGATGCCTAGTGATAGCTGTCCATCTCCACGGGCATTCTTGCTGTTGGCACGGGGCCCATCCTATTCTCGTCAGGCATCCAAGCAGTCTCGCCATCGTTACTGCTCGATAGCGAGGAGCATCGAAGGCTGTTCAATTCCACACCTATCGATAGACATCGATATCCATCGGCATCGAGAATATCGCTGCCGAAGGATATTGATGCCTATCGATAGGCAGCGGGAGCTGCCCATCTCAAGAGGCATGCAGGGCTTCCGGGGTGTGGGCCGTGTTGCTCTTGGCAGGCCCCGAGGCCTATGGACATTGACCGTTTTTGGGTTGGAGGGCCCTTTTGGAGCGCTCATATCCATAGGCATTGCACGGGAACGACACGCAGAGAGGGCGAGCCCTCTGGCTCTGCCTCAGAAGCTGTCGATGTCGACAGCTCCGTAGCCGGGGGAGGCCTTCAGAGTGAGAGACACGTGCCTAACTCTTGATGCCTAGCGATAGCTGTCCATCTCCACAGGCATTCTGGCTGTTTTCAGAGGGCCCATCCTATTCTCATGAGGCATCCAAGGAGTCTTGCAATCGATACCTCTCGATAGCGAGGAGCATCGAAGCCTGTCTGATTCCACACCTATCGATAGACATCGATATCCATCGGCATCGAGAATATCGCTGCGGAAGGATATCGATGCCTATCGATAGGCAGCGGGAGCTGCCGATCTCGAGAGGCATGCAGGGCTTCCGGGGTGTGGGCCGTGTTGCTCTTGGCAGGCCCCGAGGCCTATGGACATTGACCGTTATCGGGATGGAGGGCCTTTCTGGAGCTCTGATTTCCATAGGCATCGCACGGGAACGACACGCAGAGAGGGCGAGCCCTCTGGCTCTGCCTCAGAAGCTGTCGATGTCGACAGCTCCGTAGCCGGGGGAGGCCTTCAGAGTGAGAGACACGTGCCTAACTCTCGATGCCTAGTGATAGCTGTCCATCTCCATGGGCATTCTTGCTGTTGGCACGGGGCCCATCCTATTCTCGTCAGGCATCCAAGGAGTCTCGCCATCGATACCTCTTCATAGCGAGGGGCATCGAAGCCTGTCTGATTCCACACCTATCGATAGACTTCGATATCCATCGGCATCGAGAATATCGCTGCTGAAGGATATCGATGCCTATCGATAGGCAGCGGGAGCTGCCGATCTCGAGAGGCATGCAGGGCTTCCGGGGTGTGGGCCGTGTTGCTCTTGGCAGGCCCCGAGGCCTATGGACATTGACCGTTTTCGGGATGGAGGGCCTTTCTGGAGCTCTGATTTCCATAGGCATCGCACGGGAACGACACGCAGAGAGGGCGAGCCCTCTGGCTCTGCCTCAGAAGCTGTCGATGTCGACAGCTCCGTAGCCGGGGGAGGCCTTCAGAGTGAGAGACACGTGCCTAACTCTCGATGCCTAGTGATAGCTGTCCATCTCCACAGGCATTCTTGCTGTTGGCACGGGGCCCATCCTATTCTCGTCAGGCATCCAAGGAGTCTCGCCATCGTTACTGCTCGATAGCGAGGAGCATCGAAGGCTGTCCAATTCCACACCTATCGATAGACTTCGATATCCATCGGCATCGAGAATATCGCTGCCGAAGGATATCGATGCCTATCGATAGGCAGCGGGAGCTGCCGATCTCGAGAGGCATGCAGGGCTTCCGGGGTGTGGGCCATGTTGCTCTTGGCAGGCCCCGAGGCCTATGGACATTGACCGTTTTCGGGATGGAGGGCCCTTTCTGCAGCTCTGATTTCCATAGGCATCGCACGGGAACGACACGCAGAGAGGGCGAGCCCTCTGGCTCTGCCTCAGAAGCTGTCGATGTCGACAGCTCCGTAGCCGGGGGAGGCCTTCAGAGTGAGAGACACGTGCCTAACTCTCGATGCCTAGTGATAGCTGTCCATCTCCACGGGCATTCTTGCTGTTGGCACGGGGCCCATCCTATTCTCATCAGGCATCCAAGGAGTCTCGCCATCGATACCTCTCGATAGCGAGGAGCATCGAAGCCTGTCTGATTCCACACCTGTCGATAGACATCGATATCCATCGGCATCGAGAATATCGCTGCCGAAGGATATCGATGCCTATCAATAGGCAGTGGGAGCTGCTGATCTCGAGAGGCATGCAGGGCTTCCGGGGTGTGGGCCATGTTGCTCTTGGCAGGCTCCGGGGCCTATGGACTTTGACCGTTTTTGGGATTGAGGGCCCTTTTGGAGCACTGATTTCCATAGGCATCGCACGGGAACGACACGCAGAGAGGGCGAGCCCTCTGGCTCTGCCTCAGAAGCTGTCGATGTCGACAGCTCCGTATCCGGGGGAGGCCTTCAGAGTGAGAGACACGTGCCTAACTCTCCATGCCTAGTGATAGCTGTCCATCTCCACAGGCATTCTGGCTGTTTTCACAGGGCCCATCCTATTCTCGTCAGGCATCCAAGGAGTCTCGCCATCGATACCTCTCGATAGCGAGGAGCATCGAAGGCTGTCCAATTTCACACCTATCGATAGACATCGATATCCATCGGCATCGAGAATATCGCTGCCGAAGGATATCGATGCCTATCGATAGGCAGCGGGAGCTGCCGATCTCGAGAGGCATGCAGGGCTTCCGGGGTGTGGGCCATGTTGCTCTTGGCAGGCCCCGAGGCCTATGGACATTGACCGTTTTTGGGATGGAGGGCCCTTTCTGGAGCACTGATTTCCATAGGCATCGCACGGGAACGACATGCAGAGAGGGCGAGCCCTCTGGCTCTGCCTCAGAAGCTGTCGATGTCGACAGCTCCGTAGCCGGGGGAGGCCTTCAGAGTGAGAGACACGTGCCTAACTCTCGATGCCTAGTGATAGCTGTCCATCTCCATGGGCATTCTTGCTGTTGCCACGGGGCCCATCCTATTCTCGTCAGGCATCCAAGGAGTCTCGCCATCGATACCTCTTGATAGCGAGGAGCATCGAAGCCTGTCTGATTCCACACCTATCGATAGACATCGATATCCATCGGCATGGAGAATATCGCTGCCGAAGGATATCGATGCCTATCGATAGGCAGCGGGAGCTGCCGATCTCGAGAGGCATGCAGGGCTTCCGGGGTGTGGGCCCTGTTGCTCTTGGCAGGCCCCGAGGCCTATGGACATTGACCGTTATTGGGATGGAGGGCCCTTTCTGCAGCTCTGATTTCCATAGGCATCGCACGGGAACGACATGCAGAGAGGGCGAGCCCTCTGGCTCTGCCTCAGAAGCTGTCGATGTCGACAGCTCCGTAGCCGGGGGAGGCCTTCAGAGTGAGAGACACGTGCCTAACTCTCGATGCCTAGCGATAGCTGTCCATCTCCACAGGCATTCTTGCTGTTGGCACGGCGCCCATCCTATTCTCGTCAGGCATCCAAGGAGTCTCGCCATCGATACCTCCCGATAGCGAGGAGCATCGAAGCCTGTCTGATTCCACACCTATCGATAGACATCGATATCCATCGGCATGGAGAATATCGCTGCCGAAGGATATCGATGCCTATCAATAGGCAGCGGGAGCTGCCGATCTCGAGAGGCATGCAGGGCTTCTGGGGTGTGGGCCGTGTTGCTCTTGGCAGGCCCCGAGGCCTATGGACATTGACCGTTATCGGGATGGAGGGCCCTTTCTGGAGCACTGATTTCCATAGGCATCGCACGGGAACGACACGCAGAGAGGGCGAGCCCTCTGGCTCTGCCTCAGAAGCTGTCGATGTCGACAGCTCCGTATCCGGGGGAGGCCTTCAGAGTGAGAGACACGTGCCTAACTCTCCATGCCTAGTGATAGCTGTCCATCTCCACAGGCATTCTGGCTGTTTTCACAGGGCCCATCCTATTCTCGTCAGGCATCCAAGGAGTCTCGCCATCGATACCTCTCGATAGCGAGGAGCATCGAAGGCTGTCCAATTTCACACCTATCGATAGACATCGATATCCATCGGCATCGAGAATATCGCTGCCGAAGGATATCGATGCCTATCGATAGGCAGCGGGAGCTGCCGATCTCGAGAGGCATGCAGGGCTTCCGGGGTGTGGGCCATGTTGCTCTTGGCAGGCCCCGAGGCCTATGGACATTGACCGTTTTTGGGATGGAGGGCCCTTTCTGCAGCTCTGATTTCCATAGGCATCGCACGGGAACGACATGCAGAGAGGGCGAGCCCTCTGGCTCTGCCTCAGAAGCTGTCGATGTCGACAGCTCCGTAGCCGGGGGAGGCCTTCAGAGTGAGAGACACGTGCCTAACTCTCGATGCCTAGTGATAGCTGTCCATCTCCATGGGCATTCTTGCTGTTGCCACGGGGCCCATCCTATTCTCGTCAGGCATCCAAGGAGTCTCGCCATCGATACCTCTTGATAGCGAGGAGCATCGAAGCCTGTCTGATTCCACACCTATCGATAGACATCGATATCCATCGGCATGGAGAATATCGCTGCCGAAGGATATCGATGCCTATCGATAGGCAGCGGGAGCTGCCGATCTCGAGAGGCATGCAGGGCTTCCGGGGTGTGGGCCCTGTTGCTCTTGGCAGGCCCCGAGGCCTATGGACATTGACCGTTATTGGGATGGAGGGCCCTTTCTGCAGCTCTGATTTCCATAGGCATCGCACGGGAACGACATGCAGAGAGGGCGAGCCCTCTGGCTCTGCCTCAGAAGCTGTCGATGTCGACAGCTCCGTAGCCGGGGGAGGCCTTCAGAGTGAGAGACACGTGCCTAACTCTCGATGCCTAGCGATAGCTGTCCATCTCCACAGGCATTCTTGCTGTTGGCACGGCGCCCATCCTATTCTCGTCAGGCATCCAAGGAGTCTCGCCATCGATACCTCCCGATAGCGAGGAGCATCGAAGCCTGTCTGATTCCACACCTATCGATAGACATCGATATCCATCGGCATGGAGAATATCGCTGCCGAAGGATATCGATGCCTATCAATAGGCAGCGGGAGCTGCCGATCTCGAGAGGCATGCAGGGCTTCTGGGGTGTGGGCCGTGTTGCTCTTGGCAGGCCCCGAGGCCTATGGACTTTGACCGTTATCGGGATGGAGGGCCCTTTCTGGAGCACTGATTTCCATAGGCATCGCACGGGAACGACACGCAGAGAGGGCGAGCCCTCTGGCTCTGCCTCAGAAGCTGTCGATGTCGACAGCTCCGTAGCCGGGGGAGGCCTTCAGAGTGAGAGACACGTGCCTAACTCTCGATGCCTAGCGATAGCTGTCCATCTCCACAGGCATTCTGGCTGTTTTCACAGGGCCCATCCTATTCTCGTCAGGCATCCAAGGAGTCTCGCCATCGATACCTCTTGATAGCGAGGAGCATCAAAGCCTGTCCGATTCCACACCTATCGATAGACATCGATATCCATCAGCATCGAGAATATCGCTGCCGAAGGATATCGATGCCTATCGATAGGCAGCGGGAGCTGCCGATCTCGAGAGGCATGCAGGGCTTCTGGGCTGTGGGCCATGTTGCTCTTGGCAGGCCCCGAGGCCTATGGACATTGACCGTTTTTGGGTTGGAGGGCCCTTTTGGAGCACTCATATCCATAGGCATTGCACGGGAACGACACGCAGAGAGGGCGAGCCCTCTGGCTCTGCCTCAGAAGCTGTCGATGTCGACAGCTCCGTAGCCGGGGGAGGCCTTCAGAGTGAGAGACACGTGCCTAACTCTCGATGCCTAGCGATAGCTGTCCATCTCCACAGGCATTCTGGCTGTTTTCACAGGGCCCATCCTATTCTCATGAGGCATCCAAGGAGTCTCGCCATCGATACCTCTCGATAGCGAGGAGCATCGAAGCCTGTCTGATTCCACACCTATAGATAGACATCGATATCCATCGGCATCGAGAATATCGCTGCGAAAGAATATCGATGCCTATCGATAGGCAGCGGGAGCTGCCGATCTCGAGAGGCATGCAGGGCTTCCGGGCTGTGGGCCGTGTTGCTCTTGGCAGGCCCCGAGGCCTATGGACATTGACCGTTATCGGGATATAGGGCCCTTTCTGCAGCTCTGATTTCCATAGGCATCGCACGGGAACGACACGCAGAGAGGGCGAGCCCTCTGGCTCTGCCTCAGAAGCTGTCGATGTCGACAGCTCCGTAGCCGGGGGATGCCTTCAGAGTGAGAGACACGTGCCTAACTCTCGATGCCTAGTGATAGCTGTCCATCTCCACAGGCATTCTGGCTGTTTTCACAGGGCCCATCCTATTCTCGTGAGGCATCCAAGCAGTCTCGCCATCGTTACCTCCCGATAGCGAGGAGCATCGAAGGCTGTCCAATTCCACACCTGTCGATAGACATCGATATCCATCGGCATCGAGAATATCGCTGCCGAAGGATATCGATGCCTATCGATAGGCAGCGGGAGCTGCCGATCTTGAGAGGCATGCAGGGCTTCCGGGCTGTGGGCCGTGTTGCTCTTGGCAGGCCCCGAGGCCTATGGACATTGACCGTTATCGGGATGAGGGGCCATTCTGGAGCTCTGATTTCCATAGGCATCGCACGGGAACGACACGCAGAGAGGGCGAGCCCTCTGGCTCTGCCTCAGAAGCTGTCGATGTCGACAGCTCCGTAGCCGGGGGAGGCCTTCAGAGTGAGAGACACGTGCCTAACTCTCGATGCCTAGTGATAGCTGTCCATCTCCATGGGCATTCTTGCTGTTGGCACGGGGCCCATCCTATTCTCGTCAGGCATCCAAGGAGTCTCGCCATCGATACCTCCCCATAGCGAGGAGCATCGAAGCCTGTCTGATTCCACACCTATCGATAGACATCGATATCCATCGGCATCGAGAATATCGCTGCCGAAGGATATCGATGCCTATCGATAGGCAGCGGGAGCTGCCGATCTCGAGAGGCATGCAGGGCTTCCGGGCTGTGGGCCGTGTTGCTCTTGGCAGGCCCCGAGGCCTATGGACATTGACCGTTATCGGGATATAGGGCCCTTTCTGCAGCTCTGATTTCCATAGGCATCGCACGGGAACGACACGCAGAGAGGGCGAGCCCTCTGGCTCTGCCTCAGAAGCTGTCGATGTCGACAGCTCCGTAGCCGGGGGAGGCCTTCAGAGTGAGAGACACGTGCCTAACTCTCGATGCCTAGTGATAGCTGTCCATCTCCACAGGCATTCTGGCTGTTTTCACAGGGCCCATCCTATTCTCGTCAGGCATCCAAGGAGGCTCGCCATCGATACCTTTCGATAGCGAGGGGCATCAAAGCCTGTCCGATTCCACAACTATCGATAGACATCGATATCCATCGGCATGGAGAATATCGCTGCCGAAGGATATCGATGCCTATCGATAGGCAGCGGGAGCTGCCGATCTCGAGAGGCATGCAGGGCTTCCGGGGTGTGGGCCGTGTTGCTCTTGGCAGGCCCCGAGGCCTATGGACATTGACCGTTACTGGGATGGAGGGCCTTTCTGGAGCTCTGATTTCCATAGGCATCGCACGGGAACGACACGCAGAGAGGGCGAGCCCTCTGGCTCTGCCTCAGAAGCTGTCGATGTCGACAGCTCCGTAGCCGGGGGAGGCCTTCAGAGTGAGAGACACGTGCCTAACTCTCGATGCCTAGTGATAGCTGTCCATCTCCACGGGCATTCTTGCTGTTGGCACGGGGCCCATCCTATTCTCGTCAGGCATCCAAGCAGTCTCGCCATCGTTACTGCTCGATAGCGAGGAGCATCGAAGGCTGTTCAATTCCACACCTATCGATAGACATCGATATCCATCGGCATCGAGAATATCGCTGCCGAAGGATATTGATGCCTATCGATAGGCAGCGGGAGCTGCCCATCTCAAGAGGCATGCAGGGCTTCCGGGGTGTGGGCCGTGTTGCTCTTGGCAGGCCCCGAGGCCTATGGACATTGACCGTTTTTGGGTTGGAGGGCCCTTTTGGAGCGCTCATATCCATAGGCATTGCACGGGAACGACACGCAGAGAGGGCGAGCCCTCTGGCTCTGCCTCAGAAGCTGTCGATGTCGACAGCTCCGTAGCCGGGGGAGGCCTTCAGAGTGAGAGACACGTGCCTAACTCTTGATGCCTAGCGATAGCTGTCCATCTCCACAGGCATTCTGGCTGTTTTCACAGGGCCCATCCTATTCTCATGAGGCATCCAAGGAGTCTTGCAATCGATACCTCTCGATAGCGAGGAGCATCGAAGCCTGTCTGATTCCACACCTATCGATAGACATCGATATCCATCGGCATCGAGAATATCGCTGCGGAAGGATATCGATGCCTATCGATAGGCAGCGGGAGCTGCCGATCTCGAGAGGCATGCAGGGCTTCCGGGGTGTGGGCCGTGTTGCTCTTGGCAGGCCCCGAGGCCTATGGACATTGACCGTTATCGGGATGGAGGGCCTTTCTGGAGCTCTGATTTCCATAGGCATCGCACGGGAACGACACGCAGAGAGGGCGAGCCCTCTGGCTCTGCCTCAGAAGCTGTCGATGTCGACAGCTCCGTAGCCGGGGGAGGCCTTCAGAGTGAGAGACACGTGCCTAACTCTCGATGCCTAGTGATAGCTGTCCATCTCCATGGGCATTCTTGCTGTTGGCACGGGGCCCATCCTATTCTCGTCAGGCATCCAAGGAGTCTCGCCATCGATACCTCTTCATAGCGAGGGGCATCGAAGCCTGTCTGATTCCACACCTATCGATAGACTTCGATATCCATCGGCATCGAGAATATCGCTGCTGAAGGATATCGATGCCTATCGATAGGCAGCGGGAGCTGCCGATCTCGAGAGGCATGCAGGGCTTCCGGGGTGTGGGCCGTGTTGCTCTTGGCAGGCCCCGAGGCCTATGGACATTGACCGTTTTCGGGATGGAGGGCCTTTCTGGAGCTCTGATTTCCATAGGCATCGCACGGGAACGACACGCAGAGAGGGCGAGCCCTCTGGCTCTGCCTCAGAAGCTGTCGATGTCGACAGCTCCGTAGCCGGGGGAGGCCTTCAGAGTGAGAGACACGTGCCTAACTCTCGATGCCTAGTGATAGCTGTCCATCTCCACAGGCATTCTTGCTGTTGGCACGGGGCCCATCCTATTCTCGTCAGGCATCCAAGGAGTCTCGCCATCGTTACTGCTCGATAGCGAGGAGCATCGAAGGCTGTCCAATTCCACACCTATCGATAGACTTCGATATCCATCGGCATCGAGAATATCGCTGCCGAAGGATATCGATGCCTATCGATAGGCAGCGGGAGCTGCCGATCTCGAGAGGCATGCAGGGCTTCCGGGGTGTGGGCCATGTTGCTCTTGGCAGGCCCCGAGGCCTATGGACATTGACCGTTTTCGGGATGGAGGGCCCTTTCTGCAGCTCTGATTTCCATAGGCATCGCACGGGAACGACACGCAGAGAGGGCGAGCCCTCTGGCTCTGCCTCAGAAGCTGTCGATGTCGACAGCTCCGTAGCCGGGGGAGGCCTTCAGAGTGAGAGACACGTGCCTAACTCTCGATGCCTAGTGATAGCTGTCCATCTCCACGGGCATTCTTGCTGTTGGCACGGGGCCCATCCTATTCTCATCAGGCATCCAAGGAGTCTCGCCATCGATACCTCTCGATAGCGAGGAGCATCGAAGCCTGTCTGATTCCACACCTGTCGATAGACATCGATATCCATCGGCATCGAGAATATCGCTGCCGAAGGATATCGATGCCTATCAATAGGCAGTGGGAGCTGCTGATCTCGAGAGGCATGCAGGGCTTCCGGGGTGTGGGCCATGTTGCTCTTGGCAGGCTCCGGGGCCTATGGACTTTGACCGTTTTTGGGATTGAGGGCCCTTTTGGAGCACTGATTTCCATAGGCATCGCACGGGAACGACACGCAGAGAGGGCGAGCCCTCTGGCTCTGCCTCAGAAGCTGTCGATGTCGACAGCTCCGTATCCGGGGGAGGCCTTCAGAGTGAGAGACACGTGCCTAACTCTCCATGCCTAGTGATAGCTGTCCATCTCCACAGGCATTCTGGCTGTTTTCACAGGGCCCATCCTATTCTCGTCAGGCATCCAAGGAGTCTCGCCATCGATACCTCTCGATAGCGAGGAGCATCGAAGGCTGTCCAATTTCACACCTATCGATAGACATCGATATCCATCGGCATCGAGAATATCGCTGCCGAAGGATATCGATGCCTATCGATAGGCAGCGGGAGCTGCCGATCTCGAGAGGCATGCAGGGCTTCCGGGGTGTGGGCCATGTTGCTCTTGGCAGGCCCCGAGGCCTATGGACATTGACCGTTTTTGGGATGGAGGGCCCTTTCTGGAGCACTGATTTCCATAGGCATCGCACGGGAACGACATGCAGAGAGGGCGAGCCCTCTGGCTCTGCCTCAGAAGCTGTCGATGTCGACAGCTCCGTAGCCGGGGGAGGCCTTCAGAGTGAGAGACACGTGCCTAACTCTCGATGCCTAGTGATAGCTGTCCATCTCCATGGGCATTCTTGCTGTTGCCACGGGGCCCATCCTATTCTCGTCAGGCATCCAAGGAGTCTCGCCATCGATACCTCTTGATAGCGAGGAGCATCGAAGCCTGTCTGATTCCACACCTATCGATAGACATCGATATCCATCGGCATGGAGAATATCGCTGCCGAAGGATATCGATGCCTATCGATAGGCAGCGGGAGCTGCCGATCTCGAGAGGCATGCAGGGCTTCCGGGGTGTGGGCCCTGTTGCTCTTGGCAGGCCCCGAGGCCTATGGACATTGACCGTTATTGGGATGGAGGGCCCTTTCTGCAGCTCTGATTTCCATAGGCATCGCACGGGAACGACATGCAGAGAGGGCGAGCCCTCTGGCTCTGCCTCAGAAGCTGTCGATGTCGACAGCTCCGTAGCCGGGGGAGGCCTTCAGAGTGAGAGACACGTGCCTAACTCTCGATGCCTAGCGATAGCTGTCCATCTCCACAGGCATTCTTGCTGTTGGCACGGCGCCCATCCTATTCTCGTCAGGCATCCAAGGAGTCTCGCCATCGATACCTCCCGATAGCGAGGAGCATCGAAGCCTGTCTGATTCCACACCTATCGATAGACATCGATATCCATCGGCATGGAGAATATCGCTGCCGAAGGATATCGATGCCTATCAATAGGCAGCGGGAGCTGCCGATCTCGAGAGGCATGCAGGGCTTCTGGGGTGTGGGCCGTGTTGCTCTTGGCAGGCCCCGAGGCCTATGGACATTGACCGTTATCGGGATGGAGGGCCCTTTCTGGAGCACTGATTTCCATAGGCATCGCACGGGAACGACACGCAGAGAGGGCGAGCCCTCTGGCTCTGCCTCAGAAGCTGTCGATGTCGACAGCTCCGTATCCGGGGGAGGCCTTCAGAGTGAGAGACACGTGCCTAACTCTCCATGCCTAGTGATAGCTGTCCATCTCCACAGGCATTCTGGCTGTTTTCACAGGGCCCATCCTATTCTCGTCAGGCATCCAAGGAGTCTCGCCATCGATACCTCTCGATAGCGAGGAGCATCGAAGGCTGTCCAATTTCACACCTATCGATAGACATCGATATCCATCGGCATCGAGAATATCGCTGCCGAAGGATATCGATGCCTATCGATAGGCAGCGGGAGCTGCCGATCTCGAGAGGCATGCAGGGCTTCCGGGGTGTGGGCCATGTTGCTCTTGGCAGGCCCCGAGGCCTATGGACATTGACCGTTTTTGGGATGGAGGGCCCTTTCTGCAGCTCTGATTTCCATAGGCATCGCACGGGAACGACATGCAGAGAGGGCGAGCCCTCTGGCTCTGCCTCAGAAGCTGTCGATGTCGACAGCTCCGTAGCCGGGGGAGGCCTTCAGAGTGAGAGACACGTGCCTAACTCTCGATGCCTAGTGATAGCTGTCCATCTCCATGGGCATTCTTGCTGTTGCCACGGGGCGCATCCTATTCTCGTCAGGCATCCAAGGAGTCTCGCCATCGATACCTCTTGATAGCGAGGAGCATCGAAGCCTGTCTGATTCCACACCTATCGATAGACATCGATATCCATCGGCATGGAGAATATCGCTGCCGAAGGATATCGATGCCTATCGATAGGCAGCGGGAGCTGCCGATCTCGAGAGGCATGCAGGGCTTCCGGGCTGTGGGCCGTGTTGCTCTTGGCAGGCCCCGAGGCCTATGGACATTGACCGTTATTGGGATGGAGGGCCCTTTCTGCAGCTCTGATTTCCATAGGCATCGCACGGGAACGACATGCAGAGAGGGCGAGCCCTCTGGCTCTGCCTCAGAAGCTGTCGATGTCGACAGCTCCGTAGCCGGGGGAGGCCTTCAGAGTGAGAGACACGTGCCTAACTCTCGATGCCTAGCGATAGCTGTCCATCTCCACAGGCATTCTTGCTGTTGGCACGGCGCCCATCCTATTCTCGTCAGGCATCCAAGGAGTCTCGCCATCGATACCTCCCGATAGCGAGGAGCATCGAAGCCTGTCTGATTCCACACCTATCGATAGACATCGATATCCATCGGCATGGAGAATATCGCTGCCGAAGGATATCGATGCCTATCAATAGGCAGCGGGAGCTGCCGATCTCGAGAGGCATGCAGGGCTTCTGGGGTGTGGGCCGTGTTGCTCTTGGCAGGCCCCGAGGCCTATGGACTTTGACCGTTATCGGGATGGAGGGCCCTTTCTGGAGCACTGATTTCCATAGGCATCGCACGGGAACGACACGCAGAGAGGGCGAGCCCTCTGGCTCTGCCTCAGAAGCTGTCGATGTCGACAGCTCCGTAGCCGGGGGAGGCCTTCAGAGTGAGAGACACGTGCCTAACTCTCGATGCCTAGCGATAGCTGTCCATCTCCACAGGCATTCTGGCTGTTTTCACAGGGCCCATCCTATTCTCGTCAGGCATCCAAGGAGTCTCGCCATCGATACCTCTTGATAGCGAGGAGCATCAAAGCCTGTCCGATTCCACACCTATCGATAGACATCGATATCCATCAGCATCGAGAATATCGCTGCCGAAGGATATCGATGCCTATCGATAGGCAGCGGGAGCTGCCGATCTCGAGAGGCATGCAGGGCTTCTGGGCTGTGGGCCATGTTGCTCTTGGCAGGCCCAGAGGCCTATGGACATTGACCGTTTTCGGGATGGAGGGCCCTTTTAGACCACTGATTTCCATAGGCATCGCACGGGAACGACATGCAGAGAGGGCGAGCCCTCTGGCTCTGCCTCAGAAGCTGTCGATGTCGACAGCTCCTTATCCGGGGGATGCCTTCAGAGTGAGAGACACGTGCCTAACTCTCCACGCCTAGTGATAGCTGTCCATCTCCACAGGCATTCTGGCTGTTTTCACAGGGCCCATCCTATTGTCGTCAGGCATCCAAGGAGTCTCGCCATCGATACCTCTCGATAGCGAGGAGCATCGAAGGCTGTCCAATTCCACACCTATCGATAGACATCGATATTCAGCGGCATCGAGAATATCGCTGCGGAAGGATATCGATGCCTATCGATAGGCAGCGGGAGCTGCCGATCTCGAGAGGCATGCAGGGCTTCCGGGGTGTGGGCCATGTTGCTCTTGGCAGGCCCCGAGGCCTATGGACATTGACCGTTATTGGGATGGAGGGCCCTTTCTGCAGCTCTGATTTCCATAGGCATCGCACGGGAACGACACGCAGAGAGGGCGAGCCCTCTGGCTCTGCCTCAGAAGCTGTCGATGTCGACAGCTCCGTAGCCGGGGGAGGCCTTCAGAGTGACAGACACGTGCCTAACTCTCGATGCCTAGCGATAGCTGTCCATCTCCACAGGCATTCTGGCTGTTTTCACAGGGCCCATCCTATTCTCGTCAGGCATCCAAGGAGTCTCGCCATCGATACCTCCCGATAGCAAGGAGCATCGAAGCCTGTCTGATTCCACACCTATCGATAGACATCGATATCCATCGGCATGGAGAATATCGCTGCCGAAGGATATCGATGCCTATCGATAGGCAGCGGGAGCTGCCCGTCTCGAGAGGCATGCAGGGCTTCCGGGCTGTGGGCCATGTTGCTCTTGGCAGGCCCAGAGGTCTATGGACATTGACCGTTATCGGGATGGATGGCCTTTCTGGAGCACTGATTTCCATAGGCATCGCACGGGAACGACATGCAGAGAGGGCGAGCCCTCTGGCTCTGCCTCAGAAGCTGTCGATGTCGACAGCTCCGTAGCCGGGGGAGGCCTTCAGAGTGAGAGACACGTGACTAACTCTCGATGCCTAGTGATAGCTGTCCATCTCCATGGGCATTCTTGCTGTTGGCACGGGGCCCATCCTATTCTCGTCAGGCATCCAAGGAGATCGCCATCGATACCTCTCGATAGCGAGGAGCATCGAAGGCTGTCCAATTTCACACCTATCGATAGACATCGATATCCATCGGCATGGAGAATATCGCTGCCGAAGGATATTGATGCCTATCGATAGGCAGCGGGAGCTGCCGATCTCGAGAGGCATGCAGGGCTTCCGGGCTGTGGGCCATGTTGCTCTTGGCAGGCCCCGAGGCCTATGGACTTTGACCGTTATCGGGATGGAGGGCCCTTTTGGAGCACTGATTTCCATAGGCATCGCACGGGAACGACACGCAGAGAGGGCGAGCCCTCTGGCTCTGCCTCAGAAGCTGTCGATGTCGACAGCTCCGTAGCCGGGGGAAGCCTTCAGAGTGAGAGACACGTGCCTAACTCTCGATGCCTAGCGATAGCTGTCCATCTCCACAGGCATTCTGGCTGTTTTCACAGGGCCCATCCTATTCTCGTCAGGCATCCAAGGAGGCTCGCCATCGATACCTCTCGATAGCGAGGAGCATCGAAGGCTGTCCAATTCCACACCTATCGATAGACATCGATATCCATCGGCATGGAGAATATCGCTGCTGAAGGATATCGATGCCTATCAATAGGCAGCGGGAGCTGCCGATCTCGAGAGGCATGCAGGGCTTCCGGGGTGTGGGCCGTGTTGCTCTTGGCAGGCCCCGAGGCCTATGGACATTGACCGTTTTTGGGATGGAGGGCCCTTTTGGAGCACTGATTTCCATAGGCATCGCACGGGAACGACACGCAGAGAGGGCGAGCCCTCTGGCTCTGCCTCAGAAGCTGTCGATGTCGACAGCTCCGTAGCCAGGGAAGGCCTTCAGAGTGAGAGACACATGCCTAACTCTCGATGCCTAGCGATAGCTGTCCATCTCCACAGGCATTCTGGCTGTTTTCACAGGGCCCATCCTATTCTCGTCAGGCATCCAAGGAGTCTCGCCATCGATACCTCCCGATAGCGAGGGGCATCGAAGCCTGTCCGATTCCACACCTATCGATAGACATCGATATCCATCGGCATGGAGAATATCGCTGCCGAAGGATGTCGATGCCTATCGATAGGCAGCGGGAGCTGCCGATCTCGAGAGGCATGCAGGGCTTCCGGGCTGTGGGCCGTGTTGCTCTTGGCAGGCCCCGAGGCCTATGGACATTGACCGTTATCGGGATGGAGGGCCCTTTCTGGAGCACTGATTTCCATAGGCATCGCACGGGAACGACACGCAGAGAGGGCGAGCCCTCTGGCTCTGCCTCAGAAGCTGTCGATGTCGACAGCTCCGTATCCGGGGGAGGCCTTCAGAGTGAGAGACACGTGCCTAACTCTCCATGCCTAGTGATAGCTGTCCATCTCCACAGGCATTCTGGCTGTTTTCACAGGGCCCATCCTATTCTCGTCAGGCATCCAAGGAGTCTCGCCATCGATACCTCTCGATAGCGAGGAGCATCGAAGGCTGTCCAATTTCACACCTATCGATAGACATCGATATCCATCGGCATCGAGAATATCGCTGCCGAAGGATATCGATGCCTATCGATAGGCAGCGGGAGCTGCCGATCTCGAGAGGCATGCAGGGCTTCCGGGGTGTGGGCCATGTTGCTCTTGGCAGGCCCCGAGGCCTATGGACATTGACCGTTTTTGGGATGGAGGGCCCTTTCTGCAGCTCTGATTTCCATAGGCATCGCACGGGAACGACATGCAGAGAGGGCGAGCCCTCTGGCTCTGCCTCAGAAGCTGTCGATGTCGACAGCTCCGTAGCCGGGGGAGGCCTTCAGAGTGAGAGACACGTGCCTAACTCTCGATGCCTAGTGATAGCTGTCCATCTCCATGGGCATTCTTGCTGTTGCCACGGGGCCCATCCTATTCTCGTCAGGCATCCAAGGAGTCTCGCCATCGATACCTCTTGATAGCGAGGAGCATCGAAGCCTGTCTGATTCCACACCTATCGATAGACATCGATATCCATCGGCATGGAGAATATCGCTGCCGAAGGATATCGATGCCTATCGATAGGCAGCGGGAGCTGCCGATCTCGAGAGGCATGCAGGGCTTCCGGGCTGTGGGCCGTGTTGCTCTTGGCAGGCCCCGAGGCCTATGGACATTGACCGTTATTGGGATGGAGGGCCCTTTCTGCAGCTCTGATTTCCATAGGCATCGCACGGGAACGACATGCAGAGAGGGCGAGCCCTCTGGCTCTGCCTCAGAAGCTGTCGATGTCGACAGCTCCGTAGCCGGGGGAGGCCTTCAGAGTGAGAGACACGTGCCTAACTCTCGATGCCTAGCGATAGCTGTCCATCTCCACAGGCATTCTTGCTGTTGGCACGGCGCCCATCCTATTCTCGTCAGGCATCCAAGGAGTCTCGCCATCGATACCTCCCGATAGCGAGGAGCATCGAAGCCTGTCTGATTCCACACCTATCGATAGACATCGATATCCATCGGCATGGAGAATATCGCTGCCGAAGGATATCGATGCCTATCAATAGGCAGCGGGAGCTGCCGATCTCGAGAGGCATGCAGGGCTTCTGGGGTGTGGGCCGTGTTGCTCTTGGCAGGCCCCGAGGCCTATGGACTTTGACCGTTATCGGGATGGAGGGCCCTTTCTGGAGCACTGATTTCCATAGGCATCGCACGGGAACGACACGCAGAGAGGGCGAGCCCTCTGGCTCTGCCTCAGAAGCTGTCGATGTCGACAGCTCCGTAGCCGGGGGAGGCCTTCAGAGTGAGAGACACGTGCCTAACTCTCGATGCCTAGCGATAGCTGTCCATCTCCACAGGCATTCTGGCTGTTTTCACAGGGCCCATCCTATTCTCGTCAGGCATCCAAGGAGTCTCGCCATCGATACCTCTTGATAGCGAGGAGCATCAAAGCCTGTCCGATTCCACACCTATCGATAGACATCGATATCCATCAGCATCGAGAATATCGCTGCCGAAGGATATCGATGCCTATCGATAGGCAGCGGGAGCTGCCGATCTCGAGAGGCATGCAGGGCTTCTGGGCTGTGGGCCATGTTGCTCTTGGCAGGCCCAGAGGCCTATGGACATTGACCGTTTTCGGGATGGAGGGCCCTTTTAGACCACTGATTTCCATAGGCATCGCACGGGAACGACATGCAGAGAGGGCGAGCCCTCTGGCTCTGCCTCAGAAGCTGTCGATGTCGACAGCTCCTTATCCGGGGGATGCCTTCAGAGTGAGAGACACGTGCCTAACTCTCCACGCCTAGTGATAGCTGTCCATCTCCACAGGCATTCTGGCTGTTTTCACAGGGCCCATCCTATTGTCGTCAGGCATCCAAGGAGTCTCGCCATCGATACCTCTCGATAGCGAGGAGCATCGAAGGCTGTCCAATTCCACACCTATCGATAGACATCGATATTCAGCGGCATCGAGAATATCGCTGCGGAAGGATATCGATGCCTATCGATAGGCAGCGGGAGCTGCCGATCTCGAGAGGCATGCAGGGCTTCCGGGGTGTGGGCCATGTTGCTCTTGGCAGGCCCCGAGGCCTATGGACATTGACCGTTATTGGGATGGAGGGCCCTTTCTGCAGCTCTGATTTCCATAGGCATCGCACGGGAACGACACGCAGAGAGGGCGAGCCCTCTGGCTCTGCCTCAGAAGCTGTCGATGTCGACAGCTCCGTAGCCGGGGGAGGCCTTCAGAGTGACAGACACGTGCCTAACTCTCGATGCCTAGCGATAGCTGTCCATCTCCACAGGCATTCTGGCTGTTTTCACAGGGCCCATCCTATTCTCGTCAGGCATCCAAGGAGTCTCGCCATCGATACCTCCCGATAGCAAGGAGCATCGAAGCCTGTCTGATTCCACACCTATCGATAGACATCGATATCCATCGGCATGGAGAATATCGCTGCCGAAGGATATCGATGCCTATCGATAGGCAGCGGGAGCTGCCCGTCTCGAGAGGCATGCAGGGCTTCCGGGCTGTGGGCCATGTTGCTCTTGGCAGGCCCAGAGGTCTATGGACATTGACCGTTATCGGGATGGATGGCCTTTCTGGAGCACTGATTTCCATAGGCATCGCACGGGAACGACATGCAGAGAGGGCGAGCCCTCTGGCTCTGCCTCAGAAGCTGTCGATGTCGACAGCTCCGTAGCCGGGGGAGGCCTTCAGAGTGAGAGACACGTGACTAACTCTCGATGCCTAGTGATAGCTGTCCATCTCCATGGGCATTCTTGCTGTTGGCACGGGGCCCATCCTATTCTCGTCAGGCATCCAAGGAGATCGCCATCGATACCTCTCGATAGCGAGGAGCATCGAAGGCTGTCCAATTTCACACCTATCGATAGACATCGATATCCATCGGCATGGAGAATATCGCTGCCGAAGGATATTGATGCCTATCGATAGGCAGCGGGAGCTGCCGATCTCGAGAGGCATGCAGGGCTTCCGGGCTGTGGGCCATGTTGCTCTTGGCAGGCCCCGAGGCCTATGGACTTTGACCGTTATCGGGATGGAGGGCCCTTTTGGAGCACTGATTTCCATAGGCATCGCACGGGAACGACACGCAGAGAGGGCGAGCCCTCTGGCTCTGCCTCAGAAGCTGTCGATGTCGACAGCTCCGTAGCCGGGGGAAGCCTTCAGAGTGAGAGACACGTGCCTAACTCTCGATGCCTAGCGATAGCTGTCCATCTCCACAGGCATTCTGGCTGTTTTCACAGGGCCCATCCTATTCTCGTCAGGCATCCAAGGAGGCTCGCCATCGATACCTCTCGATAGCGAGGAGCATCGAAGGCTGTCCAATTCCACACCTATCGATAGACATCGATATCCATCGGCATGGAGAATATCGCTGCTGAAGGATATCGATGCCTATCAATAGGCAGCGGGAGCTGCCGATCTCGAGAGGCATGCAGGGCTTCCGGGGTGTGGGCCGTGTTGCTCTTGGCAGGCCCCGAGGCCTATGGACATTGACCGTTTTTGGGATGGAGGGCCCTTTTGGAGCACTGATTTCCATAGGCATCGCACGGGAACGACACGCAGAGAGGGCGAGCCCTCTGGCTCTGCCTCAGAAGCTGTCGATGTCGACAGCTCCGTAGCCAGGGAAGGCCTTCAGAGTGAGAGACACATGCCTAACTCTCGATGCCTAGCGATAGCTGTCCATCTCCACAGGCATTCTGGCTGTTTTCACAGGGCCCATCCTATTCTCGTCAGGCATCCAAGGAGTCTCGCCATCGATACCTCCCGATAGCGAGGGGCATCGAAGCCTGTCCGATTCCACACCTATCGATAGACATCGATATCCATCGGCATGGAGAATATCGCTGCCGAAGGATGTCGATGCCTATCGATAGGCAGCGGGAGCTGCCGATCTCGAGAGGCATGCAGGGCTTCCGGGCTGTGGGCCGTGTTGCTCTTGGCAGGCCCCGAGGCCTATGGACATTGACCGTTTTTGGGATGGAGGGCCCTTTTGGAGCACTGATTTCCATAGGCATCGCACGGGAACGACACGCAGAGAGGGCGAGCCCTCTGGCTCTGCCTCAGAAGCTGTCGATGTCGACAGCTCCGTAGCCGGGGGAAGCCTTCAGAGTGAGAGACACGTGCCTAACTCTCGATGCCTAGTGATAGCTGTCCATCTCCACAGGCATTCTTGCTGTTCTCACAGGGCCCATCCTATTCTCGTGAGGCATCCAAGGAGGCTCGCCATCGATACCTCCCGATAGCGAGGAGCATCGAAGCCTGTCTGATTCCACACCTATCGATAGACATCGATATCCATCGGCATCGAGAATATCGCTGCCGAAGGATATCGATGCCTATCGATAGGCAGCGGGAGCTGCCGATCTCGAGAGGCATGCAGGGCTTCTGGGCTGTGGGCCGTGTTGCTCTTGGCAGGCCCCGAGGCCTATGGACATTGACTGTTATCGGGATATAAGGCCCTTTCTGCAGCTCTGATTTCCATAGGCATCGCACGGGAACGACACGCAGAGAGGGCGAGCCCTCTGGCTCTGCCTCAGAAGCTGTCGATGTCGACAGCTCCGTATCCGGGGGATGCCTTCAGAGTGAGAGACACGTGCCTAACTCTCCATGCCTAGTGATAGCTGTCCATCTCCACAGGCATTCTGGCTGTTTTCACAGGGCCCATCCTATTCTCGTCAGGCATCCAAGGAGTCTCGCCATCGATACCTCCCCATAGCGAGGAGCATCGAAGCCTGTCCAATTTCACACCTATCGATAGACATCGATATCCATCGGCATGGAGAATATCGCTGCCGAAGGATATCGATGCCTATCGATAGGCAGCGGGAGCTGCCGATCTCGAGAGGCATGCAGGGCTTCTGGGCTGTGGGCCGTGTTGCTCTTGGCAGGCCCCAAGGCCTATGGACATTGACCGTTTTCGGGATGGAGGGCCCTTTCTGCAGCTCTGATTTCCATAGGCATCGCACGGGAACGACACGCAGAGAGGGCGAGCCCTCTGGCTCTGCCTCAGAAGCTGTCGATGTCGACAGCTCCGTAGCCGGGGGAGGCCTTCAGAGTGAGAGACACGTGCCTAACTCTCAATGCCTAGCGATAGCTGTCCACCTCCACAGGCATTCTGGCTGTTTTCACAGGGCCCATCCTATTCTCGTCAGGCATCCAAGGAGTCTCGCCATCGATACCTCCCGATAGCGAGGGGCATCGAAGCCTGTCCGATTCCACACCTATCGATAGACATCGATATCCATCGGCATGGAGAATATCGCTGCCGAAGGATGTCGATGCCTATCGATAGGCAGCGGGAGCTGCCGATCTCGAGAGGCATGCAGGGCTTCCGGGCTGTGGGCCGTGTTGCTCTTGGCAGGCCCCGAGGCCTATGGACATTGACCGTTTTTGGGATGGAGGGCCCTTTTGGAGCACTGATTTCCATAGGCATCGCACGGGAACGACACGCAGAGAGGGCGAGCCCTCTGGCTCTGCCTCAGAAGCTGTCGATGTCGACAGCTCCGTAGCCGGGGGAGGCCTTCAGAGTGAGAGACACGTGCCTAACTCTCAATGCCTAGCGATAGCTGTCCACCTCCACAGGCATTCTGGCTGTTTTCACAGGGCCCATCCTATTCTCGTCAGGCATCCAAGGAGTCTCGCCATCGATACCTCCCGATAGCGAGGGGCATCGAAGCCTGTCCGATTCCACACCTATCGATAGACATCGATATCCATCGGCATGGAGAATATCGCTGCCGAAGGATGTCGATGCCTATCGATAGGCAGCGGGAGCTGCCGATCTCGAGAGGCATGCAGGGCTTCCGGGCTGTGGGCCGTGTTGCTCTTGGCAGGCCCCGAGGCCTATGGACATTGACCGTTTTTGGGATGGAGGGCCCTTTTGGAGCACTGATTTCCATAGGCATCGCACGGGAACGACACGCAGAGAGGGCGAGCCCTCTGGCTCTGCCTCAGAAGCTGTCGATGTCGACAGCTCCGTAGCCGGGGGAAGCCTTCAGAGTGAGAGACACGTGCCTAACTCTCGATGCCTAGTGATAGCTGTCCATCTCCACAGGCATTCTTGCTGTTCTCACAGGGCCCATCCTATTCTCGTGAGGCATCCAAGGAGGCTCGCCATCGATACCTCCCGATAGCGAGGAGCATCGAAGCCTGTCTGATTCCACACCTATCGATAGACATCGATATCCATCGGCATGGAGAATATCGCTGCCGAAGGATATCGATGCCTATCGATAGGCAGCGGGAGCTGCCGATCTCGAGAGGCATGCAGGGCTTCTGGGCTGTGGGCCGTGTTGCTCTTGGCAGGCCCCGAGGCCTATGGACATTGACTGTTATCGGGATATAAGGCCCTTTCTGCAGCTCTGATTTCCATAGGCATCGCACGGGAACGACACGCAGAGAGGGCGAGCCCTCTGGCTCTGCCTCAGAAGCTGTCGATGTCGACAGCTCCGTATCCGGGGGATGCCTTCAGAGTGAGAGACACGTGCCTAACTCTCCATGCCTAGTGATAGCTGTCCATCTCCACAGGCATTCTGGCTGTTTTCACAGGGCCCATCCTATTCTCGTCAGGCATCCAAGGAGTCTCGCCATCGATACCTCCCCATAGCGAGGAGCATCGAAGCCTGTCCAATTTCACACCTATCGATAGACATCGATATCCATCGGCATGGAGAATATCGCTGCCGAAGGATATCGATGCCTATCGATAGGCAGCGGGAGCTGCCGATCTCGAGAGGCATGCAGGGCTTCTGGGCTGTGGGCCGTGTTGCTCTTGGCAGGCCCCAAGGCCTATGGACATTGACCGTTTTCGGGATGGAGGGCCCTTTCTGCAGCTCTGATTTCCATAGGCATCGCACGGGAACGACACGCAGAGAGGGCGAGCCCTCTGGCTCTGCCTCAGAAGCTGTCGATGTCGACAGCTCCGTAGCCGGGGGAGGCCTTCAGAGTGAGAGACACGTGCCTAACTCTCAATGCCTAGCGATAGCTGTCCACCTCCACAGGCATTCTGGCTGTTTTCACAGGGCCCATCCTATTCTCGTCAGGCATCCAAGGAGTCTCGCCATCGATACCTCTCGATAGCAAGGAGCATCGAAGCCTGTCCGATTCCACACCTATCGATAGCCATCGACATCCATCGGCATGGAGAATATCGCTGCCGAAGGATATCGATGCCTATCGATAGGCAGCGGGAGCTGCCGATCTCGAGAGGCATGCAGGGCTTCCGGGCTGTGGGCCGTGTTGCTCTTGGCAGGCCCCGAGGCCTATGGACATTGACCGTTTTCGGGATGGAAGGCCCTTTTAGACCACTGATTTCCATAGGCATCGCATGGGAAGGACACGCAGAGAGGGCGAGCCCTCTGGCTCTGCCTCAGAAGCTGTCGATGTCGACAGCTCCGTAGCCGGGGGAGGCCTTCAGAGTGAGAGACACGTGCCTAACTCTCGATGCCTAGCGATAGCTGTCCATCTCCACAGGCATTCTGGCTGTTTTCACAGGGCCCATCCTATTCTCGTCAGGCATCCAAGGAGTCTCGCCATCGTTACCTCTCGATAGCGAGGAGCATCGAAGCCTGTCCGATTCCACACCTATCGTTAGACATCGACATCCATCGGCATGGAGAATATCGCTGCCGAAGGATATCGATGCCTATCGATAGGCAGCGGGAGCTGCTGATCTCGAGAGGCATGCAGGGCTTCCGGGGTGTGGGCCATGTTGCTCTTGGCAGGCCCCGGGGCCTATGGACTTTGACCGTTATCGGGATGGAGGGCCCTTTTGGAGCACTGATTTCCATAGGCATCGCACGGGAACGACACACAGAGAGGGCGAGCCCTCTGGCTCTGCCTCAGAAGCTGTCGATGTCGACAGCTCCGTAGCCGGGGGAGGCCTTCAGAGTGAGAGACACATGCCTAACTCTCGATGCCTAGCGATAGCTGTCCATCTCCACAGGCATTCTGGCTGTTTTCACAGGGCCCATCCTATTCTCATGAGGCACCCAAGGAGTCTCGCCATCGATACCTCTTGATAGCGAGGAGCATCGAAGCCTGTCTGATTCCACACCTATCGATAGACATCGATATCCATCGGCATGGAGAATATCGCTGCGGAAGGATATCGATGCCTATCGATAGGCAGCGGGAGCTGCCGATCTCGAGAGGCATGCAGGGCTTCTGGGGTGTGGGCCATGTTGCTCTTGGCAGGCCCCGAGGCCTATGGACATTGACCGTTATCGGGATGGAGGGCCCTTTCTGGAGCACTGATTTCCATAGGCATCGCACGGGAACGACACGCAGAGAGGGCGAGCCCTCTGGCTCTGCCTCAGAAGCTGTCGATGTCGACAGCTCCGTAGCCGGGGGAGGCCTTCAGAGTGAGAGACACGTGCCTAACTCTTGATGCCTAGCGATAGCTGTCCACCTCCACAGGCATTCTTGCTGTTG
Organism: Dromaius novaehollandiae; assembly: GCF_036370855.1. Taxonomy (NCBI): domain Eukaryota; kingdom Metazoa; phylum Chordata; class Aves; order Casuariiformes; family Dromaiidae; genus Dromaius; species Dromaius novaehollandiae. The sequence continues at coordinate 82,288,592 of NC_088098.1, read as the reverse complement.
GCACGGCGCCCATCCTATTCTCGTCAGGCATCCAAGGAGTCTCGCCATCGTTACCGCTCGATAGCGAGGGGCATCGAAGCCTGTCCGATTCCACACCTATCGATAGACATCGATATCCATCGTCATTGAGAATATCGCTGCCGAAGGATATCGATGCCTATCGATAGGCAGCGGGAGCTGCCGATCTCGAGAGGCATGCAGGGCTTCCGGGCTGTGGGCCGTGTTGCTCTTGGCAGGCCCCGAGGCCTATGGACATTGACCGATATCGGGATGGAGGACCCTTTTGGAGCACTGATTTCCATAGGCATCGCACGGGAAGGACACGCAGAGAGGGCGAGCCCTCTGGCTCTGCCTCAGAAGCTGTCGATGTCGACAGCTCCGTAGCCGGGGGAGGCCTTCAGAGTGAGAGACACGTGCCTAACTCTCCATGCCTAGTGATAGCTGTCCATCTCCACGGGCATTCTGGCTGTTTTCACAGGGCCCATCCTATTCTCGTCAGGCATCCAAGGAGTCTCGCCATCGATACCTCTTGATAGCGAGGAGCATCGAAGGCTGTCCGATTCCACACCTATCGATAGACATCGATATCCATCGGCATGGAGAATATCGCTGCCGAAGGATATCGATGCCTATCGATAGGCAGCGGGAGCTGCCGATCTCGAGAGGCATGCAGGGCTTCCGGGCTGTGGGCCGTGTTGCTCTTGGCAGGCCCCGAGGCCTATGGACATTGACCGATATCGGGATGGAGGACCCTTTTGGAGCACTGATTTCCATAGGCATCGCACGGGAAGGACACGCAGAGAGGGCGAGCCCTCTGGCTCTGCCTCAGAAGCTGTCGATGTCGACAGCTCCGTAGCCGGGGGAGGCCTTCAGAGTGAGAGACACGTGCCTAACTCTCGATGCCTAGCGATAGCTGTCCATCTCCACAGGCATTCTGGCTGTTTTCACAGGGCCCATCCTATTCTCGTGAGGCATCCAAGGAGGCTCGCCATCGATACCTCTCGATAGCGAGGAGCATCGAAGGCTGTCCAATTCCACACCTATCGATAGCCATCGATATCCATCGGCATGGAGAATATCGCTGCCGAAGGATATCGATGCCTATCGATAGGCAGCGGGAGCTGCCGATCTCGAGAGGCATGCAGGGCTTCCGGGGTGTGGGCCATGTTGCTCTTGGCAGGCCCCGAGGCCTGTGGACATTGACCGTTATTGGGATGGAGGGCCCTTTTGGAGCACTGATTTCCATAGGCATCGCACGGGAACGACACGCAGAGAGGGCGAGCCCTCTGGCTCTGCCTCAGAAGCTGTCGATGTCAACAGCTCCGTAGCCGGGGGAGGCCTTCAGAGTGAGAGACACATGCCTAACTCTCGATGCCTAGCGATAGCTGTCCATCTCCACAGGCATTCTGGCTGTTTTCACAGGGCCCATCCTATTCTCGTCAGGCATCCAAGGAGTCTCGCCATCGATACCTCCCCATAGCGAGGAGCATCGAAGCCTGTCCGATTCCACACCTATCGATAGACATCGATATCCATCGGCATGGAGAATATCGCTGCCGAAGGGTGTCGAGGCCTATCGATAGGCAGCGGGAGCTGCCGATCTCGAGAGGCATGCAGGGCTTCCGGGCTGTGGGCCGTGTTGCTCTTGGCAGGCCCCGAGGCCTATGGACATTGACCGTTTTTGGGATGGAGGGCCCTTTTGGAGCACTGATTTCCATAGGCATCGCACGGGAAGGACACGCAGAGAGGGCGAGCCCTCTGGCTCTGCCTCAGAAGCTGTCGATGTCGACAGCTCCGTAGCCGGGGGAGGCCTTCAGAGTGACAGACACGTGCCTAACTCTCGATGCCTAGTGATAGCTGTCCATCTCCACAGGCATTCTGGCTGTTCTCACAGGGCCCATCCTATTCTCGTCAGGCATCCAAGGAGTCTCGCCATCGATACCTCCCCATAGCGAGGAGCATCGAAGCCTGTCCAATTTCACACCTATCGATAGACATCGATATCCATCGGCATGGAGAATATCGCTGCCGAAGGATATCGATGCCTATCGATAGGCAGCGGGAGCTGCCGATCTCGAGAGGCATGCAGGGCTTCCGGGCTGTGGGCCGTGTTGCTCTTGGCAGGCCCCGAGGCCTATGGACATTGACCGTTTTTGGGATGGAGGGCCCTTTCGGAGCACTGATTTCCATAGGCATCGCACGGGAACGACACGCAGAGAGGGCGAGCCCTCTGGCTCTGCCTCAGAAGCTGTCGATGTCGACAGCTCCGTAGCCGGGGGAGGCCTTCAGAGTGAGAGACACGTGCCTAACTCTTGATGCCTAGTGCTAGCTGTCCATCTCCACAGGCATTCTTGCTGTTGGCACGGCGCCCATCCTATTCTCGTCAGGCATCCAAGGAGTCTCGCCATCGATACCTCCCCATAGCGAGGAGCATCGAAGCCTGTCCAATTTCACACCTATCGATAGACATCGATATCCATCGGCATGGAGAATATCGCTGCCGAAGGATATCGATGCCTATCGATAGGCAGCGGGAGCTGCCGATCTCGAGAGGCATGCAGGGCTTCTGGGGTGTGGGCCATGTTGCTCTTGGCAGGCCCCAAGGCCTATGGACATTGACCGTTTTTGGGATGGAGGGCCCTTTTGGAGCACTGATTTCCATAGGCATCGCACGGGAACGACACGCAGAGAGGGCGAGCCCTCTGGCTCTGCCTCAGAAGCTGTCGATGTCGACAGCTCCGTAGCCGGGGGAGGCCTTCAGAGTGAGAGACACGTGCCTAACTCTCGATGCCTAGCGATAGCTGTCCATCTCCACAGGCATTCTGGCTGTTTTCACAGGGCCCATCCTATTCTCGTCAGGCATCCAAGGAGTCTCGCCATCGTTACCTCTCGATAGCGAGGAGCATCGAAGCCTGTCCGATTCCACACCTATCGTTAGACATCGACATCCATCGGCATGGAGAATATCGCTGCCGAAGGATATCGATGCCTATCGATAGGCAGCGGGAGCTGCCGATCTCGAGAGGCATGCAGGGCTTCCGGGCTGTTGGCCGTGTTGCTCTTGGCAGGCCCCGAGGCCTATGGACATTGACCGTTATCGGGATGGAGGGCCTTTTCGGAGCACTGATATCCATAGGCATCGCACGGGAACGACACGCAGAGAGGGCGAGCCCTCTGGCTCTGCCTCAGAAGCTGTCGATTGGACAGAGATTGGACAGAGACTTTGGGAGCTGGACTGCAAACTGCTGCTGCTTAACACAACTTTTATAAAACTTGCTTAACCGCACTCCCTAGTTCAATGAGAAAGGGCCCCAGAGCTGGTGCAGACTGGAAAGATAAGGGAGTTACAAGCAGTTTGCATTCCTATGCTTCACACTCCGGGAGGGAGGATGTCAAGGCTTTGAAATAAGGCCTGCTTGGGCGCCAGGACCCTGGGAAACAAAGCCTCCCCTCCCTGCTGAAACAGTGTTAATTAGGGGGGGTCTGGATTATATCCTCCTCGTCAGGACCTTGGAAGATAACACCTACTGTCACTGCTGGGGCAGTGCTAATTGCTGGAACAACGCCTGTTTGTCAGGGCCCTGAGAAAGAAGGGCAGAACCCGAGGAATCAACACATTTGTCAGCAGAAACCGCAACAGTAAAGATAAGGGAGAAAAGCAGCCTGCCTGGGAACAATGATGAGACCCAATAGGGAGCAGGAGACCCCAGACCCAAAAATTACTATTGGTCTGAACTACCGCGTGAGGGGTGGGAAACTTAATTTGAAAAAAGCTATAATTGCCCAGGGATTTCTTTGTTCAGGGTCCCTCTTCGGAGGCACCCAACTCGAGCTGTAACTACTGCACGCGTGTCATTACAATTTATTTATTTAATTTGCCTTGATTTGGCTCCAAACTTTTCAGCGGGAACCTAGGGTCGGACCCTGCTCTGGTTGTAATTACTGCACGCGCATCGCTAAAATTTACACCCAGGGTGAAGAGGACCAACGGCACGCCACTGGATCCACGGGTGGTGATATCTCTTTCTCTCCCCCCCTTTTCTCTCTCCCTCTTTCTGTCTCTCTCTCCTCCCCTTTGCCTTTCCCCACCTTTATTCCCCACTCTGTGGAAAATAAAGTTAAAAGGTTGTACGATATTTGACTGGTTTTAGCGTCTTAATCTCGTCCTTGGGATCGTAATGAAACCCTCACGATATTGGATCGGGACACGAGCCCTCTGGCTCTGCCTCAGAAGCTGTCGATGTCGACAGCTCCGTAGCCGGGGGAAGCCTTCAGAGTGAGAGACACGTGCCTAACTCTTGATGCCTAGCGATAGCTGTCCATCTCCACAGGCATTCTGGCTGTTTTCACAGGGCCCATCCTATTGTCGTCAGGCATCCAAGGAGTCTCGCCATCGATACCTCTCGATAGCGAGGAGCATCGAAGCCTGTCTGATTCCACACCTATCGATAGCCATCGATATCCATCGGCATCGAGAATATCGCTGCCGAAGGATATCGATGCCTATCGATAGGCAGCGGGAGCTGCCGATCTCGAGAGGCATGCAGGGTTTCTGGGGTGTGGGCCATGTTGCTCTTGGCAGGCCCCGAGGCCTATGGACATTGACCGTTATCGGGATGGAGGGCCTTTCTGGAGCTCTGATTTCCATAGGCATCGCACGGGAACGACACGCAGAGAGGGCGAGCCCTCTGGCTCTGCCTCAGAAGCTGTCGATGTCGACAGCTCCGTAGCCAGGGAGAGGCCTCGAGAGTGAGAGGCGTGCCTAACTCTCGATGCCTAGTGATAGCTGTCCATCTCCACAGGCATTCTGGCTGTTTTCACAGGGCCCATCCTATTCTCGTCAGGCATCCAAGGAGTCTCGCCATCGATACCTCTCGATAGCGAGGAGCATCGAAGGCTGTCCAATTCCACACCTATCGATAGGCATCGATATCCATCGGCATCGAGAATATCGCTGCCGAAGGATATCGATGCCTATCGATAGGCAGCGGGAGCTGCCGATCTCGAGAGGCATGCAGGGCTTCCGGGCTGTGGGCCGTGTTGCTCTTGGCAGGCCCCGAGGCCTATGGACATTGACCGTTATCGGGATGGAGGGCCTTTCTGGAGCTCTGATTTCCATAGGCATCGCACGGGAATGACACGCAGAGAGGGCGAGCCCTCTGGCTCTGCCTCAGAAGCTGTCGGTGTCGACAGCTCCGTATCCGGGGGAGGCCTTCAGAGTGAGAGACACGTGCCTAACTCTCAATGCCTAGCGATAGCTGTCCATCTCCACGGGCATTCTGGCTGTTTTCACAGGGCCCATCCTATTCTCCTCAGGCATCCAAGGAGTCTCGCCATCGATACCTCTCGACAGCGAGGGGCATCGAAGCCTGTCCGATTCCACACCTATCGTTAGCCATCAATATCCATCGGCATCGAGAATATCGCTGCCGAAGGATATCGATGCCTATCGATAGGCAGCGGGAGCTGCCGATCTCGAGAGGCATGCAGGGCTTCCGGGCTGTGGGCCGTGTTGTTCTTGGCAGGCCCCGAGGCCTATGGACATTGACCGTTTTCGGGATGGAGGGCCCTTTTGGAGCACTGATTTCCATAGGCATCGCACGGGAAGGACATGCAGAGAGGGCCAGCTGTGGCGGACAGATGAGTGAACTTTTGCCTAAACATTTCTTGGTACATAAGGTGCAAGCAAACCAAAACCCCAAACAAGCCATCTGTTCCCAGCGGAAACAGGACTGAGCTGCTGCGACCCCTCCCGTGACCATGCGGGACACACCGAGCCTGCGCTGAACCGGACCACGACTGAACAGAGACTTTGGGACCTGGACTGCAAATTGCTCCTGCTTAACACAACTTTTATAAAACTTGCTTAGCCGCACTCCCTAGTTCAATGAGAAAGGGCCCCAGAGCTGGTGCAGACTGGAAAGATAAGGGAGTTACAAGCAGTTTGCATTCCTATGCTTCACACTCCGGGAGGGAGGATGTCAAGGCTTTGAAATAAGGCCTGCTTGGGCGCCAGGACCCTGGGAAACAAAGCCTCCCCTCCCTGCTGAAACAGTGTTAATTAGGGGGGGTCTGGATTATATCCTCCTCGTCAGGACCTTGGAAGATAACACCTACTGTCACTGCTGGGGCAGTGCTAATTGCTGGAACAACGCCTGTTTGTCAGGGCCCTGAGAAAGAAGGGCAGAACCCGAGGAATCAACACATTTGTCAGCAGAAACCGCAACAGTAAAGATAAGGGAGAAAAGCAGCCTGCCTGGGAACAATGATGAGACCCAATAGGGAGCAGGAGACCCCAGACCCAAAAATTACTATTGGTCTGAACTACCGCGTGAGGGGTGGGAAACTTAATTTGAAAAAAGCTATAATTGCCCAGGGATTTCTTTGTTCAGGGTCCCTCTTCGGAGGCACCCAACTCGAGCTGTAACTACTGCACGCGTGTCATTACAATTTATTTATTTAATTTGCCTTGATTTGGCTCCAAACTTTTCAGCGGGAACCTAGGGTCGGACCCTGCTCTGGTTGTAATTACTGCACGCGCATCGCTAAAATTTACACCCAGGGTGAAGAGGACCAACGGCACGCCGCTGGATCCACGGGTGGTGATATCTCTTTCTCTCCCCCCCTTTTCTCTCTCCCTCTTTCTGTCTCTCTCTCCTCCCCTTTGCCTTTCCCCACCTTTATTCCCCACTCTGTGGAAAATAAAGTTAAAAGGTTGTACGATATTTGACCGGTTTTAGCGTCTTAATCTCGTCCTTGGGATCGTAATGAAACCCTCACGATATTGGATCGGGACACGAGCCCTCTGGCTCTGCCTCAGAAGCTGTCGATGTCGACAGCTCCGTAGCCGGGGGAAGCCTTCAGAGTGAGAGACACGTGCCTAACTCTCGATGCCTAGTGCTAGCTGTCCATCTCCACAGGCATTCTGGCTGTTTTCACAGGGCCCATCCTATTCTCGTCAGGCATCCAAGGAGTCTCGCCATCGATACCTCTCGATAGCGAGGAGCATTGAAGGCTGTTCGATTCCACACCTATCGATAGCCATCGACATCCATCGACATGGAGAATATCGCTGCCGAAGGATATCGATGCCTATCGATAGGCAGCGGGAGCTGCCGATCTCGAGAGGCATGCAGGGCTTCCGGGCTGTGGGCCGTGTTGCTCTTGGCAGGCCCCGAGGCCTATGGACATTGACCGTTATTGGGATGGAGGGCCCTTTTGGAGCTCTGATTTCCATAGGCATCACACGGGAACGACACGCAGAGAGGGCGAGCCCTCTGGCTCTGCCTCAGAAGCTGTCGATGTCGACAGCTCCGTAGCCGGGGGAGGCCTTCAGAGTGAGAGACACGTGCCTAACTCTCGATGCCTAGTGATAGCTGTCCATCTCCACAGGCATTCTGGCTGTTTTCACAGGGCCCATCCTATTCTCGTCAGGCATCCAAGGAGTCTCGCCATCGATACCTCTCGATAGCGAGGAGCATCGAAGCCTGTCTGATTCCACACCTATCGATAGACATCGATATCCATCGGCATCGAGAATATCGCTGCCGAAGGATATCGATGCCTATCGATAGGCAGCGGGAGCTGCCGATCTCGAGAGGCATGCAGGGCTTCTGGGGTGTGGGCCGTGTTGCTCTTGGCAGGCCCCGAGGCCTATGGACATTGACCGTTATCGGGATGGAGGGCCCTTTCTGGAGCACTGATTTCCATAGGCATCGCACGGGAACGACACGCAGAGAGGGCGAGCCCTCTGGCTCTGCCTCAGAAGCTGTCGATGTCGACAGCTCCGTAGCCGGGGGAGGCCTTCAGAGTGAGAGACACGTGCCTAACTCTCGATGCCTAGCGATAGCTGTCCATCTCCACAGGCATTCTGGCTGTTTTCACAGGGCCCATCCTATTCTCGTCAGGCATCCAAGGAGTCTCGCCATCGATACCTCTTGATAGCGAGGAGCATCAAAGCCTGTCCGATTCCACACCTATCGATAGACATCGATATCCATCAGCATCGAGAATATCGCTGCCGAAGGATATCGATGCCTATCGATAGGCAGCGGGAGCTGCTGATCTCGAGAGGCATGCAGGGCTTCCGGGGTGTGGGCCATGTTGCTCTTGGCAGGCTCCGGGGCCTATGGACTTTGACCGTTTTTGGGATTGAGGGCCCTTTTGGAGCACTGATTTCCATAGGCATCGCACGGGAACGACATGCAGAGAGGGCGAGCCCTCTGGCTCTGCCTCAGAAGCTGTCGATGTCGACAGCTCCGTATCCGGGGGATGCCTTCAGAGTGAGAGACACGTGCCTAACTCTCGATGCCTAGTGATAGCTGTCCATCTCCACAGGCATTCTGGCTGTTTTCACAGGGCCCATCCTATTCTCGTGAGGCATCCAAGGAGGCTTGCCATCGATACCTTTCGATAGCGAGGAGCATCAAAGCCTGTCCGATTCCACACCTATCGATAGACATCGATATCCATCGGCATTGAGAATATCGCTGCCGAAGGATATCGATGCCTATCGATAGGCAGCGGGAGCTGCCGATCTCGAGAGGCATGCAGGGCTTCCGGGCTGTGGGCCATGTTGCTCTTGGCAGGCCCAGAGGCCTATGGACATTGACCGTTATCGGGATGGATGGCCTTTCTGGAGCTCTGATTTCCATAGGCATCGCACGGGAACGACACGCAGAGAGGGCGAGCCCTCTGGCTCTGCCTCAGAAGCTGTCGATGTCGACAGCTCCGTAGCCGGGGGAGGCCTTCAGAGTGAGAGACACGTGCCTAACTCTCGATGCCTAGTGATAGCTGTCCATCTCCACAGGCATTCTGGCTGTTTTCACAGGGCCCATCCTATTCTCGTCAGGCATCCAAGGAGTCTCGCCATCGATACCTCTCGATAGCGAGGAGCATCGAAGGCTGTCCAATTTCACACCTATCGATAGCCATCGATATCCATCGGCATGGAGAATATCGCTGCCGAAGGATATCGATGCCTATCGATAGGCAGCGGGAGCTGCCGATCTCGAGAGGCATGCAGGGCTTCCGGGGTGTGGGCCATGTTGCTCTTGGCAGGCCCCGAGGCCTATGGACATTGACCGTTTTTGGGATGGAGGGCCCTTTTGGAGCACTGATTTCCATAGGCATCGCACGGGAACGACATGCAGAGAGGGCGAGCCCTCTGGCTCTGCCTCAGAAGCTGTCGATGTCGACAGCTCCGTAGCCGGGGGAGGCCTTCAGAGTGAGAGACACGTGCCTAACTCTCGATGCCTAGTGATAGCTGTCCATCTCCATGGGCATTCTTGCTGTTGGCACGGGGCCCATCCTATTCTCGTCAGGCATCCAAGGAGTCTCGCCATCGATACCTCTTGATAGCGAGGAGCATCGAAGCCTGTCTGATTCCACACCTATCGATAGACATCGATATCCATCGGCATGGAGAATATCGCTGCCGAAGGATATCGATGCCTATCGATAGGCAGCGGGAGCTGCCGATCTCGAGAGGCATGCAGGGCTTCCGGGGTGTGGGCCCTGTTGCTCTTGGCAGGCCCCGAGGCCTATGGACATTGACCGTTTTTGGGATGGAGGGCCCTTTCTGCAGCTCTGATTTCCATAGGCATCGCACGGGAACGACATGCAGAGAGGGCGAGCCCTCTGGCTCTGCCTCAGAAGCTGTCGATGTCGACAGCTCCGTAGCCGGGGGAGGCCTTCAGAGTGAGAGACACGTGCCTAACTCTCGATGCCTAGCGATAGCTGTCCATCTCCACAGGCATTCTTGCTGTTTTCACAGGGCCCATCCTATTCTCGTCAGGCATCCAAGGAGTCTCGCCATCGATACCTCTCGATAGCGAGGAGCATCGAAGCCTGTCTGATTCCACACCTATCGATAGACATCGATATCCATCGGCATCGAGAATATCGCTGCCGAAGGATATCGATGCCTATCGATAGGCAGCGGGAGCTGCCGATCTCGAGAGGCATGCAGGGCTTCCGGGCTGTGGGCCGTGTTGCTCTTGGCAGGCCCCGAGGCCTATGGACATTGACCGTTATCGGGATGGAGGGCCCTTTCTGGAGCACTGATTTCCATAGGCATCGCACGGGAACGACACGCAGAGAGGGCGAGCCCTCTGGCTCTGCCTCAGAAGCTGTCGATGTCGACAGCTCCGTAGCCGGGGGAGGCCTTCAGAGTGAGAGACACGTGCCTAACTCTCGATGCCTAGCGATAGCTGTCCATCTCCACAGGCATTCTGGCTGTTTTCACAGGGCCCATCCTATTCTCGTCAGGCATCCAAGGAGTCTCGCCATCGATACCTCTCGATAGCGAGGAGCATCGAAGGCTGTCCGATTCCACACCTATCGATAGACATCGATATCCATCAGCATCGAGAATATCGCTGCCGAAGGATATCGATGCCTATCGATAGGCAGCGGGAGCTGCCGATCTCGAGAGGCATGCAGGGCTTCTGGGCTGTGGGCCATGTTGCTCTTGGCAGGCCCAGAGGCCTATGGACATTGACCGTTTTCGGGATGGAGGGCCCTTTTAGACCACTGATTTCCATAGGCATCGCACGGGAACGACATGCAGAGAGGGCGAGCCCTCTGGCTCTGCCTCAGAAGCTGTCGATGTCGACAGCTCCTTATCCGGGGGATGCCTTCAGAGTGAGAGACACGTGCCTAACTCTCGATGCCTAGTGATAGCTGTCCATCTCCACAGGCCTTCTGGCTGTTGTCACAGGGCCCATCCTATTGTCGTCAGGCATCCAAGGAGTCTCGCCATCGATACCTCTCGATAGCGAGGAGCATCGAAGGCTGTCCAATTCCACACCTATCGACAGACATCGATATCCATCGGCATCGAGAATATCGCTGCCGAAGGATATCGATGCCTATCGATAGGCAGCGGGAGCTGCCGATCTCGAGAGGCATGCAGGGCTTCCGGGGTGTGGGCCATGTTGCTCTTGGCAGGCCCAGAGGCCTATGGACATTGACCGTTTTTGGGATGGAGGGCCCTTTCTGCAGCTCTGATTTCCATAGGCATCGCACTGGAACGACACGCAGAGAGGGCGAGCCCTCTGGCTCTGCCTCAGAAGCTGTCGATGTCGACAGCTCCGTAGCCGGGGGAGGCCTTCAGAGTGACAGATACGTGCCTAACTCTCGATGCCTAGCGATAGCTGTCCATCTCCACAGGCATTCTGGCTGTTTTCACAGGGCCCATCCTATTCTCGTCAGGCATCCAAGGAGTCTCGCCATCGATACCTCCCGATAGCAAGGAGCATCGAAGCCTGTCTGATTCCACACCTATCGATAGACATCGATATCCATCGGCATGGAGAATATCGCTGCCGAAGGATATCGATGCCTATCGATAGGCAGCGGGAGCTGCCGATCTCGAGAGGCATGCAGGGCTTCCGGGGTGTGGGCCGTGTTGCTCTTGGCAGGCCCCGAGGCCTATGGACATTGACCGTTATTGGGATGGAGGGCCCTTTCTGCAGCTCTGATTTCCATAGGCATCGCACGGGAACGACACGCAGAGAGGGCGAGCCCTCTGGCTCTGCCTCAGAAGCTGTCGATGTCGACAGCTCCGTAGCCGGGGGAGGCCTTCAGAGTGAGAGACACGTGCCTAACTCTCGATGCCTAGTGATAGCTGTCCATCTCCACAGGCATTCTGGCTGTTTTCACAGGGCCCATCCTATTCTCGTCAGGCATCCAAGGAGTCTCGCCATCGATACCTCTCGATAGCGAGGAGCATCGAAGGCTGTCCAATTTCACACCTATCGATAGCCATCGATATCCATCGGCATGGAGAATATCGCTGCCGAAGGATATCGATGCCTATCGATAGGCAGCGGGAGCTGCCGATCTCGAGAGGCATGCAGGGCTTCCGGGGTGTGGGCCATGTTGCTCTTGGCAGGCCCCGAGGCCTATGGACATTGACCGTTTTTGGGATGGAGGGCCCTTTTGGAGCACTGATTTCCATAGGCATCGCACGGGAACGACATGCAGAGAGGGCGAGCCCTCTGGCTCTGCCTCAGAAGCTGTCGATGTCGACAGCTCCGTAGCCGGGGGAGGCCTTCAGAGTGAGAGACACGTGCCTAACTCTCGATGCCTAGTGATAGCTGTCCATCTCCATGGGCATTCTTGCTGTTGGCACGGGGCCCATCCTATTCTCGTCAGGCATCCAAGGAGTCTCGCCATCGATACCTCTTGATAGCGAGGAGCATCGAAGCCTGTCTGATTCCACACCTATCGATAGACATCGATATCCATCGGCATGGAGAATATCGCTGCCGAAGGATATCGATGCCTATCGATAGGCAGCGGGAGCTGCCGATCTCGAGAGGCATGCAGGGCTTCCGGGGTGTGGGCCCTGTTGCTCTTGGCAGGCCCCGAGGCCTATGGACATTGACCGTTTTTGGGATGGAGGGCCCTTTCTGCAGCTCTGATTTCCATAGGCATCGCACGGGAACGACATGCAGAGAGGGCGAGCCCTCTGGCTCTGCCTCAGAAGCTGTCGATGTCGACAGCTCCGTAGCCGGGGGAGGCCTTCAGAGTGAGAGACACGTGCCTAACTCTCGATGCCTAGCGATAGCTGTCCATCTCCACAGGCATTCTTGCTGTTTTCACAGGGCCCATCCTATTCTCGTCAGGCATCCAAGGAGTCTCGCCATCGATACCTCTCGATAGCGAGGAGCATCGAAGCCTGTCTGATTCCACACCTATCGATAGACATCGATATCCATCGGCATCGAGAATATCGCTGCCGAAGGATATCGATGCCTATCGATAGGCAGCGGGAGCTGCCGATCTCGAGAGGCATGCAGGGCTTCCGGGCTGTGGGCCGTGTTGCTCTTGGCAGGCCCCGAGGCCTATGGACATTGACCGTTATCGGGATGGAGGGCCCTTTCTGGAGCACTGATTTCCATAGGCATCGCACGGGAACGACACGCAGAGAGGGCGAGCCCTCTGGCTCTGCCTCAGAAGCTGTCGATGTCGACAGCTCCGTAGCCGGGGGAGGCCTTCAGAGTGAGAGACACGTGCCTAACTCTCGATGCCTAGCGATAGCTGTCCATCTCCACAGGCATTCTGGCTGTTTTCACAGGGCCCATCCTATTCTCGTCAGGCATCCAAGGAGTCTCGCCATCGATACCTCTTGATAGCGAGGAGCATCAAAGCCTGTCCGATTCCACACCTATCGATAGACATCGATATCCATCAGCATCGAGAATATCGCTGCCGAAGGATATCGATGCCTATCGATAGGCAGCGGGAGCTGCCGATCTCGAGAGGCATGCAGGGCTTCTGGGCTGTGGGCCATGTTGCTCTTGGCAGGCCCAGAGGCCTATGGACATTGACCGTTTTCGGGATGGAGGGCCCTTTTAGACCACTGATTTCCATAGGCATCGCACGGGAACGACATGCAGAGAGGGCGAGCCCTCTGGCTCTGCCTCAGAAGCTGTCGATGTCGACAGCTCCTTATCCGGGGGATGCCTTCAGAGTGAGAGACACGTGCCTAACTCTCCATGCCTAGTGATAGCTGTCCATCTCCACAGGCCTTCTGGCTGTTGTCACAGGGCCCATCCTATTGTCGTCAGGCATCCAAGGAGTCTCGCCATCGATACCTCTCGATAGCGAGGAGCATCGAAGGCTGTCCAATTCCACACCTATCGACAGACATCGATATCCATCGGCATCGAGAATATCGCTGCCGAAGGATATCGATGCCTATCGATAGGCAGCGGGAGCTGCCGATCTCGAGAGGCATGCAGGGCTTCCGGGGTGTGGGCCATGTTGCTCTTGGCAGGCCCAGAGGCCTATGGACATTGACCGTTTTTGGGATGGAGGGCCCTTTCTGCAGCTCTGATTTCCATAGGCATCGCACGGGAACGACACGCAGAGAGGGCGAGCCCTCTGGCTCTGCCTCAGAAGCTGTCGATGTCGACAGCTCCGTAGCCGGGGGAGGCCTTCAGAGTGACAGACACGTGCCTAACTCTCGATGCCTAGCGATAGCTGTCCATCTCCACAGGCATTCTGGCTGTTTTCACAGGGCCCATCCTATTCTCGTCAGGCATCCAAGGAGTCTCGCCATCGATACCTCCCGATAGCAAGGAGCATCGAAGCCTGTCTGATTCCACACCTATCGATAGACATCGATATCCATCGGCATGGAGAATATCGCTGCCGAAGGATATCGATGCCTATCGATAGGCAGCGGGAGCTGCCGATCTCGAGAGGCATGCAGGGCTTCCGGGGTGTGGGCCCTGTTGCTCTTGGCAGGCCCCGAGGCCTATGGACATTGACCGTTATTGGGATGGAGGGCCCTTTCTGCAGCTCTGATTTCCATAGGCATCGCACGGGAACGACACGCAGAGAGGGCGAGCCCTCTGGCTCTGCCTCAGAAGCTGTCGATGTCGACAGCTCCGTAGCCGGGGGAGGCCTTCAGAGTGAGAGACACGTGCCTAACTCTCGATGCCTAGTGATAGCTGTCCATCTCCACAGGCATTCTGGCTGTTTTCACAGGGCCCATCCTATTCTCGTGAGGCATCCAAGGAGGCTTGCCATCGATACCTTTCGATAGCGAGGAGCATCAAAGCCTGTCCGATTCCACACCTATCGATAGCCATCGATATCCATCGGCATCGAGAATATCGCTGCCGAAGGATATCGATGCCTATCGATAGGCAGCGGGAGCTGCCGATCTCGAGAGGCATGCAGGGCTTCCGGGCTGTGGGCCATGTTGCTCTTGGCAGGCCCCGAGGCCTATGGACATTGACCGTTATTGGGATGGAGGGCCTTTCTGGAGCTCTGATTTCCATAGGCATCGCACGGGAACGACACGCAGAGAGGGCGAGCCCTCTGGCTCTGCCTCAGAAGCTGTCGATGTCGACAGCTCCGTAGCCGGGGGAGGCCTTCAGAGTGAGAGACACGTGCCTAACTCTCCATGCCTAGTGATAGCTGTCCATCTCCACAGGCATTCTGGCTGTTTTCACAGGGCCCATCCTATTCTCGTCAGGCATCCAAGGAGTCTCGCCATCGATACCTCCCGATAGCGAGGGGCATCGAAGCCTGTCCGATTCCACACCTATCGATAGCCATCGATATCCATCGGCATGGAGAATATCGCTGCCGAAGGATGTCGATGCCTATCGATAGGCAGCGGGAGCTGCCGATCTCGAGAGGCATGCAGGGCTTCCGGGCTGTGGGCCGTGTTGCTCTTGGCAGGCCCCGAGGCCTATGGACATTGACCGTTTTTGGGATGGAGGGCCCCTTTGGAGCACTGATTTCCATAGGCATCGCACGGGAACGACACGCAGAGAGGGCGAGCCCTCTGGCTCTGCCTCAGAAGCTGTCGATGTCGACAGCTCCGTAGCCGGGGGAAGCCTTCAGAGTGAGAGACACGTGCCTAACTCTCGATGCCTAGTGATAGCTGTCCATCTCCACAGGCATTCTGGCTGTTCTCACAGGGCCCATCCTATTCTCGTGAGGCATCCAAGCAGTCTCGCCATCGATACCTCTTGATAGCGAGGAGCATCGAAGCCTGTCTGATTCCACACCTATCGATAGACATCGATATCCATCGGCATGGAGAATATCGCTGCCGAAGGATATCGATGCCTATCGATAGGCAGCGGGAGCTGCCGATCTCGAGAGGCATGCAGGGCTTCTGGGCTGTGGGCCGTGTTGCTCTTGGCAGGCCCCGAGGCCTATGGACATTGACTGTTATCGGGATATAAGGCCCTTTCTGCAGCTCTGATTTCCATAGGCATCGCACGGGAACGACACGCAGAGAGGGCGAGCCCTCTGGCTCTGCCTCAGAAGCTGTCGATGTCGACAGCTCCGTAGCCGGGGGATGCCTTCAGAGTGAGAGACACGTGCCTAACTCTCGATGCCTAGTGATAGCTGTCCATCTCCACAGGCCTTCTGGCTGTTGTCACGGGGCCCATCCTATTCTCGTCAGGCATCCAAGGAGTCTCGCCATCGATACCTCCCCATAGCGAGGAGCATCGAAGCCTGTCCAATTTCACACCTATCGATAGACATCGATATCCATCGGCATGGAGAATATCGCTGCCGAAGGATATCGATGCCTATCGATAGGCAGCGGGAGCTGCCGATCTCGAGAGGCATGCAGGGCTTCTGGGCTGTGGGCCGTGTTGCTCTTGGCAGGCCCCAAGGCCTATGGACATTGACCGTTTTCGGGATGGAGGGCCTTTCTGGAGCTCTGATTTCCATAGGCATCGCACGGGAACGACACGCAGAGAGGGCGAGCCCTCTGGCTCTGCCTCAGAAGCTGTCGATGTCGACAGCTCCGTAGCCGGGGGAGGCCTTCAGAGTGACAGACACGTGCCTAACTCTCAATGCCTAGCGATAGCTGTCCACCTCCACAGGCATTCTGGCTGTTTTCACAGGGCCCATCCTATTCTCGTCAGGCATCCAAGGAGTCTCGCCATCGATACCTCTCGATAGCAAGGAGCATCGAAGCCTGTCCGATTCCACACCTACCGATAGCCATCGACATCCATCGGCATGGAGAATATCGCTGCCGAAGGATATCGATGCCTATCGATAGGCAGCGGGAGCTGCCCATCTCGAGAGGCATGCAGGGCTTCCGGGCTGTGGGCCGTGTTGCTCTTGGCAGGCCCCGAGGCCTATGGACATTGACCGTTATCGGGATGGAAGGCCCTTTTAGACCACTGATTTCCATAGGCATCGCATGGGAAGGACACGCAGAGAGGGCGAGCCCTCTGGCTCTGCCTCAGAAGCTGTCGATGTCGACAGCTCCGTAGCCGGGGGAGGCCTTCAGAGTGAGAGACACGTGCCTAACTCTCAATGCCTAGCGATAGCTGTCCATCTCCACAGGCATTCTGGCTGTTTTCACAGGGCCCATCCTATTCTCGTCAGGCATCCAAGGAGTCTCGCCATCGTTACCTCTCGATAGCGAGGAGCATCGAAGCCTGTCCGATTCCACACCTATCGTTAGACATCGACATCCATCGGCATGGAGAATATCGCTGCCGAAGGATATCGATGCCTATCGATAGGCAGCGGGAGCTGCTGATCGCGAGAGGCATGCAGGGCTTCCGGGGTGTGGGCCATGTTGCTCTTGGCAGGCCCCGGGGCCTATGGACTTTGACCGTTATCGGGATGGAGGGCCCTTTTGGAGCACTGATTTCCATAGGCATCGCACGGGAACGACACACAGAGAGGGCGAGCCCTCTGGCTCTGCCTCAGAAGCTGTCGATGTCGACAGCTCCGTAGCCGGGGGAGGCCTTCAGAGTGAGAGACACGTGCCTAACTCTCGATGCCTAGCGATAGCTGTCCATCTCCACAGGCATTCTGGCTGTTTTCACAGGGCCCATCCTATTCTCATGAGGCACCCAAGGAGTCTCGCCATCGATACCTCTTGATAGCGAGGAGCATCGAAGCCTGTCTGATTCCACACCTATCGATAGACATCGATATCCATCGGCATGGAGAATATCGCTGCGGAAGGATATCGATGCCTATCGATAGGCAGCGGGAGCTGCCGATCTCGAGAGGCATGCAGGGCTTCTGGGGTGTGGGCCGTGTTGCTCTTGGCAGGCCCCGAGGCCTATGGACATTGACCGTTATCGGGATGGAGGGCCCTTTCTGGAGCACTGATTTCCATAGGCATCGCACGGGAACGACACGCAGAGAGGGCGAGCCCTCTGGCTCTGCCTCAGAAGCTGTCGATGTCGACAGCTCCGTAGCCGGGGGAGGCCTTCAGAGTGAGAGACACGTGCCTAACTCTTGATGCCTAGCGATAGCTGTCCACCTCCACAGGCATTCTTGCTGTTGGCACGGCGCCCATCCTATTCTCGTCAGGCATCCAAGGAGTCTCGCCATCGTTACCGCTCGATAGCGAGGGGCATCGAAGCCTGTCCGATTCCACACCTATCGATAGACATCGATATCCATCGTCATTGAGAATATCGCTGCCGAAGGATATCGATGCCTATCGATAGGCAGCGGGAGCTGCCGATCTCGAGAGGCATGCAGGGCTTCCGGGGTGTGGGCCGTGTTGCTCTTGGCAGGCCCCGAGGCCTATGGACATTGACCGATATCGGGATGGAGGACCCTTTTGGAGCACTGATTTCCATAGGCATCGCACGGGAAGGACACGCAGAGAGGGCGAGCCCTCTGGCTCTGCCTCAGAAGCTGTCGATGTCGACAGCTCCGTAGCCGGGGGAGGCCTTCAGAGTGAGAGACACGTGCCTAACTCTCGATGCCTAGCGATAGCTGTCCATCTCCACAGGCATTCTGGCTGTTTTCACAGGGCCCATCCTATTCTCGTGAGGCATCCAAGGAGGCTCGCCATCGATACCTCTCGATAGCGAGGAGCATCGAAGGCTGTCCAATTCCACACCTATCGATAGCCATCGATATCCATCGGCATGGAGAATATCGCTGCCGAAGGATATCGATGCCTATCGATAGGCAGCGGGAGCTGCTGATCTCGAGAGGCATGCAGGGCTTCTGGGGTGTGGGCCGTGTTGCTCTTGGCAGGCCCCGAGGCCTATGGACATTGACCGTTATCGGGATATAAGGCCCTTTCTGCAGCTCTGATTTCCATAGGCATCGCACGGGAACGACACGCAGAGAGGGCGAGCCCTCTGGCTCTGCCTCAGAAGCTGTCGATGTCGACAGCTCCGTAGCCGGGGGATGCCTTCAGAGTGAGAGACACGTGCCTAACTCTCGATGCCTAGTGATAGCTGTCCATCTCCACAGGCATTCTGGCTGTTGTCACAGGGCCCATCCTATTCTCGTCAGGCATCCAAGGAGTCTCGCCATCGATACCTCCCCATAGCGAGGAGCATCGAAGCCTGTCCAATTTCACACCTATCGATAGACATCGATATCCATCGGCATGGAGAATATCGCTGCCGAAGGATATCGATGCCTATCGATAGGCAGCGGGAGCTGCCGATCTCGAGAGGCATGCAGGGCTTCTGGGGTGTGGGCCGTGTTGCTCTTGGCAGGCCCCAAGGCCTATGGACATTGACCGTTTTTGGGATGGAGGGCCCTTTTGGAGCACTGATTTCCATAGGCATCGCATGGGAACGACACGCAGAGAGGGCGAGCCCTCTGGCTCTGCCTCAGAAGCTGTCGATGTCGACAGCTCCGTAGCCGGGGGAGGCCTTCAGAGTGAGAGACACGTGCCTAACTCTCAATGCCTAGCGATAGCTGTCCATCTGCACGGGCATTCTGGCTGTTTTCACAGGGCCCATCCTATTCTCGTCAGGCATCCAAGGAGTCTCGCCATCGATACCTCTCGATAGCAAGGAGCATCGAAGCCTGTCCGATTCCACACCTATCGATAGCCATCGACATCCATCGGCATGGAGAATATCGCTGCCGAAGGATATCGATGCCTATCGATAGGCAGCGGGAGCTGCCGATCTCGAGAGGCATGCAGGGCTTCCGGGCTGTTGGCCGTGTTGCTCTTGGCAGGCCCCGAGGCCTATGGACATTGACCGTTATCGGGATGGAGGGCCCTTTTGGAGCACTGATTTCCATAGGCATCGCACGGGAACGACACGCAGAGAGGGCGAGCCCTCTGGCTCTGCCTCAGAAGCTGTCGATGTCGACAGCTCCGTAGCCGGGGGAGGCCTTCAGAGTGAGAGACACGTGCCTAACTCTCGATGCCTAGTGATAGCTGTCCATCTCCACAGGCCTTCTGGCTGTTGTCACGGGGCCCATCCTATTCTCGTCAGGCATCCAAGGAGTCTCGCCATCGTTACCTCGCGATAGCGAGGAGCATCGAAGCCTGTCCGATTCCACACCTATCGATAGACATCGACATCCATCGGCATGGAGAATATCGCTGCCGAAGGATATCGATGCCTATCGATAGGCAGCGGGAGCTGCTGATCTCAAGAGGCATGCAGGGCTTCCGGGGTGTGGGCCATGTTGCTCTTGGCAGGCCCCGGGGCCTATGGACTTTGACCGTTATCGGGATGGAGGGCCCTTTTGGAGCACTGATTTCCATAGGCATCGCACGGGAACGACACACAGAGAGGGCGAGCCCTCTGGCTCTGCCTCAGAAGCTGTCGATGTCGACAGCTCCGTAGCCGGGGGAGGCCTTCAGAGTGAGAGACACATGCCTAACTCTCGATGCCTAGCGATAGCTGTCCATCTCCACAGGCATTCTGGCTGTTTTCACAGGGCCCATCCTATTCTCATGAGGCATCCAAGGAGTCTCGCCATCGATACCTCTTGATAGCGAGGAGCATCGAAGGCTGTCCGATTCCACACCTATCGATAGACATCGATATCCATCGGCATGGAGAATATCGCTGCCGAAGGATATCGATGCCTATCGATAGGCAGCGGGAGCTGCCGATCTCGAGAGGCATGCAGGGCTTCCGGGCTGTGGGCCGTGTTGCTCTTGGCAGGCCCCGAGGCCTATGGACATTGACCGATATCGGGATGGAGGACCCTTTTGGAGCACTGATTTCCATAGGCATCGCACGGGAACGACACGCAGAGAGGGCGAGCCCTCTGGCTCTGCCTCAGAAGCTGTCGATGTCGACAGCTCCGTAGCCGGGGGAGGCCTTCAGAGTGAGAGACACGTGCCTAACTCTCGATGCCTAGCGATAGCTGTCCATCTCCACAGGCATTCTGGCTGTTTTCACAGGGCCCATCCTATTCTCGTGAGGCATCCAAGGAGGCTCGCCATCGATACCTCTCGATAGCGAGGAGCATCGAAGGCTGTCCAATTCCACACCTATCGATAGCCATCGATATCCATCGGCATGGAGAATATCGCTGCCGAAGGATATCGATGCCTATCGATAGGCAGCGGGAGCTGCCGATCTCGAGAGGCATGCAGGGCTTCCGGGGTGTGGGCCATGTTGCTCTTGGCAGGCCCCGAGGCCTATGGACATTGACCGTTATTGGGATGGAGGGCCCTTTTGGAGCACTGATTTCCATAGGCATCGCACGGGAACGACACGCAGAGAGGGCGAGCCCTCTGGCTCTGCCTCAGAAGCTGTCGATGTCGACAGCTCCGTAGCCGGGGGAGGCCTGCAGAGTGAGAGACACATGCCTAACTCTCGATGCCTAGCGATAGCTGTCCATCTCCACAGGCATTCTGGCTGTTTTCACAGGGCCCATCCTATTCTCGTCAGGCATCCAAGGAGTCTCGCCATCGATACCTCCCGATAGCGAGGAGCATCGAAGCCTGTCCGATTCCACACCTATCGATAGCCATCGATATCCATCGGCATGGAGAATATCGCTGCCGAAGGATGTCGATGCCTATCGATAGGCAGCGGGAGCTGCCGATCTCGAGAGGCATGCAGGGCTTCCGGGGTGTGGGCCGTGTTGCTCTTGGCAGGCCCCGAGGCCTATGGACATTGACCGTTTTTGGGATGGAGGGCCCTTTTGGAGCACTGATTTCCATAGGCATCGCACGGGAAGGACACGCAGAGAGGGCGAGCCCTCTGGCTCTGCCTCAGAAGCTGTCGATGTCGACAGCTCCGTAGCCGGGGGAGGCCTTCAGAGTGACAGACACGTGCCTAACTCTCGATGCCTAGTGATAGCTGTCCATCTCCACAGGCATTCTGGCTGTTCTCACAGGGCCCATCCTATTCTCGTCAGGCATCCAAGGAGGCTTGCCATCGATACCTCCCGATAGCGAGGAGCATCGAAGCCTGTCTGATTCCACACCTATCGATAGCCATCGATATCCATCGGCATGGAGAATATCGCTGCCGAAGGATATCGATGCCTATCGATAGGCAGTGGGAGCTGCCGATCTCGAGAGGCATGCAGGGCTTCTGGGGTGTGGGCCGTGTTGCTCTTGGCAGGCCCCGAGGCCTATGGACATTGACCGTTATCGGGATATAGGGCCCTTTCTGCAGCTCTGATTTCCATAGGCATCGCACGGGAACGACACGCAGAGAGGGCGAGCCCTCTGGCTCTGCCTCAGAAGCTGTCGATGTCGACAGCTCCGTATCCGGGGGATGCCTTCAGAGTGAGAGACACGTGCCTAACTCTCGATGCCTAGTGATAGCTGTCCATCTCCACAGGCCTTCTGGCTGTTGTCACGGGGCCCATCCTATTCTCGTCAGGCATCCAAGGAGTCTCGCCATCGATACCTCCCCATAGCGAGGAGCATCGAAGCCTGTCCAATTTCACACCTATCGATAGACATCGATATCCATCGGCATGGAGAATATCGCTGCCGAAGGATATCGATGCCTATCGATAGGCAGCGGGAGCTGCCGATCTCGAGAGGCATGCAGGGCTTCCGGGCTGTGGGCCGTGTTGCTCTTGGCAGGCCCCGAGGCCTATGGACATTGACCGTTTTTGGGATGGAGGGCCCTTTCGGAGCACTGATTTCCATAGGCATCGCACGGGAACGACACGCAGAGAGGGCGAGCCCTCTGGCTCTGCCTCAGAAGCTGTCGATGTCGACAGCTCCGTAGCCGGGGGAGGCCTTCAGAGTGAGAGACACGTGCCTAACTCTTGATGCCTAGTGCTAGCTGTCCATCTCCACAGGCATTCTTGCTGTTGGCACGGGGCCCATCCTATTCTCGTCAGGCATCCAAGGAGTCTCGCCATCGATACCTCCCGATAGCGAGGAGCATCGAAGCCTGTCCGATTCCACACCTATCGATAGCCATCGATATCCATCGGCATGGAGAATATCGCTGCCGAAGGATGTCGATGCCTATCGATAGGCAGCGGGAGCTGCCGATCTCGAGAGGCATGCAGGGCTTCCGGGGTGTGGGCCGTGTTGCTCTTGGCAGGCCCCGAGGCCTATGGACATTGACCGTTTTTGGGATGGAGGGCCCTTTTGGAGCACTGATTTCCATAGGCATCGCACGGGAAGGACACGCAGAGAGGGCGAGCCCTCTGGCTCTGCCTCAGAAGCTGTCGATGTCGACAGCTCCGTAGCCGGGGGAAGCCTTCAGAGTGACAGACACGTGCCTAACTCTCGATGCCTAGTGATAGCTGTCCATCTCCACAGGCATTCTGGCTGTTCTCACAGGGCCCATCCTATTCTCGTCAGGCATCCAAGGAGGCTCGCCATCGATACCTCCCGATAGCGAGGAGCATCGAAGCCTGTCTGATTCCACACCTATCGATAGACATCGATATCCATCGGCATGGAGAATATCGCTGCCGAAGGATATCGATGCCTATCGATAGGCAGTGGGAGCTGCCGATCTCGAGAGGCATGCAGGGCTTCTGGGCTGTGGGCCGTGTTGCTCTTGGCAGGCCCCGAGGCCTATGGACATTGACCGTTATCGGGATATAGGGCCCTTTCTGCAGCTCTGATTTCCATAGGCATCGCACGGGAACGACACGCAGAGAGGGCGAGCCCTCTGGCTCTGCCTCAGAAGCTGTCGATGTCGACAGCTCCGTATCCGGGGGATGCCTTCAGAGTGAGAGACACGTGCCTAACTCTCGATGCCTAGTGATAGCTGTCCATCTCCACAGGCCTTCTGGCTGTTGTCACGGGGCCCATCCTATTCTCGTCAGGCATCCAAGGAGTCTCGCCATCGATACCTCCCCATAGCGAGGAGCATCGAAGCCTGTCCAATTTCACACCTATCGATAGACATCGATATCCATCGGCATGGAGAATATCGCTGCCGAAGGATATCGATGCCTATCGATAGGCAGCGGGAGCTGCCGATCTCGAGAGGCATGCAGGGCTTCTGGGGTGTGGGCCATGTTGCTCTTGGCAGGCCCCAAGGCCTATGGACATTGACCGTTTTTGGGATGGAGGGCCCTTTTGGAGCACTGATTTCCATAGGCATCGCACGGGAACGACACGCAGAGAGGGCGAGCCCTCTGGCTCTGCCTCAGAAGCTGTCGATGTCGACAGCTCCGTAGCCGGGGGAGGCCTTCAGAGTGAGAGACACGTGCCTAACTCTCAATGCCTAGCGATAGCTGTCCATCTCCACGGGCATTCTGGCTGTTTTCACAGGGCCCATCCTATTCTCGTCAGGCATCCAAGGAGTCTCGCCATCGATACCTCTCGATAGCAAGGAGCATCGAAGCCTGTCCGATTCCACACCTATCGATAGCCATCGACATCCATCGGCATGGAGAATATCGCTGCCGAAGGATATCGATGCCTATCGATAGGCAGCGGGAGCTGCCGATCTCGAGAGGCATGCAGGGCTTCCGGGCTGTGGGCCGTGTTGCTCTTGGCAGGCCCCGAGGCCTATGGACATTGACCGTTTTCGGGATGGAAGGCCCTTTTGGAGCACTGATTTCCATAGGCATCGCATGGGAAGGACACGCAGAGAGGGCGAGCCCTCTGGCTCTGCCTCAGAAGCTGTCGATGTCGACAGCTCCGTAGCCGGGGGAGGCCTTCAGAGTGAGAGACACGTGCCTAACTCTCGATGCCTAGCGATAGCTGTCCATCTCCACAGGCATTCTGGCTGTTTTCACAGGGCCCATCCTATTCTCGTCAGGCATCCAAGGAGTCTCGCCATCGTTACCTCTCGATAGCGAGGAGCATCGAAGCCTGTCCGATTCCACACCTATCGTTAGACATCGACATCCATCGGCATGGAGAATATCGCTGCCGAAGGATATCGATGCCTATCGATAGGCAGCGGGAGCTGCCGATCTCGAGAGGCATGCAGGGCTTCCGGGCTGTTGGCCGTGTTGCTCTTGGCAGGCCCCGAGGCCTATGGACATTGACCGTTTTTGGGATGGAGGGCCCTTTCTGGAGCTCTGATATCCATAGGCATCGCACGGGAACGACACGCAGAGAGGGCGAGCCCTCTGGCTCTGCCTCAGAAGCTGTCGATTGGACAGAGATTGGACAGAGACTTTGGGACCTGGACTGCAAACTGCTGCTGCTTAACACAACTTTTATAAAACTTGCTTAGCCGCACTCCCTAGTTCAATGAGAAAGGGCCCCAGAGCTGGTGCAGACTGGAAAGATAAGGGAGTTACAAGCAGTTTGCATTCCTATGCTTCACACTCCGGGAGGGAGGATGTCAAGGCTTTGAAATAAGGCCTGCTTGGGCGCCAGGACCCTGGGAAACAAAGCCTCCCCTCCCTGCTGAAACAGTGTTAATTAGGGGGGGGTCTGGATTATATCCTCCTCGTCAGGACCTTGGAAGATAACACCTACTGTCACTGCTGGGGCAGTGCTAATTGCTGGAAGAACGCCTGTTTGTCAGGGCCCTGAGAAAGAAGGGCAGAACCCGAGGAATCAACACATTTGTCAGCAGAAACCGCAACAGTAAAGATAAGGGAGAAAAGCAGCCTGCCTGGGAACAATGATGAGACCCAATAGGGAGCAGGAGACCCCAGACCCAAAAATTACTATTGGTCTGAACTACCGCGTGAGGGGTGGGAAACTTAATTTGAAAAAAGCTATAATTGCCCAGGGATTTCTTTGTTCAGGGTCCCTCTTCGGAGGCACCCAACTCGAGCTGTAACTACTGCACGCGTGTCATTACAATTTATTTATTTAATTTGCCTTGATTTGGCTCCAAACTTTTCAGCGGGAACCTAGGGTCGGACCCTGCTCTGGTTGTAATTACTGCACGCGCATCGCTAAAATTTACACCCAGGGTGAAGAGGACCAACGGCACGCCACTGGATCCACGGGTGGTGATATCTCTTTCTCTCCCCCCCTTTTCTCTCTCCCTCTTTCTGTCTCTCTCTCCTCCCCTTTGCCTTTCCCCACCTTTATTCCCCACTCTGTGGAAAATAAAGTTAAAAGGTTGTACGATATTTGACTGGTTTTAGCGTCTTAATCTCGTCCTTGGGATCGTAATGAAACCCTCACGATATTGGATCGGGACACGAGCCCTCTGGCTCTGCCTCAGAAGCTGTCGATGTCGACAGCTCCGTAGCCGGGGGAGGCCTTCAGAGTGAGAGACACGTGCCTAACTCTTGATGCCTAGCGATAGCTGTCCATCTCCACAGGCATTCTGGCTGTTTTCACAGGGCCCATCCTATTCTCGTGAGGCATCCAAGTAGTCTCGCCATCGATACCTCTCGATAGCGAGGAGCATCGAAGCCTGTCTGATTCCACACCTATCGATAGACATCGATATCCATCGGCATGGAGAATATCGCTGCCGAAGGATATCGATGCCTATCGATAGGCAGCGGGAGCTGCCGATCTCGAGAGGCATGCAGGGTTTCTGGGGTGTGGGCCATGTTGCTCTTGGCAGGCCCCGAGGCCTATGGACATTGACCGTTATCGGGATGGAGGGCCTTTCTGGAGCTCTGATTTCCATAGGCATCGCACGGGAACGACACGCAGAGAGGGCGAGCCCTCTGGCTCTGCCTCAGAAGCTGTCGATGTCGACAGCTCCGTAGCCAGGGAGAGGCCTCGAGAGTGAGAGGCGTGCCTAACTCTCGATGCCTAGTGATAGCTGTCCATCTCCACAGGCATTCTGGCTGTTTTCACAGGGCCCATCCTATTCTCGTCAGGCATCCAAGGAGTCTCGCCATTGATACCTCTCGATAGCGAGGAGCATTGAAGGCTGTCCAATTCCACACCTATCGATAGCCATCGATATCCATCGGCATCGAGAATATCGCTGCCGAAGGATATCGATGCCTATCGATAGGCAGCGGGAGCTGCCGATCTCGAGAGGCATGCAGGGCTTCCGGGCTGTGGGCCGTGTTGCTCTTGGCAGGCCCCGAGGCCTATGGACATTGACCGTTATCGGGATGGAGGGCCTTTCTGGAGCTCTGATTTCCATAGGCATCGCACGGGAACGACACGCAGAGAGGGCGAGCCCTCTGGCTCTGCCTCAGAAGCTGTCGGTGTCGACAGCTCCGTATCCGGGGGAGGCCTTCAGAGTGAGAGACACGTGCCTAACTCTCAATGCCTAGCGATAGCTGTCCATCTCCACGGGCATTCTGGCTGTTTTCACAGGGCCCATCCTATTCTCCTCAGGCATCCAAGGAGTCTCGCCATCGATACCTCTCGACAGCGAGGGGCATCGAAGCCTGTCCGATTCCACACCTATCGTTAGCCATCAATATCCATCGGCATCGAGAATATCGCTGCCGAAGGATATCGATGCCTATCGATAGGCAGCGGGAGCTGCCGATCTCGAGAGGCATGCAGGGCTTCCGGGCTGTGGGCCGTGTTGTTCTTGGCAGGCCCCGAGGCCTATGGACATTGACCGTTTTCGGGATGGAGGGCCTTTCTGGAGCTCTGATATCCATAGGCATCGCACGGGAACGACACGCAGAGAGGGCCAGCTGTGGCGGACAGATGAGTGAACTTTTGCCTAAACATTTCTTGGTACATAAGGTGCAAGCAAACCAAAACCCCAAACAAGCCGTCTGTTCCCAGCGGAAACAGGACTGAGCTGCTGCGACCCCTCCCGTGACCATGCGGCACACACCGAGCCTGCGCTGAACCGGACCACGACTGAACAGAGACTTTGGGACCTGGACTGCAAATTGCTCCTGCTTAACACAACTTTTATAAAACTTGCTTAGCCGCACTCCCTAGTTCAATGAGAAAGGGCCCCAGAGCTGGTGCAGACTGGAAAGATAAGGGAGTTACAAGCAGTTTGCATTCCTATGCTTCACACTCCGGGAGGGAGGATGTCAAGGCTTTGAAATAAGGCCTGCTTGGGCGCCAGGACCCTGGGAAACAAAGCCTCCCCTCCCTGCTGAAACAGTGTTAATTAGGGGGGGTCTGGATTATAGCCTCCTCGTCAGGACCTTGGAAGATAACACCTACTGTCACTGCTGGGGCAGTGCTAATTGCTGGAAGAACGCCTGTTTGTCAGGGCCCTGAGAAAGAAGGGCAGAACCCGAGGAATCAACACATTTGTCAGCAGAAACCGCAACAGTAAAGATAAGGGAGAAAAGCAGCCTGCCTGGGAACAATGATGAGACCCAATAGGGAGCAGGAGACCCCAGACCCAAAAATTACTATTGGTCTGAACTACCGCGTGAGGGGTGGGAAACTTAATTTGAAAAAAGCTATAATTGCCCAGGGATTTCTTTGTTCAGGGTCCCTCTTCGGAGGCACCCAACTCGAGCTGTAACTACTGCACGCGTGTCATTACAATTTATTTATTTAATTTGCCTTGATTTGGCTCCAAACTTTTCAGCGGGAACCTAGGGTCGGACCCTGCTCTGGTTGTAATTACTGCACGCGCATCGCTAAAATTTACACCCAGGGTGAAGAGGACCAACGGCACGCCACTGGATCCACGGGTGGTGATATCTCTTTCTCTCCCCCCCTTTTCTCTCTCCCTCTTTCTGTCTCTCTCTCCTCCCCTTTGCCTTTCCCCACCTTTATTCCCCACTCTGTGGAAAATAAAGTTAAAAGGTTGTACTATATTTGACCGGTTTTAGCGTCTTAATCTCGTCCTTGGGATCGTAATGAAACCCTCACGATATTGGATCGGGACACGAGCCCTCTGGCTCTGCCTCAGAAGCTGTCGATGTCGACAGCTCCGTAGCCGGGGGAAGCCTTCAGAGTGAGAGACACGTGCCTAACTCTCGATGCCTAGTGCTAGCTGTCCATCTCCACAGGCATTCTGGCTGTTCTCACAGGGCCCATCCTATTCTCGTCAGGCATCCAAGGAGGCTTGCCATCGATACCTCCCGATAGCGAGGAGCATCGAAGCCTGTCTGATTCCACACCTATCGATAGACATCGATATCCATCGGCATGGAGAATATCGCTGCCGAAGGATATCGATGCCTATCGATAGGCAGTGGGAGCTGCCGATCTCGAGAGGCATGCAGGGCTTCTGGGCTGTGGGCCGTGTTGCTCTTGGCAGGCCCAGAGGCCTATGGACATTGACCGTTATCGGGATATAGGGCCCTTTCTGCAGCTCTGATTTCCATAGGCATCGCACGGGAATGACACGCAGAGAGGGCGAGCCCTCTGGCTCTGCCTCAGAAGCTGTCGATGTCGACAGCTCCGTATCCGGGGGATGCCTTCAGAGTGAGAGACACGTGCCTAACTCTCGATGCCTAGTGATAGCTGTCCATCTCCACAGGCCTTCTGGCTGTTGTCACGGGGCCCATCCTATTCTCGTCAGGCATCCAAGGAGTCTCGCCATCGATACCTCCCCATAGCGAGGAGCATCGAAGCCTGTCCAATTTCACACCTATCGATAGACATCGATATCCATCGGCATGGAGAATATCGCTGCCGAAGGATATCGATGCCTATCGATAGGCAGCGGGAGCTGCCGATCTCGAGAGGCATGCAGGGCTTCCGGGCTGTGGGCCGTGTTGCTCTTGGCAGGCCCCGAGGCCTATGGACATTGACCGTTTTTGGGATGGAGGGCCCTTTCGGAGCACTGATTTCCATAGGCATCGCACGGGAACGACACGCAGAGAGGGCGAGCCCTCTGGCTCTGCCTCAGAAGCTGTCGATGTCGACAGCTCCGTAGCCGGGGGAGGCCTTCAGAGTGAGAGACACGTGCCTAACTCTTGATGCCTAGTGCTAGCTGTCCATCTCCACAGGCATTCTTGCTGTTGGCACGGCGCCCATCCTATTCTCGTCAGGCATCCAAGGAGTCTCGCCATCGATACCTCCCGATAGCGAGGAGCATCGAAGCCTGTCCGATTCCACACCTATCGATAGCCATCGATATCCATCGGCATGGAGAATATCGCTGCCGAAGGATGTCGATGCCTATCGATAGGCAGCGGGAGCTGCCGATCTCGAGAGGCATGCAGGGCTTCCGGGGTGTGGGCCGTGTTGCTCTTGGCAGGCCCCGAGGCCTATGGACATTGACCGTTTTTGGGATGGAGGGCCCTTTTGGAGCACTGATTTCCATAGGCATCGCACGGGAAGGACACGCAGAGAGGGCGAGCCCTCTGGCTCTGCCTCAGAAGCTGTCGATGTCGACAGCTCCGTAGCCGGGGGAAGCCTTCAGAGTGACAGACACGTGCCTAACTCTCGATGCCTAGTGATAGCTGTCCATCTCCACAGGCATTCTGGCTGTTCTCACAGGGCCCATCCTATTCTCGTCAGGCATCCAAGGAGGCTCGCCATCGATACCTCCCGATAGCGAGGAGCATCGAAGCCTGTCTGATTCCACACCTATCGATAGACATCGATATCCATCGGCATGGAGAATATCGCTGCCGAAGGATATCGATGCCTATCGATAGGCAGTGGGAGCTGCCGATCTCGAGAGGCATGCAGGGCTTCTGGGCTGTGGGCCGTGTTGCTCTTGGCAGGCCCCGAGGCCTATGGACATTGACCGTTATCGGGATATAGGGCCCTTTCTGCAGCTCTGATTTCCATAGGCATCGCACGGGAACGACACGCAGAGAGGGCGAGCCCTCTGGCTCTGCCTCAGAAGCTGTCGATGTCGACAGCTCCGTATCCGGGGGATGCCTTCAGAGTGAGAGACACGTGCCTAACTCTCGATGCCTAGTGATAGCTGTCCATCTCCACAGGCCTTCTGGCTGTTGTCACGGGGCCCATCCTATTCTCGTCAGGCATCCAAGGAGTCTCGCCATCGATACCTCCCCATAGCGAGGAGCATCGAAGCCTGTCCAATTTCACACCTATCGATAGACATCGATATCCATCGGCATGGAGAATATCGCTGCCGAAGGATATCGATGCCTATCGATAGGCAGCGGGAGCTGCCGATCTCGAGAGGCATGCAGGGCTTCTGGGGTGTGGGCCATGTTGCTCTTGGCAGGCCCCAAGGCCTATGGACATTGACCGTTTTTGGGATGGAGGGCCCTTTTGGAGCACTGATTTCCATAGGCATCGCACGGGAACGACACGCAGAGAGGGCGAGCCCTCTGGCTCTGCCTCAGAAGCTGTCGATGTCGACAGCTCCGTAGCCGGGGGAGGCCTTCAGAGTGAGAGACACGTGCCTAACTCTCAATGCCTAGCGATAGCTGTCCATCTCCACGGGCATTCTGGCTGTTTTCACAGGGCCCATCCTATTCTCGTCAGGCATCCAAGGAGTCTCGCCATCGATACCTCTCGATAGCAAGGAGCATCGAAGCCTGTCCGATTCCACACCTATCGATAGCCATCGACATCCATCGGCATGGAGAATATCGCTGCCGAAGGATATCGATGCCTATCGATAGGCAGCGGGAGCTGCCGATCTCGAGAGGCATGCAGGGCTTCCGGGCTGTGGGCCGTGTTGCTCTTGGCAGGCCCCGAGGCCTATGGACATTGACCGTTTTCGGGATGGAAGGCCCTTTTGGAGCACTGATTTCCATAGGCATCGCATGGGAAGGACACGCAGAGAGGGCGAGCCCTCTGGCTCTGCCTCAGAAGCTGTCGATGTCGACAGCTCCGTAGCCGGGGGAGGCCTTCAGAGTGAGAGACACGTGCCTAACTCTCGATGCCTAGCGATAGCTGTCCATCTCCACAGGCATTCTGGCTGTTTTCACAGGGCCCATCCTATTCTCGTCAGGCATCCAAGGAGTCTCGCCATCGTTACCTCTCGATAGCGAGGAGCATCGAAGCCTGTCCGATTCCACACCTATCGTTAGACATCGACATCCATCGGCATGGAGAATATCGCTGCCGAAGGATATCGATGCCTATCGATAGGCAGCGGGAGCTGCCGATCTCGAGAGGCATGCAGGGCTTCCGGGCTGTTGGCCGTGTTGCTCTTGGCAGGCCCCGAGGCCTATGGACATTGACCGTTTTTGGGATGGAGGGCCCTTTCGGAGCACTGATATCCATAGGCATCGCACGGGAACGACACGCAGAGAGGGCGAGCCCTCTGGCTCTGCCTCAGAAGCTGTCGATTGGACAGAGATTGGACAGAGACTTTGGGACCTGGACTGCAAACTGCTGCTGCTTAACACAACTTTTATAAAACTTGCTTAGCCGCACTCCCTAGTTCAATGAGAAAGGGCCCCAGAGCTGGTGCAGACTGGAAAGATAAGGGAGTTACAAGCAGTTTGCATTCCTATGCTTCACACTCCGGGAGGGAGGATGTCAAGGCTTTGAAATAAGGCCTGCTTGGGCGCCAGGACCCTGGGAAACAAAGCCTCCCCTCCCTGCTGAAACAGTGTTAATTAGGGGGGGTCTGGATTATATCCTCCTCGTCAGGACCTTGGAAGATAACACCTACTGTCACTGCTGGGGCAGTGCTAATTGCTGGAAGAACGCCTGTTTGTCAGGGCCCTGAGAAAGAAGGGCAGAACCCGAGGAATCAACACATTTGTCAGCAGAAACCGCAACAGTAAAGATAAGGGAGAAAAGCAGCCTGCCTGGGAACAATGATGAGACCCAATAGGGAGCAGGAGACCCCAGACCCAAAAATTACTATTGGTCTGAACTACCGCGTGAGGGGTGGGAAACTTAATTTGAAAAAAGCTATAATTGCCCAGGGATTTCTTTGTTCAGGGTCCCTCTTCGGAGGCACCCAACTCGAGCTGTAACTACTGCACGCGTGTCATTACAATTTATTTATTTAATTTGCCTTGATTTGGCTCCAAACTTTTCAGCGGGAACCTAGGGTCGGACCCTGCTCTGGTTGTAATTACTGCACGCGCATCGCTAAAATTTACACCCAGGGTGAAGAGGACCAACGGCACGCCACTGGATCCACGGGTGGTGATATCTCTTTCTCTCCCCCCCTTTTCTCTCTCCCTCTTTCTGTCTCTCTCTCCTCCCCTTTGCCTTTCCCCACCTTTATTCCCCACTCTGTGGAAAATAAAGTTAAAAGGTTGTACGATATTTGACTGGTTTTAGCGTCTTAATCTCGTCCTTGGGATCGTAATGAAACCCTCACGATATTGGATCGGGACACGAGCCCTCTGGCTCTGCCTCAGAAGCTGTCGATGTCGACAGCTCCGTAGCCGGGGGAAGCCTTCAGAGTGAGAGACACGTGCCTAACTCTTGATGCCTAGCGATAGCTGTCCATCTCCACAGGCATTCTGGCTGTTTTCACAGGGCCCATCCTATTCTCGTGAGGCATCCAAGTAGTCTCGCCATCGATACCTCTCGATAGCGAGGAGCATCGAAGCCTGTCTGATTCCACACCTATCGATAGACATCGATATCCATCGGCATGGAGAATATCGCTGCCGAAGGATATCGATGCCTATCGATAGGCAGCGGGAGCTGCCGATCTCGAGAGGCATGCAGGGTTTCTGGGGTGTGGGCCATGTTGCTCTTGGCAGGCCCCGAGGCCTATGGACATTGACCGTTATCGGGATGGAGGGCCTTTCTGGAGCTCTGATTTCCATAGGCATCGCACGGGAACGACACGCAGAGAGGGCGAGCCCTCTGGCTCTGCCTCAGAAGCTGTCGATGTCGACAGCTCCGTAGCCAGGGAGAGGCCTCGAGAGTGAGAGGCGTGCCTAACTCTCGATGCCTAGTGATAGCTGTCCATCTCCACAGGCATTCTGGCTGTTTTCACAGGGCCCATCCTATTCTCGTCAGGCATCCAAGGAGTCTCGCCATCGATACCTCTCGATAGCGAGGAGCATCGAAGGCTGTCCAATTCCACACCTATCGATAGCCATCGATATCCATCGGCATCGAGAATATCGCTGCCGAAGGATATCGATGCCTATCGATAGGCAGCGGGAGCTGCCGATCTCGAGAGGCATGCAGGGCTTCCGGGCTGTGGGCCGTGTTGCTCTTGGCAGGCCCCGAGGCCTATGGACATTGACTGTTATCGGGATGGAGGGCCTTTCTGGAGCTCTGATTTCCATAGGCATCGCACGGGAATGACACGCAGAGAGGGCGAGCCCTCTGGCTCTGCCTCAGAAGCTGTCGGTGTCGACAGCTCCGTATCCGGGGGAGGCCTTCAGAGTGAGAGACACGTGCCTAACTCTCAATGCCTAGCGATAGCTGTCCATCTCCACGGGCATTCTGGCTGTTTTCACAGGGCCCATCCTATTCTCCTCAGGCATCCAAGGAGTCTCGCCATCGATACCTCTCGACAGCGAGGGGCATCGAAGCCTGTCCGATTCCACACCTATCGTTAGCCATCAATATCCATCGGCATCGAGAATATCGCTGCCGAAGGATATCGATGCCTATCGATAGGCAGCGGGAGCTGCCGATCTCGAGAGGCATGCAGGGCTTCCGGGCTGTGGGCCGTGTTGTTCTTGGCAGGCCCCGAGGCCTATGGACATTGACCGTTTTCGGGATGGAGGGCCTTTCTGGAGCTCTGATATCCATAGGCATCGCACGGGAACGACACGCAGAGAGGGCCAGCTGTGGCGGACAGATGAGTGAACTTTTGCCTAAACATTTCTTGGTACATAAGGTGCAAGCAAACCAAAACCCCAAACAAGCCATCTGTTCCCAGCGGAAACAGGACTGAGCTGCTGCGACCCCTCCCGTGACCATGCGGGACACACCGAGCCTGCGCTGAACCGGACCACGACTGAACAGAGACTTTGGGACCTGGACTGCAAATTGCTCCTGCTTAACACAACTTTTATAAAACTTGCTTAGCCGCACTCCCTAGTTCAATGAGAAAGGGCCCCAGAGCTGGTGCAGACTGGAAAGATAAGGGAGTTACAAGCAGTTTGCATTCCTATGCTTCACACTCCGGGAGGGAGGATGTCAAGGCTTTGAAATAAGGCCTGCTTGGGCGCCAGGACCCTGGGAAACAAAGCCTCCCCTCCCTGCTGAAACAGTGTTAATTAGGGGGGGTCTGGATTATATCCTCCTCGTCAGGACCTTGGAAGATAACACCTACTGTCACTGCTGGGGCAGTGCTAATTGCTGGAACAACGCCTGTTTGTCAGGGCCCTGAGAAAGAAGGGCAGAACCCGAGGAATCAACACATTTGTCAGCAGAAACCGCAACAGTAAAGATAAGGGAGAAAAGCAGCCTGCCTGGGAACAATGATGAGACCCAATAGGGAGCAGGAGACCCCAGACCCAAAAATTACTATTGGTCTGAACTACCGCGTGAGGGGTGGGAAACTTAATTTGAAAAAAGCTATAATTGCCCAGGGATTTCTTTGTTCAGGGTCCCTCTTCGGAGGCACCCAACTCGAGCTGTAACTACTGCACGCGTGTCATTACAATTTATTTATTTAATTTGCCTTGATTTGGCTCCAAACTTTTCAGCGGGAACCTAGGGTCGGACCCTGCTCTGGTTGTAATTACTGCACGCGCATCGCTAAAATTTACACCCAGGGTGAAGAGGACCAACGGCACGCCGCTGGATCCACGGGTGGTGATATCTCTTTCTCTCCCCCCCTTTTCTCTCTCCCTCTTTCTGTCTCTCTCTCCTCCCCTTTGCCTTTCCCCACCTTTATTCCCCACTCTGTGGAAAATAAAGTTAAAAGGTTGTACGATATTTGACCGGTTTTAGCGTCTTAATCTCGTCCTTGGGATCGTAATGAAACCCTCACGATATTGGATCGGGACACGAGCCCTCTGGCTCTGCCTCAGAAGCTGTCGATGTCGACAGCTCCGTAGCCGGGGGAGGCCTTCAGAGTGAGAGACACGTGCCTAACTCTCGATGCCTAGTGCTAGCTGTCCATCTCCACAGGCATTCTGGCTGTTTTCACAGGGCCCATCCTATTCTCGTCAGGCATCCAAGGAGTCTCGCCATCGATACCTCTCGATAGCGAGGAGCATTGAAGGCTGTCCGAATCCACACCTATCGATAGCCATCGACATCCATCGACATGGAGAATATCGCTGCCGAAGGATATCGATGCCTATCGATAGGCAGCGGGAGCTGCCGATCTCGAGAGGCATGCAGGGCTTCCGGGCTGTGGGCCGTGTTGCTCTTGGCAGGCCCCGAGGCCTATGGACATTGACCGTTTTTGGGATGGAGGGCCCTTTTGGAGCTCTGATTTCCATAGGCATCACACGGGAACGACACGCAGAGAGGGCGAGCCCTCTGGCTCTGCCTCAGAAGCTGTCGATGTCGACAGCTCCGTAGCCGGGGGAGGCCTTCAGAGTGAGAGACACGTGCCTAACTCTCCATGCCTAGTGATAGCTGTCCATCTCCACAGGCATTCTGGCTGTTT
This sequence comes from Dromaius novaehollandiae, assembly GCF_036370855.1. Classification (NCBI taxonomy): domain Eukaryota; kingdom Metazoa; phylum Chordata; class Aves; order Casuariiformes; family Dromaiidae; genus Dromaius; species Dromaius novaehollandiae. The sequence continues at coordinate 82,252,665 of NC_088098.1, read as the reverse complement.
TCACAGGGCCCATCCTATTCTCGTCAGGCATCCAAGGAGTCTCGCCATCGATACCTCCCCATAGCGAGGAGCATCGAAGGCTGTCCAATTTCACACCTATCGATAGACATCGATATCCATTGGCATCGAGAATATCGCTGCCGAAGGATATCGATGCCTATTGATAGGCAGCGGGAGCTGCCGATCTCGAGAGGCATGCAGGGCTTCCGGGCTGTGGGCCGTGTTGCTCTTGGCAGGCCCCGAGGCCTATGGACATTGACCGTTATTGGGATGGATGGCCATTCTGGAGCACTGATTTCCATAGGCATCGCACGGGAACGACACGCAGAGAGGGCGAGCCCTCTGGCTCTGCCTCAGAAGCTGTCGATGTCGACAGCTCCGTAGCCGGGGGAGGCCTTCAGAGTGAGAGACACGTGCCTAACTCTCGATGCCTAGTGATAGCTGTCCATCTCCACGGGCATTCTGGCTGTTGGCACAGGGCCCATCCTATTCTCATGAGGCACCCAAGGAGTCTCGCCATCGATACCTCTTGATAGCGAGGAGCATCGAAGCCTGTCCAATTTCACACCTATCGATAGACATCGATATCCATCGGCATGGAGAATATCGCTGCGGAAGGATATCGATGCCTATCGATAGGCAGCGGGAGCTGCCGATCTCGAGAGGCATGCAGGGCTTCCGGGGTGTGGGCCGTGTTGCTCTTGGCAGGCCCCGAGGCCTATGGACATTGACCGTTTTCGGGATGGAGGGCCCTTTCTGGAGCACTGATTTCCATAGGCATCGCACGGGAACGACACGCAGAGAGGGCGAGCCCTCTGGCTCTGCCTCAGAAGCTGTCGATGTCGACAGCTCCGTAGCCGGGGGAGGCCTTCAGAGTGAGAGACACGTGCCTAACTCTTGATGCCTAGCGATAGCTGTCCACCTCCACAGGCATTCTTGCTGTTGGCACGGCGCCCATCCTATTCTCGTCAGGCATCCAAGGAGTCTCGCCATCGTTACCGCTCGATAGCGAGGGGCATCGAAGCCTGTCCGATTCCACACCTATCGATAGACATCGATATCCATCGTCATTGAGAATATCGCTGCCGAAGGATATCGATGCCTATCGATAGGCAGCGGGAGCTGCCGATCTCGAGAGGCATGCAGGGCTTCCGGGGTGTGGGCCGTGTTGCTCTTGGCAGGCCCCGAGGCCTATGGACATTGACCGATATCGGGATGGAGGACCCTTTTGGAGCACTGATTTCCATAGGCATCGCACGGGAAGGACACGCAGAGAGGGCGAGCCCTCTGGCTCTGCCTCAGAAGCTGTCGATGTCGACAGCTCCGTAGCCGGGGGAGGCCTTCAGAGTGAGAGACACGTGCCTAACTCTCGATGCCTAGTGATAGCTGTCCATCTCCACAGGCATTCTGGCTGTTGTCACAGGGCCCATCCTATTCTCGTCAGGCATCCAAGGAGTCTCGCCATCGATACCTCCCCATAGCGAGGAGCATCGAAGCCTGTCCAATTTCACACCTATCGATAGACATCGATATCCATCGGCATGGAGAATATCGCTGCCGAAGGATATCGATGCCTATCGATAGGCAGCGGGAGCTGCCGATCTCGAGAGGCATGCAGGGCTTCTGGGGTGTGGGCCGTGTTGCTCTTGGCAGGCCCCAAGGCCTATGGACATTGACTGTTTTTGGGATGGAGGGCCCTTTTGGAGCACTGATTTCCATAGGCATCGCATGGGAACGACACGCAGAGAGGGCGAGCCCTCTGGCTCTGCCTCAGAAGCTGTCGATGTCGACAGCTCCGTAGCCGGGGGAGGCCTTCAGAGTGAGAGACACGTGCCTAACTCTCAATGCCTAGCGATAGCTGTCCATCTCCACGGGCATTCTGGCTGTTTTCACAGGGCCCATCCTATTCTCGTCAGGCATCCAAGGAGTCTCGCCATCGATACCTCTCGATAGCAAGGAGCATCGAAGCCTGTCCGATTCCACACCTATCGATAGCCATCGACATCCATCGGCATGGAGAATATCGCTGCCGAAGGATATCGATGCCTATCGATAGGCAGCGGGAGCTGCCGATCTCGAGAGGCATGCAGGGCTTCCGGGCTGTGGGCCGTGTTGCTCTTGGCAGGCCCCGAGGCCTATGGACATTGACCGTTTTCGGGATGGAGGGCCCTTTCTGCAGCTCTGATTTCCATAGGCATCGCACGGGAACGACACGCAGAGAGGGCGAGCCCTCTGGCTCTGCCTCAGAAGCTGTCGATGTCGACAGCTCCGTAGCCGGGGGAGGCCTTCAGAGTGAGAGACACGTGCCTAACTCTCGATGCCTAGTGATAGCTGTCCATCTCCACAGGCCTTCTGGCTGTTGTCACGGGGCCCATCCTATTCTCGTCAGGCATCCAAGGAGTCTCGCCATCGTTACCTCTCGATAGCGAGGAGCATCGAAGCCTGTCCGATTCCACACCTATCGATAGACATCGACATCCATCGGCATGGAGAATATCGCTGCCGAAGGATATCGATGCCTATCGATAGGCAGCGGGAGCTGCTGATCTCAAGAGGCATGCAGGGCTTCCGGGGTGTGAGCCATGTTGCTCTTGGCAGGCCCCGGGGCCTATGGACTTTGACCGTTATCGGGATGGAGGGCCCTTTTGGAGCACTGATTTCCATAGGCATCGCACGGGAACGACACACAGAGAGGGCGAGCCCTCTGGCTCTGCCTCAGAAGCTGTCGATGTCGACAGCTCCGTAGCCGGGGGAGGCCTTCAGAGTGAGAGACACATGCCTAACTCTATGGACTTTGACCGTTATCGGGATGGAGGGCCCTTTTGGAGCACTGATTTCCATAGGCATCGCACGGGAACGACACACAGAGAGGGCGAGCCCTCTGGCTCTGCCTCAGAAGCTGTCGATGTCGACAGCTCCGTAGCCGGGGGAGGCCTTCAGAGTGAGAGACACATGCCTAACTCTCGATGCCTAGCGATAGCTGTCCATCTCCACAGGCATTCTGGCTGTTTTCACAGGGCCCATCCTATTCTCATGAGGCATCCAAGGAGTCTCGCCATCGATACCTCTTGATAGCGAGGAGCATCGAAGGCTGTCCGATTCCACACCTATCGATAGACATCGATATCCATCGGCATGGAGAATATCGCTGCCGAAGGATATCGATGCCTATCGATAGGCAGCGGGAGCTGCCGATCTCGAGAGGCATGCAGGGCTTCCGGGCTGTGGGCCGTGTTGCTCTTGGCAGGCCCCGAGGCCTATGGACATTGACCGATATCGGGATGGAGGACCCTTTTGGAGCACTGATTTCCTTAGGCATCGCACGGGAACGACACGCAGAGAGGGCGAGCCCTCTGGCTCTGCCTCAGAAGCTGCCGATGTCGACAGCTCCGTAGCCGGGGGAGGCCTTCAGAGTGAGAGACACGTGCCTAACTCTCGATGCCTAGCGATAGCTGTCCATCTCCACAGGCATTCTGGCTGTTTTCACAGGGCCCATCCTATTCTCGTGAGGCATCCAAGGAGGCTCGCCATCGATACCTCTCGATAGCGAGGAGCATCGAAGGCTGTCCAATTCCACACCTATCGATAGCCATCGATATCCATCGGCATGGAGAATATCGCTGCCGAAGGATATCGATGCCTATCGATAGGCAGCGGGAGCTGCCGATCTCGAGAGGCATGCAGGGCTTCCGGGGTGTGGGCCGTGTTGCTCTTGGCAGGCCCCGAGGCCTATGGACATTGACCGTTTTTGGGATGGAGGGCTCTTTTGGAGCACTGATTTCCATAGGCATCGCACAGGAAGGACACGCAGAGAGGGCGAGCCCTCTGGCTCTGCCTCAGAAGCTGTCGATGTCGACAGCTCCGTAGCCGGGGGAAGCCTTCAGAGTGACAGACACGTGCCTAACTCTCGATGCCTAGTGATAGCTGTCCATCTCCACAGGCATTCTGGCTGTTTTCACAGGGCCCATCCTATTCTCGTCAGGCATCCAAGGAGGCTCGCCATCGATACCTCCCGATAGCGAGGAGCATCGAAGCCTGTCTGATTCCACACCTATCGATAGACATCGATATCCATCGGCATGGAGAATATCGCTGCCGAAGGATATCGATGCCTATCGATAGGCAGTGGGAGCTGCCGATCTCGAGAGGCATGCAGGGCTTCTGGGCTGTGGGCCGTGTTGCTCTTGGCAGGCCCCGAGGCCTATGGACATTGACCGTTTTCGGGATATAGGGCCCTTTCTGCAGCTCTGATATCCATAGGCATCGCACGGGAACGACACGCAGAGAGGGCGAGCCCTCTGGCTCTGCCTCAGAAGCTGTCGATGTCGACAGCTCCGTAGCCGGGGGATGCCTTCAGAGTGAGAGACACGTGCCTAACTCTCGATGCCTAGTGATAGCTGTCCATCTCCACAGGCCTTCTGGCTGTTGTCACGGGGCCCATCCTATTCTCGTCAGGCATCCAAGGAGTCTCGCCATCGATACCTCCCCATAGCGAGGAGCATCGAAGCCTGTCCAATTTCACACCTATCGATAGCCATCGACATCCATCGGCATGGAGAATATCGCTGCCGAAGGATATCGATGCCTATCGATAGGCAGCGGGAGCTGCCGATCTCGAGAGGCATGCAGGGCTTCCGGGCTGTGGGCCGTGTTGCTCTTGGCAGGCCCCGAGGCCTATGGACATTGACCGATATCGGGATGGAGGACCCTTTTGGAGCACTGATTTCCATAGGCATCGCACGGGAACGACACGCAGAGAGGGCGAGCCCTCTGGCTCTGCCTCAGAAGCTGTCGATGTCGACAGCTCCGTAGCCGGGGGAGGCCTTCAGAGTGAGAGACACATGCCTAACTCTCGATGCCTAGCGATAGCTGTCCATCTCCACAGGCATTCTGGCTGTTTTCACAGGGCCCATCCTATTCTCGTCAGGCATCCAAGGAGGCTCGCCATCGATACCTCTTGATAGCGAGGAGCATCGAAGCCTGTCTGATTCCACACCTATCGATAGACATCGATATCCATCGGCATGGAGAATATCGCTGCCGAAGGATATCGATGCCTATCGATAGGCAGCGGGAGCTGCCGATCTCGAGAGGCATGCAGGGCTTCCGGGCTGTGGGCCGTGTTGCTCTTGGCAGGCCCCGGGGCCTATGGACTTTGACCGTTATCGGGATGGAGGGCCCTTTTGGAGCACTGATTTCCATAGGCATCGCACGGGAACGACACACAGAGAGGGCGAGCCCTCTGGCTCTGCCTCAGAAGCTGTCGATGTCGACAGCTCCGTAGCCGGGGGAGGCCTTCAGAGTGAGAGACACATGCCTAACTCTATGGACTTTGACCGTTATCGGGATGGAGGGCCCTTTTGGAGCACTGATTTCCATAGGCATCGCACGGGAACGACACACAGAGAGGGCGAGCCCTCTGGCTCTGCCTCAGAAGCTGTCGATGTCGACAGCTCCGTAGCCGGGGGAGGCCTTCAGAGTGAGAGACACATGCCTAACTCTCGATGCCTAGCGATAGCTGTCCATCTCCACAGGCATTCTGGCTGTTTTCACAGGGCCCATCCTATTCTCATGAGGCATCCAAGGAGTCTCGCCATCGATACCTCTTGATAGCGAGGAGCATCGAAGGCTGTCCGATTCCACACCTATCGATAGACATCGATATCCATCGGCATGGAGAATATCGCTGCCGAAGGATATCGATGCCTATCGATAGGCAGCGGGAGCTGCCGATCTCGAGAGGCATGCAGGGCTTCCGGGCTGTGGGCCGTGTTGCTCTTGGCAGGCCCCGAGGCCTATGGACATTGACCGATATCGGGATGGAGGACCCTTTTGGAGCACTGATTTCCTTAGGCATCGCACGGGAACGACACGCAGAGAGGGCGAGCCCTCTGGCTCTGCCTCAGAAGCTGCCGATGTCGACAGCTCCGTAGCCGGGGGAGGCCTTCAGAGTGAGAGACACGTGCCTAACTCTCGATGCCTAGCGATAGCTGTCCATCTCCACAGGCATTCTGGCTGTTTTCACAGGGCCCATCCTATTCTCGTGAGGCATCCAAGGAGGCTCGCCATCGATACCTCTCGATAGCGAGGAGCATCGAAGGCTGTCCAATTCCACACCTATCGATAGCCATCGATATCCATCGGCATGGAGAATATCGCTGCCGAAGGATATCGATGCCTATCGATAGGCAGCGGGAGCTGCCGATCTCGAGAGGCATGCAGGGCTTCCGGGGTGTGGGCCGTGTTGCTCTTGGCAGGCCCCGAGGCCTATGGACATTGACCGTTTTTGGGATGGAGGGCTCTTTTGGAGCACTGATTTCCATAGGCATCGCACAGGAAGGACACGCAGAGAGGGCGAGCCCTCTGGCTCTGCCTCAGAAGCTGTCGATGTCGACAGCTCCGTAGCCGGGGGAAGCCTTCAGAGTGACAGACACGTGCCTAACTCTCGATGCCTAGTGATAGCTGTCCATCTCCACAGGCATTCTGGCTGTTTTCACAGGGCCCATCCTATTCTCGTCAGGCATCCAAGGAGGCTCGCCATCGATACCTCCCGATAGCGAGGAGCATCGAAGCCTGTCTGATTCCACACCTATCGATAGACATCGATATCCATCGGCATGGAGAATATCGCTGCCGAAGGATATCGATGCCTATCGATAGGCAGTGGGAGCTGCCGATCTCGAGAGGCATGCAGGGCTTCTGGGCTGTGGGCCGTGTTGCTCTTGGCAGGCCCCGAGGCCTATGGACATTGACCGTTTTCGGGATATAGGGCCCTTTCTGCAGCTCTGATATCCATAGGCATCGCACGGGAACGACACGCAGAGAGGGCGAGCCCTCTGGCTCTGCCTCAGAAGCTGTCGATGTCGACAGCTCCGTAGCCGGGGGATGCCTTCAGAGTGAGAGACACGTGCCTAACTCTCGATGCCTAGTGATAGCTGTCCATCTCCACAGGCCTTCTGGCTGTTGTCACGGGGCCCATCCTATTCTCGTCAGGCATCCAAGGAGTCTCGCCATCGATACCTCCCCATAGCGAGGAGCATCGAAGCCTGTCCAATTTCACACCTATCGATAGCCATCGACATCCATCGGCATGGAGAATATCGCTGCCGAAGGATATCGATGCCTATCGATAGGCAGCGGGAGCTGCCGATCTCGAGAGGCATGCAGGGCTTCCGGGCTGTGGGCCGTGTTGCTCTTGGCAGGCCCCGAGGCCTATGGACATTGACCGATATCGGGATGGAGGACCCTTTTGGAGCACTGATTTCCATAGGCATCGCACGGGAACGACACGCAGAGAGGGCGAGCCCTCTGGCTCTGCCTCAGAAGCTGTCGATGTCGACAGCTCCGTAGCCGGGGGAGGCCTTCAGAGTGAGAGACACATGCCTAACTCTCGATGCCTAGCGATAGCTGTCCATCTCCACAGGCATTCTGGCTGTTTTCACAGGGCCCATCCTATTCTCGTCAGGCATCCAAGGAGGCTCGCCATCGATACCTCTTGATAGCGAGGAGCATCGAAGCCTGTCTGATTCCACACCTATCGATAGACATCGATATCCATCGGCATGGAGAATATCGCTGCCGAAGGATATCGATGCCTATCGATAGGCAGCGGGAGCTGCCGATCTCGAGAGGCATGCAGGGCTTCCGGGCTGTGGGCCGTGTTGCTCTTGGCAGGCCCCGAGGCCTATGGACATTGACCGTTTTTGGGATGGATGGCCCTTTTGGAGCACTGATTTCCATAGGCATCGCACGGGAACGACACGCAGAGAGGGCGAGCCCTCTGGCTCTGCCTCAGAAGCTGTCGATGTCGACAGCTCCGTAGCCGGGGGAGGCCTTCAGAGTGAGAGACACATGCCTAACTCTCGATGCCTAGCGATAGCTGTCCATCTCCACAGGCATTCTGGCTGTTTTCACAGGGCCCATCCTATTCTCGTCAGGCATCCAAGGAGGCTCGCCATCGATACCTCCCGATAGCGAGGGGCATCGAAGGCTGTCCGATTCCACACCTATCGATAGCCATCGATATCCATCGGCATGGAGAATATCGCTGCCGAAGGATGTCGATGCCTATCGATAGGCAGCGGGAGCTGCCGATCTCGAGAGGCATGCAGGGCTTCCGGGGTGTGGGCCGTGTTGCTCTTGGCAGGCCCCGAGGCCTATGGACATTGACCGTTTTTGGGATGGAGGGCCCTTTTGGAGCACTGATTTCCATAGGCATCGCACGGGAAGGACACGCAGAGAGGGCGAGCCCTCTGGCTCTGCCTCAGAAGCTGTCGATGTCGACAGCTCCGTAGCCGGGGGAAGCCTTCAGAGTGACAGACACGTGCCTAACTCTCGATGCCTAGTGATAGCTGTCCATCTCCACAGGCATTCTGGCTGTTCTCACAGGGCCCATCCTATTCTCGTCAGGCATCCAAGGAGGCTCGCCATCGATACCTCCCCATAGCGAGGAGCATCGAAGCCTGTCTGATTCCACACCTATCGATAGACATCGATATCCATCGGCATGGAGAATATCGCTGCCGAAGGATATCGATGCCTATCGATAGGCAGTGGGAGCTGCCGATCTCGAGAGGCATGCAGGGCTTCTGGGGTGTGGGCCATGTTGCTCTTGGCAGGCCCCAAGGCCTATGGACATTGACCGTTTTTGGGATGGAGGGCCCTTTTGGAGCACTGATTTCCATAGGCATCGCACGGGAACGACACGCAGAGAGGGCGAGCCCTCTGGCTCTGCCTCAGAAGCTGTCGATGTCGACAGCTCCGTAGCCGGGGGAGGCCTTCAGAGTGAGAGACACGTGCCTAACTCTCCATGCCTAGTGATAGCTGTCCATCTCCACAGGCATTCTTGCTGTTGGCACGGGGCCCATCCTATTCTCGTCAGGCATCCAGGGAGGCTCACCATCGATGCATCTCGACAGCGAGGGGCATCAAAGCCTGTCCGATGCCACACCTATCAATAGACATCGATATCCATCGGCATGGAGAATATCGCTGCCGAAGGATATCGATGCCTATCGATAGGCAGCGGGAGCTGCCGATCTCGAGAGGCATGCAGGGCTTCTGGGGTGTGGGCCATGTTGCTCTTGGCAGGCCCCGAGGCCTATGGACATTGACCGTTATCGGGATGGAGGGCCTTTCTGGAGCTCTGATTTCCATAGGCATCGCACGGGAACGACACGCAGAGAGGGCGAGCCCTCTGGCTCTGCCTCAGAAGCTGTCGATGTCGACAGCTCCGTAGCCAGGGAGAGGCCTCGAGACTGAGAGGCGTGCCTAACTCTCGATGCCTAGTGATAGCTGTCCATCTCCACAGGCATTCTGGCTGTTTTCACAGGGCCCATCCTATTCTCGTCAGGCATCCAAGGAGTCTCGCCATCGATACCTCTCGATAGCGAGGAGCATCGAAGGCTGTCCAATTCCACACCTATCGATAGACATCGATATCCATCGGCATCGAGAATATCGCTGCCGAAGGATATCGATGCCTATCGATAGGCAGCGGGAGCTGCCGATCTCGAGAGGCATGCAGGGCTTCCGGGCTGTGGGCCGTGTTGCTCTTGGCAGGCCCCGAGGCCTATGGACATTGACCGTTTTCGGGATGGAGGGCCTTTCTGGAGCTCTGATTTCCATAGGCATCGCACGGGAAGGACACGCAGAGAGGGCGAGCCCTCTGGCTCTGCCTCAGAAGCTGTCGGTGTCGACAGCTCCGTATCCGGGGGAGGCCTTCAGAGTGAGAGACACGTGCCTAACTCTCAATGCCTAGCGATAGCTGTCCATCTCCACGGGCATTCTGGCTGTTTTCACAGGGCCCATCCTATTCTCCTCAGGCATCCAAGGAGTCTCGCCATCGATACCTCTCGACAGCGAGGGGCATCGAAGCCTGTCCGATTCCACACCTATCGTTAGCCATCAATATCCATCGGCATCGAGAATATCGCTGCCGAAGGATATCGATGCCTATCGATAGGCAGCGGGAGCTGCCGATCTCGAGAGGCATGCAGGGCTTCCGGGCTGTGGGCCGTGTTGTTCTTGGCAGGCCCCGAGGCCTATGGACATTGACCGTTTTCGGGATGGAGGGCCTTTCTGGAGCTCTGATATCCATAGGCATCGCACGGGAACGACACGCAGAGAGGGCCAGCTGTGGCGGACAGATGAGTGAACTTTTGCCTAACCATTTCTTGGTACATAAGGTGCAAGCAAACCAAAACCCCAAACAAGCCATCTGTTCCCAGCGGAAACAGGACTGAGCTGCTGCGACCCCTCCCGTGACCATGCGGGACACACCGAGCCTGCGCTGAACCGGACCACGACTGAACAGAGACTTTGGGACCTGGACTGCAAATTGCTCCTGCTTAACACAACTTTTATAAAACTTGCTTAGCCGCACTCCCTAGTTCAATGAGAAAGGGCCCCAGAGCTGGTGCAGACTGGAAAGATAAGGGAGTTACAAGCAGTTTGCATTCCTATGCTTCACACTCCGGGAGGGAGGATGTCAAGGCTTTGAAATAAGGCCTGCTTGGGCGCCAGGACCCTGGGAAACAAAGCCTCCCCTCCCTGCTGAAACAGTGTTAATTAGGGGGGGTCTGGATCATATCCTCCTCGTCAGGACCTTGGAAGATAACACCTACTGTCACTGCTGGGGCAGTGCTAATTGCTGGAACAACGCCTGTTTGTCAGGGCCCTGAGAAAGAAGGGCAGAACCCGAGGAATCAACACATTTGTCAGCAGAAACCGCAACAGTAAAGATAAGGGAGAAAAGCAGCCTGCCTGGGAACAATGATGAGACCCAATAGGGAGCAGGAGACCCCAGACCCAAAAATTACTATTGGTCTGAACTACCGCGTGAGGGGTGGGAAACTTAATTTGAAAAAAGCTATAATTGCCCAGGGATTTCTTTGTTCAGGGTCCCTCTTCGGAGGCACCCAACTCGAGCAGTAACTACTGCACGCGTGTCATTACAATTTATTTATTTAATTTGCCTTGATTTGGCTCCAAACTTTTCAGCGGGAACCTAGGGTCGGACCCTGCTCTGGTTGTAATTACTGCACGCGCATCGCTAAAATTTACACCCAGGGTGAAGAGGACCAACGGCACGCCGCTGGATCCACGGGTGGTGATATCTCTTTCTCTCCCCCCCTTTTCTCTCTCCCTCTTTCTGTCTCTCTCTCCTCCCCTTTGCCTTTCCCCACCTTTATTCCCCACTCTGTGGAAAATAAAGTTAAAAGGTTGTACGATATTTGACCGGTTTTAGCGTCTTAATCTCGTCCTTGGGATCGTAATGAAACCCTCACGATATTGGATCGGGACACGAGCCCTCTGGCTCTGCCTCAGAAGCTGTCGATGTCGACAGCTCCGTAGCCGGGGGAGGCCTTCAGAGTGAGAGACACGTGCCTAACTCTCGATGCCTAGTGCTAGCTGTCCATCTCCACAGGCATTCTGGCTGTTTTCACAGGGCCCATCCTATTCTCGTCAGGCATCCAAGGAGTCTCGCCATCGATACCTCTCGATAGCGAGGAGCATCGAAGCCTGTCCGATTCCACACCTATCGATAGCCATCGACATCCATCGACATGGAGAATATCGCTGCCGAAGGATATCGATGCCTATCGATAGGCAGCGGGAGCTGCCGATCTCGAGAGGCATGCAGGGCTTCCGGGCTGTGGGCCGTGTTGCTCTTGGCAGGCCCCGAGGCCTATGGACATTGACCGTTATCGGGATGGAAGGCCTTTCTGGAGCTCTGATTTCCATAGGCATCACACGGGGACGACACGCAGAGAGGGCGAGCCCTCTGGCTCTGCCTCAGAAGCTGTCGATGTCGACAGCTCCGTAGCCGGGGGAGGCCTTCAGAGTGAGAGACACGTGCCTAACTCTCGATGCCTAGTGATAGCTGTCCATCTCCACAGGCATTCTGGCTGTTTTCACAGGGCCCATCCTACTCTCGTCAGGCATCCAAGGAGTCTCGCCATCGATACCTCCCCATAGCGAGGAGCATCGAAGGCTGTCCAATTCCACACCTATCGATAGACATCGATATCCATCGGCATGGAGAATATCGCTGCCGAAGGATATCGATGCCTATTGATAGGCAGCGGGAGCTGCCGATCTCGAGAGGCATGCAGGGCTTCCGGGGTGTGGGCCATGTTGCTCTTGGCAGGCCCCGAGGCCTATGGACATTGACCGTTATTGGGATGGAGGGCCTTTCTGGAGCTCTGATTTCCATAGGCATCGCACGGGAACGACACGCAGAGAGGGCGAGCCCTCTGGCTCTGCCTCAGAAGCTGTCGATGTCGACAGCTCCGTAGCCGGGGGAGGCCTTCAGAGTGAGAGACACGTGCCTAACTCTCCATGCCTGGCGATAGCTTTCCATCTCCACAGGCATTCTGGCTGTTTTCACAGGGCCCATCCTATTCTCGTGAGGCATCCAAGGAGTCTCGCCATCGTTACCTCTCGATAGCGAGGAGCATCGAAGCCTGTCCAATTCCACACCTATCGTTAGACATCGAAATCCATCGGCATGGAGAATATCGCTACCGAAGGATTTCGATGCCTATCGATAGGCAGCGGGAGCTGCCGATCTCGAGAGGCATGCAGGGCTTCCGGGCTGTGGGCCGTGTTGCTCTTGGCAGGCCCCGAGGCCTATGGACATTGACCGTTTTCGGGATGGAGGGCCTTTCTGGAGCTCTGATTTCCATAGGCATCGCACGGGAAGGACACGCAGAGAGGGCGAGCCCTCTGGCTCTGCCTCAGAAGCTGTCGATGTCGACAGCTCCGTAGCCAGGGAGAGGCCTCGAGACTGAGAGGCGTGCCTAACTCTCGATGCCTAGCGATAGCTGTCCATCTCCACAGGCATTCTGGCTGTTTTCACAGGGCCCATCCTATTCTCGTCAGGCATCCAAGGAGTCTCGCCATCGATACCTCTCGATAGCGAGGAGCATCGAAGGCTGTCCAATTCCACACCTATCGATAGACATCGATATCCATCGGCATCGAGAATATCGCTGCCGAAGGATATCGATGCCTATCGATAGGCAGCGGGAGCTGCCGATCTCGAGAGGCATGCAGGGCTTCCGGGCTGTGGGCCGTGTTGCTCTTGGCAGGCCCCGAGGCCTATGGACATTGACCGTTTTCGGGATGGAGGGCCTTTCTGGAGCTCTGATTTCCATAGGCATCGCACGGGAAGGACACGCAGAGAGGGCGAGCCCTCTGGCTCTGCCTCAGAAGCTGTCGGTGTCGACAGCTCCGTATCCGGGGGAGGCCTTCAGAGTGAGAGACACGTGCCTAACTCTCAATGCCTAGCGATAGCTGTCCATCTCCACGGGCATTCTGGCTGTTTTCACAGGGCCCATCCTATTCTCCTCAGGCATCCAAGGAGTCTCGCCATCGATACCTCTCGACAGCGAGGGGCATCGAAGCCTGTCCGATTCCACACCTATCGTTAGCCATCAATATCCATCGGCATCGAGAATATCGCTGCCGAAGGATATCGATGCCTATCGATAGGCAGCGGGAGCTGCCGATCTCGAGAGGCATGCAGGGCTTCCGGGCTGTGGGCCGTGTTGTTCTTGGCAGGCCCCGAGGCCTATGGACATTGACCGTTTTCGGGATGGAGGGCCTTTCTGGAGCTCTGATATCCATAGGCATCGCACGGGAACGACACGCAGAGAGGGCCAGCTGTGGCGGACAGATGAGTGAACTTTTGCCTAACCATTTCTTGGTACATAAGGTGCAAGCAAACCAAAACCCCAAACAAGCCATCTGTTCCCAGCGGAAACAGGACTGAGCTGCTGCGACCCCTCCCGTGACCATGCGGGACACACCGAGCCTGCGCTGAACCGGACCACGACTGAACAGAGACTTTGGGACCTGGACTGCAAATTGCTCCTGCTTAACACAACTTTTATAAAACTTGCTTAGCCGCACTCCCTAGTTCAATGAGAAAGGGCCCCAGAGCTGGTGCAGACTGGAAAGATAAGGGAGTTACAAGCAGTTTGCATTCCTATGCTTCACACTCCGGGAGGGAGGATGTCAAGGCTTTGAAATAAGGCCTGCTTGGGCGCCAGGACCCTGGGAAACAAAGCCTCCCCTCCCTGCTGAAACAGTGTTAATTAGGGGGGGTCTGGATCATATCCTCCTCGTCAGGACCTTGGAAGATAACACCTACTGTCACTGCTGGGGCAGTGCTAATTGCTGGAACAACGCCTGTTTGTCAGGGCCCTGAGAAAGAAGGGCAGAACCCGAGGAATCAACACATTTGTCAGCAGAAACCGCAACAGTAAAGATAAGGGAGAAAAGCAGCCTGCCTGGGAACAATGATGAGACCCAATAGGGAGCAGGAGACCCCAGACCCAAAAATTACTATTGGTCTGAACTACCGCGTGAGGGGTGGGAAACTTAATTTGAAAAAAGCTATAATTGCCCAGGGATTTCTTTGTTCAGGGTCCCTCTTCGGAGGCACCCAACTCGAGCAGTAACTACTGCACGCGTGTCATTACAATTTATTTATTTAATTTGCCTTGATTTGGCTCCAAACTTTTCAGCGGGAACCTAGGGTCGGACCCTGCTCTGGTTGTAATTACTGCACGCGCATCGCTAAAATTTACACCCAGGGTGAAGAGGACCAACGGCACGCCGCTGGATCCACGGGTGGTGATATCTCTTTCTCTCCCCCCCTTTTCTCTCTCCCTCTTTCTGTCTCTCTCTCCTCCCCTTTGCCTTTCCCCACCTTTATTCCCCACTCTGTGGAAAATAAAGTTAAAAGGTTGTACGATATTTGACCGGTTTTAGCGTCTTAATCTCGTCCTTGGGATCGTAATGAAACCCTCACGATATTGGATCGGGACACGAGCCCTCTGGCTCTGCCTCAGAAGCTGTCGATGTCGACAGCTCCGTAGCCGGGGGAGGCCTTCAGAGTGAGAGACACGTGCCTAACTCTCGATGCCTAGTGCTAGCTGTCCATCTCCACAGGCATTCTGGCTGTTTTCACAGGGCCCATCCTATTCTCGTCAGGCATCCAAGGAGTCTCGCCATCGATACCTCTCGATAGCGAGGAGCATCGAAGCCTGTCCGATTCCACACCTATCGATAGCCATCGACATCCATCGACATGGAGAATATCGCTGCCGAAGGATATCGATGCCTATCGATAGGCAGCGGGAGCTGCCGATCTCGAGAGGCATGCAGGGCTTCCGGGCTGTGGGCCGTGTTGCTCTTGGCAGGCCCCGAGGCCTATGGACATTGACCGTTATCGGGATGGAAGGCCTTTCTGGAGCTCTGATTTCCATAGGCATCACACGGGGACGACACGCAGAGAGGGCGAGCCCTCTGGCTCTGCCTCAGAAGCTGTCGATGTCGACAGCTCCGTAGCCGGGGGAGGCCTTCAGAGTGAGAGACACGTGCCTAACTCTCGATGCCTAGTGATAGCTGTCCATCTCCACAGGCATTCTGGCTGTTTTCACAGGGCCCATCCTACTCTCGTCAGGCATCCAAGGAGTCTCGCCATCGATACCTCCCCATAGCGAGGAGCATCGAAGGCTGTCCAATTCCACACCTATCGATAGACATCGATATCCATCGGCATCGAGAATATCGCTGCCGAAGGATATCGATGCCTATTGATAGGCAGCGGGAGCTGCCGATCTCGAGAGGCATGCAGGGCTTCCGGGGTGTGGGCCATGTTGCTCTTGGCAGGCCCCGAGGCCTATGGACATTGACCGTTATTGGGATGGAGGGCCTTTCTGGAGCTCTGATTTCCATAGGCATCGCACGGGAACGACACGCAGAGAGGGCGAGCCCTCTGGCTCTGCCTCAGAAGCTGTCGATGTCGACAGCTCCGTAGCCGGGGGAGGCCTTCAGAGTGAGAGACACGTGCCTAACTCTCCATGCCTGGCGATAGCTTTCCATCTCCACAGGCATTCTGGCTGTTTTCACAGGGCCCATCCTATTCTCGTGAGGCATCCAAGGAGTCTCGCCATCGTTACCTCTCGATAGCGAGGAGCATCGAAGCCTGTCCGATTCCACACCTATCGTTAGACATCGAAATCCATCGGCATGGAGAATATCGCTACCGAAGGATTTCGATGCCTATCGATAGGCAGCGGGAGCTGCCGATCTCGAGAGGCATGCAGGGCTTCCGGGCTGTGGGCCGTGTTGCTCTTGGCAGGCCCCGAGGCCTATGGACATTGACCGTTTTCGGGATGGAGGGCCCTTTTGGAGCACTGATTTCCATAGGCATCGCACGGGAACGACACGCAGAGAGGGCGAGCCCTCTGGCTCTGCCTCAGAAGCTGTCGATGTCGACAGCTCCGTAGCCAGGGAGAGGCCTCGAGAGTGAGAGGCGTGCCTAACTCTCGATGCCTAGTGATAGCTGTCCATCTCCACAGGCATTCTGGCTGTTTTCACAGGGCCCATCCTATTCTCGTCAGGCATCCAAGGAGTCTCGCCATCGATACCTCTCGACAGCGAGGGGCATCGAAGCCTGTCCGATTCCACACCTATCGATAGCCATCGATATCCATCGGCATGGAGAATATCGCTGCCGAAGGATATCGATGCCTATCGATAGGCAGCGGGAGCTGCCGATCTCGAGAGGCATGCAGGGCTTCCGGGGTGTGGGCCGTGTTGCTCTTGGCAGGCCCCGAGGCCTATGGACATTGACCGTTTTTGGGATGGAGGGCCCTTTCGGAGCACTGATTTCCATAGGCATCGCACGGGAACGACACGCAGAGAGGGCGAGCCCTCTGGCTCTGCCTCAGAAGCTGTCGATTGGACAGAGATTGGACAGAGACTTTGGGACCTGGACTGCAAACTGCTGCTGCTTAACACAACTTTTATAAAACTTGCTTAGCCGCACTCCCTAGTTCAATGAGAAAGGGCCCCAGAGCTGGTGCAGACTGGAAAGATAAGGGAGTTACAAGCAGTTTGCATTCCTATGCTTCACACTCCGGGAGGGAGGATGTCAAGGCTTTGAAATAAGGCCTGCTTGGGCGCCAGGACCCTGGGAAACAAAGCCTCCCCTCCCTGCTGAAACAGTGTTAATTAGGGGGGGTCTGGATTATATCCTCCTCGTCAGGACCTTGGAAGATAACACCTACTGTCACTGCTGGGGCAGTGCTAATTGCTGGAACAACGCCTGTTTGTCAGGGCCCTGAGAAAGAAGGGCAGAACCCGAGGAATCAACACATTTGTCAGCAGAAACCGCAACAGTAAAGATAAGGGAGAAAAGCAGCCTGCCTGGGAACAATGATGAGACCCAATAGGGAGCAGGAGACCCCAGACCCAAAAATTACTATTGGTCTGAACTACCGCGTGAGGGGTGGGAAACTTAATTTGAAAAAAGCTATAATTGCCCAGGGATTTCTTTGTTCAGGGTCCCTCTTCGGAGGCACCCAACTCGAGCTGTAACTACTGCACGCGTGTCATTACAATTTATTTATTTAATTTGCCTTGATTTGGCTCCAAACTTTTCAGCGGGAACCTAGGGTCGGACCCTGCTCTGGTTGTAATTACTGCACGCGCATCGCTAAAATTTACACCCAGGGTGAAGAGGACCAACGGCACGCCGCTGGATCCACGGGTGGTGATATCTCTTTCTCTCCCCCCCTTTTCTCTCTCCCTCTTTCTGTCTCTCTCTCCTCCCCTTTGCCTTTCCCCACCTTTATTCCCCACTCTGTGGAAAATAAAGTTAAAAGGTTGTACGATATTTGACCGGTTTTAGCGTCTTAATCTCGTCCTTGGGATCGTAATGAAACCCTCACGATACTGGATCGGGACACGAGCCCTCTGGCTCTGCCTCAGAAGCTGTCGATGTCGACAGCTCCGTAGCCGGGGGAAGCCTTCAGAGTGAGAGACACGTGCCTAACTCTTGATGCCTAGCGATAGCTGTCCATCTCCACAGGCATTCTGGCTGTTTTCACAGGGCCCATCCTATTCTCGTGAGGCATCCAAGGAGTCTCGCCATCGATACCTCTCGATAGCGAGGAGCATCGAAGGCTGTCCGATTCCACACCTATCGATAGACATCGATATCCATCGGCATGGAGAATATCGCTGCCGAAGGATATCGATGCCTATCGATAGGCAGCGGGAGCTGCCGATCTCGAGAGGCATGCAGGGCTTCCGGGCCGTGGGCCATGTTGATCTTGGCAGGCCCCGAGGCCTATGGACATTGACCGTTATTGGGATGGAGGGCCTTTCTGGAGCTCTGATTTCCATAGGCATCGCACGGGAACGACACGCAGAGAGGGCAAGCCCTCTGGCTCTGCCTCAGAAGCTGTCGATGTCGACAGCTCCGTAGCCAGGGAGAGGCCTCGAGAGTGAGAGGCGTGCCTAACTCTCGATGCCTAGTGATAGCTGTCCATCTCCACAGGCATTCTGGCTGTTTTCACAGGGCCCATCCTATTCTCGTCAGGCATCCAAGGAGTCTCGCCATCGATACCTCTCGACAGCGAGGGGCATCGAAGCCTGTCCGATTCCACACCTATCGATAGCCATCGATATCCATCGGCATGGAGAATATCGCTGCCGAAGGATATCGATGCCTATCGATAGGCAGCGGGAGCTGCCGATCTCGAGAGGCATGCAGGGCTTCCGGGGTGTGGGCCGTGTTGCTCTTGGCAGGCCCCGAGGCCTATGGACATTGACCGTTTTTGGGATGGAGGGCCCTTTCGGAGCACTGATTTCCATAGGCATCGCACGGGAACGACACGCAGAGAGGGCGAGCCCTCTGGCTCTGCCTCAGAAGCTGTCGATTGGACAGAGATTGGACAGAGACTTTGGGACCTGGACTGCAAACTGCTGCTGCTTAACACAACTTTTATAAAACTTGCTTAGCCGCACTCCCTAGTTCAATGAGAAAGGGCCCCAGAGCTGGTGCAGACTGGAAAGATAAGGGAGTTACAAGCAGTTTGCATTCCTATGCTTCACACTCCGGGAGGGAGGATGTCAAGGCTTTGAAATAAGGCCTGCTTGGGCGCCAGGACCCTGGGAAACAAAGCCTCCCCTCCCTGCTGAAACAGTGTTAATTAGGGGGGGTCTGGATTATATCCTCCTCGTCAGGACCTTGGAAGATAACACCTACTGTCACTGCTGGGGCAGTGCTAATTGCTGGAACAACGCCTGTTTGTCAGGGCCCTGAGAAAGAAGGGCAGAACCCGAGGAATCAACACATTTGTCAGCAGAAACCGCAACAGTAAAGATAAGGGAGAAAAGCAGCCTGCCTGGGAACAATGATGAGACCCAATAGGGAGCAGGAGACCCCAGACCCAAAAATTACTATTGGTCTGAACTACCGCGTGAGGGGTGGGAAACTTAATTTGAAAAAAGCTATAATTGCCCAGGGATTTCTTTGTTCAGGGTCCCTCTTCGGAGGCACCCAACTCGAGCTGTAACTACTGCACGCGTGTCATTACAATTTATTTATTTAATTTGCCTTGATTTGGCTCCAAACTTTTCAGCGGGAACCTAGGGTCGGACCCTGCTCTGGTTGTAATTACTGCACGCGCATCGCTAAAATTTACACCCAGGGTGAAGAGGACCAACGGCACGCCGCTGGATCCACGGGTGGTGATATCTCTTTCTCTCCCCCCCTTTTCTCTCTCCCTCTTTCTGTCTCTCTCTCCTCCCCTTTGCCTTTCCCCACCTTTATTCCCCACTCTGTGGAAAATAAAGTTAAAAGGTTGTACGATATTTGACCGGTTTTAGCGTCTTAATCTCGTCCTTGGGATCGTAATGAAACCCTCACGATATTGGATCAGGACACGAGCCCTCTGGCTCTGCCTCAGAAGCTGTCGATGTCGACAGCTCCGTAGCCGGGGGAAGCCTTCAGAGTGAGAGACACGTGCCTAACTCTCCATGCCTAGCGATAGCTGTCCATCTCCACGGGCATTCTGGCTGTTTTCACAGGGCCCATCCTATTCTCGTGAGGCATCCAAGTAGTCTCGCCATCGATACCGCTCGATAGCGAGGAGCATCGAAGGCTGTCCGATTCCACACCTATCGATAGCCATCGATATCCATCGGCATCGAGAATATCGCTGCCGAAGGATATCGATGCCTATCGATAGGCAGCGGGAGCTGCCGATCTCGAGAGGCATGCAGGGCTTCCGGGGTGTGGGCCCTGTTGCTCTTGGCAGGCCCCGAGGCCTATGGACATTGACCGTTATCGGGATGGAGGGCCTTTCTGGAGCTCTGATATCCATAGGCATCGCACGGGAACGACACGCAGAGAGGGCGAGCCCTCTGGCTCTGCCTCAGAAGCTGTCGATTGGACAGAGATTGGACAGAGACTTTGGGACCTGGACTGCAAACTGCTGCTGCTTAACACAACTTTTATAAAACTTGCTTAGCCGCACTCCCTAGTTCAATGAGAAAGGGCCCCAGAGCTGGTGCAGACTGGAAAGATAAGGGAGTTACAAGCAGTTTGCATTCCTATGCTTCACACTCCGGGAGGGAGGATGTCAAGGCTTTGAAATAAGGCCTGCTTGGGCGCCAGGACCCTGGGAAACAAAGCCTCCCCTCCCTGCTGAAACAGTGTTAATTAGGGGGGGTCTGGATTATATCCTCCTCGTCAGGACCTTGGAAGATAACACCTACTGTCACTGCTGGGGCAGTGCTAATTGCTGGAACAACGCCTGTTTGTCAGGGCCCTGAGAAAGAAGGGCAGAACCCGAGGAATCAACACATTTGTCAGCAGAAACCGCAACAGTAAAGATAAGGGAGAAAAGCAGCCTGCCTGGGAACAACGATGAGACCCAATAGGGAGCAGGAGACCCCAGACCCAAAAATTACTATTGGTCTGAACTACCGCGTGAGGGGTGGGAAACTTAATTTGAAAAAAGCTATAATTGCCCAGGGATTTCTTTGTTCAGGGTCCCTCTTCGGAGGCACCCAACTCGAGCTGTAACTACTGCACGCGTGTCATTACAATTTATTTATTTAATTTGCCTTGATTTGGCTCCAAACTTTTCAGCGGGAACCTAGGGTCGGACCCTGCTCTGGTTGTAATTACTGCACGCGCATCGCTAAAATTTACACCCAGGGTGAAGAGGACCAACGGCACGCCACTGGATCCACGGGTGGTGATATCTCTTTCTCTCCCCCCCTTTTCTCTCTCTCTCTTTCTGTCTCTCTCTCCTCCCCTTTGCCTTTCCCCACCTTTATTCCCCACTCTGTGGAAAATAAAGTTAAAAGGTTGTACGATATTTGACCGGTTTTAGCGTCTTAATCTCGTCCTTGGGATCGTAATGAAACCCTCACGATATTGGATCGGGACACGAGCCCTCTGGCTCTGCCTCAGAAGCTGTCGATGTCGACAGCTCCGTAGCCAGGGAGAGGCCTCGAGAGTGAGAGGCGTGTCTAACTCTCGATGCCTAGTGATAGCTGTCCATCTCCACAGGCATTCTGGCTGTTTTCACAGGGCCCATCCTATTCTCGTCAGTCATCCAAGAAGTCTCGCCATCGTTACCTCTCGATAGCGAGGGGCATCGAACCCTGTCCGATTCCACACCTATCGATAGCCATCGATATCCATCGGCATCGAGAATATCGCTGCCGAAGGATATCGATGCCTATCGATAGGCAGCGGGAGCTGCCGATCTCGAGAGGCATGCAGGGCTTCCGGGCTGTGGGCCGTGTTGCTCTTGGCAGGCCGCGAGGCCTATGGACATTGACCGTTTTCGGGATGGAGGGCCCTTTTAGACCACTGATTTCCATAGGCATCGCACGGGAACGACACGCAGAGAGGGCGAGCCCTCTGGCTCTGCCTCAGAAGCTGTCGATTGGACAGAGATTGGACAGAGACTTTGGGACCTGGACTGCAAACTGCTGCTGCTTAACACAACTTTTATAAAACTTGCTTAGCCGCACTCCCTAGTTCAATGAGAAAGGGCCCCAGAGCTGGTGCAGACTGGAAAGATAAGGGAGTTACAAGCAGTTTGCATTCCTATGCTTCACACTCCGGGAGGGAGGATGTCAAGGCTTTGAAATAAGGCCTGCTTGGGCGCCAGGACCCTGGGAAACAAAGCCTCCCCTCTCTGCTGAAACAGTGTTAATTAGGGGGGGTCTGGATTATATCCTCCTCGTCAGGACCTTGGAAGATAACACCTACTGTCACTGCTGGGGCAGTGCTAATTGCTGGAAGAACGCCTGTTTGTCAGGGCCCTGAGAAAGAAGGGCAGAACCCGAGGAATCAACACATTTGTCAGCAGAAACCGCAACAGTAAAGATAAGGGAGAAAAGCAGCCTGCCTGGGAACAATGATGAGACCCAATAGGGAGCAGGAGACCCCAGACCCAAAAATTACTATTGGTCTGAACTACCACGTCAGGGGTGGGAAACTTAATTTGAAAAAAGCTATAATTGCCCAGGGATTTCTTTGTTCAGGGTCCCTCTTCGGAGGCACCCAACTCGAGCTGTATCTACTGCACGCGTGTCATTACAATTTATTTATTTAATTTGCCTTGATTTGGCTCCAAACTTTTCAGCGGGAACCTAGGGTCGGACCCTGCTCTGGTTGTAATTACTGCACGCGCATCGCTAAAATTTACACCCAGGGTGAAGAGGACCAACAGCACGCCACTGGATCCACGGGTGGTGATATCTCTTTCTCTCCCCCCCTTTTCTCTCTCCCTCTTTCTGTCTCTCTCTCCTCCCCTTTGCCTTTCCCCACCTTTATTCCCCACTCTGTGGAAAATAAAGTTAAAAGGTTGTACGATATTTGACTGGTTTTAGCGTCTTAATCTCGTCCTTGGGATCGTAATGAAACCCTCACGATATTGGATCGGGACACGAGCCCTCTGGCTCTGCCTCAGAAGCTGTCGATGTCGACAGCTCCGTAGCCGGGGGAAGCCTTCAGAGTGAGAGACACGTGCCTAACTCTCGATGCCTAGCGATAGCTGTCCATCTCCACAGGCATTCTGGCTGTTTTCACAGGGCCCATCCTATTCTCGTGAGGCATCCAAGTAGTCTCGCCATCGATACCGCTCGATAGCGAGGAGCATCGAAGCCTGTCCGATTCCACACCTATCGATAGCCATCGATATCCATCGGCATCGAGAATATCGCTGCCGAAGGATATCGATGCCTATCGATAGGCAGCGGGAGCTGCCGATCTCGAGAGGCATGCAGGGCTTCCGGGGTGTGGGCCGTGTTGCTCTTGGCAGGCCCCGAGGCCTATGGACATTGACCGTTATCGGGATGGAGGGCCTTTCTGGAGCTCTGATATCCATAGGCATCGCACGGGAACGACACGCAGAGAGGGCGAGCCCTCTGGCTCTGCCTCAGAAGCTGTCGATTGGACAGAGATTGGACAGAGACTTTGGGACCTGGACTGCAAACTGCTGCTGCTTAACACAACTTTTATAAAACTTGCTTAGCCGCACTCCCTAGTTCAATGAGAAAGGGCCCCAGAGCTGGTGCAGACTGGAAAGATAAGGGAGTTACAAGCAGTTTGCATTCCTATGCTTCACACTCCGGGAGGGAGGATGTCAAGGCTTTGAAATAAGGCCTGCTTGGGCGCCAGGACCCTGGGAAACAAAGCCTCCCCTCCCTGCTGAAACAGTGTTAATTAGGGGGGGTCTGGATTATATCCTCCTCGTCAGGACCTTGGAAGATAACACCTACTGTCACTGCTGGGGCAGTGC